>NC_134366.1:76557755-77182755 GCF_035582795.1 Mycteria americana | reverse complement strand
GATAAGTTTGAAGAAGTGGCTTTGCTACTGCAGCAAGGAGGAAGGCATGGCAGCCACCAGAGCGCCAGCTGTGCTGCAGTTTCAATATGTGGAAAAGATTTGAACTCCTCCAGAAGCAGGGAGGACATCCGTATGTCAGCCTGTCTCAAACTCCACAGGATCCCACAAAACTGGCGGTCTGCTTAGAGGCTGAAGTCAAGGAGGATCCTAGCCACTGTGCTAAGGTAGCCACCAAGGCTAGGAAACAGCCCCGGGACAGGTCTTGACCACATGCAAGAACACTCTATTTTCCATCCCCTAGCCCATGGGGGCCATGGCAGAGAAGGACATGAATTTTTCTCTGCCCTTCGTGGCCTTTGCCATCGAGAATGCTTACCTGGACAGTCTTACTTGAGAGCAGGCAAGTAATGAAGGAGACAACTCGAAGTGGAAAATAGCTCAGGATTTCAAACTCTCCTCATCATTTTGACTTCCTTAGCCGTTTATCCATGGAAGGAGCACTTTTCAGACATGCAAGAAGTTCCCTAGTCCAGGGTGTTCGGAGTGAAAAGACACGGTGAGCGGGTAGGCAGAGCCCCGATGTAAAGAAACAACAAAAGGACTGGTCTGTACCAGTCAGCATGATGCAGTGTGGGCTGCTTCACACCAGGCAATTTTTAAAAAGTACCTGAAAGTGGAAATGGCAGGTGAGTTCAGGAGGACAAACCATGCTTAGGGGACACATGTTTTGAACATATCATCTATGCATTTCTGGGCCTTCACCCCATGCTGTTATTTTCACATGCTGAGGTGAATCAAAGTGTCTGGTTAGAGTCCTCTGCATCGGAGAGTTTCCTCTGAGGTCCTGTTTCTTCAGTGACTTCAGGTGTGCAGAGCCTCCTGAGTAACAGAAGAGCAGCCGTCATGGGCTCCTGTTTCTGCAGAGGTCAAGCTACTCTCTCTGGTCCCATCGAGATCCAGCTGATTCACACTCAGCCAGCATTATCAAAGCTCATGCATTTCGGGAAAGTCATTCTCCACTAAGTAGCAGCAGGCTCTGTGAAAACACAGCAAAGGATTTAGCAAGTGTGAGAACAAAAGATTACATATGTTATCACTGTGCAAAATTAACTTCAAATTCATAGCCAGTTCCTGAAGACTAATCGATTCATCCATGTTTATGTAATAATTGCATTACCAGGATTCTTTTCATTTGCATGTCAGCTAACCAGAATAGCTTTTAGTACTTTAAAAATAATAAGTAATTTGCCTTTTATGTCTGGTTGTCAAGCATGTCTCTGATCCAGGATTAATTCACACTAAGATATTCTTCACTCTACAAATTATTTTATCTGGATCTTTGATCTGTTTGCTGTACTTGAGCAGCTCCCCATGTAGCTCTTCTTTAAGCGAGATCTGATTTAGGGTATATATTTCAGTCATGATTCCGTGTCATGTCTGATGATTTCAGTCAAATCCAAGGACAAGTTTTAGAGTCTAAATGAAGATTAGAGATATTCAGAGGTAAGATTAAAAGAGGTTATGCTGTCAGTACAGAGAGCTGTCATGCTTGTTATTATGACAAAAAATGAAAGCCAAAATTTTATCTCACATTTTACTTTTTTGCAATCATAAACCTTCAACGGGTCATTTCAATGCTATCTTCTTAAATCATGCTGAATATACCTTGAGAAGTGCAAAGTGCAGTTAAGACAGTAAGATTTCAAGGTGCTCAGCATGTTGCCATAGGCATCCCACTTCATTAAAAATGTGTAGACATCCCTCCAAAAAATAGATGTTACGGGTTTTATCATGCATACGTTTTGTCTGCTCACAGTTAGAGTCAAATTTAGTCCTGCACTGAATTAATGAATATTGCTGGACACAATCACTGCCTTTCATTCAAGAAACAGTTGCTCTGCATAAGAAACAATTACACTCTTTCATGAAACCAGGTAACTGAGACAACAGCAGCCTCTATCCCAAACATCTGTAAAGGTGTGTGTGTATAAAAAGGAGACATAGCATTTCCACCCAAACAGCTGAGTCGAAAAACATTCAGCTTAAATACTGGCTGAACTGTTGTTTGATTTTTGCTGCCTAGGGAAATAAACGGGTTTGTATTGAATGGCCACGGCAGGTAGAAGGAGACTGTGCTGCGAACAATTGGCCAAAACCTTCAGTTTTGATTAATGTTGCCACCTTTTAGCCATCTCAGTTGATTGCTCTGAAAGCCGTGGGTCGGGTGTCAGTCTAGTATGATGTGCCTGTGTACTATATTAGCTCTCTGGGTCTTCAAAAAGCCTCCAACAAAAACAAGAAAGTCAAGACCTTGGTATTTCTAATAATTCCAAAATAAGCAGGAGAGCATCTTCACTCGCTGTATAGAAGCTTTAAAAGGCAGAAACATAATTCTGAATACTTATCAGCTAACATACTTTCAGACTTGTTAATTGCTGTGTCCTGACGCTTAAGTGAGACTTAATTTTCTTTCTCTTTTCAGTATTGTTTTCCAAGGTGTTTTGCACATCTTAGCTCTGTGAGGGGAAAATGTGCACTCGAATGATGTACATCTCTGCTGGGTACATTGAGCAGTAATATGGCTAATTAGAGGTGCCCAGAAATCAAGAACCAGATCCTGAAATCCTGAGTTTGACTTAAAAAAATAATTTAAATACATAGTAAAATTAGGCTTCATTTACTTGTCTGCTGGTTTTTAGCCTTACAGGTCACATTCCAGTTATATTTTCAGGCTTCCACTCATAACCATAGGGGCTGAACACTTTCCTTTATAAAATTGTAATTGAGATATCCATGTAGTCATTGCCTCCAGGTACGAGAGTGCTGTACATAACAAGTTCTGAGATAAAAATCATGTGGGTTGACACCATAGAGAATGATCTGATCCCTCGCTTCTGTTCTTTATTATTTCTAATGTGAAGTGGTATTTGATAGGAAAGAAACTACCAGCTGCTGTTACAGAAATTTTGCTCAGATAGAGGAGATATTAATAATAACTTTGAAAACAGACTTTCTAAATAGAATCTGCTATATCCCAGTATCAAGACCTTACACCAGGCAACTATAAAAATTATTCTCTCCTTTACTCAAAATCTTGATGCTGGGAGCTGTAATGTTTTTATTTGTGTGTAAAATAAGGATATACTTCTGTGATTTTGCTTGTGTCCCTTATAGCATAAAAATTGCTGTAAGGGAAGAGAATAATTCTTGTTGTTATTATTATTAAAATATTATAAATTATATACTGTGTATATTAGTATTCTTTAAGAAAGCTCCATAGCTTCAGTGCCAGCCCATTCTCATTCGTGACTTCCCAGCTTCAACAGAGAGAGAGGGAAAACAGATTTTGTGGCCCTGGATGGGGCTGCATGGCTCTATGGGTGGAGGATGGTCAGGAACCATCCAGCTTAGACCATGGATCATAATGAGCATCCTAGGGTAAGCAAAGGATCAACAGAGATATTTGACAGATCTTTCCCAAATCTTAATAACCCCTTAAGGCAAGTGGAATGCTGTCAGACTTCTGTGAAACTGTTGTGGACAGAACATCACAGTCAGACATCTCCAAAAATTGCTCTGCACAAGTTGTATTTTTGAGATACAAACCATATTGTTTTGATCCTTATCCCTGTGTCTTCTGTATGCATACAAGATCTCAGTTCAGGTTCCTCGTTTGCAAGCAAGCTAATGGAGATAGCAGATTTCATTTTAAATTTTTTCTGCATCTTATTTATGTGTCTTCTGTTGTCATTCTGCTTTCCTCCAACTATGAACAGATGGGGAACTTTCCATACCAAATGAAGAAGGAGCTTTGGAGAATGGGCAGCCTCTGGGCTCCGGGCAAGTGCTGAGCTCCAGCCAGGTATCCCTGCCAGCTCTAGCAGAACTGGAGTCAGGTCCAGCATCTGGGGAACCCTGCTCATACGAGGTGCTCCCAACCACAGAGATCATGGATGGGACAGGTAACATCTTGTTTACATTGTGATGTAGATACTCTAAGCTGTTTGAAACAGGTTTTTGACTTCTAACATTTGGTGTCTACCCTGAGAAATCCTTCTCAAAGAGACAGAGGTCTTCTGGTGGAGAAGGAGGTGACAGCATACAGATTGTCACTGGATGCTCCATGAGAAATTTTGACGGACTTGGCGTAGAAGTAACCTCTACTTCTACACAAGTAACCTCTTTGTGAGTAAGGCAAAGTCCCTGCACTTTGTGAACATTTAAGAGTAGATTTCTAACTCTCTGGCTACATCTCAGCTGTGCCAATGAGCTCTAGAGCAGATAGCTGACAACATTTTTAAACCGTAGGGTACATCGTCATGCCCTTCAGCTGCCGCATGGTGTTGGGTGACATTGACACCCATACATACACCCATAACACCCATGTGTTAGCATCTTTCAGTAGCTAACACAGCCAGCTGCCCTGCCCTAGGTGAGGCTCTCTGCACTTCTTCCCCAGCCCATGCAGAGAGACGGCAACGCTGTACATCTAAGTTAGCTCCTCTTTCTGCATCACTTAGTGCTGGGAGTTGTGGACAAAGGTCGAGTGAGGAGAAGTGACTGGTAGAAGTGTTCATCCATGATCCTGCACAGCTATGCAGCCTCTTTGAAATGGACTAGGGCACGTGAGGTGCTTTTACATTTCTACGATAAGTTTAGAGACCGCCTGCTCACATAGCTGGTCCTGAGCAAGCTGTGGTGACAGACCATCTGAGATGTGACATTTTAAGGCTCTTGATTTGTGTTCAAGATGTGGGAATACATCCCAGCCTGGCATAAGGGAGCTGGCTTCTGTCAGAGGTAACGGGAAATTCGGCTGTTGTGTAGATGTGTGTTATTCCTTCTCTTTCTCTTTTTCTCTCTTTCTTTCTCTCCTCCTTTCTATGTTATATGATGTTTGAGTGAAATCTATTAGTCGTTCTTAATCTGCATTGCTGCGCTGCTTTTCTTGTCTTACTGCGGCTGTATCCGCTGCTGCTTTGCTCGTAACATTGTTGCGTCTATGATGTGGTTGTGTCCTCCAGTGTCTGAAGAGAGCCCCACATCCAATGAATCCGGCGTCCTCCTGTCCCAAGATCCTACAGCTAAGCCAGTCCTGCTACTTCCCCCAAAAAAATCTGCCGCTTTCCCTGGAGACCATGAGGACACCCCAGTGAAACAGTTGTCCCTCCTCAAACAGCCCCCTGCCCTGCCTCCTAAACCTATTGCCAGGATTGGCAGCCACTTAACTGGTAAGTAGGTGTTCCTGGGCCCTCAGCACCCCTGTTTCCCTTATAGGAAAAACCTGCCCTTACAGCAAGGTTCTCAGTGTCCTTCCTCCTTCTGTAACGCTGTTTGCACATGTTGTTGTGTGTACTGGTAATGTATCTGTGTTGTACCTAGGGCAGGGATCATGAAGCATTTTCAGGCTATAACTTCATCAGGGTTGCTTCAGGGCACTTCCCCTCTCAGCTGTAATTACCTAAGACCGCCGTTGCATTTCCTAACCCTCCTCACTTGTTCATCAAGACTTACCATCACCACAAAAATTGCAGGATGTGCTTTGATGGGAAAGGAAGTATCAGGAAAATACTAGGATATCTTTAAATGCCTTTAATGAGAGAAAGGGTGAGGGTTGAGGGGAAAGGGAGAGTTTTGCTTTCTCCTTTTGCCCTTTGATGCTTCTCCTCTCAACTGCCATCTGGACAGGTCCCCCTGCACACACCCTGTATCTTTCCATGTGTTTGGCTTTCACTTGGCCCCCTGATCCTTACACAGGCCATCTGTCCCATGGGTTCTTGCCATTTTGCTTCCCTACTCACACTGCCTGCCTAACTGCTCCCCCTTTCCACCCCTGCTCTGACTACTCCCCTCCCACTGGTGAGTCCTGCTGATGATGGGCAGCTCCAGTTCCCAGTGACCAGGATTTTGGTGTCCTGCAGTTCATGCTGCAGTTTATCTCTCACTGCATGGCAACTAGCAACAGTAGACAATACAGGCTCCTTTTTTTGTGTTCTAGATGTTTTCACAAGTGTCCAGGCTCTTTGGGATTCAAAGCTCTAGGTACATTTGGAAGGAGGATTGGTGGATCTCCTCTCTCCAGTAGGTCATTTAGACCACCAAAGCAAAGGATGGCTACATTTACACAGACAAAAAAGGTTCCCTAAATGCTTGCCTGCACCTTTTGAACCGTCTGCTCATAATTGCAGCTGCTGCCCAGGAGGCAGCACCTCTAAATCCTGAGTTCAAGACGAGGTGTGGTGCATCTCTGTACTGGGGCAGCTACCGGTCTCTCACTCAGTCGATCTTCTTGTGTTAATGCTGCCCTGATCTTTTCAGGGCTGATGTGAGAAATGCTCAGCCCACATTAATACATTCTAGATGGGTTTTTTTTTCCTGACAGTTAGTACCCATTTTATTCAGGTTAAGATATATATCAGGAAAGAGCTCATTAGGAAAGAGCATGTTCTGGTTTTCTCTCATATCTCTACGTAGTCTCTTCATGTTTCTGTTTGAATGACCACACATTTTTGTTCTGTATAGTTTTGTTCATTTTATGTGAAATCTCTACTTTCTTGCCTGCCAAAATCTACACATAATGGTTAATATTTTGCCTTATACTACAAACTGAATGGGCAGTTCTGCAGCCTGCAAAGCCAGGCAGCAGTCTTAATAGCTTCAGGTGAGGACAAAACTAGCTTCCTATGATCTCCCATAACACTCTGTCCCAATTACAAGAAGCTGCTCAGAAATGAGGCCAACATGGAAGAAATAAAAAAATGGGAATAGCATAGGAAAAAACTCAGGTACTAAATGTCCTTCATTCCTAAGCTTTTCTTTTGTAAGAGATACCATAAGAATCAAAGGATGAGGGCTTCTGGCGTGGCTTTTTTTGGAGCTGGAAACTTTCTGTGAAGTAGAATAAGGCTCAAGCTATCAGCATAAGTCAATTGCTTGATGGTGATGACTTTCCAATGAAAGTGAAAAAGAACTGTGACTTCTCTTATTTTGTGGTGGCCTTTAGTGGTCTCTCATCCAATCCTAAACAAACTCTTGTATGTGCATATAGGCAGACTCTTGTACGTGCCTATACAGAATCCTCAGGGAAAAGGAACAGAGATTCAGATTTAGTCATAGGGCTCTAATTTAACTGACAGTTATTCCTGGTGGAACTGAAAGCCTCATTTATACATACCTTATAAATAAAAGTATTAAACTTATTCTTAAGGGTCCATTTACTTCGGTGGTCTAAAGGATATACGTGTTGTTCAGTGCCTTGTGTTCTCCACTGGTAATTATTTTAGCCATGTATAATCTTTGGAAATGAGCAATCAATCCTAATGAAGCATCCTCATCAGTGAGAAGCAGAATTAATGCTATTCTTTTACTAATTACTCCAGAGACATCCTCAGCTTGTTTGTGAGAAAACAAGTAAAATCTGAATTCTGGCATTCGAGGTGAAGACTTTTCTGTTCTTGTTGCGTACCCATTTTTCTGCTGAAGATTTTTGTGAGAAGGTTGAAGGACAAATGAAGACATACTATGCTTGGCTAATGGAGAGTGACAGTGGTTTAATCGTCTGGTAGCTTTTTTCAAGAAAACTGCAAGGGGAGATGTGATCTTTTAAAGGGTTCAGGTACACATCTGAAAATGCAGAAGCGCCTCTTAACTTCTGTCTTAACATATATATGTATGTGCATGTGTACATACGTATATTCATTTAATAGAAACATGTTTTATACAAACATATATTATAAAATCACTACAGGCGGGGTCAGCAGCAAAAAAAAGAGGAGAAATATTTTTAATACAAAACTTGACAAAAGAAAAGCTTCCTTTGAGTCTGACCACCTTCTTGCTGTGAACTTATCCTAAAGTTCTTCTGTAAAGGCATGAAGACTGACTTGCAGGGTTTGGCAAAGGACTTAATGCAGGTTTTAGAAATGGAAAAGAAACATTCCTCACCTCTGAAAGCATTTGTGAACCATCTCAAACATCTGTCTGCCTGTGCCAAGACAAAGATTGGCCTTTCCCTCGATAAGAGATGCACATAAAAGAGCAGGCCTAAAATAAACATGAAAGAGGACATTTAATTTTGGGGAGAATGAAAAGAAAAAATCCGTTTTAAAGGTGACAGGAAGAGAGAATTGCCTCTAGCAAATATAAATCACACAACCTTGGCATGCTTCTTCTCAAGGCTGAGGTACCGTGGGGATGGGACAGTACAGGAATGGGGACAGAGCCAAGAGCAGACTGCAGAGCAGCCACTGGGAGAGGTGCCACCGCCACTGCAGAAGATGCTCTGTGCTTTGCCTCATGCCATCTCCCATGCTCTTGATGATGCTGCCTCCACAGGGAATGTCCCTATCACAGCACTGGGTGTGGAAGTGCCCACGCAGCCCTAGAAGACAGGCAACCCTCAGAGAAAAACATGATCCTTAACTGTTTTGATACTGTTGTTTCACTGTTCTGCATTTGCTGTTGGCCAGTCACCTCCTGGTGAGCCTTCTACTGGTTTTCAGATATGATTATTATTAGACAACATTAATGGACAGAATTTCTTTCATCATTGTAATTCTCTGGTATCCACATGCAGAACCCAGACATTTAGGACAACACTTGCAGGCCCCTTCGTTGAAAATGTAGGAGGAGCTGAAATAATCACCTGGGACCAAATATAATTGGACTGCTGGGGTAAAGTCCCCAGATCATCATAAAATCTTTAATGTCCAAAAGTGACAAGAAGACTGGTCATATCTGATTTAATAGACAACATACCCCAGTGGTGTAAAGCTCCTTTTGATCTTGATTCATTAAGCTGTTACTTCTCACCAGCACAGATAATATTTTCTGGAATTAATTAGATATTTTCCATTCAAACAACTGAATCTCCAGTAACCCATAAAGTCCCCTAAAACATCAGAGAACAAAATATATGCTGCTAAGCTGGGATCTCAGCAGCACCTGAGTGTATTTGAGCCCAAATTTAGCCTAATATTACAGTAGGGTGTAGCCTGGGTTGTATCTGGCCACTCAGCTATTGTATTTAAGCTTTGAAAAACCTTTTGCATTCTCTTGCTTTCTTCATTCAAGATTTTGAGGAGAGGCATAGCACATTTTTAGTTCTGAGATTGTGCTTTCTAGTTATGTCTCTGTAGAGTAAGAACTAATTCATAATTAGAGGCAAACATTTAACAGGGTAGGAAATGTTATAAGTCCCCAAAAGTTACTTCTGATAATGCAGACAAGCCAAGGATGAGGTTTGAGAACATGGATGCCTGGTGTCCTGCTGCATTGCCACAACACAGCTGGTTGTTAGTTACAGCATTATAAAAGTATTTACAGCTACAATTTATCCAATAAATATTCTCTGCAGTATTTTATAACGCAACAGTCACATGTGTCTCAGAAGACTCCTTTGTAGATGAGACCAAGACACATTATCCACAAGCTTCCTCCTCTGTGACGTTACCTCCTGCTGCCTGCTCTGGCAGGCTACATTCATGAAGCCAGGTTACATTCATGTGAGGGCAATGGACAATTCTCTTTTCACTGTGTGCTTGAGGGAGAAGCAGCAGAGCAAAAGCAGCTCTCCTTCACCAGCACTCCCAGGCTCTCACGGGAAACTGGACCCTGATGCAGGTCCTCTCTCCACACTTCCTCTGCCTGCCGCTACCTGGGGGGAGTACCTAGCACATATAGGCAGCAGGAAATATTTTCGTCTTTGAAACCCTCTTCAAGGCTCTGCACGGGAATTCATGCAGAGCTGTACTTTTCAGCCTTTAGGCTGAGCATGCTTTACTTGTGTTCTCCAAATTCAACTTGAACCTTGGATGCATACATGGTGCAGAAGAACAGCGAAGAACTTCAGTCTCAAGTCTTCCCTGAAGACATGGCTGCAGATCTTGCTGTAGTCAGCAGGAGATGCATGGCAGATCTTTCAGAACAGTTTTTAGCTTGTCTTTATGAATCTGCTCAAAAAACTCATTGAAAGAAGAAAAGAGACTCCCACTGTTCAGACACAAGTGATTCCCGGAGAGAAGACCTGAAAAAGTAAAAGCTACTTGTCCAAATGCTACCAGCAAGTATCAGGCACATCACCTCATTTCCACTATGGAGCTCCCTCAACAGGCCATGCTGGTTTTTGCACATTTTTTTTTGCACATTACTTTACAGAATTAATTAATTGGATGGAATTTACAGAGTAACTTGTTAACTTTATGATGAGTTGTATTACTTGTAGTTGTATATAGTACAGCAAAGGTCATAGTATAAGGCCATTCAGGTGGAAAGGAACCTCAGCAAGTCTCTAGTCCAACCTCCTGCTCAAAGCAGGGCCAGCTATGGGATCAGATCAGGTTGCTCAGGGCTTTGTCCAGCTGGGTCTTGAAAACCTCAAAGGATGCCAACTGCACAACCTGTCTGGGCAAACCTGTTCCACCGTTTGGCTCTTCTCATGGGGGAAAATGTTTTCCTTATAGTCCAGTCCAGAAGCTCTCTTGTCTCCTCCTCCCACCATACACAACTGTGAAGCCTGGCTCCACCTGGCTCCACCTTATTGATAACCTCCTTGTAGGTACTGAAGGCCTGCTGTTAGGTTTGCCCCCACAAGCTATCTTTTCTCCAAGCTGAACAAGCCCTGGTCCCTCAGCTTCTCCTCACAGGTCAGGTGCTCCAGCCCTCAGCCATCATGGTGGCCCCCTGCTCAACTCATTCTAGGTGTTTGATGTCTTTCCTGGGCGGCCCAAAGCTTGACACAGTAATGTAGATACAATCCGAGGAGTGTTGAATAGAAGGGGAATGATCCCTTGATCTCCTGGCTGTGCTACTCATACAACCCAGGAGGCTGTTGGCCTTCCTTGCTGTTGGGGTACGATGCTGGCTCCTGTTTGGCATCGCAAGGAGTCAAGAAAGAGCTTTTCTCCCACTGGCAGGATAGCAAACACAGCCAGCTCTGCCACAAGCCCAGGATTCCCAGGCATGCCCTCTTACTCCATGCAGTAGTTGGGATTTGAGGGTTTTCTAGCAGCCCTGCTGGAGCAATATTTGCTACCATACATCCAGAACTTCCTAGCACTCTATCTGCAACAGCTGTATCTGCAACATGTGCTGACCAACTCTCCAGCCATGTTCAGTGGCTGGGAAGCATCAGATTGGGTGTAGTTAGTGTACAGCTTCAGTGTACCACAAACACATCAGAAGAACTATACATGGGCAGACCTTCTGTGCAGCAAATAAAAGTATATTTATCTATGTCCTGAAAAACCCAAGAGGAAATGCAGCAACAATAGGTATTAGCAAAATGATCTATATGGAAGGGGTAAGGGCTGACCTGTTTGTCATAGGTCTGATGTGCAACAAATATTGTGGCATCCACAACTATCTTTTAAGTAATTTATTGTCATCAGCAGTGGGAAGGTTTCTATGTCTAACATCTCTTTCATCAATTCTGGCACAGTTATTACTTAACCATGCACAGTGCTGAGTGGTCACAACCCTGCTGGGAACCAACATCTTGCAAAATTGCTCATTATTCTCTTGAGCATGAAGAACCTCAGCCAAAAGAGATTAATCAGACTTGCACACCTGGCTTCACACAGTTTGCTTCTCTTCTGTCACGAGTGCTTTGTGCAATGATTTAAGACTCTGGTAATGTTCCACTGAGAAGACGCTTATTACAGATTCCTTTTTCATATTTCTACTGTCCAGCTTCTTATTCATCTACAGATGTCCATGTCTGATGGATATTCCATGCTGGAGACAATAATTGTTTCCATCCCTGGTTCATACATCACATGCATTGTGAAATTAAAACAAACAGAAGAAAGAACTGTAAAACACAGTCATCTCACTCTTACATGCAGGGACAAATTGTTCTCTCGTTTACTCCAGATGATGGTAGCGCAGTTTCTCCATGCCTGGAGCCGATGAATTTGAGCAAGGCCCCATTTGTTCAGCACACTCACTGATGTGACCACACGGTAAAACTTGCTGTACAAGGTCTCCCTTAGTGATGTCAATGAAGATATACTGATACGTTTCTGAGCAAATGGATCAAACTCTCCTCCCATTGCTGTCATTCTCCTTTTAGCTGTTTCATTTTTTTTTAACAGACAAGTAGAATTCTCCCAAAGGTGAAGGGCAGACAAGTAGATTTAATGCCTCTGGTTCATTTGCAGGGCTTTATTTAGGTATTAGGGCCATATTCAGACAGGCTCAAGAACTTGGGTGAAACACAATTGGTCTGAATAAAGCCTTACATTAAAAATAATGGACAAGATTTTTGACAGGTGTCCAGTGGAGTCACCGAGCACTGATACCACTGAAAACACGTTGATGTGAAGGATTTCTTTAAATTTAAGTGGAAACTAAAGGTCCATACCTTTGTTGTGAAGAGCGGAAACCAGAGTATGCACATCTCATTCATGATGGAGTATGTGGTTACTTGGGATAATTAAGCTAGATTTGTTTGCCCGTGCAACTCCAAAGCTGAAGTGCCTCTGTCACAACTCTACTAGATGAATGCTTGCATGAGAAAGGAAAATAAATTTGCACTATATTTTAGAAGAAAGATGGAAGGATTCCTGTTTGCTTTATACCTGAACCATTCGGCATGTTATACTCACTCCCAACATACAGTATTGCTCTAATCTTCAGAATCACAGAAGGCAGCAAACCCAGTTGATACTTCCAGTTATTCTGTTGTCAGAAGCAAGAGATGCCTGCAGTTAGGATCCCTGAATTCACCATTAAGGATGACTTCCCTGCATCATACACAGAGCGGTGGGGCATCCAGGCACAGGCACTATCAGATGAAGATGTTAATTGAGATACAGCAGAAAAGGATCTAAAACCAACAGTCAAACATGCACTTTTCAAAATGGAAGTGCAGATCTCAGTGTAGTCTTTGTAATTCAGGACCAGCTCTAGAAGTGAAATTGCCTGGAGCACAAACGTATGAAAACACTTTGTTACTACAAATCCCATAGGAGCCTTATTCTCAGGACTCTATACAATTTACTCTTTACTCTTTCTGTTATTTATCTTTTATTGAAGTTGGTGTGTTCTTTTATGCAGGATGCAAAGAGGAAATATACACAGATAACGTGTATGTGAGAAAAACACAGTAACTTGGAGACCTTCCTGTGCTTGAATAGAAAATCCTGAAAGTATTTTTTTTCTACTGTACAGAAGGAAACCTGCTTTAGAGGAGAGGGCACTGCCCTGTGGTTTGGCAATCCCATGAGTTAGATTTCAGCCTTGGTGGAGCCATCAGAAGAATTTTTGCCTTCAAGAGACATGTCAAGTGGATATGATATTGTGTTGAAAGCTGAAGGACTTGAGTTCTACTCTCTGTAACTCTCCCACTGTGCAACGTGGAAAGACCACTTTCTCTCCATGCCTCTATTTCATCTTTGCGCACCCTGTGCCTCTCCTATGTCTTTAGCCTATAAGCCCTTTGAAGAAAGGGAAGACTTGCTGTCAGTGTGTTGTTCCTAGCATAGTAAAAACACTAGTATCGAGTGGATACTGTGGATGCAATGAAGCTACGACTAGCACTAAAAAAAGTCTAATGTAATATCTGAGCTTGGCTCCATGCACCTTCTTTTTCCATATTACTGTCTTTAATCATTTGCAAGAAGTGTTAGTGCTTGGAAGTCCTAGTATCAACCTTGTGCACCCTGGCCTGTAGATATAGACACTAATACAGGCAATACCCAGAATAGGCCAGGAGGGAGGAAGGAATAAAGGGGGTAAGGAGAAGGATAGTTAATGCTAAAAAGAACCATCTGGAAAATCACTTCCGAAATCTGATATCGCTCAGGAGGGTGATGACCTTTGAAACCTGGAGGGCAACATCTTACTCCTAAGCTTTCTCAGGTCAAAAGAAGATTCTAGCCCTTCAGTTCCTTTACCATGTTACAGCAAGAAGAGTGAACTGAAGCAACAAGAGGACAAAGAGCATGCAAGCCTTGCCCGCAGAGCTGCATTGCAGAGCCAAATGTCTGTGGTATTCCAGGCTGGAAAGAGCCTGGCCTTCCTCCTAAACACAAACTCACAGTTGCAGCTCACAGCATACATATTTACTCTCGTTTTTGCTCTTAGCATATGTGGTGGCCATTTCCCACACCCATCTTGGGAACTACAAGCCCCCCCATTAACTTACTTTCCCTTCTGAAAACTTTTCACAGTGCAATTCCAAAAATCTCCATCCTGCAGTGGAGTCTTGGCAGAGACATTTGCTTGTGGACCTTTCATAGATTTCCCATGGAAGTCAGGGGAGTCTTTGCCTGGCAGGTCAACTATGTGATTCAAGGAACATGCCTAGAGTTAAAAAGGTTAAAATTCAGTGCATTAGTCCAGAGAAAAGTGCTGCCATGTCTTCTGTAAAAGAATACATTAATCCTAACAATCTTCTGCCCTTTATCATTTTCTCCTCCTGTACCCTTCCTAGAAATCACAATATCTCCTCCTGTTTTTCCAGACCACTCCTGTTTAGTATTCAAACCCTATTTCTTTTCTCTCTTGCCCTGTAATGTCATTTTTAACACCAGATGTTTTGCACATTACAAAGCTGTAAGATATGTGACTTGAAGTAATTGCACTGCAGTGGCTGAGAAGGATCAGGAGTCCCTGAGCTTTTGCTCCAGTAGTGATGGTGGTGAGTCATCCTGTAACTTCAGACACTGAATTGCTCTCCCCCTATTTGCGTGCCTGTTGCGCGGGAGACATCACGCTTACCTCACAGGGCTGTTTTGGATGATTAGGGCTTTAAAGCGTCAAAGTGTGCCATGAGCCTTGTTAAGCATTGCTTAACGTGTTTATTAAGGGGCACGCACAGCCCTGGGATGTTTTTTGTGAGACTCGGAAGTGCTGCAGAACAACGGTATTTTTTCCGAAGACGGTGCTGAGCACACGCTATGCAGAGTTGTCTGTCGCAGCATGGAAGGGGTGCAAGCTCCCGTGTTGACTAGCAATCTCAGTACCCGCTCACCCAGGCAGATACTCTGATCTCCATCTTACTGACATGAAAATTAACACCAGGGCCTCTCTTTCTTCTGTTTTAGATCCTGGCGCTCCTGTGAAACTGCCTTGTATGCCAGTTAAACTGTCACCTCCACTACCTCCAAAGAAAGTCATGATTTGCATGCCTTTAGGGGGGCCAGACCTCTCTCTTTCATCCTATTCCACGCAGAAGAGCTCCCAGCAGCCTTTGACCCAGCACCATCACACTGTCCTGCCATCCCAGTTAGCAGCTCACCAGCACCAGCTCCAGTACGGCAGCCACAGCCAGCACCTGCCTTCTGGGTCCAGCACGTTGCCCATTCACCCTTCAGGGTGCCGGATGATAGAGGAACTGAACAAAACGCTAGCCATGACCATGCAAAGGCTAGAAAGGTAATGGATCGGCTTTTAAAATTACATATTGATGTGCACTGTTTCCTGCTACCCTCAGTATCAAAATCACCACTTGAGTTATGTTCATAGCACTTGAATGAGGCCTCTGCTCTGGGGGTCTGACAACTTCAGGGCAGTCATTGCTGGAGAAACAGAGATGGGGAAAGAGCCTGTCCAGGCTTGTTTGACAAGTTTGTGGCAGAAAGGAGAAAAAGACCACATTTCCTGAACCCTCTTGTCCTGTTCAAGGAGCTCGATAATACAGCTAGTGGAGAAGATGTTGATAGGACATGCCTGGCTTGCAATATATACTGCAGAGTGTATAACTGCAAAGCTTGTTATGTGGAGGATTGCCAAAAAAAAAAGGAGAGGAAGTGGAAGATTCAAAAAAGAGCAATAAAACCCAAATATGCCACTCAACCAGGGCATCTGATTAGTATTACCAATTAGCTCGAAACAACCTATGAGGAATTCCTAAAAGTCACTCAGAGGGGTTTTAATATACTATTTCAATTAATTTTAAATTATATGGTTTATCTTAAAATAAGTATTTAGCGCATTCCATAGCAGCTACCTTCTTAGCCATTTGCATCTGGAGGAAGGTTGTACATTTGATCAGAAGAGCCTTACCCACCTTGGGGCTGTTTTCTGTTACTGTCACTTGTGGGTATCTCTGAATGCTGCTTCAAATAGTCTGAGTAAGTGAAGCATGTTGTATAAATGCAAGCTGTCCTCATAGACTGCAAGATCAGCAAGCTTTGGAAAATTTATTTCGTCTTGTAGAGGAAAATTGAGCTAGTCCCAGAATAGGGAAGGCAGTCCAAAAAATGACATGTTC
Source organism: Mycteria americana (assembly GCF_035582795.1). Lineage (NCBI taxonomy): Eukaryota > Metazoa > Chordata > Aves > Ciconiiformes > Ciconiidae > Mycteria > Mycteria americana. The sequence continues at coordinate 77,166,539 of NC_134366.1, read as the reverse complement.
TGTTTAGTACCAAGGGCAGCTTTGTAGCCAGCTTCTTCTAGGAGCATCAGATCATCCTTCTCTTAGAGAGGAAGTGAAAATATTTGGTCTAACAGACAAACTGCCTAATGATTTGCCACAATACCTCTTTGTGATAATGTTACCTTCATTACAATGCATAGTTAAAAAGAATTCGATTAGGGATGGCAAATTCTCCTTACTGCATGAAAAACAGTCAGGGGACCAGAAGCAGTCCCACATTGCCAGCTTATTTTAGTACCAGGATAGCGAGACCTCTGTGGTTACATCAGGAGGGGCTGATGTTTCTGCAGCCCGGGGGAAATCTCTACTGGGGGAAAACTGTTAGGGCTGTGAGGGAGGTTTCTCTTCCCATCAGTAAAAGGGCTGTAGCGGTAGGATTGGAAAAAGCATCCACATTCCCCCTTGTGCCCGGTGGCTACCCAGTTACCTCTCATATTGCCGGCAGGGCTGGTCAGATGCATCTGCATCACCCCAAAGCTTGGTGCACCGAGCGCAGAGGGTAGCTGGTGTCTCCCAAAGGCTCCTTTGGGGCTGCACTGCCCACACCGTCCCCAGCATAGGTCGGATGTCTTACTGTCTGGCTCACACTGTGTGCAGAAGGTACTTTGTTATCCGGAGCCCAGTGACATCTCTCAGAGTATGACTTCATTGTGGCATCTGTTGCCCCACAGCAATGAATGCTCCCAATTTCCAGGCATCCATCATGTTTATGTGTACAAATGCGTTTAACTGATTTGAAGAAGGTGATGCTGTTTGGTTTTAACTATTAATTTGACGCTGAAACTCTGCTGCTTGTTAAAAACTGAAGAAGCAAGGATTCATTTCCCGATATGAAGCAATTGCCTCCCTTTGTAGAAAAAAAATAAGAAAAGGTTATGGCACTGATATTTCACATTTAAAATTAAAATTAATCCTAGTTCAGGGCTGTCGTGGTTTAACCCCAGCCGGCAACTAAGTCCCACACAGCCACTCCTTTGCTCCCCTCCCGGTGGGATATGGGAAAGAATCAGAAGAGTAAAAGTGAGAAAACTCGTGGGTTGAGATAAAGACTGTTTAATAGGTAAAGCAAAAGCTGCACGTGCAAGCAAAACAAAGCAAGGAATTCATTCACTGCTTCCCACTGGCAGGCAGGTGTTCAGCCATCTCTGGGAAGGCAGGGCTCCATCACGCGTAATGGTTGCTTGGGAAGACAAACACCATCACTCCAGATGTCCCCCCCTCCCTTCTTCTTCCCCCAGCTTTATATGCTGAGCATGATGACGTACGGTATGGGATATCCCTTTGGTCAGTTGGGGTCAGCTGTCCCGGCTGTGTCCCCTCCCAAATCCTTGTGCACCCCCAGCCTCCTCGCTGGTGGGGTGGGGTGAGGAGCAGAAAAGGCCTTGACTCTGTGTAAGCCTTGCTCAGCAGTAACGAAAACGTCCCTGTGTTATCATCAACACTGTTTACAGCACAAAGCCAAACCATAGCCCCATACTAGCTACTGTGAAGAAAATTAACTCTATCCCAGCCAAAACCAGCACAATGATACTGCAGACAGTTGATTTTTCATAGCCTTTTTGTGTTGATTAACTATTATTTCAATCGTGAAATAGAGTACTTCAGTTATTCTTGTCAAAACAAATCAATAACATTTGCATTCACAAGAGAGAAAATAGGTGATGACTGTTTCCTCTGCAATAGAGATTGTTATTTTCATAGTATTTACAGGTAAAAGGGTCTGTGGAGCTGACACTTGCTGTTAAATTCTTAAATTGATTTTTCATGCCACGTTGTAATCTTAGTAAATTTACTAACTTTTCTTGAAAATTTGTGCAGATTTTTAAAATATATGTTTTTAACTTGGGAGAGGATTATTTGCACCAAATGCCACTGTTTCCTAGTATTTTTGACAGTAGTTCTTTTCCCATAATTGTATCAACTCTGGATTAAACCCAGCAGAAATCATACCGCTGCATTTGTCATTGGACACTTCAGCCCGCAAGTCTTAAGGACTTTTTAAAACTGCACAGATCCTAGATCTGCTTTCCTCTATTTAAAATTTGGTAGTGTGCTCACAGCTGTTGCATGCGTAGGATATGCAGTGAGATCCTGAGCTTTACTGTTCCTTCCAGGATAACATACTACTGGGTCACTGTTGTTGGGTCAATAATCTTGAGGAGATGAGAGAGCCTGACAAGTCTCTGAGGCACCTTCTGGGGAATGCTAAGTTCATTGGCAGCATTTTTTCTTGCTGATCTCAGTCTTTATCTTGAAAGAATCCTACAACATTATAGAATAATTGCCATGATGCTGCAGTAATAATGCTGCCAAGTCTGGTAATTTGGGGGATTATTTAGAGTCGTATTTTGTTTTTAATAGGGGAGGATCATGTAGACAAGTGCAGACCAGTATTCTGCTCTAAATTTTGTCTTTTTTTTCCTTTAGGAGATTTTTTTCTTCCCTGTGTCTAGTTTCTTTGCTCCTAGTACAGTGGAAGCTCCTCAAGTCTGTTAAACTCCATTGATATTCACTGAATCCATAACAGTTTGTATCAATTCCACATTTTGCCCAGTAAACTTTTCTTAGACCTCACAACTCTTCTCTCCACCAGGACTGTGAGTGTGGACAGGAACAAACAGTGAAAGCCTAAAATTTCCCCTTCCTCTAGCAACCTGGATTTTTTGCTTTCACAGATGAGGTCTCTGGATTCAGATAGTCTAACAACATCTGAAGACTGATACTTGAAATCAGTACTTTACCAATGAGCCAGAAGCTTGCCAGAGAATAATGATCTCTCCCTCTGTACCAGCCTGGAAGCCAGAATTTATTTTGCTGTCTTTGACCTTGAGAAAGCTACTGAGCTTCTCTATCTCTATTTTCGCCTCTGTGGGAGTGGTTGCATGTTACTGCCTCACCTAGATCTGGTGCATATTAATAAGTTAATGTCTTAAGGTACATTAAAAGCGTGCAATAGCTCTTCAAGTCCCAGTTGTTCTTATGACTTAAACCGGCAGTTAATTCCTGGAGTTTTTTATTCAGTTTTATTACAGACATTATAGAACATTAAGTTCATTTGCGCACTTAACGCTTTTGATTGCAAACATTTTCTGGTACTCGTAACATCTATTCATAACTTATTCTCAGAAGGGCAATCTGTCCCTTGTCCTAGTATGACTATTATGACATGTCATTTGTGCTGCCAGTTTGCCTCTATTTTCCCTGATAAATTGCCAGCTTTATGATAGATTAAGTTGAAACAGAGAAGAGTGTAATTTCCACATAACCTTTTTTCTGCAACCTCTGTTGCCAATTTATGCCCTACTGCAAATGACTTTCCCCTTCAGCCCAAAGGGTATGTGTCAAGCATAAGTAAAACTCTAGATTCAGGCATCATTTTTTACCATTTCAGAATGCATTTTAAGAGTTGGTGAAAATCTCATAAGCCCTGCCACCAAAATCCACAGAAGGTTTCATCCTCCTGACTGAAATGAATTTGAGAAGAAAGACCATGCCCAAAAGCCGTGCATCACAAACGGCAGCAAAAGAAGCTTTAGAAACCCTCTTGTGCCACTAGAATGTAGCTTTAATTTTGACTTAGGGAGGCAGTTTCTTGATCTGAAATAGCCTTATTTTCTGCCTTGCCCATGTAGTTCTCAGTCTGTCTGGTAAGACAACAATTAATTTCAATTACTCTGTGGGCTCTTGTACACTAGCAGCTGAATCAAGGCCTCAGTTTGTTCAGTGTATGTACTAAAGAGCTGTTAAGTGGCAATATCTCACTCCGGGCTAGAATTGAATCTATGGCAGAGCAGTGAAAAATCACTGTGTCCAAAAAGACAGTGTGTGAGACCAGTTCCTCTGGGACACCCAGTTCAGCTTCAGACTGTAGATTTATGAAATGAAATGCATTAGACATTCCTGCCAGTGTCTTGTAAATCTCATAAAATGTATTTGAGTCAGAAAACATTTATCTTCCATAAAACTTGTCAAGAGAATCGCTTTTTGTCTAAACTTTAGCATTGCCTAAGGATAGAAACACTTAATATTTATAGCTCTGCCTTCTCTCTGTCTCTCACACATATGCCTGTATTGTAGAAACACATATACAATGGTTTGAAGTTTTTTTCAGATTTTTGTTTTAACTGATAAGTACAGAAGAGTGTACTGTGGATCCGAAAACATGCTGATAAAAATGTAACTCTCTATTCCAAAATCAAAGAGCCTGGGATGACAGATGAGAAGCATGCATTTTTTTTCCCACTAGATTTTACAGGAGGGATTTCATTTTTTTCTTTTTCGATTTTGTCTGTACCATGAGTCACTCATATGCTTAAATTCTGATTTTTCATTAAAATATTTTCTCACTAGAAATATTGTAAGCTATAGTGGTGTAACTTTTTTGTCGTTTTGATCACGTAAATGTGATGCAACGGTAATTGCAAGTGCTTGTACTAGTCAGCTATGAATTATTCAAATCTATGTGTTAAGATACATTTATCTTCTTAAAACAAGTACTTGCTTAGCTGTAGCTTTGTTCTCTAATTTTGTTGCAAAACACGAAGCTGATTTAAATGGGACTGTTTGAAACAATAGTGTGCTTTTTGGTAAATAACGCTAAAAAATTTTGTGGTGTAGACCACCTGACCTCATCGGGTTTTTGCTAATGACCCAGAGGAATTTATACACAATGGAAATACCCAGTGACCTTGATTCGTCTTTCTTAAGTATACTGCAGTACTGCATGTATTTCGTAAGTGCTTTGCTTAGACAGCTGACTTAGTCAAAATGCTGTGGAAAAGGCTGATTTTAATCAAGAAGAACACAAAACACCAGGAAAAATGAGGGGCTTAAAATAGAAAGTAGTATTATCAAGAAAGTGGATGATTCAGAAAAATTACAATGAGATGAGAAGCTGCCTATTTCTAGATCACTAGTTCAAATAAAGATCCTCTGTGGTAATTTGTAAATCTTGTTGCCATCCAATACCTGCTTGGTAACCTAAATTGGTGAACCACTTTGATATCTGCTACCCTATGTGCACGCCCATAAGGATGCATCTGTAACCTACATCCATCCTTCACAGAACAGGGAAGCACCAAATGGTCCTGGATGCTGAACTACTTTTTGCTCCTTTCATTTGTACTTCCAGAAGGGACTTAGTGAACTTGTACTTACTCTCTGTGTATGTATTGTTTTAAAATTAACTGAATGATCCAGTGGTTGTGTTCACCACTGGAAGTTTTTTATTTCTTTTTTTTTTTTAGCAATGTTAACAGAATTTCACAGCATTTGAGTTTCTCTTGGAAGTTTAATTCCAGGCTTTTGAATTCCTACCTTTCCTCTTAAAAAGAGTTACACAAAAAATAGGTTACAGAGAAAACAGATTTCAAAAATGAAGTTCATAAAATTAAAATTATTAAAGCATATCAATAAATTAAAAGTTAGTTGAAAGTTTTTAAATCCTTTAGTGCATTTGTGTGTCATCAGAATTCAGCTGATGAATTTTAAAACTACTTCTGGGATAAAATTTTTTGGGTCAAACTCATTGAAATCTAATACAAAAATTCACAAGCCAGTTCTTCATGAATCTCTCTTACTTTGTGGTACAAAACATGGACTATCATGAAGAAAATGGAGCTCCTGTCTTCAAGGTATCCAGTAAAAGCTATGCATCTCATTGTTGGTTAGTCTGCAACAGTAAATGTTGCAATTAACAAAATTATTTCTTTGAAGCCAAAGATGATAATAACAGCGTGGTATGGTTGGCTCACAGGATCTGAAGCCTTTTCTTCTCCTTAATCCCCAAGAACGTTGTGGACTAGCATTATATACCCAGAAGTACATTTTAAAAATGGGATGTTATCTGGCAGCCGTTTAAGAGTCCATGTTAACTTTAGGGTTAGAAGAAAAAGAAATGTTTCAAGGTGACTCAGTAGAAAATGATTTAAGGAGAAGAATACAACAGTTTTTCAAGATGCAGAATGCCTCTGGTATTCTGAGCAGGCTAAAATATTCAAGGGAATTGAAGCTACTCAGCACTCGGTAAGGTCAGACCCAAATTTGTGTGCCTCAAGTGCAACTTGGCCAGCACATCTGGTTTCATGCCTATGTTCTTCTGGAAAGTAAAATGGGAGTTTGACATAAAGAGGGTGTCCAACAGGCAAATGTTCCCCACCTTTCATATAGCTGTTGCCTCAACTGGGACTTAAGAGAAAGGGCAGTTTCTGCTGACTCACAAATAAACCTGAGCAGCCATCATTTTTGCCTGCCAGTCTCTCATTCTCATTTCACATTGGAAAGGCAGCACGAGCTATTAGATAAAAATGGGTTGGGAAACCTGGTTCTATTCCTGACTTTTCCTTTCACCTTTTGTTTGACTTTGATCTTCACCTCTTCATGTTCCTGTTTCCCTACTTGTATTGATATGTTCCTTGGTAAAGGGCTTTGAAATCAACACATAAACAGAGCTAGATGGTAGCAGTACTGACCACAGGTCCTAACCTAGTAAGCTGCAGGAAATGATCAATCACACTTTATGTGACAAAAGAAATATGATGCTAGCTCCAATTCAGATTGAACGGCAGCACCTGGCTGGAGTGAGGAGCTGGGGCAGGAGAAGGGCTGTCGTCACTGCAGCACCTACAACATATAACTGTGCCATTAGCAAACAAACCTCCCAAGTTTTAGCTCCCTCCCTTGTTACTCTCACCAGCTCCCAAAGTCTCTTTTCTCCAAGCCCAGTTTCACATGCTTGGTCCCCTGCGCTTCAGAGAGTTGAGCCTTCCCCTCAAGTCAAGCAACATCTTCTTGCCCAAGGAGTGCAAGTCATGGTTTCCATCTGCCTTTCTACAGTCCTCCTCTACAATCTGTACCTTTCCTTCCTCCCACTCTCTTACTCCAGCTTTTGCATTTAGGTGAGACATTTTCTCCTTACTGCCTGCACACCAGTGGAGAGGTCACACAGACACCAGGCTGAAGACATGCTTATCACTCTGAGTAGCTGGTGTGCAATTTTCACTCAGCCTTGAGACTATATTTGTCACAGATCTTTAGTTCTCAGTCCTGGCTGCCAATATTTCCTCCTGCATGCTGTCTGACCTCTCCCTAACAAGTGTTGTACCTTAAATCTAATGTGTATTCAGTTTAAACCCATTAGATGTCTTTCTGGTCATGAATATCTTTCTGTCCTCGTTTCTTCTCAAAAAGGGATGAAACACCACTACTTTCCTAAATACAGTGAGAAAAGCAACTCAGTCTTCCATTGAGCTGTTTCGTTTAGTTTATTTATTTGTTTTTCTTTCCCAGCAGCTCTGGTTTACACACAGGTGAAAGTGTTACAAAAACAGGACCTGGGGGCCTTCCAGACATGAGACAAGTGCCAACTGTTGTGATCGAATGCGATGACAATAAAGAAAATGTGCCTCATGAAACTGACTATGAAGATTCTTCCTGCCTCTACACAAGACAGGAAGAGGAGGAAGAGGAGGATGAAGATGAGGATAACTCATTATTTACAAGTAAGACACATTCCATTTTTCCTTTCTCATTTATTTAATTTTCTCTCTGAACTCTCAATACACAAGGGAAACACAAGGCCTGTGAATTTTCTTTCCTGATGGTGGCTTTTGCATCTCTCAGGGCTTGACAGGGCTTGACTCATGGGGATGCTTGGTAAATTAATCCAAAATAACAAGTAGTATGAATTTATAGTGATTTCCCTAATCCACATGAATCCCTGTCTGGGTAGCTCTCAGACAGAATTCAAATGACTGGTTTTGGCTTATATTAGTTCACTTCCAAATTGACTTTTGGATTTACTTTCCCAAGTATCCATGATGTGGAGAAGCCCTGCCTTTGGCTTAAGTCAAGGTCAGCTCAATAGGGTTACTTCAGGAGGATGAAATAAGTGCCACCGATAGAGAATCAGAGCTTTTATATATAGTAAGTATTAAATCATGACAGAATCATAAGTCTGCACATACGTTGAAAGGGGTCACGATCAGAGAATTGGGCTCAGATAAGAAGAGGTTAATTGATAGCCATATCGCAGTTACAGTCTGGAGAGGGACCTGTGGCCCCTTCTGACCTCTCGAGAAAACCCATCTCCTGCCTCCATGTGGCATCATAGGACTCTCCCATGAAGACAAGATACAGTACTTTGCGTATAACAACTGCTTGCCATCCTGCAGGTCGAGCTGAAGTTTCAGGCCCTTGGATTTCTTTTCTTCTGAAAACTGGGAGCAGTACAATCAAAACACCCTTTTTAAAACACACACAAAGAAGGTTCTAAACCAGGCATATTTCATCTCCTCAGAATCCTCCCTTACGCTGCAAGTGAAATTAAGCAGTCTTTGCTCTTAAACTAAGAAACAGAGCAGAACTGCACTATCTCGCACTCTCCTGCCAAAGCCCAAAACCTCTCATGGGTTTGTGTCTCTCTGTCTGCTTGGGTCTGTCTTCCCTGCTCAAACTGCTTTGGATGCAAGCCTAGGAAAGCAAGCTTAAGCTGTGAAAGGCCAGTGGTTTTCACAGTGTCTTTGCCACTGGCAGTGCCTGGGAAGCAGTGTCAGTTAATGTACATAGAGATCTGTGCTGCTTCTGATTGACTTTTGATTCCTTCTAGTGCTAGCTTGGATGTCTTGCTATGACATTGCAAGAGAGAGAGATACCTCTCTCTTTCCACATGCTGTAGCTCTGCTGCCTGCCCAGATTCTGAGGTTGAATTATTCATTCCATTACATGGTTCTGAAACATTGTGCTAGAGAAAGCTACAGATGCTACTAGCAATTCTGAAACAAGCCCTTCTTCTCCACTCCCCTCTATTGAGCAATATTTTAATTTCTTCTTCCTGTATACCTACCAAACTCAGCTTTTCCTTATTATGATAGGAATTGAGGTTAATTGAACACATGAAGTTAATTGACACCCCTTTTCCCACAGTCCATACCAATGTAAATGACAGCCTAGTATCCTCCCTTGGCTAGTACTTCTTTGCCTGCTGCATGCTGTAATGAAATTATGACACCTCCTTTGGCAGAGCCTCTCCTCTCTCCCAAAGGCTCCCTGGCAATGAAAGTCTGCAGGAAGGACTCTTTAGCAATCAAACTAAGCAACAGGCCTTCCAAGCGAGAGCTGGAGGAAAAGAACATCCTCCCCATGCAGACTGATGAAGAGAGGCTCGAACTTAGGCAGCAGATTGGGACAAAGTTAACAAGGTAGGAGACAAACATTTTTCTAACTCTTGCTTTTGGAAATATGTGGTGGGATGCAGTTTTTATCCTTAGTCTGTGCACATTTGAGATCTGTTCGTTCACAATGTTCAAGAGGAAAAGTCATGGGGGAAAAAAATACTCTAGGCATTATTTCTGCTCCAGTATAGCTTTCCTTACAATGCCCCATTTCATTTTCCTGGCATATCCTATGGGATCTTTGGTTGTGTTAAGTATCAGCATGAACTATGTGGATTTGGTTGGTTTTGGTGCACCGTTGGGCAGTGCTCAACTTTGATGACATTTTGGACTGTAGCCGTAGGTGCCATTTGATAGGCTATTAGTTTGGCCAGAGGGCAGAGGTATAGCTTTCTCTTCTGACTGCATCTCCCGTGAGTAGCTGAGTCTTTTCCTGAACCAAAATACTTAGGTCCTTCAGTACCTGCTTTTGTTGGGTCAGGTTGGACAGATTTACCCTGTCTAGACTCTTTCTTCTTCATAACAGAGTTACTCACCAGCTGTTCTGGATTTCTGTATTGCATGGGATATAGAGGGATGGCCATTAAATGTGGATTTCTGTCAAGAATTAGTAAACTGAGGTCAGGTAGAAATGTCTAAGAACCTCCTATGCTCCAGCCATGATTTCTGTAATCAATTTAATACCGTTATGTTATCAACTTGTTGGTATGCAGAGCTGGTGAATGCTGTTAGTTGCCCTCCAGTGTGACTCTGAGAAAACCACAAGGAGAAGACTAGCCAGTTGTTGGGAATTTTCTTGTGGGTTTTCTTTTTTTTTTCTTTTTTTTTTGGTGGGGGGCATAAGGGCAGAACACTGCTACTGTGTTGTGGAGACAGGAAGAATAGGAGCTCCTGGTAAATACTTCTTTCAGCATTTTATCTACTTTTTTTCATGGCCTTGTTTATCACCTCTTTGGAATAAACTAACCACATCTTTCCAGTCTGTCTTTGAAAGTCTTTGTGCTTAGCCTACTCCAAGACCTGTCTAATTCTTCAGTATTCTTGTTGAAGGGCCTCAACAGTGATGCCCAAAGTATGGAAGATGGCGCTGCACTGTTGCTGGTACTGTGATTTTTCAGTCCAGTCTTTATTCAGCCTAATACCTTGTTAGAGTGCAGCTGCATATGGAGCTCTGGGTCCCAAAGAGCAGCACATGATAGGTCCCAGTGCTTATAGGATGAATTTTGAACCCTTTTGAAGCATGTGAAGAGTTGACATTTTTGTCTCCTAGCGTATCTTACTGTCCACTGCTTGACCTTGCAGTGACATTGAACAGCATTTCCACTATGTTGCCCATTTGGCCAAATTACTTAGGTCTCTGAGAAGTTTTACAGCTCTGTCTGATGAAGGTAAATAGTGTCATTTGCAAACATTGACTGTGCACAGCTCACTGTGCTCCAGGTGTTTTCTATTATAAATATTTTATATCTCACCTCTCCCAAACCTGCTTTTTCCCCATTAAAGAATGTTTCTTCAGCATATCTCTTTTTAACAAGGGAAAATAATTTTGGCAATACCCAGAACCCTTCCTGTGTAAGCCCCATGTTCTCACAATGTTGTTGTTTGTTTCTCCAATTGTATCCCTGCTCATTCAGTCTGAGGTATAATGCTTGATCTTGTCTTCTAGTATAGCTAAGACTTAGGGGCAATCACAAATAGTTCAAATAATTAAAACTGTGTATATATGAGCTCAAAAAATAGCTGAGCCACTGCTGTTTCATTCCCATTTTATACCAGTGTAACATCACTGAAATTGGTAGAATTTCACAAGTCTTGTCTGGAACTATATAGTTGCTAGTCTGACCTTTTAATTACTAGTATTTACAACTTAGTATCTCATCCTTTTGAGTAGTTAAAAACAATCAAGAAATATGAGGAGAAAAGAACTTTCCTCATCTCTAATAGGCAAAAAGCCACAGACATTTCAGCAGCAAAAAGGAAGGTACCTGTCTTACCAGTGCTTTGTATCTCAGTGTGATGTATCCCTGTGCACAGACTGAATATTAGATTGAAATAGAGAGAATATCTCAATTTGGACAGAATTGCTTTACTGTCCAGACTTCATTACTGAATCTATCCTTTGCCACTGCTCAGTAATTGTCACACAGTGATGCAAATGCCAAGCAAAATTAAAGTAGTGAAGCATTTATAGTCCTTAGAGAAGATGCGAGATGCAGACTATAATTGCAGCTGGCAATTTTGGATTTCAGAGGGATTTGTACTGTTCCACCAATGGTCCCCTACGGTTTAAAATAGTCAGCCAATGAAATCACATATGCTACTTACAGAAGTAAAAAATGCAGAATAAAAACTTCAGCAAATAGTTATTGTCTGTAATGGATCAATTAATTTTCACCAAGAGGCTGATTAGGATACTTCAGTATTTATGCATAATCCTCACAGTATTTTGTTTGGAGGAGCTCATTGGCTGCCACATTTGGCAGATCAGAGTTTAGTACTATAAAACGAACGTCATTTTTAAAGATGCTTATAGCTAGACATATTGAGAGATTGACCATTGACATATTGTGTGGGACCAAACTCATCCCAGGTGTAGTTCCTCCAGCCTTATTAGAGTTGCACCAGGAATCAATTTGGCTCAGAACTGTTTGTTCAGATCCTGTTTAAATGTAGCTTGGAACCTCTGAACCTCCAGTTAGTCCCAGAAAATTGTTATGACTTTATTATTGCATCCGCCAACTGGTAGAGAGACTCCAGAGCAGACTTCACTATGCTGGCTGTTTCCCATGCTGGCAGGATAGTGCCTTGGCTTACACCAGACCAGTTGTAAGGGTGAGGCTGCAGAGACTGTATCTTCTAGCAGGATCTGGCCCGCTGCACACCTGAATTAGCTCAGCCATGAGATAAATTAACACTTCTGTGCCTATCATAGAAACACTTCACGTGAACGTGGTGCTTCACTGGTGTGTATCCTGTATCATGGCTCAGCACATGTAGATCCAAGCAAAAATGGAGCTTTTTGCCCAGGATGGCAAAGTATGCCCTAGCAAAGGCAGGAGATCCCACATCACATGAATTCCAGCCACATGAATAGGCTACTGCACCGTAGACTATTTCTGGGCAGTCTTTACACAGCAATTACAGCAACTAATTAGAAGACCTCCTCCTCTAACCAAACCAGAATGGACTACTCCAAAATGTGATACCTACTATGAAGCAAGGAGCAAAAATAGTGAATTAAGGTGCAGAACTTCCACCTCATAACCACATGTGACTTGGGGATAGGAAATGGATGCTGGAGGCCATGTTCTTGGCTGCTAAAAACCCTTACAACTCCATTAACTTCTACTCTGAAATGCAGACCACCTGCGCTAAGTAAATCTTTAAGTGCGTATGGTTTTCTTTTTTTTTCTGCCTGCTCAGCTTCTCCCAAACTCTTCCTCCATTTTAACCGTCTGGTGCCTGCACAGCTTCACAGCTGCTCAAGAAGTGTGTATAAGTGACCATAAGACAGAAAGGAGAAAACAGGAGAAAAAACAGGACTCTGGAAGTTAGCAGGCAGAGGGAAAAGACAGAATTCTGCCTTCTGCCTGTTTCTCTGGCTGTGTTGGACCTCCTGGGAAGCACTGATCCTTTGGTTATTCAGGTTAGAGCAGGGGGCAGGAGGACCTGGATTTAGCTTTCAGTGGCTATCAGGGTGAGAGGAGTGCGGCATATCTGGGCTATGACTGTGAAGCAAGGACTCAGACAGGCTCTGGGTCTGAGCTTGGAGGTTCTCCCAGGGGCAATGATAAAGGCATGGCCTGTCAGGAGCTCCTGGTGAGGAGGAGGGCCAGCACTGATGGGTGATGCACATCAGAGCCGCGTGTCTCCCAGAGACTGCAGGACTGTCCCCTGGTACTGAGACGGGTGCTTCAGTGCCGGTCCTGGCACTTGTGTTTCACCAAGGAATCATCATGCTTGGTCATAAGAGACCACACAGACTTCTTCGATCAACATATTATTTAGTAAGCACAAGAGCCCTTTAGAGAAAATATATCTATGTATTTCTGTATAGCTACACACTACACCAGACTTTGCTGAGGACTTTGCACTCCCTTGAACTGGGAAGACCTGGTTCCTTTGCGTATCTTTCACAAAGTCTCTCCCATACCTTGAGACAACGTGTGTCTTTAGACTGTGGCTGATCTGCCACGCATCCTACAAGACAGGCTTTCTAAAGCATTCGTCTCTTTTTTGAGTCTCTTAACCCCCCAACTCTAGTGAAGGTGCTCATTAGCAATTAGATACAGGAGTATTAAAGCTATTTTGGTCCACTGCTTTTCAAGAATGCATGGCAGTTTCCTTATCTGTTTTCCCTGAATTGCTTCCATCCTGGCTTTTCCCACCTGCTGGAGTAGGATGATCTATAATCCAGTATTATTATCATCACGTTGCTAATAATCAATGTTAAGGGAACTTCTTGATATTCACAGTATTATTACTGGTCAGCATCATGTCTGTCTCATTAGCACACTCCTACCCACCTCGGGGCAGAGGGCAGGCTGGCTGCAGGTCACAAGGCAGGGGAGATACATAAAGGCTGTCCACAGGCAAGCAGCGCATGTTAGGGGACTGCTGCCCATCACTGGCAGGTGCCACAGGCAACCCAATAAGATTTTGCAGCCCAATAAGATTTGGTGCTGTGCTGCTGCCAAAAGCTGTCAGTTGTAGGAGTCACGTTTAACCCAAGACCGTGCCCGGTGTGACAGCAAAGAGAGATGAGGTGGGGGAGCAGCCCTCTGCACGTTAACTAAATAATTAAATAGAAAATAATTAAATTAGAAACAAATAAAGAAGAAAGTAACTTCTTGCAGTGTCCACACGCTACCCTTTGCCTCTCTTTGTGACTTTGAGTGATGGACGTCCTGTTGCTCAACTGAATCCTGTGAGTGTGTCACTGTATATGTTCTGCTGGCTTTAAAGCAGTGAATCAATGGCAAGCTCCTCTGTCAGATACACAGTAGTGCTCTGCATTGGTTTTTGTATAGCCCTAGGTTTATTCACTACAGCACCTTATGGGGTGCTGTCCTTACACCAGCAAGTGGAAAATCTTGATCTGAAGCAATATAAATAATATATTGCAAGTATCATGAGGCAAAGGATAGGAAGTATGAAAATAGATCACAAAGACACTGTCTGTGTGCATATGGTTGTAAATATGTACGCTTGAGATATGGACATGCACACCTGCTAGATGTGTTTATAGTCCCATTGATGCTTTGGAAATAGTACCGAGATGTCTGTGACTGAGAAATGTAGCATGAAAAGTCATAAATCTTTGTTATGGAGCGGCAGGTTTGACAGATGATGGTCACCTACTACCTCGATCAGAAAGGTAATCTACTCTACGCATTCCCTGATCAATACTACATCTTCCTCAGCTGTACTGAAAAATACTGCCTAGAAACAGAAATCCTGTGGTGAAATTAACTTGGTGAATTCCCACAAGTATAAAAAATTGCCATTGATTTTTAAAATGTCATGAGGCTGCTGTGAGGTTTTTGGAGTTGTTCACATCAGGTGCTAGTTGTCCCTGTGTCCCTCTGCATGAGGGAGAGTACTCAGGAGAAAGAGCAATAGGGTATGTTTGTAAACAGAAGGAGAGGCATGAACCAGAAAGAAGAGTAGAAAAATTGGACAATTTGGGAAAAGGATTGAATCTTCGGCATCACCATGAAGGTGACAAGGTATTACCAGTGCTGAGGAAGGGTCAGTCTGCAAGGCTTGCACAGTTGTTAAAATGCACAGCAGTTCCTTCAGAGGCCTGAGGGGACTGAGTAGTCGGAAGTGATCATTTTTATTTTCTAAAAAATTGGCTGTGAGGAGATTCAGCTTTTTGAAACGGTTAATTATTTAAACAGTGTTGCAGTCCCATTGAGGGGAGGGTTTATTCAGCCAGAGGATGGCAGCAAGATGGCCCCCGTCGAGCAGGCTGAATCTCCTCATGGCTGTTCCCCATCCGGTGCTGTGGAGAGCATTTTGTGCCCTCCCCATCTCCGAGTGATTTAGGGATAAAAAGAATGGGCAGACAGCAGGATTAGGCTTTATTCACAGACCTCATTTTGTTGGGTAACGTGAAATAATTTCTTCCTAATTACCTCTGACGTCTGCAATTCTCACACTTATTGTTAGCTTCCACTAATGAGAGAAAAGCAAGTGCCTAAAGCAAGAGCTCATCCCCAATGGCAGCGCGCACGCGTGTGTGTGAGGAGCTTGCCTCTTCGTGTGGTGGGTGCTGGGGATAAATCACACGGAAAATGGGATTGTGGTAAACAAGCTCATCTAAATCCTGGATTAGAGGGGGCGATGCGACAGCGCTAGATGCATGAATGGGGGTGACCAAAAAAAGCCATAAAGGGCTGAGCCTGGGTTTTAGCTGCAATGGTACCTAGGGAAAATGGCATTTTCCCTTTTAGTTTAGCTTCGTGAGGAAGCTGTATGTTTGTGAGAAACCCCAAGGGAGCTATCTAAATTGCCCTTAGCATCAGGAGGAAGGCAGCAAAAGCAGGTGATTATCTATGGGCAACAAGCTGAAACCGAGTTATCATTACATGTCTGGGCTCAACTGCCAGGAATATATACTCTGAGCAGAACTGATCTGGGTTCTGTGTGGGGGTACGGATAGGAGATGAACTCTCAAGGCCCTTGTCAGCCCTCTTTTCTGTGATTGATGTCCTGGTGAGCTCTGTTGCACTGAAAGGAAAGGTGGCTTTGTAGTTAAAACGCTCTGGGAAGGCTGCATCTTCCACGGGCTTTCCAACCTCAGGCAAGCCACTGAAAGAAACACATGCACACATATACATATACACACATATATATATATATATATATATAAAGTGTCTTGGGGTCTCCAAATGTACATATGTGCCTATGAACTTTGGAAAATTCCACTAGTTGACAAACTCTCATTGACAGCAAAGTTTGTGTGCTTTCAAAAAATCACCCAGATATCAGGATCTCTTTAGACGTCTAACTCTGTGTTTCAGTAGGGCAAGGATCCTCATTTCTGAGCACGGTTTGGACTTGTCTGTTTATATTAGGAATTTTCATAGCTAACATCATCATTCATCACAGAAAAAGACAACTCTAACATCACGAATGATGCTATAACTATTGTTTTGATATGAATTTCAACAACTAACAGCATGAATTTGCTTCATCTGAGTAGTTTGCTATGGCAAAAGGTCAATGGAGCAATCAAGGGAAAGGGGAGGTGACAGTGGGTAATGTCACCACAAAACACATCACCTCTACATGCTCCCTCGTTTGTGGGATGAACAGTGTCCTTAACCTATGATCTGGATGGGCCCTGGCAGTGTTATCTCTCCTCTGTCGCAACTCCACCTCGGGATGGGATGAACCCCTGCTGCCACCAGTTTCACTCAACGGGGGCCAGCACATGTTTTGCTATGTATGAAAGCAAAGCCTTGCAGAGTGGATATAGTCTGTCCTTGGGCAGATGCGTCTCTCCGTGTTTGAAGGTGGGGCTCCAAATGTGCAGAGACAATTTATTTACGTTACTATAAAGGAGGAGGAACGTTGTGCTGAGGAGAGGAATGCTCTTAATGGTAGGCAGCAGGCAGTGGGAAGCAGCATTTGAGGGCAAGGTCTCCCCAGAGGCACCCTTGTGGCCACTGATGAAATGGAAAGTGTTTTCTCCATGTCAAAAGTTCATTTCAATCAGAGATGTCACCAGCCCAGGAAGGTATTTGTTATTCCTGGGGTCTGTCGCTGCTCCCGTTGCCTGCTCTCATGTGCAAGTGCAAGTCGCTCCGCGCTGTCGTTGCAACATCTGTTTCTCCCATCCTTTCTCTGCAGAAGCCGAGGCAGAATACATTATGGGGTTACAATATCCCCTTCCTGCTTCCCGTCCTCTCCAGCCCCCTGGTACAGTCTGTATTTAGGTCTAACTCAGGCTGTCAACACAGCTGAGACAAATATATTTAGTCTACCTTAGTTTCCTTTGCAGTTTCAGTGGGGTGTGGTATCCTTCATTTTCTGCCCCGAACTGATTGCAGTGTTGCTTTTAATTGTCAAACCACTGTCAGCTTTTACCTCAGAGGAAGCCACATTACTCTGCTGGGCCAAATAATTCATGGTGATATAATATAAGCTTGTGGCAGTAATGAAATAACATATGTCGGTAATAGAAAGAGTTTTTTATTTCTCCAGTAAACAAGAGTCCATGCAGTACTCTTCTTGGAGTAAAAGAATGACAAATATTAATAAAAACAGGTGAAACAAACACAAGCAAGGAAGTAGCCAATTCAAAATATTATATTCTGGCTTTAAAAGAAGAAAGCAAAGGTGGTTGGTTTGTTTGTTTGTTTTCTTTTGCTGGTTAATGCTGACAAATTTAGGGCAGCTCCATTAAGAACTAGCTCATAAATTTCCACCTTGAAAAAATCTAACCATAAATCTTCATGTTTTGTGTCTGCTGATTGTGGGGAGTTAATCACAAGCACAACAGTTGCTCAGCTTGTATGACCTTGTAATTTCCGTAAAGGAAACAAATCAGATGGCAGTACAAGTAGATAAAAGAAGCAGACTGGCAGGAATAAATTTCACTTTATAGGCTGATGATTGTAAAATGGAGAAACTGCTTTTTGAGCAAAATGTTTAACCTCTCTCTGAAGTTACAATTTGCATTTTTTCCCCCCCTTTGGTGTATTATGGCCTATTTGGCAGCACATGTGAAGGAGATTAACATAGGTAATCCTTGTAAGGGAGTCAAAGACATAAAACCAATTTTTTATCCTGACTCCAATCAGCTTTTAAATATATATGTGCTCATATATGTGCACTGTGACTATTACTGTGAGCACAAGCAGGACTGCTAGAGAAGTCAATCTAACTTGTGTGCATGGTCATCTACCTATGTCCAGAAACGCAGGAGTTTCATATGCAGGTTATTGTATGTGGGTAAACAGAGGTGACTTTTTGAAGAGTTGGCCCTGTAGTAAATAGGATTTAATGTTTTATATGTTTGTTTTATACAGGATTAAATGTCTTTTGGACAAATGTACCAAGAAAGCAGATATACTTACCCTTACACCTGCTACAATTATGTAAGGTTGGAATTTTGCATGTTTTCCCTAAGACATAGTGTTAACATGAGAATCATTTAGCGATGAACAGGGACTTTTTTTGCATACATGCAGAAAAGTTACAACCGGTCTTTTAGAGGCAAGTGCAGATGAGAATTATGCTCATATTTCAGTGCACTGGGATTCATAAGCACTGCACAGACCATATGTGGGGATTAAACTAAGTCCTTAGTCTCAGACCTGACCATGTAAAATTACCATTTATGTTAATAACATCAGTGAAGAGGAAGTGTTCTCATGTGCAATAGACTACATCAACATGTCTCTAAGTATGCAGCCTGTAATATTAATTGCTTGCCTTTCTGATTATAAATAATTTTCAATCCAGCAAACTACAGGGAAAGCATGTTAGCACCAAGGTAAATTCAGTAACCTGGTTCTTCACTGACATCCCTGAATTCAGGATGCAGCAACACTAATGGTTAATGAGTAATTAGTAAAATAAGCATTCAATATATTGTATTTGCTAAATGAGCAAGCTTCTATAACGTCAGGCTGGACTATTTATCCTGCAGAATACCTAAGGTTTTCAGCATGCTGGAAAAGTCTTCATGATTTCCTTTGTTGCAGTAATCAAGACAGAAACAGTCTTCCTGCCTCCCAGCAATCAACTGGCTTTGATTTAAAATCTAGCCTTGCAAGTAGGAGACCCTGATCTCAAACAGCGGGGTATGCAAAGGCGCCAATCCACTCCTTCAGTGGGGAACAGGAGTGCTGCCTGGACCAGGGCCCCTTCTCCTGCACATGCACAGGGACCTCAGTCATCTGGTGGGATGGCAGATGGCAGCTCGGTTGCACCCAGGTCCTGTGGGGGAGTGTGCCGGGAGATGTAAACTGCGAGTGAATGCTATCCTCAGGAGGCCCTCACAGAAGCTACAGGGAAAGGTCCCTGGCCATCTGCCATGAAGGTCTTTTCACAGCCCCATCAGCTGACCCACCTCCAGCTAAGCCTGCGAGCAGCATGAACAAAGAGCTCCTTTGACCTGTTTGGCTGCACTGGGAAGTTGGAGCACCCAAACTGTGATCCCTGGCTTTCCTAGAGCACTCTCTGCCCCAGTGCAAGGACTTCCCTGCCCCAATATCCAGGTTTCAGCTGTAAAAGAAAGAGGGCAGGCAACCCCTCTGACAGGAACTGGTTTGTTTGGAGTCAGGTTTATGGAAACACTGCAGCTGCATATCAGTCTCGAAGTGGGGAGCAAGTTCCCTGACGAGAGTTTGGTGCCTTCTTGAATCTCCCTGTCAGGGCATTCTCCAGCTGATCCCAAAACCTCCCTCTGCTCTTTTCAGAAGAAGTGGCTGATGTCTCAGGGCCCAGAGACTCATTCCCTTTTCCCAGTTAACAACTGAGTTTAAATGCCTGGTGTCCTTCACCCTCGGGTTGGGCCAGAACCATTAACCCTTCCCTTGTTGAGGCAGACATAGATGCTGAGACAGAGAGACCTGGGCAATTGCAGGGATCGTAGAGCTATGTGGTACTCCACCATCGATTTCATCTTTCCCCTCAGACTAGCAAAGAAAGTCTAATACTCTATTGCAGTTAGAAGAGCTGCCAACATTTTGCATAGCACTGTTTAATTCCAGCGAGTTAAGGGCTCCATCACGTTTTCTAATGTAACATGACAGATGAAAAAAGGCTCTGCAGCAGCGAAAAGATAGGATTTTTGCCTCTGAAACCCATCATGTGTGACACGTTTTTGGGAGGTACTTCTATTTCCTTTTGTCTTGACTAATTCTTCTTTTCAGAGTCTTTACTCTGTCTTGTTTCTCCTTGTATTTCAGTAGTGATAGTAGCCCTCCTCCACCCCACCCCAGTTCAAGATACTGTACGGCACTTGGCCTTAGTCTGAATGATTTTGGAGCAGATATAAAGACAGTGATGGGGAAATGCAAGGCATCAGTGGGGGAATACTAGGCACCACAGCTCACTTGTCTCAGCATCCTCCCTGATCGTTGCGCACTTCACTGCCTCAGGTTTGATTCTCCCACCTGCCCATCACTGTACCTTGCCTTTCTCTCAGTTCTGTGCACTTGTCACTAGACATGTAATGTTTTAATGATTAGGGCACGTGTTAAAATCTTCAAGAGAAAACAATGCTGCCTCACTATTCAGCATAAAAGTATATCTGAAAGGATGAATTTGACCCAGTAGTACGAAAGATTTAGTGCCATCTTTATTTTCTTTAATGTTTCTTTGATCGATCATGGCAACTGAGATCAGTTGATAAGTGCTTAAAGACTGGAGGAAAGCAAATGTCATTCCTATATTCAAAAAGGAGGACTCAGGGAATTATAGGCCAGTCAACCTCGCCTTTATCACCAAGAAGGTGATGGAGCAGCTAATCCTGCAAACCGTATCCAGGCACATAAAGGACAAGAAAGTCATCAGGAGTAGTCAACATGGATTCACAAGGGGAAGTCATGCTTGATCAACATGATGAACTTCTACAATGAAATGACTGGCCTAGTAGACAAGGAGGGAGCAGTAGATAGTGTCTATGTAGATTTCAGTAAGGCTTTCAATATTGTCTCCCATAAGATCCTCACAGTGAAGTTGTTGAAGTATGGGCTGGATGGGCGATGGGTTGAAAATTGTCTGAATGGCCGGGCCCAGGGGCAGCTGCTCAGTGGCACAAAGTCTAGTTGGAGGCCAGTAATAGCAGGATACCCCAGGGGGTCAATACTGGGTCCAGTCCTCTTTAACGTCATTCATTAATGATCTGGATGATGGGCAGAGTGTACCCTCAGCAGACTTGCTGATGACCCAAAAGTGGGAGGGGTGGGTGATGCACCAGAGGGTCGTGCTGCCATCCAGAGGGACCTTGACAAGCTGGAGAAATAGGCTGACAGGAATCTCATGAAGTGCAACAAAGGCAAGCGCCAAGTCCTCTACCTGAGGAGGAACAACGCCATGCACGGTATATGCTGGGGGCTGATCAGCTGGAGAGCAGCTTGACAGAAAAAGGTCTGGGGGTCATGATGGACACCAAGTTGGACATGAGCCAGCAACATGCCCTGGAGGAAAAAAAGGGCTAATGGTATCCTGGGCTGCATTAGAAAAAGTATTGCCAGCAGATCAAGGGAGGTGATCCTTCCCCTCTGCTCAGCACTGGTGAGGCCAAACCTGGAGTGCTGTGTTCAGTTCTGGGCTCCTCCATACAAGAGAGATATGGGCATATGGGAGAGAGTCCAACGAAGGGACTGGAGCATCTCTCCTATGAGGAAAGGCTGAGAGAGCTGGGACTGTTCAGCCTGGAGAAGAAAAGGCTCAGGAGGGATCTTATCAATGTGTATAAATACCTGAAGGGAGGGTGCGAAGGGGACGGAGCCAGGCATTTCTGAGTGGTGCCTGGTGACAGGACCAGAGGCAATGGGCACAAACTGAAGCACAGGATGTGCTGTCTGAACACCAGCAAACAGTTTTTTCACTGTGAGGGTCACCAAGCACTGGCACAGGTTGCCCAGGGAGGTTGTGCAGTCTCCCTCCTTGTAGACATTCAAAAGCCATTTGGACACAGCTCTAGGTGGCCCTGCTTGAGCAGGGGGGTTGGACTAGATGACCTCCAGAGGTCCCTGCCAACCTCCACTATTCTGTGATAGCACATGGCATCAAAAGAGCTGACAGTCTTTGTGTATTAGCAACATCTTTGCCTTTTGAAGTGCACGACATTGTTGGGTAATTTTTTGTGTGCCTTTGGCACTGCAGAGTGGCCGAGTTCTGTCTCAGACTTTCCCAAATCCTGACTCCCTTCACTCCCCCAGTCTAAGGTTACTGTGAATGTGTCTCATAAAGCTATTCTGATGCAATGCTTGACACATTTTTCCTGCTTTGGGTTATTGCACAATGGCTGTGCGGCACAGACCATTTAGACAGGTCACAAGCTCTGACAAATGGCTGTCTGACCTGTAGACCATAAAAGTCTCTAGCTCACTTCAGTTCCAAGAGAACTGGGGTTAGCCCTTGAGACCAAACTCCTCATGCTCCGCTCCATGGAAAAAATTACCAGGACTCAGTTTCTAAATAAGAACATCTCACAGGCATGCTGTATTCACATGGAAATCAACTCCAGACACCCAGCTTCCCTCAACAAGCATTTCTCTCAACCCTGCACCTCCCCATCCCTTCAGTCCACCTCTGCCATAGCAAAAA
Organism: Mycteria americana; assembly: GCF_035582795.1. Lineage (NCBI taxonomy): Eukaryota > Metazoa > Chordata > Aves > Ciconiiformes > Ciconiidae > Mycteria > Mycteria americana. Next base: position 77,144,052 of record NC_134366.1, on the reverse strand, counting down.
AACACCCAAGTCCCAGTTTCACTTCCAAGAGTTTTTCAAATTCCTTGCACCCTTGTATAGGTCTTTTCTCCTTTTCTAGCTCTCTGAAGCAGAACCTTAAGATCTGCCTTCAAAACTTTCTGTCTCTGGGTGGATCCAGAGACAACAAACAGCAATTGATTGTTCTTTCTCAGTTTGGGGAATTAGGAGCTTGCGCCTCTCAGAAACGTCCCAGACAGCCTGCAATGGTGCTGTCTGGTATCTATACAACAGCAACGATCTCAAGTAGTGCAGACTACAGCAATGTTCTAATGGCTCTAGTAAGAAAATAGGATGGAAGCATGTATTTGATGCACATTTTGCCAAAAACACTGCTGATCGGAATTTGAAAAGCTGACAGAGTGTGGTAGTTGTGAGACATTTTTTTTCCCTCTCTTCCTTAGCAGCTGGTGTTCATTAGCTGGGCTCAGCAGAGCACCGCTGCTGTCAAGCAGGAGCAAAGTTGTTATTAGCACTAGGTAATCTCCAGTCATGAGAGTGGCTTAACACCCAATAAACTATAAGGTACAGATGTAAATTCAGTATGCTTGTAAAGCAAAATACAAGTCCACATGGCTGTGGCCAGGGGGGGCTGGAAGGAAGGACTGAGAGAGTGTATTCTTTTACTTCAGCTCAATGCTGATGCATGAGAAATTGCATGTTTTAAACTAATCATGAAGTTGAGAAAAGCTAGGAAGCAGGCACTGTATCTGTTTGCCCAGGCTATCCCTGCCAGCATGTTTTAGTGCCAATCTGCAGGCTCTCATAGCAGTGGGTGCAGTTTCCAGTTTTACAAACACTGCATCATCGGTACATGTGCATCATCGATACACGTTCAGAAGGGATTTTGTCAGGGTGACTGTGCTGATTCCCTTTTCTACCTCTCTCCAAGCCCCGTCTCCTTGCCTTCACTGCAGCTGGATATGCAGAAAACAAGTGGATGCCACAAAACCAGGGCACTGAAAGCCCAGGACAGAGGTATTTCAGTCCTGGCATCTGAGCGTGCCCTGCAGGGAAATCCAGGCTTCTCCTGTGGCATGTCAGCAGCCATGAACAAACAAACTTTGCTCATCCTGCATACAAAACATTTTAAATATTAACTCTCTTCAGCCTCTCTGCATGAATGCCAGCAACATAAACTATTCAGACCAGTAAGGAGCTCAAAAAACAATCACCAGTTTAAGGCAGTCTTTCTTTAGAGGACAAACAATTGCAAAAATGTGGGTTTTAATAGCACCCTCATTTGAAATGTCACAGGGAATACATCTACAACACTGTCCCAGTGGGGTTTAAGAAGTGAAGTGTCTGAAGTGTAAAGGAGAAATGACTCTTCAGGTCAGCTGGGCCACGAACAGGTTTCTCTCCCATTTTGTATAAAGAAGATGGAAGATGTCGTTGGGCATTCCCTCCCCCTCCTTAGTTCAACATCAGCTCCAATTAAGGAAAAAATAATGAAAAGAATACTGGTCTCCCTGCAGCAGCTAGATTGTGGTAATGAAGCAGGTTTTTACATTGATAAAGTGTCAGGGGGAGCTGGGGAATGTGCAGGCAAGAGTACAGGCACCTGATTAGTCAGAAAACTGAGAGCGGAGAAACTTCAGTAGGGGTTGAACTGAGCCCTTGAAACTTCAGGGGGAAAATGGAAAAAGCTGATGTCACACTATGCAGAAGACGAAGAGAAAGGCTGCAGCCTGTTCAGCATATCACATAGGGTTTGTGTGTCCCTCTGGAAGTGTTTTGTTTCGGGGGGGGGGTTGTTTATTTTGAAGTTAAGAGTATTTGCCTGGAAATAGGATCTTTGTTACTTTGGAGATTATTGATTCCTGCTGCTAATTCCTTATTCAATGTAATAAGCCTCTTTGTAACATTCCATTTGTTTTGCTGTGGAAATACTTATGAAGCAACAACAACAAAAAAAAGGATTATCAGTTTATGGTCCAAATTTAGCCTCCGGGTAATTATGTGTGTCTCAGTAACTCTGAGAGAAGAAAATGCGGATGGGACAAGAATTCTCCCAAGGAAAAAATATCTTGTTATGCTTTTAGGCCACTAGATTTACACCTAAAGGTGGTGATATAATTGTGAGCAAATCGTGTCTAATATCTTGTCAAAATAACAACTCTGTGGTTTCCTAAGGCATGGGGTTTTTTAACTGTAACCAGGTGAATAATTTCTTCTTTTTTTTTTAAACTATCCATTCTTGGTATTTTCTGTCTCTGGTGCAGCATGTTTTCACTGATGAGCCATGAGATGCTACGATTTTAAAAAAAATATTTCTGGACTTTGCTAATGCATAGAGGCAGAAGTAGGCTCTGGCAGTGAAGGTGTTAAATACACACCAGCTGGAAGGGGACAGGTTGTGTTCTTGAAGAAGGTGGGAATTTATACAATGGGCAAATCGCTGGGTAGGGTGGTGAAACATGAAATTCTCTAGAAAGGCAAGAAATGAATTTGCAAACAGTGATGCAGATGCAAAAGAATCAACGTTGTAAAACGTATGCAAACACCCAGACTGATCAGCAGGTATCACGGATCCATGTGTGACCAGCTAGGAATGACCCAGACATCTGCACTGCAGCTGGCAACACAGCTACTGGGGAGAGCTGTCCTTGTAACCTGCTTCAGGAGATTTGTGCTTGTACTTACCGTAGCAGTTACTGCAAGAAGAGTTGTGTCTACTGGAGTTGGCCGAATAAGGGATTTTTTGCATTTGGTACTCAAATGGAACAAAATAATTAACAAGTGGGGTAGGAAAAACTGAATAAAAATAGCAAATTGAGGCATTAATTTTTAATTACAAACTGAAAACTAGCATTTCAGGTCAGAATCAAATATTTTCTCCAACACACTTTTTAATGCTTTTTTGAATTTTTTTTTTTTTTTTTTAAGAAAAATATATCTAGTGAATTGTTTTCTCAGCTGAAACTACTCACTAAGTTTGACCTTACCTCGCAGATAGTTTCTGACCTGCTGGAACTCAGTTTTTCAGCAATTTTGCTGTTTGTCACAAACGTTTCACCCAGCCCTAATTCTTAATCTTCAAGTGGACGTTTTAGGCCACAGCCCTTTGCAGGAAGTCACTGCTATTTATCACCTGCCTTTCCTGCAATCTGGGGGGCTGAAATCCCTCTGGCACAAAATAGTTAATCACTCTTAAAGCTCTCAAATTTGTTCACTTCCAGGAATTTTCCACTTCAGTAACAAGACAAAGTGTGGGCACCATGCTATTTCCTACACATCTTTTCTCCTAGAAACTGAATTATCGCGGTTTTGAATTGCTAACACTGCCAACTTCTGTTATAAAAGTGTTTATTTGGAATTCCTGTATTGTGGCTGGTCCAAGTCACTGGGTATTTTAGCTTTTGATTCATTTCTCAGAAAGTGGATAAGTTGCTTTTCTTTTACATTACCAATGTAAAGTGCCTGTTTGGAGATGAATTTGATTTCTGCAGTATCGTTCCTTTGCCTTTCTTCATGCTGGCACTGGTAAAATGGTCTATAACAAACGAAGACGGTCAGGGGATATACATCATTCCTCTCTCTCTGTTCTTTGAGTGGTCTGTAGCTGCTGCAGTAACAGAGGAGGTTTTTTCAAGTTGCCCATGTAAGTGTTGAGCTTGCCGTCAGCAAGCTGCTGAAGTTCCCCACCCAAGTTTCCTTCATTAAAACTAACAGCTTCTTGCATTTTGGATTGAGATTTGCCATGATGGTCACAGATTATTTGGACTGCCAAACAAAATTGGTTTGTTTGTTTACATGTTTTAAATGTCCCTGATTTGATATTTTAGGATTACACTTGTGTTAGTGCATATGTGAATAAGAAGATAGGGTGCTGTTACTTTTTTAATTAGACAAATTGCATACTGACCATGCTAGAAGTGTAAGATACCTGCTAATGCACAGGCTATGTACATACAGTCACTGTGGTCCATATATAATCACCACGTAGTCACTGTGGTCCACAGAGGCCCATTAGGAGGTCTGATCTTCACGCTAGCTAAATGTAGTGAAGATGGTTCCTCCATTATGTACTTCGGCCCTTAACCCTTCCTCGAAGCCAGCAGCTGCTTCTCAGCAGAATTTAAGTTTGTGGCAGCAGATTTCTCAGACGAGGATCCGTAGAGGAGAGGGGCACTGGGAAAGATCAGGGGGGTTTAGAGGGTGGTAGGAGGTTTGGGGAGTGGGGCCGTGCTCCCGTTGTCATCCCTCAGCCTCCCTCTGTGGTTTTTTCCCTGGCCCCACAGACCTTCTTCCCACCTTTTAAAGCATTGCTTCCTCTCTCCATCCCGAGGCCACCACACGTGCACAGGAATAACTGCTTTATTCCTATATCAAACCATGCTCCACCATGCAAGCTTCCCTGAGCACCAGGAGCCAGGGCAGGGGGACATGCAAAGAGGGAAGCGGGCTCTGCTCTTCTGGCTCTTGCTTGGAGATGGCTCTGCTTTGAAGAGGGTAACTTTTATGGTAAGAAGCAGCCATGTACTGGAGCTTAGAGGGGTACCCCAGATTTGTTTAATCCAAGTTGCTAAAAACAGCAGGGGGTGGTGTCACAACTCTAGTCACAACTGGCTTGGCTGGGTGACAGAGCTGAAGGGGTCTGGGCCCCTGCCTCAGGTCTGTTGTTTGGTGGAACAGTCCATAGGATAGTCCAGGAAGCCCTTCAGCAGCAGAAGATTGGGGACACCTTTGCAAATATATTAATGGTGATCTGGTCTCCTACAGATCTTCCAAATACATGTTTACAGCTCAAAACTGAGTAAGTGCAGAAGATGGCAGGAGAAGCCTCCAAAGACTAGTGTTTGGAGGAAAAGAATATTGTATTTAACCAGAAAAAAGTAACTTACTATGAGGAGTAAGGCAAATAATGTTTCTAAGGTTTAGCATCCAGATCTTTCCTTCAAAAATGCATCTTTAAAGACTCATTGCTGTAAGTATATTTGTTCACAGACACAAAACCACATTACTATAGAGAGAAGAGATTTTAAAACAAACCAGACACAATAATGCCTATAGATAGCAAGAATATCTGTTCAGCTCAGATTGATTTTCGTGGTGCCATTTTATTCAAGTCATTCATGGATTGACCTTGAACTGTGAATTATGATCTCTTTAGCTTTGTAAAATCAGCTTTTGGTTCAATATCATTACCTTTGGAGAAGCAAGTGTCTTCTCACAATGCTGTACAGACAACAGAAGGACAATCGCTAACATTTTAGAACATTTTTTTTCTTTATTACAATGGGTCCTAACATCCATCTGTTTTTTCTGGCATGCTTTAGATCTTCAACCAGCATTTAGTACATTTTTCCCTCTGGATTTCTAGTACTCAAAAATATTCCATTTTTATTGTTCCAAAAATGTATTCTTGAATTAGATACATAGTAAATTCCCTCCTCTAAAAAAGATTGTTCTTTGTTTCCTACTGCAGTTGTTGGATATTTTGTTCTTGGGATTAGGCCTAAGTGATTTCAGAATTAATGCTGCAAAGCTCATGTGGTGTAACTATCTTAATTCCGCCATGCCCTTTTTTTTAAATCATTTAAACTTGCATGATCATATTTTGTGCGAACAGCCAGCATTTGGCTAAAAGGTTTGATGTTAATGAAACAGTACAGTAATGAAACAGAGGAGGCTCCATGTTAGAGCTGGAGGTGTGAGACATGAGCTTGCGTGATCTTGCAATGTTCTACATATCAGTAGGCATTTGCAGTTATTATTATTGAAAAGGGGGCCAAAATCTGAATTTGTATGTCTAGCACTACTTGGCGTTATCTTTAGAAAATAATAAGAAATTAAGTAATTCCTTGGGAAAATGCAGGTGTCTGCATTGTGATACTGTGGTCTCATGAAAGATTGATGACTTGGGTACGTCATTATTCACACTGTTTCTACTCGGAGTCATAGGACTATCTAGCCATTCTTTTATTTCTTTTAACAAAATACAGAGTTCATGGCCCAAGATGATTCTGCTTTATTTCAGTATTTTAAAGAAATACGTTCTGTATATGATAGGCAAGATTTTAACTTTATGCAGACATAATGAATTGTCGAAATCTACATTTTGAATATGATTCTTTTTCCCCAGGAGACCTAATCTGGGCAGCCTTTTCTTTCTTGGGGAGCTTGTAACTTTCCCAAGAGTAAATCAAAATCATAATAAATCAATCCCTCAGTCAGCTGAAACAGAAAAGACTGCATTATTTGAGCTATGAGTCAAGAATGGATTCACATGGGCTGAAGAATGAGAAAACGAATTGGTCAGGTTTAGAGTTTTAAACAAAGGGCCAGCTTGGTTATATTTTTCACTATCCACAGATGCTTGAGCAAGCAGAAAATTTGCTGATTAGTTTTCCTAAAAATCCTCACTGCAATCTAGACTAGGCGGAGCTTTAAAGTTTATATTGAATCTGTTTCTCAACACAAAACCAAGTCTGGGATAAGCATAATTTTGGGGGGTAGTAAAAGACTGCTTAGAGCCTAAATTAAAATCTGAATAATTTTAGTTGAAAATCTGATTTTCCTGCAGAGCCCAGCTGGATACATGACTGCAGATGTGTTACGGGAACTGTTATTTGGTTGGTTCATGTGCCAGACTGCTCTGTATTTCTTGCGGTGCACTAGGAAGAACTGCTGAGCAAAAGCATTGCCTCTCTCCTCCAGGACATGGGACTGTTGTAGCTATCCTGGACCAGGTGGTCCAGTCCAGGGAACAAACTGGGATGCTGAGGCAGCAGAAGTACCTTGCCAGTAAGGCACCATCAGAAAGTACTCCGATCTTCAACTGATACTTACCAGTTTTTAAATTTTCACCAAAAGCAAGCACTTCCTACCAAATTGTCTAACTAGTTCTCATCTAAACTCTGTCTCAGTGGTGCTTCACCCATTTTCCCGGGGATGAACAGGGGTCTCTGCCCGCTTTGGTCTGCTCTAGTCATTGCCGCAGGCTTCTTTATAGCTGCAGAAGCACCACCATCTCCCAGGGGCTGAATGTTTAAAATCAACAGGGAAATGGAGAGCAGTCATTACATGGTAACTGAATCGTGGCAAACACTCCTTATGGTTTTATTGCCTTAATTTCTCAGGAAAAGGAGTTATAAGGCGTATTATCATGACTGATACCAGGAGACTTGTCACACAGGAAAGAGAGCTTAAAGAAAGAGATAATGTATCCTACAAATTAGCCAACATCTTAATGGAGTCTAGTACAGGAATTTTAATGGTGTAAAACTCTTACATTTGCTTCTTTGGGTAGGGATTTTCTATTTAATATGCCTTCAGTTTATTCACTCATTGATAAAACTGTATTTAATCCCATTTTATAAATCCTGTTAGGAGAAAGATAGTTCTCTGTAGACGCTAAAGTCTGGCTGGGAATATCTGGGCTGATACTTCAGAGAAAGTGAACCTCCAGGATTACAAATATTTTTTGCTCGTTGTGCAGTGACGTAAGGAAAGGAGGTAGTTCATTCCTGTCTTCTGCTAACAGTTAACTGGCAGAAGCAAATACAAGATTTTCTTCTCCAGTTTTCTCTTCCAATTTTCTGTCCTTGGCATGGGAGCACAAAGAGCCCCTGGTAGCCTATATTTCATCAATATTGCTTTGCTATCAGCATTATTATTGGGAAAGGCAAGCTAAATTAAGCAACAGTAAGACTCTTTACTCCCATTGAATTATCCTCATGTTGAATTATATAGCTGATGTAAATCAGCACAGTTCTACTGGCTTCAGTCATGCTCATTTATGCCAACTAAAGAGCAATGTGACAAGTAGTTCTTTGTAGCAGCTGGCTTCTCACATGCCCAGCTCAGATCTACTCCTCTCTAAGAGCAATCTCTAGGGTGGTATGAACTCAGTTGCAACTGAGTAAAAAGATTTGCATCTACAGAATAAATTCAGGAGTTGCTCCAGAGGTTACGCCCCACTGTGCTCAGAAGTTATTTTACATCGGGGTGACCTATGTCATCAGGAAGAGCTGCATGAGCGTGGCTGGGCTCCGAGATGTTTTGGTAATGTTCTGGACACCTCGCCATACTGCTGCGTGCCCTGTTGTGACCACCCGTGACCCGTTTGCCCATCAGTCCTGCGCTTGGGTCACCCACACCAGATGTCACCGTTCAAGCACTTGGAGAGCTGCTGGGTTCTGCCTCTTGCATCTGCAAATGCTCAGAGTTAACAAGCCTGGCGAGTATATGGAGCATCGTCTTCCAGCAAGTCCTGTATTATATCCAGCCCTTATACTTACAGGTGACCCAATACTAAGCTCTTAGATTTTCTCTAGGCAGAGGCAAAGATGAATTCCTGATACCCCGGAAACACACATCCAGCACTGTCCTGTTCACACAACAATGAGCTGGATGGCATTAACCAGCTCTTTCTCAGAGCTCATCCACAACAAAACAGGAGACAAAGGAGAGAAAACCCCTGACTCCTAGAGGGGGACAGCAAGGACACTGCCACATTGAGCAGAAACTTCCCATTCAGAGTTCTCAGTTTGCTGGGCAGGGTCCAAACAGTAGCATCCGTCAGTGAAAATGCTGCCTTTCTTTCCCTTCGCTCCCTGAAGAGCTTAACGCCCGCATCAGCCAATACTTTGAGTCTACAGCAATTGATTTTGCACAATTGTCCCTCCTGCCCCAAAACTCCTACTCATCCACCATGATGTGCCCAGCCCAGCCCAGGGCAAATCCAAAAAAGCAAAACAAACAAAAAAAACCCCACCGCACGATGTCCTTATGAAGAGTTGCTCAGCTCTTGTTGTATAGTTCTAGCACAAGGAGTATGGTGCATTTTGATCATGCAGGGAATTAATTCAGAAAAGTGGTTTGCTGTCAAGTTTATATTTGTAAATCTGAGCAAACAGTTCTATTTTTCACTGACAATCTCATTTGGATATTATTTTTTCAGTGAAATCCTAGCAAAGCTTTCTTTATGTCACCATAAATCTTAGGAAGGTTTTCTTTGTAGTAAAACCTTTGCAGTGTATTTGCAAAACCGCTATTAACAATATTGTGAAAACATATGAAGTATAAAACAGGCAATGTATTGCAAAGCACAAATTACAAAAAAACAAACTTTCCTATCCCCTTGAATGTCTGAAGCTTATTGCAAAATTGCATGGATGGCACAATGAAAGTCAAGCATGTTCACACAAGAGATTTTAGATACAGAAAGTGCTGTTAAAGGTTGTTACTTTTTAAGGCCTGTCTTGCCTTTTCCTTGGGTAGACACCTATGCTCATATAGCTCCATGAAGCAGTCAGAGTTACCTTTCTGATCAACAGCAGCACCACACATCCCACTTGATTCTTAGTTTTCACAAGCAGATCTGTTCTTTGCTGTTGCAGCAGCAAACCTCCATTTTCTCCTGTTTATTCTGATTGTGCTGCTAATGAGACGCTTGTTTCCTGACCTCTGGCCTCTTGACAGCCTCATGCAGCCCCTGTGATGTTAAATGAAATAAGGCACAGCAGCAATCCAGCAATCAAACCACTGAAATCAATCTCTGCAATCTAGGTGGGCTTCATTAATATTTTTTTATTCTGGGCAATACAGGAGGGAAGGTAAAAGAGGGGAGGTATCACGCCTGGTGTTTGCCAAGATCAGAGTGGTGCACTGGAGATGGTATACTGAAATTTGGTGTGAAGAAAACGGTATCTTTTCAGCCATGGTAACAAAGCAATAGCTGCTTACTTTCCTTGATTTACAGGATCAGTAACTAGTATCAAGATTTTAAAAAATAGTAACATTAACATCTGGCTCAACATCTGGCAAACGTAGAAGTTAAGAGGCAAGAAAAAAGAACTAAAATGAAGCTGTTCTGAGGAGCTGGTGGAGTAGTTTGATAAGTCCAAACATAATTTGGGGGCAGAAGTCACTGTAGCAGCAAGAGAAGAAGTGAAATGAAAAGAGCAAGAGACCAAGAAAAGAGATAATTGTGAGAGCGTGGAAGGGAAGGGCTGGGGAAAGGGCTGGGTTTGTTTGAGAAGCTCATCAAGGAGGGACTCACAACAAGGGAACAGGAGCAGGCTCAGTCAGTCCAAAAGGATGATGGAAGTGGGGATGTAACAGCAGTTCATGGAGATGAAAGCAGACACTGGTACTGGAGACCCGGAACCTCCACAGCTTCTATTCATTACCTTCTTCATCCTCCAGCTGTGCTTTACGGCTTGCACTGTAAGGACTAGTCATGATAAACTACAAGGGTACTTTATCTTCTCCTACTGCCTAAGTCTTGCTATTAAAAATTCCTGAGTTTGTAAGAGTCCAGAAGCAACCAATAACCCACGAATGCAGATAGCTTCAGATCTCCAGACTGAAGCTATCAAAAGTGCCATGGCTTTTTCTGAAGCACTTGAAAATGGTAGTTGTCATTTAGGCAGGAGCACTCTGCAGCCTGGAAAGGGTGGATAATGGGATCTATAAAATAATTTGACTCTTGATGGGGAACACGGGTATTCTTGACTCACTTTCACTAGGGGCTCTACCAAGCAGTGTGGGGAAAAATCCCACAGTCTATAGGTCTCTGAGCAGCACAGGAGTAGAGGGTGCATATAATACCAAGGGTGGAAATCTCTGGAGGAAGATTCCAAATCTCTTGGAGGAAATCTCTGTCCTCTTGTGTGGAAGCAATGACACAGTGAGGTGAAAGCTTTGTTTAAATGCATGTACTTCATGGCAGGTACCCCAGTAAACACATGGAAGACTTGGTCCTTTTTGTAAATCACCTATGTAGATAGAGAAAACTTCTGCCTTTTGTTAGAAACGCTCCAGTGTGAATTGTTCTTGACAGAACTGTTAGCTGAGTCCTTCAATCCCCGTTTTCTTGGAAAGGGGAGGACCTTTTCGGGAGCATTCTCTTCTGACTAATTTCTCCTTTTACTTGTTGTGTGATGTTTGTTTCTATAGAAGCAGCCGCACACTGGGTGGCTGGAGTCTGTCCTTAACATCCCTCTGATGCATCCTCTTGAAAAGCATCACGGTGGGTTGGATTAAAAACATTGTATAACTCAGTTCCTGCAGACACTTGTGGTGGGGCTAAGAGTGGCAACTTTTTCTCTTTGATTCTCATGCGCTGCTAGAAATTGTTTTAATTGCTCCGTAGTCCTAAGGTGAAGTCTCCCATTAGCAACAGCTACTGTATCTTAAAGATGTTAATAGCAAGCACTTGAATAGCACTTTCTGTCTTTGAAGTAGTTTGCAGACGTTCTTTACTTCTGAATTAAGGATGAGTTTCTGTCCCTTTCAACACTTTTCCAGTGAGATAAATGTTCAATCTGCCGTGGGAAAGAGACAAAGCTAATGACTCCCAGTTCTCCACTGGAATAGGGCCATGTTCTGCTGTTTTGTTTTCGTGGTCTAAAGTGGCCCCAAAGGACATATGGCTGGTATCACCTCTGCTGATGGAAATCTTCAGGCTATATGAAGTCAGATGCCTGTAGTGCTTCTGCCTGCATACAGCTAGCGTAGGGGGTGGGCTCCTACCCACCCCATGCACTTCAGGCCTGTGCACCATGCATGATGTGAGGGGCAGGGGTATTGAACTGGCGCACAGGTGAGCTCCTGGCTCTGGAGAAGGCTGGGGATGTGTGCGCATCTCAGCAGTAGCTCAGCCCTTGTGTTGTGAAGAGCCGTTGTCAGACATTGCTCATCCAGCCTTGCAGATCCAGCCCCACTTCAGTGAGCTTCTGTGCCGTGGGTCGGGAAGCATTCATCGCAGAAGATGAAGCCATGCAGCCGGCGTTCGTATCACATTTCCTATCGGTACCCGGTACCTCACAGGGGAATTGATGATCCAGCTGGCAGAGACTGGGGCCCCCAAATTGGAACGTCTCTGAATGACCACGTCTGAAGGAAGAGGAGGCTCTGTCCTGTCACTGGCATCGTTGACAAAACTCCCATTGACTCGGAGGAGAGTATGAGGAGGCCCAACAGTGTTGACTTCTGATGTCATCTCCCTGGTTTACTTTGTTTTCCAAAGACCCCTTTGTGCTTCTCTGCCTTGCTTTGTATTCTGAATATTCAGACCATTTCTGTGCTCAGGGTCCCCATTTGTATTTAGATTGCATTTGTTGTGACCCTATTACTTACAGGTTAACTAGCAAGTCACGCTGATCCTTCAATATAAGATTTAATAAAAGCCACGAGAGGAGGAGGAGGGAAGTGAGGGTGCGGAGGAGGAGGAGGAGGGCTGCTATTGTTCTGCCCTCAGCGCTGCCAAACCATCCCTTGTTTTTTCTGTGGACTGTCTGTGTGTTCAAATGCTGTTTGAACAAACGGGGCGCAGTCAGGAGGCTGGCGAGAGGGCAGCGAGAGGGTTAGCTGGGTCTTAGCTAGAAATACTTGCGCGAGTCAGGAAGCAGGCATGGGAGGAAGGAAATTAAGTGGAGACATCTGTGTAGCTTAGCTTTCAGCAGCTCTGCCTGGGGTAGTGGTGGGAGAGTCATGCCTAAGATGACATAACGTATTTTGTCTTTCGTGAGTTGAAAACAGAGGAAACTGCGAAAGCGAAGCATGGTCTGTGTCACGCATGGTCCGGGCATACCAAGTACATAATGGAGCGGTGTCAATGCTTTCTGCTCTGCCTTTCACACCCCAAAATAACTCTTCAAGATAGAGAACTGAGGAGAATGTGATATGGTCCAAAAACTGATCTTGGACTTTTTTCGCAGACGACTGAGCCAGAGGCCGACTGCTGAAGAATTGGAGCAGAGGAACATACTGAAACGTAAGTCCTGATACTGCTGACATTTAACCTGAAGCCAGCTAGTTTGGGTTAGTTTAGATGTATGTTGGGTGCTTTTTATAAAACATCAACTATTCTGTACGTGCATCATTAATAATAATAAAGTGCATCATAAATGCAAATAAGCATGCAAGTCTGTAGCAACATCGAGAGCTGGAGAAACAATTCTTTAAAATCAGAGTCAGTAAATTCACAAGAATGAACACTCTATGGGGAAAAAAACCCAGACATTGAATCTCTTTTGCAAGTCCTGTTCCAAACAGAGGGTTGGTCATTCTGAAAAGCTTTCACGCGGCTCTTACACAGATGAGCATCCCATTATAAGTTAGTGAAGACATTAGGGCATGGCTTGATTAGTTTTCCTAAAAATCTTCACAGCACTCTAGACTAGGTGGAGCCTTTATTCAATTAAAAAAAGAAACCAGTGTGACTCAGGATTATTCCGCTGAAATGTCCTCTGAAACTCTTCCTTTAAATCAGCCAAAAACTTGCTGGTAGATCCTCAAAACATTAAATGATGTTTTAAAGGGACAAAATACCATTTAGAGAGCCTGGTCTGAGTTAAGTTAGTAGATACATTGCCATCAGGTTCAAGGGAAGCAGGACTGAGTCCGGCACAAATCTCGTAATCTCATGAATGAACAGGAAAAAAAAATTAGTTTCTTTACTCACATTGAATTGGTTTGAATATAAAGATTTAGAAAAAGCTGTTTACCTAATTGTTGTTACTGTGGAAACAGAAAACAAAAGAAACAAGTTCTTCCCTTTTTAAGTTAGTAAATCCATCATTCCAGGGAAATTTTAAAAAATTACTACAGAGAAAAGTATTCCTAAATGGTATCTTAAAATACCGTAAGTCTCCTTAGGTAGGTCCATAATTTATCTTCTCTTTTTGTCCAAAAAAACTGCGTTGTACAGAATCATAAAAACGTGGTAGCAGAAGATTAATTCTCTGAAAATCAGCAGAATTGATTTGATTAAATACTTCAAAATCAAATTCCTAGCAATTTAATGATAGTGTTAATGCTCAGCAGGGTTTTTTCATCTGTTCATGTTATTACGCATGGCAGACAAAGAGAAAGAGAGAGACACAACTGTCAATGCAAAGAGAAAAGACGAGACAGCAGAGCAGTGTGGGTGAGCCCGAGGCTGCCAGGAAAGCCATTTGTTTGGGGCCAGCCCCCTTTTGATAGCTGTGCTCCTACCATCTACTCCTAACTCCTGTGCCTGGCAGCTGGAGAAAGTCAGGGCAGAAATTGGGGAAACAGGTGGCACATCCAGATGTGATTGTCTCGCGGGGGGGGTAGCAGAACAGCTGGAGGAGGGGGAACCTGCGACGTGACTAATGCCAGGCTCAGGCAAGGGGCCAATTCTCTGGGCAGCTTATGTTGTCATCCCAGGCCTTGCCACCAGCATGACCCAACATGTGTCATGCACCACCTGGCACTGGTGCGTGACCAGTAAACACTGCCCTGGCACTGGTGAGGGTGGCCAGGGGGAGGTGGGGGTCTCAGGCAGCTGCTTTGGCAGCAGTGTTTGAACCGGCATCAGTAGAGAGGCAGCATCTCCAACACTGGGTGCCTTGCAGAGATTCCTAAAGGTCACATTGCTAAGCACAGCAGTCATGTGGTGACCTGAAGATGTCTTACATTTCAGAGGAATTATCCCCCAAGTCACACTGGTTTCTTTTTGAATTGAATAAAGGCTCTTAAATGACATGGGTGTGCTTGAAAATATTACCCTGAACCCAGAACTATATTGTATTTCCGAAATGGAATTTTTGTAGCTTTGTTCCTAAGCACAGATCTGCCCCCAAAAATGCGTGTCTTGGTAGACAAACAACTTCATAATTACAGGAAAAAGTAATGTGGTATTTCCAAGGCATCTCAACTTTTGGTGAAGCACAGCAGGAAAGGAACAAACAATTAAACTAGTTACATAAATAAAAAAAAAGAAAGCATAAAAATGCTCCACTCTTAAGCAAGTAAATATAAATAGTGTCTGGTTTGTACAGCATCATTTTGTGTCCTTTCCCTAGACTTCTGAGAAAAAGAATTATAACAAATATAATGGAGCCTAGAGAAAAAGAGACATAGGAAGCAATAATGAAAAGAGTGTAAATTCTCTGCATAAGCAGGTCAAGCTATTTGCAAAAGCCCAGTTCATAGCACACACACATACAAAAAAAAAAAAAAAAAAAAGAAAACCCAGCAAGCTCCCAAGTAGAGTAAACAGGATTTCCTCTGCAGTTAAAGCTGAAATCTCCTTGATGCAAATGTCATGTCTGGTACCATGGCATTCCTGTTACATGTGTAACCACATTATTGCCCATTCTGATGAGAAGAAATGAGGCAAAACACAGTTGGACATCCAGTCTTTATACATGAAGTGATCACTTCCTAGCTCCGTGCTACTGCAATAATTATGAGATGGTCAGTTTTATTGACTTGCAAGGGCAGAGCGTCCATTGCACAAGTCCCACTACTTGCTGGTAGCAACAGTGAGGTTACAGCACCCACAGCAAAGAAATGGAGAACAGGGACACTGGTGCTTGAAGGGTCCTTCACTGAAGTATACCAAATTCACTGACTCTTATTTAAGTCCAACACACGTAGTGAGAGGAGTCCAGACCTGCAGGTTTAGTGTGAAGACTAAGTAACACTTTTTGCAGTTAATACTTGCTGGCCGAGTTTATGAGGAAGGATGCCTGAACCCCCCTCACGCACCACCCCCGTGCCACTTCTCAGAGTACTTCAGTTGTCAGCCTGGCACATTCAGGCTTGCATAAATTCCTCACAAAAATGATGGTTAGGTAGGCCCTGATGGTCTCAGACTGTACTGAGGGACATTTCACACTGACACAGAAATTAGGCCTGAAAATCGCACCCACACCCACCCACCCTCACACACACGGGTCTAGAGAAACAGCATCTCCTGAACACATAAGATAAAATAAAGCAACAGTTCTGTAGCTTTGCAAGATTGGCATGACTTAATTAACTTTAAAGAAATAGCTAAAACAAAGTCATTGTCTGGTTTCAGAGGAGAATGTATTCCTAATTCCCAGCTTTGACCTGACCGAGGTCTTCAGCCTGCCTGGCTGTCTCTGAAGGTGGGTGGCTGGGCTGAGAAGTGAGGAGAAAAGAAAGACATTGGCCAAGTACAGGAATGAATGGCCATAACTAAGTTTTATACATAACTCCTCAGCTGCTTGCAGTTCTACCCTGACTCTGTGTGGTCTCTGTTTCGCACTGTCTCTCTCTGGTTTAATCTTACAAGGATTTATTAGTGGCTCTGTTTCTGAGAGTAGGCATTTGCAGGACCAGCTTCTCCAAATTTGAGACACAATGAGAAGAACGAAATTGCTAGAGGAGCAATTGCTAGAAGAGAATCCAGCCCAGTAGGGACAGAAACCATTGAAAGAGGAAAAATATATTTATCAGTGTAGGTATTACAGTTATCATTTTAAAAGCCATTTGTAACTCCCTGCTGCCTTCTGTTCTTTTTACTCCAGCATCAGTTTCCTTCCTCCTGAAAATGTAAGCAGTATTTTTGGTAAAATGGCATTTAAAGATCAGAAGCATATTGTAAAACATCATAACATTGACTGGCTCTTTGTCCACTGTGGTGGAGATTTCCCAGTCCTGCTGAAGTCAGTGAGCAGTTGTGATAGACCTGTCAGCTCTACTGTCCTGAGCAGCAAGAAACCTGGCTTCCAGCCTAGCCCTCCTTGCCTGCTCAGAGACTTCTGTGGTCTCTGAACCTTGGGTCTTAGTTCTCTATGGGGAAAGCCCCAATTTTGAATGCATTGGTTTGAAACGTTGCATCTCCTCCACTGTTGGGCAGACTTCCATTGGGTTAAGACCTCCTTATATTATTTTTGGCTTGTCCCAGTTGGTTAGTGGGAGTGCTGACCTGTGCTGTCTTGGCTGAAGAAGTTACAGCTGGCCGTTTGTTACTGCCACTCTGGCAGGGGTGCCTGCTTCTCCCACAGGATCAGCGGAGAGGAACGTGGGATTCCCCCTTGTGTTTAATTCAGTCCAAAGTTGGATAATTTAAATCAAGCCACCTATACCAAACTGGCCTTTGAGGTCCATAATCTCCCCTGCAGAGAGTTATTCCTGCCTGAGCTAGTCCTATCTGAGTGAAAACCGGCTCACACTAGGGGCACAGGTTACTTGTTGGAAAAGCTGATGGGTTGTGTTTGCTCTCATCTGTTATGTCTGGGTGTGATTGGTGTAAGGACCAATTCAGCCATCAACGAAGCTGTGGAAACAGGTCCTAACTGATTGAGGAGCTGAGTACCTAGAAACCTGAGCTTTTAGTGACTTTCAGTGAAGTTCAGTGGAAAGACATGCATGACAGCCTGCTCCTAAGTTGAAGAAGAGATAGTATACTCAAGTGTTACTGCCCTCTTGAGGGATAGTGGTTGAGGCTTGCCCTCGCAAGTACTTGTAATGTGATCTTTTGGCTTAATGTTGGAAGTGGATTGCCCTAGGATGTGCTTTTATGCTCCAGTGTGATGCTGCAAAGGCTCATGATGGAAGGACGCTCTCTCCTTACTCTGCTCAGGTCATGGGAAGTTGCAGATTTTGCCCAGCACCCCTATTCTGAATTTTTTTTCCATTCTCTCCAAAGAGTTAGCTGCAGAGAAATTATTCTGTAGATGGAAAAAAAAAAATGCATGTGTTTCTTTTCCAACCATTGACCTTGCAGCCTCGCAGAATCCAACCGTATCGTAGCTGAACTCCCTGAGGCCACCAGGACTGTGGACAGGGAGATAACTGTTTCTGAAGAGCTGGCTCGCTGCCTGGCTCTTCTAGAAAGTGACACACATGAAGAGGTGCCAACACAGGGAAAGGGAAGAGGCTGTAGATGTTTTATGAAGTGTGTGAAGAAGTGCAGTAGCTACGGATCGAGGAAGTTCACCAGCCCCATAGGGACATGCTGTGCATCAGAGAGGTCCTGAAACATTAATATGCTGATGGAGAGGCTTATTTTGTTGCATACTGTGCATGCCTGATGAGTCCACAGCCTGAGATCCTTGTAAATCTTTTACAGCCCGGAATGAGCAAGAGGAGCAGGAGGAAAAACGAGAGATAAAGAGAAGATTAACACGTAAGGTGAGAAGCAACTTTGATCCTATTATGGCACGACTGTAACTTTCTCCCTACTGCACAGTTGTTTGCCTTTTTCCTTTTCCTCAGCACCATTTTCAAAAGTAGAGCATGAAACAAGTCTTAAAAGAAATCTTTAAAAGAAATCACCAATGTTATAGGGTGTAAGTCCACAGACAGTGAAGGGAACCACTTTGCGAGCTCTACTTTGCGGTAAATTTTGAAACTGGACAAAAGAAGATCTAGTCTTTATAACAGAAGGAGCTTTGAACAGTGAAGGATACAGAGCCTAGCATTGGTCTAATCCTGCTCCCTGTAAATGTAATGGCTTCTGCAGCCATTACAAAGAGAGAGCAAAGTTAAAACAATGCTGATTGCATTTGAAGATTCCACCTAAAAAAGCATTAAATTGAGAAATAAACTTTTTCTGGAAAAGGGGATTGTCACTTGAGGCATTTAAACTAAATAGAGACAAGCACTCGCAAAATGGTGTATAGTGCAAAAAACAATCTTATATTGGCAGGGAAGGACAAACAAAACAGCATAGTTTGATTTTGGTTTTCCTCTCATTTGAAAGTCATTTACACTTAAAACTGAAGAACAGTCATTTCAGATACACATGTTCCACTTTGCAGCTGGTGTAAATGTCTACAGATGCCCCAATATACATAGCCAACAATCCATCCTGTTATTGCAGATAAACTTTATTTCACCACTGACATATTTTCTACCTCCAGAGGTGGAGAAAGCCCCCTAAAAACTCACATGCTTGTGAAGCAGCACTAACCCCTTCCCGTACATTTTTAGGTGGCTTAGTGTTTTTGACCTATGTGATCACAAGCTTTCATGGTATTATAATGACAAGGAAAGGGCTCTAAATATACTTGCAAAGGTTACATTCAGAGAGCTGGATTGTTTTCTTTTCTGGTTAAAAATCTCACACCTTATTCTCAGCTCATGTAAATCAGCAGAGTTCTCTGTCGCCAACAGGAGGATACTGCTGTTGTCTGCAGGAGCTAAGAATGTGGCCCAGAGAGCTATTATTTTTTTAAACACTTAAATTCCTGACAACAGTGGCAGGGATGGTCTCGCATCCCCTCGTTGACAACAGTGGCAGGGATGGTCTCGCGTCCCCTCGTAGTACTGCCTGAAAGAAAAGATCCTAACTGCATTGCAGATGTTTCATGGGACTTGCACTCTGTGCAAAGGCTAGAAATACTGTTTTACTAGGCTTTCGATTTCCCTGTACATTGAAGGGTAAACATGTACAGGAATCCAATCCAAAGCTTGATGCCGTTTGATGAACAGCTGCAATAGATGAAAAGCAAAGCTACCCATACCCAATCTGCTGCCTAAGAAATGGAGGCTTGCTAACCCAGCCAGCATTATCACCATGCGGTTCCCATCCTCTGCTATTTCGTAGGAAAGGCACAAAGCGCATGAATTGTCTGTTGCAGGGAGAGGCCACAGCTATTCGCTAAACTAAAACACCCAGGCTGCTATAGCATTGCAGCAGTGTCTGCTCACCGAAACCTCAGCAGTCTTCTATGAGAGGGCTTTCTTTGTCTTTGTTGCACTTTTAAGTAGGAATGATGGTGAGAGCGGTGTAAGTCCGAACCCCTGGCAGTCGTCTCTTTAATGTTCATACTCCCGTTCCTGGTCACATTCCTTTTAGCCTTTTTTGGCTTTCTCCCTAGTAAAGATTTTTCTCCCCCACATTTGTGAGGTTGGTAGCAACATGACTTAGCATTGTTTGATTTTGATCATCTTTTTAAACTGTTGTAAATTGTTCTAGTGACACACTGTAATTTTAAGGAAAGAACCACAGGCCTGGTCTAACAACAAATTTTGTTCTCACCTACCAAACATGCTGTTATAAAAGCTCAGAAATCACTAGAGGAAGAAGTGAATAAAGTGTGCAAGGGGATAGATAACAACTAGAAATGCCAACCACCTAGTGAATCCTGCAAAAATTGTTGTTATTCCCCAGCCCTGTCTTTCATGAGCGTGTCCCAGATGTGTCGTTGTGTCTACAGCAGAGTGGCAGGCTCCTTCTGCTGATTTGTACTGAAGTCTTATTACCAAAGGAATTTAAACCTCAGATCAAGCAGAAGTTTAATTGAGCACGGCAAGTGTTTTGCCCAGCAGACCTTTCTGTTTGCACTGAGGTTTAATGCACACACATGCCTACAGGGTAAATGCAACTTAAGGAAAGTATGCCACGTTGCCTCCTTGTAACCATGTATAGTTGGTAATAAGAAGGGAAGGGGGTTCTGCAGAAGCCGCTGAAAAGGCTTTTGACCTTGCACTATAGAAGTTGCTACTGTCCCCGATTTTTTTGGTGGCATTATTCCAACTTCAAGGGAACAACCCACTTCATCCATTAAAAAGCTGTTCTTAAAATTCCTTCAGCGCTGACATTTTGTTACAGTATTATGATGATAAGTTGTAACATGACATGCTGTAATAAGTAAGATTACCTTGCTGGTCTAGATGCCTTATTAAAGTCAGCAATAAGTATCCAGTTGAATTTATCATCTGGACAGGCAATTTCTAAAATAAAATTTTAAAAAATTCAGGTGACCTATAGCAAGCTGCCCCTTTAAGCACTTTTTATCCTCTCAGACTCATCTAACTTCAAATTAACTGGGGATAGGGAATAGCTGCCATTCAAAGAACAAAAAGGAGGCAAATGCTGCTTGGTACAGTTTCTCTGTAGCTCATGTCCCTCCTGCCCGAGGAAGGAGAGGTGAAGCATATTTGCCTGTCAACTGAGATGCCCATGGATGGGATCTGCACATCCAGCCACCCCGTGCTCCCTCTCCCTGCCTCTCGGGGCCCACCAAGCAGCTTTGTTTGAGTGGAGGGACATGTGGATTAGGAGGGGGATTTCTCTGAGCACTGGTCTTGGTCCACAGCCCATTCCAGGAATATGAACGTGCAGAGGGCCTCTGGGAGAAGTGTAGCAGGCAGGTCCCCTCCACAAAGAGATCTGGGCCTCCAGGAATTACTACTAAGAATTTATCCTCTCTGAACTGTGGTGAATTTGGCCAAGCACCAAGGCAATTAACACAAGCCTGAACTCCCCCTGAGGACTTCCATTACAGAGAGAGAGTCATAGCCTGGACTAACAGAACACGTTACAAATCACTTGCAAATAGGAATAAAACTCTTCTTTTCTTACCTTACCTTGTCTCAAATAGCATCATGCTTCCTGCTCCCCAGAGCTGTTTACTGCTTCCTGTCCTCCACTGTCAATAGCTAATTTTTCATGGAGGTCTAGCTCCAAAACTAAAAAATCTCATAGCAGTAATAACGACAACCAAAGTGATGAGGTATGGCTATTTCTTAAAATCCGTGCAATAATCTGAAATCTTTGCTCCCATTAAATTCCTGCCCCGGTACAACTTAAGCTCTCTGCTTACTGGAGAGCAAGCTGGTGCCTCCCTGGGAGATGTCTTGCTATTCAATCTTTTCTTTAATTGACCTCCACTGGCTTGCATCAGCACAGGCTGTTCAAAATAATGAACTCTTGAGAGAGGTGAGACTCGTCAGAGGGAGGTGAGAGGAAGGCAGGGGATAAAAGGTCAGAGAAGAAAAGGGGTTAGTGGCTAATTTGGATAAACTGCATTTATAGTCAGAGGAAAAGGCCTTCGGGGCATTTTCATCACCTCCTGCTCTTATGTCTTACCACAAAAAGAAGGGAGCAAAGGAGGGAGGGGGTTGTGTGCACTGCTAGTTAGGATCTGTAATTTTTCACCTTGGTTTCTTCCCTAATAACAACCATAACATTTTAATGAGGTAGCAAAGCAGGCAACGATGAAGTGACAAGACAACGAGCTTCATTGTGACTGAAGTGGAGCAAACTCAGCATTTCACATTTGACTAAATCCCAAGACCAGACTGGCAAGAGTACGTCCCCCTCCACTTTACCTGGTGGCGGTGCTTGGGTTTGCTTCGTTTCCCGGGCCAAGAACAAAGGGGTTTGTGTTAAACCTTCCCTTCCAAATTGACTTAGTATCAAAGCTTGAAACATACCCGTTTTTATCTCCAGTGATCCAGAATATACAGACGAAAACTTGACCTCCCGTGACAAGACACGGGAGGTCCTGTCCTCATTTACACAGCTTTTGCATTAATACAAGTCCATTTACTTTGAAAGGGATTTTTGCCCTGGTTCACACTCAAGTAATAAGGTCACTCGCCACAAAGTTGTCCTGCTCCCTCAGCTCACAAATCTTCACAAATATGTAAATAGAAATGTATATGCCCAGGAGGTACATCCAGAAAAAGTCCAGACATACACATGCACATCCCTCTGACATTAACAGAAGTAACTAAGAAAGAGTCCAGCTCAGTGAGTAAGATCCCTTTCTCCCCATGTAGAGCACCACCACCTTGTGCAGGCAATTGCGTCATGTCCTTGACTGTGTCCTTTTACTGTAAGTTTCGAATGTGCCCTATTCTTTCTGCCTGATAGAAGAAGCAGAGCTTATTCTCAGGTGTTGCCCAAGAAGGATTGTGTAGCATTAAGTAATTTTGACCCAAGAGACTGCAGCTCACAGGTCATAAAAATAAACTCCAAGGTGAGATCTCAGGTGAGCTGTGCCCTTATCATGAACAGACATTGCACTGACACCTACAGTGGAGCCACTTAGAATCTGTTAGCAAAGCTGTTTTCCCAGCTATTTAAGAGTTAAGGGTGCTCTGGGTTGCCCAGACATACTGAGAGACCCTCATGCTTAGCAGCTCACAAGAAATCTCGGCAGTGTCATGAGAAAAAGGCAGGGCAGTTTGTTAACTGTTCAAATAATGTAGCTTTAATTAATTGCTGTTAGAAAACCACTCAGTGTGGTTGTCCCTCTCTTTTCATTTAGTGCGATCAGATCAGCACTTTGGTTTACTGTACTGAATATTTTGTGTGTGTATTTATATATGTAAATATATGTAGATTTATGCCTATACATGAACTATGTGGTATAAGCTGTGGATTTCAGGACTCTCTTTCACAGTCAGAGCACTGGCACGAGATTCAGTGCATCTTTTTTCTTTTCATAGCTCTGCCCTGGGCCTCCTGGGTCACCTTGAGCTGGTTGCTCAGTCTCTGTGCTTCGCTTGCTCCAGCTGCTCTGTGGGGATGGAGACACTGCCCACCGCTCTGATGGGGTGTATAAGCACCTGAAATTGCATTGGTTGTAGGTTTCTGAAGCAAAGGCAGGGCATCTAAAAATAATACACAGTAATAGTTGTATGACTTCAGAGGAAAAGAAGCAGCTTTTAGTCTGTCTTACGTTCAGGTGTCACCTAAGAATGAAAAATGCACATTAACACTAAAATTTCATAATGTGCTCATGCCCTTGACGTTTTTTCACATATAACTCAGTGCACTGTTCTTCACACCCAAACGAAGGGTTGCAGTGAGTTTCAGTGGTGTAAAATGCACGGGTGATGCACCTGATTTTTTTTTTGTGCATTTGAGAACATGAGAACTTACCTCAGATTTGTCTTATTTCATCCTGTGACCCTTAACATTTACCGTCATTTCTTTGATTCTAACCCACACCCAGCACAACAAGGAAGCCAAATTAGCTGTTTAAGACCCAGTGCAGCATTGAGGTAGATACCAGCAGTGAACTCACATCGCTGGCAAAAGTACCACTGCCTCTGTGGCTCTCGGTGCTCTTGACACCACCTAGACATCAGCCTGGCACGGCATGCTTCAGTATATCAACAGCCACCTGCCTTCTCCTTTGTACAAACTTGCTAATCACTTAGATTAGCACAAACGTGAAAGCCGGCTAATGTCAAGAGCTGACAGAAGCTGTGAAACAGAGCCAGTCATTTTGTGAAGGTTCTCTTCCAGCTTGGAAAGCTTATAGGAGCTCCTGCTTCCCTTGTAGCCATTTAGAAACACAGAGTTTAATTCACAGGATTTCATATTTTGTTGGTGTCGTCATACTCCACGTAATAAGACATTGTATTTTTTTAAAAAACTCCATCCTAATTTGAAACAACATCTAGGCTCCCTCCTAAAATGATAAAAGCTGAGAAATGTACAGATAATATTGGTGATTCATCCTTAATTCGTGCTGTGGTGAGAAAAGAAGCAGTTGATGCAAGTGAAGATGGAGTCTCACCCTTATCTTTGAAATTTTGGGGCGTACTCATAATATTATTTCAGCATAAAGATTCTCTATTCCCATAGTCAGGGCTTAGATTTTAAACAATCAGAAGTAAAACTCTGCTGTGCTATCTGAGTAATAATGCATCAGTGCTAACAAACCTGCAGCTCCTGGCACTAGGGCTGCTAGAAAAACCTAGCAATTTGAAATCACATTCAAGATGAGTTGTCAGACAGAGAGAAGCCTCACTCACAGTGCAACTGTGATTATACTCCAAGCATGGTATAGCAGTTTGGTTTGCTTGCTTTTATTAAAAGCCCGTCTATTAATTGCAGTGTGTATTTGGCTTGCAGGTGACTTAGGCATAGGTATCAGGGCTGCAGGCTGAAGAGGCAATTCTGTTCTGCTAGAGTGAAAAATAACATTTTTAAATCTATACATGTTTCGATCTACTTTATTGTGCCCTCTGGCTTTTCTGACATGGTACTGTAGCTCACAGATAAGTTTGTCCTGTTGTCTAAAAAACAAAAAAGGTTATGCCTACCATGCATTTTGGTTTTTTTAGAAAAGGTCCCCAAAACCTGTAGTCAGAAAGTCACACTTCTTGCTAACCTCTGCATACATGCTCTTTGTCTGACTTGAGCATGGCTGGCCTGACCGTGGGTATATAAAATGGGGCTTTTCTTGGGAAACTCTTGGAAGAAATAAGAGGAAGCTTATAAATGTTGTGTGACAAACACATGCAGAAAGAAGCTCACCCCAGGAAACTTCATACCTCCCGTAGAAGAAGGTGGGTGTGAGAAAACCGTCTAGTTTTAAAATCTTTGCAATATTCAGAAGTTTCAGAATTGCTCTTTTTCAAACCAGCAAGGAGTTTTTCCCCTATTAAATGTTGCAATTTACCCTAAAATGGCTATGGAGACAACACATGAACTGCCAAGCTGTGACTTGAGTGATGCCAGCTGTCCTAGGCAAGGGCGTTATGTGGCAGTGTAGAGTTATGTTCCTCGTTACCCATTCTTTCTGAGATTTCTCTCCCTTCAGTGTGTGCAAAATGGCTGGGCTGCAGCCAGGAGGGGTAGAACATGATTCCTGTCCCTGAGCATCTCACAGGCGGGGCGTTAGTGCAGCTCTGCAGACCCTCTACATGAGGTGTTTGAACCCAGTTCATGAGTGCATGCTCAGGGCTATCCATGTAAGGAGAGCAGCCCCACTGTTGCCTCCCGTTGCAACCATCTTTTCTAAAAAGAGAAGAGAGAGGCAACCACCCATGCCAAGAACAAGGACACAGGGATTTAAATCCAGAGGCAGGATGGGACGGTGGAGCTATCTTACATCAGCACCCAAATGCTGGAGAAAGCTGGGATTTCAAGCATGTGCTTCTCTTTCTTGTGATCTCGCAAATTTATCACCCTCCACTTAGCATCCTGGCTGTTTTGAATCTGAATTCTCCCTGGAAGATGAAATGCAGGGAACTGAGATAGATACTTATTTTGGGAGGAAGGTGGAATGCATGTCAGGATCCAGGAGTCTAAATACCTTTGCAGAATGGAGTCTCAAGCATTTTATGAAATATTTAGACCTTTCACTATTCACAAGGGTGAAGTAGTGCAAAACACACCTATTTCTAGTGAGTGGGAATAGCATGATATACTGTCTAGCTAATTGTTAGCAGGATATTATTTTTTCTGATATATCATGATTACAAATGTTTTACTGTAATAGGGAAACTTTTGCAGCTAATATACAGCCACATGCACACATATATGTAGCACCTTCTTCAGAAACACTTGTGTAATTGCTTTTGACATTAACCAACGTGCTGTGCATCCAAGGAGAATCGATCTCAGAAAGCCAGTTCCTGTCCCTAGCCATGTAACTGTCTGTACGGACTACCAGCGTTACAGACTACCAGCACATGTGGACTACCAGCACGCTACTGTTTCTGAGAGGAGAGTTTTGACTGTGGCTGCCTATTCTGCTGTGGAATTTGAAAGAAATGTTTTGGAACAATGAAGGTGCTTTCTTGACATGATACAATCCACCCTTGCAATTTTTTTTCTTGGCTTGTAGTATGCAATGTAAACTGTTAAGAGTCAAATATGCTGTGACACAAAATTGAGCTGCAGCATACAGTGACAAGTTCAATGAGCAATAGTCATCATCACCCTGCCTGCCTTTTCTGGAGGTAAGGACAAGTGCAGAATATCAGAATGGTAAGGAAAGTTGTTTGTCACCTTTTGCACATAATTCAGGGCAGGATCCGCTCGGTGCCTTTGCCTGACTCTTCTCAGGCTGGGGAGCATACAGCCTGTGCAGGTAGTTTTAAAGTTGTGTTGTGGTCTTCGTCTCTTCCTGAGACTTCGGTGCACTAGAAGACTTTCTTGCATTACATCTCATTTCTGCCAGGGGTGACCAACCGCAGCCAGGGATTGGGGTCTCTAGCCACAGCTGCTTCCCAAGCAACAGTGGGCTGCTCCGGCAGCAAGGTGGGATGATATTCAAGGTGCTACAACAAGGGGTTATCTCCCAAGTAGCAATTCTGTGAAAGGTTGATGAAAACAACAGTACTGGGAATGTCTGAACCCTCTTATTATCATAACGATGGTTGTAGTAAAATAAATTCCCAAGCAGCACTCTGCAAGGAAAAAGTGAAGTCCTGATGTCTTTTTCCACTCCTTCCTCAAACCTGCAGCTGAGTCAAAGGCCCACGGTTGAAGAGCTACGTGAGAGGAAGATCCTCATCCGCTTCAGTGACTACGTGGAAGTGGCAGATGCGCAGGACTACGACAGGAGGGCAGACAAACCCTGGACACGACTCACAGCCGCCGACAAAGTAAGTGGAGCAACTTCAGGAGAGCCATGATCTGAATAGCTAGAGCATGTCATGGCAAACAGCATCCCTCAGGTCCCACAGGTCCTACAGCCATCAAGGAATAAACCTCCACCTGAGTTCCCTTCCCGACACACCTGTGGTTTCTTCCTATTCACAAGGTTTGTTGTTTGAGTCATAAATCTTTGGCAAGAAGGCTCCTATATGCGTGGAAACCAGCAGCAAGCCTAGCAGCATTATACCACTTAAACAGAGAGGGGAGAATATCAAGCCCTTTGAGGAAAGGTCTCGAACCCTGTTGTTTGTTTGTTTGTTG
Source organism: Mycteria americana (assembly GCF_035582795.1). Taxonomy (NCBI): domain Eukaryota; kingdom Metazoa; phylum Chordata; class Aves; order Ciconiiformes; family Ciconiidae; genus Mycteria; species Mycteria americana. The sequence continues at coordinate 77,116,901 of NC_134366.1, read as the reverse complement.
GTTTTGGTCTTGCCACATAATGCTGCCAGCGGAGAGCACCTGCAAGACCTAGCAGAGCAGTGTGAGAGCAGCACTTGCCAGAATTGCTATGCCAAGACAGAGCAGGCCTGGGTGCAAAATTGGCAGCAGGTCAAATAATTGGCAAAAGCATCTCCCACCAAAGCCAGGTAACTTCTCTCTAGTCTATTACGACAGGGGTGTTTACTCAGGATTTCTGCCCTGTTCCACAGAGTATTTTAAGCACTAAACTGAAATCGTATGAGCCCTGCAGATGAAGAAAAGCTGTGTATTGGTATCAAGTGTGCTGTCCTCTGAGCACCAGTGGGACCTTCACTAAGTGGTGTCTCTGGTGGCAGCACTGGTGGCAGCACTGGTGGCAGAGGAGTTAAATTGCTGGCAGATTATAACAGGCATATCCTGAGGGTCTTAATGGTGCCTCAGGAAGAAGACTTAAACATTTTATGGCCACTGTAAAAAAAGAGGACTAATGAGGCTGATCAGTGACTCCCATGCTTTAGTCACTCTATGATGCCCATGTAATTTTTAAAGACTTTCAGGTACCTGACTGTTTCTTTGCTGTGGGACTCATGCAGCGATGGAGGCCATGATGTCCAGTGTTTAGAGACAGGAGCAGGACTCCTGGCCATGCCACTCATTTATGGTGCTCTTGGTTTTATTCACAGAGGAAAAGGCAGCACGTTCTACTGTATAATTTAACCAAAGAACTTGTATAGTTTTGTGACCACTGGTTTTTTCCTTGACGCAGGGCTTCTTCAGTTTAGCTTTGGATAAGCTAATGTAGCATAAACTGATGTGAAAAAAGGAAAAACTCCCTCTGGACTGTCCACAGATCATAATATACTGGGTTAAATTAGCTTTTCCCATTTTACCTCACCATGTTAGACAAGATCTTACTCAACTGACTTAGTTATATTCTCCCAATTGGTAGATGAGGGAGGGAATAAATCTCCAACTGGTTCTGCAGCCTTTGAAAGATCTCTGTCTGGGATGAAAGACATGGAGAGACTTCAGCCGGGTGTCCAGAGAGGTCCTTCCTCATCCTGTGTCTGTGAAAAGAACAAGTATTAAATACCACTATTAAATGTAGCCTGGTAGAGAATTCAGTATTAAGGCAAAGTATTTTGAGGTCACTTTTTCTTTTTTATAATGCATGTGCAAAGTCAATACACAGAGCAAAGGGCTTAAGTTTTCCAAGTGAACCTTTTCTAAGCAAAGCAGGAGAAGGAAAAATGTCATTCTAATATTAATGCCCCTTCTGGCATAAGGAAGCAGATACATTATTTTTTGGGTTTGCGTCATACAGGTGGTATTCTGATTTCTGCCATTCAGATGACCTGCTTTTCCCCACCACTGTGTCCCACTGTTGGAAAAAACAGCCAGACAAATTGGAAGCAACTCTAAAATGTCTGACAAAGCTGCAACATCCTGTAAAAGATTATTTTCTTCCAGAGCTTTGATTCAATAACTGTCTTCATTGGTCAGCACAGGCTAGATTTATTGCAAAAATAAATTTTAGTAATGGACTTTTCTGTTTGTCAGTAGATCTTGCTCTGTGTGCTGGATGTAGGGAACTGCCTTCACTCTGACTTCATCTTTACCAAGTCTGACTGTTACAGGAATAAAAAGGGCACTTTTAAAGCTCTCCAACAGATGAGGGATGCAGGGGGGGAACAGATTTCAGACCTTGTGGGAGTCAGCAGCCCGGGTGGCCTCCTTCACAGTCACTTAAGCATCAAATTGGTCTGCTGAAGGTAGGCCCTTGAGCTGCTGCATAGCCATCACTCTGTCCTGATGAAGGCAGAGCCTGACAGACATTTCTAAGGTAAATAAAAAAACAAAGCTGTGCAGAAAGAGCACAAGGGGCCTTTTCTGTAGATCACACTCGCAAAATCTATCACTTAGGGCTTGTCAAGGCAAAGGTAGTTGGTGACTGGATCAGAGGCTGTTGCAAAAGCCCTGTTTTGGGCTCGTGCTGTTCGTACTAGTTTAGATTTCCTTCATCGAGAAAAATTCCTGACAGACACAAGTCCCACCGACTAGAGCAGCCACTTGCAGCCACTGATGCTGATTTCAGCATCACACGGAGAGGCAGTGGCACACACCTTGGACCCATGGGAGCATTTGGCTGCAGCAGCCGCCTTGCACATCCTCTCCATACGCTCACAGTGAAACCCACTTGTGAGCTACAAATACCACAGGGCTGCCAGAAGTCTTGACTTCGGGGCTTGGGACTTGAGCCAGTTCTGCTTGAGCACCCTCTCCAACACAAAGCTGAGTCCCTCCAAGTCACCCCTTCTTCTTTTTTTATATTCTTCAGTATTTCTCTTCCTGCCAGTCACTCCTGGTTTTCTTTTCCCTTATGGACAAACCGCAGAGGCTGTAGGTAACTAGGTCTCCTGTAGGTGCTGAACACGACCGCCTGTGGCTAGTTTTCTTCTGGATTAGTGCGTTGAATCAGTTCAGTAAATGGCACAGCTAGGTCAGAAGGGAGGAGGAGGGCAGAGGGGCACAGCTCGAGGCAGAGAGGAGGGCAGGGAGCCAGGCATCCCTCTTTCCCTCCCAGGTAAGCTCAGCCACTTCAGGTAACTTCACCCGAGGAAATTCAGGACCGCATAAAGGCAGGAGACATCTCAAATATGAGATTGACAGGATCCAGGCCCAGTTTGCTCACAGTCCAGCTCTGAAACAGATAGCAGTGTTTGAGAAACTCTGGTGCACATTTTTTTTTCCTCATGCTTATGCTAATTTGGATTTTGTACCTGAACGTGTTTACATAATATGCCAGAATTGGGTTCTGTATCTGAATTGTCTATGATATGTTTTCAAATTGAGCCATCCCACTGAAGCATTTATCTCTTCCCTTTATGTGATTTAGAACATGTTTATCTCTGTTCCTTTTCACATTTTAAAGTCTTTTTTATGTTTTTCTTTCTCTCTCTGATAATGTTATCTACCTGCTTCACTTTTAATATACTGTTTTGAGAAGAAAGTGAACTTATTTTGATCTCTCTCATTTATACATTTATGAGTCTATTTGTCCTTTGCAGGCAGCCATTCGAAAAGAGCTTAATGAATTTAAAAGCACTGAAATGGAAGTTCATGAATTAAGTAGGCATCTAACAAGGTAAGCTGAGATTAATTTTTTAAGACTATCAATGAAAACTGTTGTTTTCAAAAAAAAAAACCCAGCAGCTCTTTCTCTAACACCCACTGAACACACCATGAGGTCTAAACAACATTTAGAATTACAGGCTGTAGAAGAAACTTGCACAGACAAATTCATGCTGCCTCATTACATAGCAGCATGCAGGCACGTGCTGTCTGTTTAATAAAGTGTAACCTCCTTTTATTTTATTTGTTAAATCATCATGCTCTAGCTGCATGTCTCTTCATCTGATATCAAAAGTAAGTAGTGTTGGTGTCTGAAGGAGGCCAGGGAACTCTTGCAGAGCCAGTATGTAGCAAGGTATGAATGAGCGTACACTCGACCCCCCCGAGCGTACAGCTGTTCCACACTACGCACGTCCCACACACAGATCTCTCAGTCCTGCCCTCCACATCCTGCCATAGGCAATGCAGTGGGGAAATAGCAAGATCGGCATTATAAGAGAGGCACTATTTTTTACACTTTGAGGCTTCTTTTAGTTAAAAGGTAGAGACTGACTGAGTTATCCGTGCCCTCAAACTAACAACCTTTCTCTCTGACAGGCTATGGCCAAGGCACACTGGGAGGTTAGGGCACGTCCCCTCAGACAGCCCGTGCTGAGTCTGCTCTGGCTTTGATGCTGAGATGAGCTGAACGCCAGGCATTTCAGCTGAAGTCAGGCCTTTGCAAATCAACATTAATCCACACTCATTGTTAGATGTTAAAGACAAGAGTTAGGTATTGAAGACAAGTGAGACTGAGATCTGGTACAGAACTGGAGCTGCCCTTGTATTAATACATTCATCAGCTAGGTGCTCATAAAAAATGCAGTTAATACTTTTAAGAAAAATACAGAAAAGCTTAAGGCAAAATTAATTTTGTATTAGGGAATTTTTATGTGTATAAATTAATAATTATATTAAAATTCACCACATGTATTATGCATATATTCCCTTGCAGAAACAATCTCCTTTCTGCTTCCTAGCATGTGCTAGGATGGTTGCACTGGGGTTTGTAATAACGGAGTGCTGCTAGAGACAAGCCAACTGCCTTTGAGCCACGAGGTCTGGAAGAAGCTTTAGGGTGTGCAGTTGGCCTAGATCTGTTGACCCCAGTGACCGAGCCTTTGAGGGACATTTGGCTTACGCCTCCAGGAGAGCATTGACAAATTTAGAAAGGATGAGGCTGTTTTAAAGGGGGTGTTGCTACAAAGAGTTGAGCTCTGTTGAGCACTCTGTTGATTTCCATGAGGCCTTTAGCATCCCACAAACATAGAGCCTAGTTTAGTTTTCCAGCAGCCTCTCCAGCTGCTTGGCTTTCGCAGGTTTGTGGCAGTATTTTGCTTCTCTTCCATCGTTGGCGTGAGCAGTGACCCTCTGAGGTGACTCTGTTTTTGAAAACCACCGAGTGGCTTTGACTCACTAAGTCTGGGCCAGGCATACTCAGAGGTATAGCTACGGAAAATGGAAATGGAATACGGGTTTGTCTGAAGTTCAGCAGCACTTACCGGTTAGACAAGTGGCTTCAGGAAATATGCACTTGAAGGAAGTGCGCTTAAACAAAATAGAGTAATTCCCTTAAAAAAACTTAGATAAATCACCATTATAAAATCATTAGCAAGGTAATGAGCTATTCATGTCATTAAGCAGTGGCATGAGCTGAGCAAAGAATGTGAGTGTTGCTTTACTAGTGGGACACATTAATTAATTCATGATAGAGTGAAAAATCAAAGCTTAAAAAAAAAAACCTTTGCAGAGCTGACAAACCCAGGCCTCCTGACACAGGCTGTACTTGCAGAAAGGGTGGCCATTTTAGCTCTACTTGTCTCTTTAGCCTCAGACATTAAGGAATAATCATACTTGAACTGTATGTAAATCTTCCTGGCTGAAGAGCATCAGGTTTGTCTAAACCAGACAATTTTTGTGGAATCAGGCATGGTGTGGTCTGAAAGAGGACTAGCTGATCTGAAATAACTCGCTCAGGGATCTGATAGGATGGACCCAACATGTATTAGTGTCTTTGGTAGATTTTGGTGCAAGCAGCTTATGCCTATGAACTGTGAGTCTGGTGCTGGGTCCGCAGTGCCAGCATGGCTGATGTCAATGCTGCAGGAATCGAGCTGCCTAATTGTGTCACTGTAGCAATAAGTTCTCCAATTTTTTTTATGTACAATATGCACGTGAGGATATTATCTTACTATTTCTCTTCCTTTTTTTCTCCCTTGGGTTTTAGGTTTCATAGACCGTAGCAGCTCAATTCTACCTGACTACTATGCCGTCTTCAAAACATAACTAAAAGGAACCATAAGTGCTGGTATTATTCACTTCCCTGTTACGTACAATGTAAATCTTCTGAACTGCCTTTTTAAAAAAAAAGAGTAGAAAATAAATATTAAAAAAAGGAAAATTGTATTTACATGTGATGGGTACTGCAGCATCATCAGACCTGCTGGTTCAAGCTTCAATAACAGAAAATACCCCTGGTGGGAATTGTGCCAAGACTTGGCATCTATGTATAGGACTTTCCTGGCATGTGGATTTGCCATACATGTTCAAGCCCAGCTGGTGGTGCATCCATTTCGTCTTCAGGCACCCATCATCCTGACAAGCCTCTGTCATCAACTCTAGAGAGCCCTGAGATGGTGTTCAGGGAATCACTGGCCTGGGTGAAGTCTCCCAAAGACCGGCACCTATGGCACTAAAGCACTTATACCAAACACTCCTTTCAGGCTGCGAGCACCTTATGAGGACGGTGAAGGAGCAAAACTCCTCTACAGGCCAGCCCATCTGTGAATATCATCTGACTAGAAAGGCATTTCTTTCCCTGGAGAAGTTTGTGGCCAGTTGACAGGCATTTTTCAGCTCCTAAGCAGAAAAAGGCATCACCTGTAAAGAACAGGACTCCCTACTGAAGGCTGGTTCAGTTCTAGCAACTGTTTTCATCTCTTTCAAGTATAATTTTCCAAACCCAGTTGTGAACCCATCAGCAGTAAGCGACAAGAATGTTGAGGACAAGCAAGCAAAACCCATCTCTTCATGGTCACTGCATGGCATTTGCTCAGCTTGTAGTTTGTTTTTACACCCAAGCCTCGTGACTGTGTGAGAGCCGACCCGCACCCAGCAGCGAGAAAGGCTGGGTTCCCACCTGCTCTGCAGAGGGACACACGACAGGAGGAACTGGGGGTTCGATGAGGGATATCTATCCTCTCTGTATCAGGTGTTTCAAGAACTGATCCTAAACTCACACTGAGAAAAGCATGACAGATTGTGTTACCTGGCCTAACAAAAGGAGTCTGGTGCATTGGTATGGATGGTGAGACTCGTCACTGGTACCCACAGCTGAGGCGTAAGGACAGCAATCCAGGGGTGTTTTGTTTTGGTTTTAATTTATTTTTATTATAGTGGTTTAACACACAAACTGACCAAGTAGAGCTCAGAGAGCTGGTCACTCTGGGCCTGGTTTACCTGCCAACTTAAGCGTGTGCTTAACACTAAGTAAGCATGCTAACAGCCTCACTGCATTCAAGAACACATCTGACAAGCTTAATTGAAGCTGAACACATGTAAGTGCTTTTCTGAACTTTGGCCAGTACCTCCCAGAATCAAGTCCTTAACTAGTATAACGCCAGCAAGCTGGGGCAAACATTGTCAAGGATTCCTTTTCAGCTCTAGCAAGAAACTATTATGCCATGTTTTGGGCCACTGGCCCAAAGCACTGTAGCAACATTACTGTAAGAAGTTCCAGATTATTACTTCAGGACACCTTTTTTCTTCCACAATAGCTATTTTGCTTTGACAGTTTGAACAGAGAGGCCAAAGTTTTTTACTACAGTGTTGTTATTTCTGGTTTGTTTTTTTTTTCCTTTCTTGCTGTCTTCCACGTATCTATCCACTCTTTTGTGCTCCCTCTCTACCTCCCCTGATGCCATGCTATCATTGCCCTTTACTGATTGCGGGCCGAGAAGCCTCTCGCACGCAAGCATTTAATGGCCAATGCTGCATAGTGCCAACACACTCCTGCCTCTTCTCAGGCCTCCGTCTCATTCCTCTGGTCGCAGGAGTAAAGCAAAAGGACCATGGGGTTGTTCTAGCATCCAGCCTGCCAAACGACACTGGCAGTGAGGCTAACGTACTCCATTTACGCTTAGCGGTGGTACTCAATACCTCACAGATTTGCTCTCCATCAGAGACGAGCGAAAGCGTTTCATTCTCATCTGTGGCCGTCCTTGCCCTGCTATGGATTATTAGCTATTAAATAAGAATTGGCTGTTGTAGGATGGAAGATGCTACAAAGTAAAGTAAAAACCAGCTGGTTTCTGGTGCCTCGTTTTTGAGGCAGCATACCTCTGATGTGATACGCTTCCCAGACCAGGTAATGATTTCCGAAGAAACACACACAGTGATCCCTGTATCACCAGCTCACAGTTGCTTTAGATACAAGTTCATCAGTAGTGGAAGCCTTTAATGTGCAACATTACCAGCTCAGTGCAGCAAAGACAGAGCACTTATGTACTAGCCAGGAATACACTGCTTTGGGGTTATTTTCATGAAAAGCTGGGGTTCACGTTTTTAAATTCATTCACATACACATGCACGCATAACAAGACTGCATCACAGCTTTAAAAAGGGAAAACAAAACTCTAGGCTTTTGACTACACACACATTGCATTAGGAAAGGGCTCTGCAACACAGCTGTTCTGAAGAGCAACAAGCCCTCATGTTCCCAGTATGGATCCCACACCTGCCCTGGCATCGTTAGCTTAGAGCTTCAGCGTGAAAGGGAAGGAGGCCATTTAAGGAGCAGCGGTGACAGAAATCACAGGACTCATTAGGCTGGTGGGAGGAAAAGGTGAGGGTTTTGGTTTTTTTTTTCCATTTTATGATTAAAATGAAGAGGAAAGAGGTGGAAGTAGCAGACTGCTGTTGTCAGTCTGTTGTCAGTGCTAGAGTCCCCAGGGGAACAGGTAGTCTGTGGGCAATGTCACTCTGGGTATTGGCACCATCCCTCGTGGGCATGGACCCCAGCAGTGCCCACGCCTGCCACTCTGGTAGCCTAACTAAGCCCTTGGGCACTGGTTGAGGCATGTAACAGCCAAGTCCTGGGTGACAGCCAGATGTTCCCCAACCACCCTGCCTTCATCGGATGGGCCCAAGGCAGGTCTCTGCTGACTGCTTAGCAAGTTGTTGCACGCTGTCTGCCTCAGGATTCATGCTGTCCCCAGGGCAGCTACATGTGGCAATGCTTTTTTCTTTTCTTTTTAATGATGTTAAACTCCTGGCTGAGCAGACACCAGGACACAGTGGAAGAACCGCCATATTTCTCCCAAATTGCAAGTAGAGCTTATTACTGAAAAGGGAGGAGGAGGAGGAGGAAGAAGCCATATAAAGTGTTTGGCACTGTAGTATGCATTGCAGAACTGGCACTTGATCTGGTTTTAGCTTCAGTGGATCTGGGTGTTTTGCAAAGTTACCCTTTGGCGAGGCATTCTTCAACAACCTTTCAGTGCCTGAACACTGCAGCGTGTCCTCAGTTTGCACGCCCACCTCTGGCACCCATGGGAAGTTGCAAGCAGACTGGGGAACAGCTAGTCCTTTTTTTTAAATGTTTTCTTGAGCACTTGTTTTCTCATCTGTGAAAGCCATCTCTATCACGGCAAAGTAGTTGTGATTCTGTTGGGAGTGAAAAAAAACAACCAAACAGTCATGATTTCCCCCCCCTTCAACCTGAACTGTATGTAGGGCAAAGATGATGGCATTCCTGCTGAGACTCTGTTAACATTGCAGTTAACACCAGTCATCTTCATTCATATTAGGAGGAGATTAATAGTAGTAATAAAGAAATTACATCAGGTTTAGAGAATGGAAAAATCAATGCAGAACAAAAACGGCTATTCCAATCATCCATCTCCAGAGCTGATAACAGAGATAATATTCTAGAGTCAAGGAAGAGAAACATTTTGGTTATAATCTTCTGAATCCTGATGGGTTATTCATACTTAGAATGTGCAAGTATTGTGACATCTGTTCGACAGCCTATGGAAAGATAAGGTGGAAAATGGGGGGGAGGGGGGAGCTGTGGAGGTGGCGGGGATTGGAAAAGCAACTCCAAAATGTCTAGACAAAAGTTTTGATTGTTTGAAAAAAAGTGATGATGAGGAAACACGATGGTGGCATCGCCCTCCCACCTACACCCTCGCCAGCAGCGGGCTATAGGGACCTGGCGATGACTACCAGGGAAGGTCAGCGTTGCGGCCTTTCCCCACCCTACGCCCCACTGGTTGGGTACTTGCAAGCTGAAGAAGTTTCAGGCTGCAGGTTCGCTGGGATGGGGCTCAGGTCAGCTTTTGTGTCTAGACAATTCCTAGTGCACACTTACCAGAAGAGAAGGAAGGGGGGGAAAAGAATATGACAGACTTTTAACTATTTTAACTGAAACTATTTAGTCAGCCCATTACACAAATATATTTCAGCACAATACTTATATGTAACCACAGCACTTTGTCATCACTGCAACTTGTCACCAAACTCACCCTTCGTTACTTCTACAGTGCCGCCTGTACAGTGGAAACACTATAAACCAACAGAGGGGGAGCACTTCCAACATGCCTAGTGAAAGCTTGCACTAACAAAAAAAAAAATGGGCGAGATGGAAACCCATAGTTATACGTGAGCGTGGGCTCCCTAACGTGCCTGCAAATAAAATCACTTTGTACAAATAGCCATTGGAGATGACTAGGCTAGTAAAAAAATCAGGAAAGAAAAAGGGGACAAATGATTTTTCCCAGGTGTTCAGTCTGCTTGAGCTTGGAACAACTTCTGTAAACAAAGAGGAGGTGACGGGCACATTACCTGCATTCCCATGTGTCCCAGTTACTCCTGCACCCGTTGCATTTTCCAGTTGATATCCAAGTGTATGTATATAGTTTGTCTTTGTATAGGAGTGAGTGTGGTGGCTGTCAATTATGTGCTCTTCCAGTATTGTAATTTAACAGATTATGGCTGTATGAAAACAATGTAAATAACTAGAAAAAATTAAACTGGATCTCTATGTCCTAGTTTTTGTACATACTGAAACTGCATGGTATTTAAATTATTGTTTGTCTCTGATGTATGCAGTTTCTTAAAAAAATTCATTTAAAAAAAAAAAAGCATTCCTGTGCCTGTGTATTTTATCACCCTCTGTCCCAGTGGCCGATAGCGTAACACACGGATGCAGTGGAGGATAGCAGCCCTCCTGCTGCCAGCCAGGCTCAGCGCTGCAGCCTGGCAGCTGCAGTGACAGAGTGCGGGCCCACAGCGTGCCCACGTCTCAGCGGGGAGCAAAGCAAAAGAGCAAGACTTACCAGAGCAGATCGATGGGACGCTGTATCGGCCGAGCCGCTAGTGCCGTCTCCGTGAGCTGGTTCAGCGAAGGTGTGCAAAGGAAGATGGCCGGTACCTCAGCTGCTAAAGTTGTACCCGACACCAGGCTAACAAGGAACAAAGCCAACAGTCTGCACTAGGCACGCACACAGGAACACAAACGAAAACTACCTCTCAGCACAATGTTGTCAGTACAGGGTATGCTCCGTCAAGTGCCTACTGCCAGGGTCAACGTGCAGCATTTGCCAACTCTCCTCTCCCTTCCCTGTTCACAAGCCTTTCTCCAATATGCAACACCCTGTGGTTAGAGAAACTGCCACTGAGTAGTACCAGCGAGTGCTATTGCTGTTCAGCAGAGGAGCCAGACCTGCACATCCAGCTACCTTCATATCGCCTTTTCATCCTTTTTTTTTTTTCCCCTCTCTTCTTTCCCCTGAGTAGCTTCAGTGGTTGCACAGCATTCCAGGTTGTGACAAACTGCAGCCTCTGTGTCGTGAAAAAGGGAGGAAAAACCTCCTTCACAAGAATAAGCATGTACCTTCAAACAGTCTCACTAGCCTTCTGGAGAAAGCACGGAAGGTAACAGCTCTGCTTAGGCTGTTTAGTTTTCATAATGGATGGTGCAAAAATTCTGACCCCAAAGAAACACTTAGCACCCAGCATCCTCACTGTAACTGGCAGGTGGGAGCAGCTCCCCTCCCCTGGTGCACACAGAGCCTTCCAATTACACAGAAATGAAAGGTCCACACACTTTAACTGTCCAAATTCTGCTCCTTTCCATCACTGATATGGAGACACAACATGACCAAAACTCACTTTTTTGTTTGTTTCCATTTGGGTAAGTTTTCAGTAACCTACTTACAATCCTTGTTTGTGTGTGCTTGTATGTATTTCCATTCTGGCAGCCAACAAGTTTGTAGCTATCCAGTGAGGTTTGGATAAATAAATGAAGTTAAAAAAAAAATCCTAGTTTTTGACTAAAGATCCCCTTCCCCCACAACTAGCTACGGCTGCCATAGCAGCATTATGTAGTGGGCTTTTTAGGTTTTAACTGAAGCATTTCATAAAACCAGTCTAAGGAAAGAGACGTGTGCGTCTTCAGTGAAGTCCACGTAATTACTAGCAATCAAATTGCAATCTAATGCCATCTTTAGGCAGGAAACAAAGAGGAGGGCTGGAAAAAAAAAAAAAATCAATTCTCCATTAAACAGGCAGCCCCTGGTGACCAGCTCAGCAATAGCATTTGTGCTACCTTTACCAGCTGCTTTAAACCACTTCAGAAACAACTTAGGAGAGCAGGCCCACAGGAACAACCGACAGCCAGGTGCACCCTGCAGTCCCTCTCTTGCAACATTCCCTGTTAATGGGGCATTTGAACTAAAGTTCAAATCATTCATCATTTTTCCAGCATCATCTTCTGACATCTGCCATTACTTTTCTTATCTGGAGTTTCCATCACATTTGGACATCAGCCGGAAAAGAACTGGTACATGCAACATGGGAGAGCAGAGACATGTGGCATTGCTTTAAACCTCTCTAGAAAGAAAGTGCTGCTTGAGGGGAGAACTGGACCAAGTTAAGCTTATTTTTCTTGTTTGTAAAGCCCATGAAGATATTTGGCAAGGGGAGGCTTGAGGGGGGAGCTTTCACTCTCCCAAGTGAATGCTTCAGTGTTGTTTCTGTTGTCTCTGGGAAAAACAGGAGGGGAAGGGAAAAAAAAAAAAATCCCCAAACATATGCAGCAGCTAGTTCTATATGAACAAACAAGCATGCAGCAAGTAGCTACATACTCCACCAGTCAAGGAGAAATAATGTAAATAAAGACAAAATACCTCATTTTCAAGCTTTTCAGGAAAAAACGACCATCAGATAACTTGTTACCACACTCCTCCTGCAATGACATAGAGGTAACAGAAAACAAATAGCAAAGGTAAGCCCTTCCCCGCATTACCTAGCCAGGGATTTCAGTTGGAGGCTCATCCATGTGCAACGTCGAAACAATCTGTAAGGAACTAGTAGTCAATAGTAGATAAATGACCAAACTTGGACTGCCCACTAAAAGCACCTAGCTGGACACTACAACTATTGCAGTGTTTCACTTCAAGAGGTTGAAGAGCAACTGTTAGCCACATATGCCAAACTCCAGGCTGACTACAATCGCTGGAGGCACAGACCAAGGTTTCCCAAAGGGTGGACTCTGCTCTAGGTTGGGACTTCAAAGGTACCTTGCCTCAACCTCACCCTGCTTGGCCCATGCTGGGGACAGTGAAAGCTCACATTTTGCTCTTCTCCTGCTCCCCTGGGAAATAGGCCTCCGAGCTAAAGCATTATGTTCAACTGAGCAGGCATCACCAAAAATTAACTGAGCGTAAGTTAGCCAGATTCATACTTGCAGTCTTTCGGGAATTCATTAAGTTTTCTGCATAAACTGTATCCCTCATAAACCCACAGTGAAAGCTTGAAAATGGATCCATTAAGATACACACAAATGTCTCTTACCAGATCAGTAAAAGCAGCATGGAGTTAAACCACGGTTCTCTAGAGAACTCCCCTCCTTCAGCATAGCTCAGAATAAATAATGCACTCCATTAAAGAAACACTCCTGGTCTTTCTTTGTACATGATCTGAAAAAGCTGCACACTAACTTCAGCTGACATTAAAGTGGAGCAGCATTTGAGGATCCACCCCACATACACTGAAATGTTTCACTAAAATTACTGTTGCTCATGTGGAAACATGAAGGTTTTTACTGTGAGGGTGACCGAGCACTGGCACAGGTTGCCCGGAGAGGCGGTGGAGTCTCCCTCCTTGGAGACATTCAAAAGCCATCTGGACACGGTCCTGGGCAACCGGCTGTAGGTCGCCCTGGTTGAGCGGGGGGGTTGGTTGGACCAGATGACCCCCAGAGGTCTCTGCCAACCTCAGTCCTTCTGTGATTCTGTGAAAGTAGATCTCTGTCTCTCGTCTGTGCAGCTCCGAGGCCTACCTATTGATGGAGAAAGGCTTTTTTAAATTAAAAAAGTAAACCAAAAAAATGTTTGGAGCCTTCACTCAAATAGTGATTGGAGGAACACTCACTGGCAAGTCTGGAATAACACTAACAGCCACTTCTAATCCTGATTCAGTGCATCTCTCTTCTCAGAACAGGAGTTATTGATTCCCTTTCAGGGCTGAAACTGCTAAACACCTTCAGTGTCATCAGTGCTTGTTTTTTTTAACAACTAAGTAATCTGCCATGTAAAGGCCTGAATAATGCATATGTAACTTCGGGGGTTTTGTGAATAAACTGTGCAGCCTGAGGGAAAAATGTCCAAATGGGTAATCTCTCAGACTGTACCCATGGCCATTATTTGAAAAACTTGTGCACTGCGTGTTACAGAATGCAGTGCTGTTACTCACACAATGTATATGCTCTTTCCTATCCAGGTTACTCAGCTCTCACGCCTATACTAGAAAAACAAGCTCCTCTCTGAAGTGAACTAAATGGCTTACACTACAATGCAGACACAGCAATGGCTTTCAAAGCAGACAGACAAGCTTTTTCTGAACTGGGTAAACCCAGGCCTTTCAGGAACACTAACAGCAGCACCTCAGAATCCAGCATAGATAATCTATCAAGGTTTTTAGGTGTAACCTGAACTGAGCTCCATGCTTCCCCAGTTAATGTGTTGGAAGGTAAACCTGACCTAGTTTAAAACAAAAGTTAAGTTTCTAAAGCATTTCAAGTCTGCACTACACTGAGTGCAAGCTTAACACAGTCTTTCAAGTGCAATGAGCACACTTGGCATACTGAGCATCAATCTGAGTCCAATAACAGCTAAGCAACACATTTTTATATACAATTCCCTGGTCTATGCAAGAAGTAGAAATAGATTTTACACTTTCACAAGAAAAATATTAGTTCTCCAGCAAATCTCTATCTATGGCTAATCACTCTACTTTTACTTGCATCATGAATTACATTTCTGTATTAAATTTATTTTGAAATCTAAACCAAACAAGAATCAAATTACAACAACTTTGAGCCAAGCATTCAACAGAGACATTGTTTATTACTGGCCTGTATTTCTGAATTATATTGACTCGTCCCACTGATTTTCTCCCTACCTGCCCAAAGCTACATTTTAGGATAGGACAGATTCACCTTCCTAGGGCATCTTCCATGAAGAACGAAGAAGGAGGCACAGCCATAGAGAGCTGGCTGACAGATAAAAAGAAAGTATTTCTGAAGACACTTCAGAAAAGCATGTCACCCCTGGTTATTGTGATGTCCTCTACCTCAAACTTGTGATGCCCATTCCAGAACATTTACCTGAAAATTTACAGTATTAACAGAGTACATTTACATTTCTAGCAAAGGCATGCTTGTTCACCAAAGAGTTCCAGCAGACTAATGTTTAGTAAATTCACCTCAAAAACACCTCCAAGTAGTAACTAGTTATATCAAGTATAAGCTGGCATACAAAAACATTTTTAAATTACAAGTAAGTCTATTTACCTTGCTTCAAGAGTTAGATTTACTTCCCCGAAAGCCAGAGAGCACACATGCAATCAGAATACTGTAGCTGGCTGGCCAAGAAACACTCTGGACATGATCACACCACCACTAAGTATCTTCATTCCATCTGTATTTATTGAAAAAATATTTACATATTGATCACTATGCTATTAGCTGCTTTAATAGCATCTTTACATAGAAGAGGTAATGAAGACCATCACACTAGGATGGCGGAAGAGTGGTAAAATGTCTTTTCAAATGTCTTTTTTTTTTTTTCCCAAGCTGTCTCAGACTGAGTGTGCTGGAGTCCCACAGTGTGTGCGCCACAGATCAACAGCTTTGCTGACAATAGCATCAGTGTTATCTTGAGGAATCTACAAAAGATCAGGGCAAGTCAGAGTACTTTATTTGGACTGGTTTATTTAAAA
Organism: Mycteria americana; assembly: GCF_035582795.1. Classification (NCBI taxonomy): domain Eukaryota; kingdom Metazoa; phylum Chordata; class Aves; order Ciconiiformes; family Ciconiidae; genus Mycteria; species Mycteria americana. Next base: position 77,101,448 of record NC_134366.1, on the reverse strand, counting down.
TAAAGAACTTAAGTTTCCAGTTCAGATTTTATCCCTTTATAAAAAAGAAAACGAAACTAGAATCCCATCTTCCTGCCCTACCATCCCACCATCCCTCAGTCCTACACGCACCATATTACCTCCAGGTTTTAGACAAAAAGCTTTTATTTACAGAACGGTAAGATGACCACCCAGGCATCCCACGCTTCACACGTCCCTAACCTGACATCAGGCAGAACTCATACATTCATGGTCATGGATGGCCAGTATCTGCTCTAACTAACCCAGGTTACACTGGGATCCTATAACCCTGCTGTGATGCTCGTTACTACTCACAGAAGGAAAGTTCAGGGTCGGGTTCATGATCCCATCCTTACATCAACAGAAAGAGTACCTTGAGTCTATAGATTCACACTCAGGCAAGAAGCAAAAAAGGTGCCAGAAACCAACCCTGTAAGGAGCTTCCAGAAAAATTAACCTAACCTCATCTGCACTTGCTTTCACAGAAAAACCCTTTAGTATCACAAGGTATATTGTCAAATCTGTACATAGATAACACATTCCCCAAAGCCTAAAAATCATTTCATTCTACGAAAGCCTTACCTCCTGATAGAAAAAACCTATTATTCTCATCCCTGCACATTCTCTCTTCACCTTGGTACTACTACACTATTCTCAGTAAGTAATGTAATAGTATCTTATGGTATGTTTGCAACAGGCAAATGACTTTAAGGCTGAAACACACTTTTATACACCATAAAAGGTAATGCAAAGCGTAATAGAGTACTTACGTTTTCCAAAAACTGCGTGATCTTTTCTGCAGTATTCAGTGCTATTATCTTCATTTTAAAGGTTAATAGTATCTCCACAGCAACAAAAACAAGAATCTTGCAGGACCCACTAATAACTTTGTCCCAAACTCTACAAAAAAAATGAAAAGGAATCACTAAACATTATTGTAGAGCTTATCTGCTTATTTATCTGCTAGAACAGTCCTTGCACAATCACCTTTTTCCAGATTATTTTTCTGAATAACAGCAATGTATTGCATTATTCGGGTCAGGATAAATAAAAGACATTTTATCAACTCCTAAATCTGTACAGAGCAGAGCGATGGCAAGCAGTAATGTATCAATATGTTGTGTTCTTGTTTAGAAATGGAACTCGTTACAAGCTCAAATACAAAAAGCAAACCTTGTTTTAATAGCCTGAACTGTGACAACTAGTCTACAGTGTATAGTAAAGGTGAGAATTTTTCCTAGCGCAAAAAAGGAAACAAACTTTATTAGCAAGCCTAAAAAAGACACTCTTCAAACAGTTAAGTAGCTGAAAATTCAAAAGGATGTAATACTGAACTACTACATCTCAAGAAGCTGAATTTTCCAGGTCATTGCTCTATGAGATACAAATATGATACATCACCATGATATAATCCATGACGTTTAAATTAGACACAAGGAACAACTATTAAGTCCTTCAATCCATCCCACTGTGCACAGACTCTCCCAGAATTACCTAAGCACTCCTACGACTTGTATGAAACTGTTACCTGGACCTTACAGTTTTAACAAAATCTGAAGGGCAGGCCTCCAAAGGCTGCAAGTACTTTAGCAACAGAACTTTGATGAATATTAAAAGGGATCCACACTACTAAAACAGCCTGCAACAATTTGAAATCATCCTTCAGCCAGCAGCTCTATCTCAGGCCCAGCTCAACAGACTCGGGATGAAAGATTATCCAAAACCAGTGTGAAACCATCTGTCAGATGGCAACTTTTATGGGCTTGCACTATTTTTAGTTCTTGAATTTTAAGAGCTGTGTCAGAAAGACTTTCTGAGGATTACTGTTCTTGCTCCTTCTGGACGCTTGTTAGAAGTGTTTCTCCTTCCAAATAAAAGGGGACAAAGACCACATACTATCCTCTATAATCTCTGAATACAGTAACACTAACTAACTGGAAAACATCTTCTGCAGCCCACCTATAAACTTGGATCTATGGGTGTGCTTCTTCCAAAGACAACTCAATTTTTGTATGACCTTCTCTCTCAGAAGAACTTGCCCTTCAGCCTCCAGTGCCAGGAGAACACAACGCAGGCATAACATGAACTCGACAGCTGAAGTGAAGAGTCAGTATCACACCTTTAAACAAGAAGGAGTTAAGAAGTGAGAGTCCAACAAAGAGCCGTGAAGATGCTGAAGGGACTGGAGCATCTCTCCTGTGAAGAAAGGCTGAGAGAGCTGAGAAGAGAAGGAGTTCAGCCTGGAGAAGAGAAGGCTCAGGGGGGAATCTCATCAATGTATATAAATACCTGAAGGGAGAGCGCAAAAAGGATGGAGGCAGGCTCTTTTCAGTGGTGCCCAGTGACAGGACCAGAGGCAGCGGGCACAAACTGACACACAGGAGGTTCTCTCTGAACATCAGGAAACACTTTTTCACTGTGAGGGTGACCGAGCACTGACACAGGTTGCCCAGAGAGGTGGTGGAGTGTCCCTCCTTGGAGACATTCAAAAGCCATCTGGACATGGTCCTGGGCAACCGGCTCTAGGTGGCCCTGCTTGAGTGGGGTGGGGTTGGACCAGGTGACCTCCAGAGGTCCCTGCCAACCTCAACCTTTCTGTGATTCTTTGTTAAAAGCTTTTCTAACTCTAATGTGGAATGGTTGCTGCTGTTACATAGTGCTTATTTTTCACACTGTGACTCAAGTAAATTCTTTGTCAGTTACTTAACCTTCTATCCGCCTAACTCTTTTGACACTATTTTCACAACCTCTCCATTCATCAAAAAAATTTTGACTAGAATTTAACTTATAATGAAGAAATGAGGAAAAGAATATGTAAAATCCTCAGGACTATTCTTAAAAAAAGAAGAAAAACAAAAAACCCACATGGACAGATGGGGAAAAAAGGCACTGACGATTTCTTTCCTCTTCGCAATTTAGTCTTAATTCCCTGTCTCACTAGGATTAAAAATGAACATAATTCCCATATGGGTAGGAACAATAAATAATGCAAGATGAAAATCTTACTGCTTCCTTTGTGGTTCAAGCATCCCAGGACAAGTGATCACTGTAAATATCACACTGATGTTGAAGTCAGGTCTAGAAGCTTTAAGCAAGGCCATGAGAAAACTGAGACCGCATTTCTGTTCCACACTGTACAGGTCATCCCTGTTTACTTCTAATACATTTTCCTTCACAAACGTATCTGTTGAGAACCCAAGAACAGCTCCCCATGTGTTCAATGGGCATCAGAACTGTAATTATGAATGACCATACAGAGAATAGCAGACCTCAAAAACAGGAAAGAATTTTTAAAGTTCATATGAAAGCTCATGTTAATTCAAATACAAAGTTACTAACCTGAATATAAAATACCCAGCCTTCTTTCATTATTTTGCTTCCAAGTCTCCTGACTTCAGTCTCCATAATTACATTACAGTAGGTTACATTTCATGCTCAGAAAACACTCTAATGTTTTCCTGCATTATTTAGTCTGATTCCAGAACAAATGTTTTAACAATGGCAACACAGATGCAGTATCTAAATCACCAGCGCCTAACAAATTTTGGAAGAGGGTGCATAGCAAACTGGATGAGATGTCAGCACTAACCAGCTGTGTCTGCTGCAGTATTTCTCCCCTTAACATTTCCAGCCATTGTTACTCTCAATGCAAGTCCACCAGCGACAGCCATAGGGCAGTGACGGTGTGACACTGTGATAAACAGACCAACGGTCAGCACCTTGTCTATACCAGTAGGGCCAGGAATCCAACATAAACTGTGCCAGAAAAGTGTTTACTTATAATGGAAAAACCCCACAGCAGTTTCAAGGAAACATGTATTTTGATGATTCTATTCTAACACAGCATATATTGTAGCAATAATTGTATCTCTATTGATGATAACATATTCTACTTTCACTTTTTAAATAACAGTAAACACTTAAGATCATGCATACTGTCAGAGATTGCAACTTTTTACCTGTTTTTTGATACTCCTAGAGATGGGAAAATTATAACAGAAATGTCAGGCAACTGTGCCTATAGCCCTACTCAAGAATACCGCAAAAGAAAGTATACGCTAAATTTGTTACATTTTTTGTGACTATCACCCTCTGTGAAATATAACAGTATTCAATTAACCACAGGAGCACTCTTGTAGGTATTTCTTGAACAGTGAAATAGCAGTAAGAACCACAAGGAAAAATAAAAAGAAAACAGGAAGCTATCAAGGTAAAGAGCATGCCAAGGATTATGCAAATGAAGCCATTTACTTTTCACTGAGCTTTTCCTGTAGACACAATACAACTTACTGCGTGCATGCATGTGTGTGAAGGCATGGCATTCTCAAGGCAGTTTCTGAGGTTCCTCAACACTACAGTGCAGTAGCATACAGAAAGCATTGCTGCTCTCTCTTTTTCTAAAAATATTATCATTAATCTCACAGCTTTTCCCCCCAGGCTGCAGGGTAAGCACACTCAACCTTACTCTCTGGTTCTGCTCCTCCAGTCAGCCAGGCCAGAGATGTTTAACGAGAACCAATGCTTGCTCCTCTGCCCGCACTTCTGGGTGTTCTTCCAATGGTAACTCGGCATGGAGGGACACAATGAGGCTCGCACAAGTCTCACCCTGATGTCATGTCATGATCTTGTGCCCATTCGTCTCCAGAGCTGGGAAGCAGCTCAATTATTTAGACAAAGGCAAACAGACTTAAGTTTCTGTACAGTAGTAGTCCACATGCACATTCTTATGCCCTCCCATTCCATAGTAAACTTAAGGCATTTTTCATATTTCTGTTGTGTCTTTTAACAAATGACTTACATTTTTACCACTAGATGTCATTTATGCAGGACGTGGAGATCACAGTGTAAAACTACAGAAGCCATATATTAATACATGAATATATTAATACATAATAATGGTGGTGCCATTTTGAAAGGCAGTCATGAGATTTCAGAACTACCAAATACTTTGCCACAAACAAGTTACCAGAGACTAATAACCTAACACCACCCCATCAGCTATTACAGTCCTGCTAATGCCAAGTCTTCGGTGCAGAATACAAACAATGTTAGTCAGGGGCATGATACGCGATTGGCAACATCCGGCCATAAAAAATGCCTGGCTTATTCACAATTATATTTGCAAAGCCGCACTACTTCTGTTGTAACTGCATCATTGGGGGTGACAGTGCTGGAATAAACTGGCAGCCAAAGTGCCATTTTGCCTGTAGAGCTAAAGCCACAAACGGGACACTGAGCTGTAACAGCAGGGCTCTCCAGCTGAGGGCCCACACAGCACCATTTGAAAGCTCTCCACGCATGGGGCTTGCTGAACAGATGACCAGATATGCTGTTGCAGAATTTGAGCAAATAGGGCAATGGTGAGTATAAAAACAAAGGTGTGATCCAGTTCTCTCCCCGTTTCAGAGATGAGTAAGCCTTTCTGTCCCTCTCGAGCCTATGCCGCAGGCTGGTTCATGTTCCAGGAAGCACCCTGTCTATATTCCAGGTGGGATACAGAGCCCTGAGGATACAGTGCCTTCAAAATGGCCAGTCTGCTCCTCTCTTTGACCAGTGTGGCACCTTTAAGAAGTCTGTCAAGAAGCTTGTCGCATAATATGTCAAGTGTATTAGGGCAAGCAAAGACACTGCATAAGCTCAAAGGAAAAGTTTCTACGTGAAACCTGTCTATATACATTTTCCAAGCTCATTTAAATTAAACCGATGCATAAATTTTACCTATGGTATAACTAGGAGAATTGTGCTATAAAACGGTATTTATACTGCATGACAATGCCTGTCAGGAGTAAAGCTGGTAGTATGCAACTTCATCTCACCATTATTGGATAAAATTTCTGTATAGCATATACAAATCTTGTACACCTTAGAGAAAAAAAGAAAACCATGAAATTCAGATTTAGCTGCCTGGCAGAGAAGACTACAATTTATAGAAAGCAACCAACCTCTCTAAGAAATACAGTACTAAATCGTAAATTAAATTAAATCATAAAAGACGACTGAGCTCAGATCATCTCTCACTTGACAAAAAAGTAAGTAAAATTCACAGGAGAATTGGAGACCTGTTTTCAATTCTCAGCAGTTCCAACACTGCCATTTGGATACATTTCAGATAAGCATTCGGGCTTCTAGATTCTAATCCAAACTGAATCTCCAAGCATTAATTAAGTTCATCTGTCACACACTACCCATGAAGGATGTTACTTCCTTAGCAAATTAGGCCATTATGATTACAACTGAATAATTCAGAAACCTAAACTGACAAGAAAAAGTGCACTTTTATCCATGTTCCCACAAGAACTGTTAGGAAAAGGGATTGCTGTGCCATCAGAAGTACCAACACTGAAATTTGTTTTTACTCCACAGTGATACAAAAAGCCAATATTTCTACCTTTTCCATGAAAAAAAAGTACTTAATTTCAGGTCATCAAAATATTCTGTTTCAGTAAGGTAAAACAGTATATGAGAATGCTAAACACTACACTAACTAGACAAAATATTTTACATAAATGAACTGATTCAAAACGGTAGAAGTTTGAAACTAAAGATTCTGACAAGATGACATATGAAAACAAAATTCTTCATCTGAATTTTTTCTTTTACACTATCAACATGACGCAACTCCATAAAATGTTCAATTTTCAACAGAAATTTACAAAACCCCTGAATCTTCCAATAGCAAAAGTGCTCTGATGCAAATTCCTCTTTCAGCTCTAGTTCTCAGCCATAAGACCTAGTAGCAAAATTAAGTCACATAAGCTCTAAATAAAAATATCTCCTAGAAGACATGCAAAGAGGTTCCTAATGCAGTAGTTTGCAAAGGCTATTCCAGATCACAGAAGCCTACAGAAAAAAAAAGGCCTGAAGAGACTGGCAAGTCCCAGGTAGAGCAGTCACTTCTACTGACAGTAGTTTAAGTTTCATACAGAGAAAGCACAATGAAACAGCGTCAATCATTATCTGCTGAAAGTAAACCTACAAATGCAAATGTGAAATAGAGATGCAGGCAAACCATACATGTTCAATTGCTTTTAAGGATATAACAAACGTTTTATACATGCTTAAGTAATTTCTGGAGCCATAAAAGTAGTAAAAGCTTTTAACCACCACATCACGTACAACCACTACACAGAGACGACTATTTTGCAGCCTTATAGGTGCTTGATGTGAAGAACTTGCCATGGAACAATCACCGTGCTGCACACAGCATAACACCTGAAGGTCTACTACCAAATCCTTCAGTTTTGGTTCAAAAAATTTTTTTTCTCTCAGACATATTCCTTCCCAACAGTAAAACATACAGAACCTTAAAGACCACGGTACAACAAGACTAGAGAACATGATTACTAATCTTATAGCTTGTTCCCTAAAACCCCCTTATTTTCATAAGGGCAAATAAAACATTTTTAAAAATAACAGCTGTTTCCCACTTTCCTTCATGAAATGTGACGTCTCAGATAAACAAGCAAGACTGCATTCGCTATGCATATTACGACCAACTTTACCACCATAAAGTATTTCCTACAGAGCATTTTACAAAGCTCTCTGTTTCCACACTAGGCTCCTGTACTAGCCACTGAAGTCCTGGAGGTGCTGGAGTAAAACTTCCTTTGAACCTTGTTACTTCTCAAAGTTTTCAGGCAGCTGAAAATGAAACCATTGTTTCCTTTGTGCCACCTCCTGTTCAGCTATTAGCAACTCTTGTTAATGCAGAAAGGATACGCTTTTCTACACCTAGCTTGAATTTTCTGCTTTCCAAGAGTTCTCAGGCAGCAGAACTAGAGAAATCATACAAGCTTCATTTCAAAAGCCCTTCAGTGAAGTGCCATGCCCAAGAATTTTCCCCTTTTAAAAGCTGGATGACCTATTTCTAACTGTAGAATCCTCATATAATTCACTATTTCATTAACTTTGTAATACTCAACCTGTCCTAGTACTTTTTAAAATAAACATTCTGTCACAGTTTATCCCCAGCCAGCAACTAAGCACCGCACAGCTGCTCACTCACTCCCCCCCCCCGCAGTGGGATGGGGGAAGAATTGGAAGGGTAAAAGTGAGGGAGAAACTTCTGTGTTGAGATAAAAACAGTTTAATAATTACAAAGAAATAATAATAATTTTTTAAAATTGTAAGGCAAAGAGGAAAAAAATAACAGAGAGAGGAAATAAAACCCAACAAAGACAAGTGACGCAAATGAAAACAACTGCTCACCACTGACCGACCGATGCCCTGCGAGTCCCCGGGCAGTGGCCCCCCCGCCAACCTCCCCCCCAGTTTTCTTGCTGAGCATGACTCCTATACGGTATGGGATATCCCTTTGGTCAGTTGGGGTCAGCTGTCCCAGCCGTGTCCCCTCCCAGCTTCTTGTGCACCCCAAGCCTACTCGCTGGTGGGGTGGGGTGGGGTGAGGAGCAGAAAAGGCCTTGACTCTGTGTGAGCACTGCTCAGCGGTAACGAAAACATCCCTGTGTTATCAACACCGTTTTCAGCACAAAGCCAAAACAGCCCCATGCAAGCTACTATTTAACTCTGTCCCAGCCAAAATCAGTACACATTCCCAAAACCTTTTTCATCTAATGATAATACAGTATTACAATCACTGCCTAAGCAAGGAATTTGGTTAAAAAAGCCTGAAAACTGACTACCATTCAGCTATCTATCACTAAGAGGGGATTTGGAGTTTTAAATCCTAGGAGGCATTAAGTGTCTAACAGAATCAGTCGTTATATTTAACTCCATTCTTTTTTCATTCCAATGTGAGAAATGATCACACAGAGATTATCTTGCATCAGTAACAAGTGAAATCAAATCCAATTTTATCATTTCCAAGTAAACAATAAAGTTAACTCCATAATCTTACAGATAAAGTCAGGAAAGCTCGTTGTCTGCTAGTGATTGACAAAAAGCTAAAATTACTATTTAATTACAAACAGAAAGAAAAAAAGAGAACTTGCCTCTGTAAACTGGACTCAGGTAAACAGCCTGCAAAACACTTCTTAAACCAAAGATCGTAAGGGAGTTTGCTCATTGCAGCACATGCTTTCAGATGCATCAGGAGTCTGTTATCTTCAATGTTCAAATACTGCTCCAGAATTTTTGGCTGAGAAAGGAATTGGAAAATTTTAGATAATTCACATCAGAGTACCCTCCATAGTTAACACACACTGTAAGACAAGAAATGTCTTAAAAATTCAACTGGCATAAAATAGCATGTTAAAATAATGAACTTGCATTGTTTTAATTAAAAACATCATGTTCTAAAATACAAGTGTTGGTGATTTTTGCAATTAGCTAATTAAGTACTTAACTAAACAACCAACTTCAGGTTCCTTAAATTGCTGACCACTAGCAGAACTTCCAAAATATGCAGTATTCCCTAATGCAAGGAGGTGCTTGAGAGCTTAAGGCAATGCAGAGATTAAACATGCACTAATTACTGCTACCTTCACAAGTAAAATTGAGTTTCATTCACTTCAAACCTAATCGCCTTAGCACACGTTGAAAAAAGCCTACACACAATGCAGCAAAAACCAGAAAATCAATTCTGAGAGTAAATCCCTGTGCAACATATTAAAATCTGGACATTGATTTTTTGTTTAAAAATCCAAAGTATTCAGAAGCATACACATGTGGATAATTCTCATTTTGTTTAAATTCTAATGTAACACACTACACATTTTCATAAATTCAGGAGTACTTTTATGCTTTTTGTCATAATTAGGTAAACAGCTAATGACTTCAGCTGTCAAAGGGAGAAAACACTTCCTTTGTCCATATTCTAACATCCAGAGTCTTGGTACAATGTTTGTATTAAAACAAAAACTTAGGGAGGGAGACACTTGGCACTCTCTATGTAGTGAGAGCACATACCTTCTCTAAAAATGCTCCTCTGTCCTTTGAAAGGAATTACAGAAATTGGTATAGTTGAATGTATCACCTCCAGCAACAGGAGGTAGGTTCAAAAAGTATTTCTTAGTTCCAAAAGAATAACAAAGGACATGCATAATTTTCTGCAACGAATTTTCATTCAGTGATTGCTAGTGCACAGGTACTCTGACGCTTTTATCTCAGTGGATATTGTTAACTAGAAGTTTCCTATCTGTTAAGACAATTTGAAGAATTACAAAAACTTCTGTAATTTTTATAAGTATGCTTTTTCTTTACAATCAAATTTTAATTTTACAAACCAGTAAGATAGAAATGCAAAATTAATATTCTACGAGAGCATTTAAATGATCAGTGCCAAAAGAACTCTATTCCACTTTTTATTATAACTTAATTTGCAACATACTGTTCTTCTGAAGATGTAGTACCCTGCTCCATTTATAAAGCAAAACAATTGTGCTTTGTCTATCATCCAATGAGCAGCATATGGATGCCAGAGATGCAGCCTAGAAAGTAGCAGACATACATCAAGATGTTCTTAACTTTGCGACATTTTTAATTGTTTAAAATAAAGAAAATCCTTAAGTGACCGATTTGTGAGAAATATAATTCAACTAGATACAATGTAAGCTTTAGCTAACCTAAAAAGAAAATAAGATGTAATTGAAAACTACCATGTAGCAAATAAAAACAATTTCTAATGTTATGTTAGGCAAGGTGTCCTACAGGACAGCGCAATCACAACACAAAAAGCACTCCTCCCATTTTCTCAAAACAGCTGGTGGAACAGAATCCAAGGATGTCACCTCTGATGCTCCATTTGTCTCCATCTGTTAATGCTTTCCATGACTGGCTCTCCTCACACACACACACACAAAAAAAGTGGTTTTTTCCTTACCAGTTGTTGTAATGAATCTTTGTGCTTGCTGTTCAGCTGATTCACAAAGCAACTGACAAGCCAATAGCATTCTATAGGATCCTCCACCATTTCCTCCATTGCTTTAGCAATAGCAAGAAACACTTCATCTTCAGGTTCCTGGAAAACAAAGCCAAAAAAGTGAACTACACAGAAGTATTGGACTACCCAATTTAAAATATTCTTATATTACTTTTCCCTGCTATTTGGGAAAACAAACTGGAATCAATGTACACAAAGAGCTGTTCTGACATTCATAAATAAAACATGGGGCAGCAGCTGCATTATGGGACAGATACCTATTAAAGCAGAACAAGTAAGACTCATCTTGCTTTTAAAACCAAAACATACAACAGGAGTTTGGAACAACTCTGATTCAAAGTTCTCAAATGTTCTCAAATGAGATAATATCACATCCTAACAAGGTAGCGATAATCCTACTTCTATGCCCCACATTTTTATGCTGCATAGCAGCAGAATTTTTCATCCTATTCCTTGCTAGGGGCTAAACAGGCCTCCCAAACACCTTTGTCATGGATGTTACAGTTACTGAAAAAAATAATGCAGGCATGAGCTGTATGCCTACCTTCAACATAGAGAAAATCATTTAGTTTAAGATAAGCATCTTCCTAGAGAGAATTAAATATATTTTCCAGGTGACGACTACCTTATTCCCCACAATACATGACCAGAAGCATGTGATGGGCACACCATCATCTTTTCTCCTGAGAATATACTTTCCTCACAGAAGTATCAGCATGCCTAAACAACAGTTAATGGTATGACTGCACATAGGGTAAATGGAGGCGAACTAACTCTAAACCAGCGAGACATCATGCCAACAGCTAGCTCAGGAAGTGTCTAAACTGGGAAGATGCACATGGAAAGGCTCTATATTTGCCCTGTTTCTTACAGTCTTCCTTACGCAGGCAGTACTGACTACATTAGGAGGTAGGGTAACAAGCCAGATATGTATCCACAGCCTGATTTACTGTAACCATCAGTAGCAGTAAGCTATAGCATCACAGGCTTTTGCACACTCATGCGTGGATAGTCTAAATACTACTGGGATATGCCTCTGCTACATAGACTGCTGCAATACACACATATCCCTACTTAAACTCTCTGCCTTCAGATGCACAAAACATATTTAGCAGACTTCTGTGATTTGTGACTCAAACATTTCAAAATATTTAGACCAATCCAACATCATCTTTATACTCCCTCTGCCTCCACAATAAAACATCTGCATTACTATCAAGCAGTAACCTCTTATAAGTTTAAGGGGACAGTTACTGCACTGCAAACAGGCTGGCATAAAGAGAACAAATGCTTTCTGCAGCAAAACAAACCTAAGTTACAAGACTAACAACTGTGAATCTGCTAAACACCATCTCTATGAAATCCTATCACAATACTGAGAGCAGCTAGTGCTCTGGGATGCACTGACAAAACACTTGCTCAGAAAGCAATACTGCTCTAGAAGGGATGAATTTTTAGCCCACTGGGTCACATGTCAAAATCAAGGAAATTTCTCTATAGGAAACTTGCAGGGCAGGATGGCCCCACGTTCCTAGGCAATTGTAAGGGCACAAAAACACTTCCTCTCCTCCAACAGGAGAATATTGTATATAATCCTCCAGTCCAAAATATTACTGAATTTTCCATGTTAACTTTAACCTTTTTTTTTTATTTTAAACTTTTTTTAAGTTCTTATGTCAAATTTTGTTATTACAGATGAAAAATAACAAAGTAAGCTGGGCTAGAGTGAACGTGGATAAATTAAATACAGGATAAAATCCACTTCAGAAAGTCCCACGACTCCTTTCATCACCTCCTCTTTCGTAGAGGCTTATACATAAGATCCGCACATTGTTTTTATCATCACATTATAGACTTATCATCAAAACATAGACTCGTTTACCCGTATGTGAGTACACTGTAAACTACAGAGTACATGCATTACCTGACAGAAGCCTGGATCAGTTCAGACTAAAAGAAAAAGGAGGTCAGTACATTAAAGTCTAGATTTAAAAACAAATCATTTAAATATATGATGTAATTTGCAATAAATCGCTGCTTGTACTGGCTCTGAATTATCCTTGTTCCAGGACATTTAAGAATCTATGCGTTCCGATAAGATTATGTCATTTTCATTTCAGTGCTATAAAGAAACTGAAGTGTACTAGAGTACAAAAGGCTTGAAGCCTAGCAAGCAAAATATTCAAAAGATATTTTAAGGCATAAAATCTAACAATAGTACTTAGGAGAAGAAAAATGGAAAAGCACTTTGACTAAAATCCCTTATTTTACACTAGTACTTTTCTGTTTTCCATTCACCTTACTTTGTCCATCTACGAGCATTTGTGGGACTACGTGCAGTTCAGTTTCTTACACGTTTAGAGTGTGAAGTTAAACAAAATACTGTATTTAAAAGACTGTTAAAATGACAACTGACCAATGGAAAAGCCAAGTTTCGAGGCAATTTTCCTGATTCCAGTTGATGTATGCGGAGGAAAACATCTACCTGTGGGGTAGAATCATTAATAAAACGAATTACACGAAGAGCATGGTGTATATCCCAGTACTGCTCCTTCCGGTACTTCATCACCAAAGCATGAGATTCATGGTGAGGAGGTATAATTCCTAAATAAAAAAAAAAAAAAAGGCAACTGTAAAGAGAAAAAACAGAGCACTCAAACTCCCTTTCCAAGAGATCTGCCTAAATTCAATTTCTACTACAACTCCAGCCTACAGAAATGTACGACCTGGCACAGCAGTTTGTTTATAAACTTGGTCAAAGAATCCAGGGAGAAAATTCTACAAAAACTGGAAGTCAATGGACCAACAAAGCACTTTAGCATTGTATTTATAAAAACAAATTTCAGATGTTAACTGAGCATAGGCAAAATCTACACTTAGACTATTGTTTCTCAAGCTCTTCTACAAGGTTTTCAGCAAATGGACACTAACCCTTTTGTATACCACATCCAGTGTGCTGATAAGAAATGTTATTGCTGGGATAGATGAAAAATAATTTAATTGATTTATTCTCCCTCTCCAACAACCCTTCTTTATTTTTAAATTGTGAATCTTACTTGTTACTTGTTTATACCTACCTGTAGTTTTTAAATACAGTACTAGTTGCATATTTGTGCCCAGCTTCCATTTATTTTGAAAACAAAGTGGATGTAGAATGATTTTTATATACATTAGCTGTTCATGTTCTTAAATTCTACACTTTGTCTGAGATGATTCAAGAATATATACATGCAATTAACTAATGCAAAGATACTGTACATTCCAGTATTATTTAATTTACTGTTAGATGTCTGCCAGAAAATTCTTTACTCACTGTATCATAGATTAAACCTCTCTAAAACAACATTCAGAACCAAAATCAATCACATAGGTTGAATCAGTTACAGATTAAAACTGAAGAATACCACTCAAACACTTCGCAAGGAAACATTTTTTACTTTCTTAGCACAACACAAATATTTTTTCTAGTTTCCTATGAGGAAAAATAAAAAGGGGAAAAAAGTATCTAAGTAGAGAGGCAGAGAAAATTGAACTGTTTACGATCTCCAGAAGAAATGCTCAACATTTCACTCGATCCTTCCCCTCACTCAAGACTCAATCTTGCTATGCACTGATGTTCACGACAAAACTGTCACAGGCTTCAACAGAAGTAAGATCTTACATACACAAAAGCAAAAAAATGCCACTTCCATATCACTAGCAGAGCAGAATTTTTCCCGTTGTGGAAATCCATGAGAACAAAGTATTTGTCAGAAGTCAGTTCTGAAACAGGCTACCTGCTGCTTTTATCTCTCATTCAAAGAAAAAAATATTCCTGCCAAGTGTTAAACCACGAATCGACTGAGTTCTAGTAACAAGCACATCAGACAGAAAATTATCTTTTATTTTCCAACTGCAAACCTGTCTGCATTTCAAAAGCTGGGACATTTTTCACATTATGCAAAAACAGAGTCAACATCATGACTTTGTATGTACATACTGCCAACTGCTTTCCTCAAACACAGAAGACTATGTTAGGCAGACAGAAAAGAAGCTTAAACAACACAGGGATGTCTAGAAACCATCATGAGTCATACCTGAACAGGAAGTTAACAAAGACATCGCTGACGTACCGTGTAACCTGGGACAGCATTGAGCCCTGGTATGTGTCTGAGATAGTTTTGCTGACAGGATAGAACCCCTTTTGTTAAACTATTAACATTATTTAGAGGATATGTAACACTTCCCACCAGAAATGCACTGGGCTGTTGTTCCAGTCATTTAGGGAGAGAGATTTTGCATTGCCCTTCTGAATACCACGTTTTCTAACAAGTGTTAACACTGAGATGCAGCATAAGAGAAGTCCTTGTACCTCTGTTCGCCCACAGAGTAAACAGAATGACAGTATGCATATTTGAAATAAATCACTCTGGGTTTAAAATACAAAATCCTTTAAAAAAATCAGTATAATCTTCCATACAGTTAACTCAGAAGGTGTTTTGGGTTATCATATGATTCACAAATCATCCTATCTAAAACAGTCAAAGATAGACCACTGGCTCTGCAGCGAGCTACAAGTTTGCCAAGAGACTGTATTTTGCTGTTATAATTTTGGCTGAAGGATCTTGTACTGAGTCACTTGTCCAAACCTCCTACACTATATTTCCTACTACTATTTTAAAGGATGCTGACTACTTCACTAGGGCCCAGGGTACAAGAATCTTTTTCATCCCAAAATTAGTACTCTAATGGCAGAGGCTTTTATCAAGTAGGATTACTCTGTTAGTTCAACGATCAATGCCAAGAACTTCAAGTTTTATAATTAGATCTTGCACCTTCTGCGCACTGTTCGTTTACTACCTCTCCCAAAAGAAGGCTTACAAATCCAAATAATCAGGAATACGAAGCCACAATTTTTAAATTGTAGGAAATTGGAGAGAAAAAAAGAAGAATAAAAAAGCTAAAACTTTCTATACATTATTTCAAACTCCAGACACTGTAGTGGAACATGGAGATCAAGAAGGGAAACAGAAGACATTCACTTGAACATTGTTCAAGATCATGGCACAGCCTAAGATCCTAAACCCGGATCCTAAACATCCTAAAACCGG
Organism: Mycteria americana; assembly: GCF_035582795.1. Classification (NCBI taxonomy): domain Eukaryota; kingdom Metazoa; phylum Chordata; class Aves; order Ciconiiformes; family Ciconiidae; genus Mycteria; species Mycteria americana. The sequence goes on along the minus strand of NC_134366.1, from coordinate 77,085,518 downwards.
AGAAAAACTGTTTTGTAAAATACTCATTCTGAGGTAGGAGTCATCAATCTTCCTGACTCTGAATCACACGCCAAAATCTTCATGCAAGAGAAACACATGGGATCTGTATCACATATTCTGGAGAGCCAAAGTACAAAGAAGTAGGATAGTTCACAGACAACAAAAGACAGCAGCTTCCAAGCCAATCTGCAGACTGATACTGCTGGTCTCTCTCCCTGATGAAACAGTATTTCGGGTATCGGCACCCTTCCTGCAAGCACAGCACTGGTAATACAAGACTGAGCATGGGAGCGCACTCAAGCTTGCCAAAAGTGGCACAATGCTCCACCACCAACAGTATGGTAAATCACATTTCTCTTCCAGAGATTCAGTCAGACAATGTACCTTCACACTCAATCTGGCAGTGTTTCTCTACACGCAGCAACTCTAAGGGAAATTCTCCAGATACCTGGTAAGGGTCAGACCTCCTGGACCTTCCACAACCCCTCCTGCCTCCAAGTGACATGACCTCGCATCTAGTAAACCCAACACACTTGACCAGTTACTGCGAAGTCATTAGTACTTTTGAATTAGTCATCTGACTAATGCACTTCAAGGAAAATAGAATCTATGTTTATTTTTATGGTTTCTGGGGATACAGTAAATGTCTCTGGCCTCATAACTTCTTTAATGGCAAATACAATTTAAAGCCAGAAGCAAAACCAGAAGAAACCAAGATTTTATAGAACACAAAGCTTCTCTTTAGAATAAACATCCATTCCATACCTTGCCCAGTTTTTTTAAGTTTAATCACAGCTTTACTTCAACTTAATTGTCTGTTGTTTTAGGAACAGAATGGAATATCTTATAAGGTGTCAGTGACTTACTATAATCCACCTTTCAAATCCATTTTATAAATTTACTTGGGTAGTGTTACAAAGTTAAATATAGAAATACACTCTTCTAGGTACACTTCAGCAAAAGTTCTCAAAAACTATGCATGAAATATTGTTTTATAATTGCCATTGTGCATCTTAGGTGGATAAAAAAATAGGCTAAATATGTATCAGTAGGCAAGGTAGTACAGAACAATCTATGTCATTAACTCTCAAAAAAAAAAAAAAAAAACCACAGAAAAAATACACCTTCCTACATACTCATTTCTACAGAGGATCACAGATGTTATATTTCATACCTAAAAGCACTTTCCACACCAGTATACGATACATGGATGGGAGAGGAAACCTTTGACTAAATGTGCAAAGCTTCTCAATATCTGTAGAGAAATACAGAGAAAAAAAAAAGGTAAATTTAAATATAATTATAAATAGGTTTGAGTCTCTGATCTACCTAAGTATTATAAATCCTTAGCTGCAGATCAAAATCCCCACTTTCATCATATATTATCAACAAATGCTTTCACCGCTTCAATTGAGAATAAAATGTGCCCTATAAACTGCAACAATTTTGAAAAATATATACGTTGACTTTATTTACAATAAAACTACCCTAGGTTTCACCAGGAAGAAACTGTACCATTTTTACAGACATTTTGTAAATCATGTTGCTATGTCAAAACAATTAAGGGCTTTGTTAAAAGGACAACATTTATCTTTCCTTTCTGTTGAGATGCAGCACTCCTCAGGGACCAACAGCAATAACAAAATCTTCATTGTTTTGAGGTTAGATGGAATTAACGGCATGAGACAATATATTTTCAGATTAAAATTGCTTGCATTAAAAAACTTTTACTTTCTTGGGCATAGAGAATGAGAGAAGGAAAAAAAAAAGCAAGCACTCAAATACTTAACAGTTTTAAAAATCTTTGAAACTCAAAGGACTGCTAGTAATAACTGAGAGATTAGTGGTAAAAGATGCAAAACTTAAATGAGTACTAAGCACAGCAGCTAAACATTTTCTATTATTCCCTCCCCAGCCCCAAATCACCAAAGTAATAGAGAAAACAGTGAAATCAACTTGCCCAACCGGTCATCTTTTAACAGAATTTCCAGTGACTTCTTTTCTTCAACTCCTCGAAACCCCACTTTTTCATAATACACTGAGCGAAAGTTTCTCTGAGAGTCGTCAGCCATGATTGATTCCTTTTGGAGAAACAGTAATCCCCCTTAAGACTTACAAGAATACACTCCTATTGTGTTAAGGTCAAGTACTTTTGCACACTGATAAAAGTTGACTGCCTATGTCTCTACAGTATTAATAAACCCTACAGAATATGAAAATCTTCCAAGATTGTTTTCATCATATTTTAACATAGACAATCATAAAAATAATTGAATCTAAACAAGGTCTAAAGATACCGACTTCCAAATGAAACACAGGAATTTTTAAATATTTTTTATTCCTGTAGTAAATTATACTACTTTTCAAAAAGTTTCAAAAAAAAGATTGCTGGAGAGACACTTAGTCTTTTATGTGATATCCTGCATTTCAAAACCAATATAAAAAATACAGTTAAGACTCTGACAAAATTTTGGCTACAGAAACACTAATCAAGTACAACTGCTACCCAGATAAGTAAAACCATCAGGTTTCATACTCACCAGACAAGGTAACCAGTAGCAAGGGCAAGCCAATGTTGGCCTCAGTAGCACAGTGTGACCAGAAAAAATGAGGCTAGGTATGTAGGTTTGTTCTTAAGTTGCAGATTTGAATTAAATGTTCACGTTGTTACCAGGTGCTATAACAGCCACAGTCTTGAGCTTGTTACTCCAGTACGAAAAAGAAATAAATGTCTCATTCCTATACTGGAAAGAATGGTAGATTGCAGTGAGTACTCTGTATTTCATAACAAATGTAATTGACATTTCAATTCAGTTCAACCTTCTAAATATCAATTCTCTCTCCTCTGCAGGCTCGCAAATATGAGAAAGTTCTGGTTTGTAACTCAAAGGACTAAAAATTATCTTAACTTGAATGCCCAGTGACAGAAGCAAAATTTGGAGAAAAATAATTTGTTTTGAGTGAGAAGCAATGGGTGAATAATGCATTGAAAAGCTTTTCTAGTTAAATTCTTCTTTTCCTTGCTGAATCAAAGTACAGATCAGGAGCAAAGCATTTGCAGATATAAACAAAGGCCACAATTTTGCAAAGAATGCACACATTTAAATTTGTATATTCACTAGGCCTATTTGCGTTTCAAATTAAGTCCATTTTTAGTCCTTTGTAGGAACAGGGCCAAGACCAGACAGAAAAACATAAACCAGCAAAGGACTGAATTAATGCTTTCTGAGATAGTATTTGACCTATCTCAACACCAGAGAAAAAATATTTATATTACTTGCAAGAGGATTCCAGTCCTGCACTACCCTTATGAAAATGACAGTGATGTTCATGTATTGTGCATTTCAGGGTCCAGCAATCAGAGCATTTACTAATAAAGTTGCAGTCGTGTCTCAAAGCAGACTTATGATGCTATAGACACTCAACTACATTTAAAATATTTGAAGTTTTTTAAATCTTAATGTGTGCTATTTAGAAAACATTTAGCATGTACCACTTGTGGAAAGCTGACAGCTGAGTCACAGAACAGAAACAATGAATATCATTTGAAGAATAACAGCATGATCTAGAAGAAAGGAATGCTATTTTAATAATTTTAAACCATCACTATACCAGCAGTACATTTTATTTACTCAGTGGAAAAAGAGGAGGAACACTGTTTCCTCCCTCCCTCCCTCCAAATTTAGGATATATATTTTCATGTTAGGCAACCAACCAATGTTCCAATCTTTACACGTATCGCCAATAAACTGGAAAAAGGAAGGGGGAAAATAAATCCCTAGCCAGCTCGTTGGAAGCGTTCTGTACAAAAGACCACAATTAACTCATCCTGTCCTCAAAGATTAATGCATTTTCGGCCTTAATAGCACTTTTGATCATACTATTAAATTTCACGCCACGTGATTTTAACAGCAGCAATGAAATATCAATACTTAGCAAAGAGCCCGACACGATGCCAACAGACTTCTGCCCGTGTACAGACGGCTCTCCCTTGCACAGGCTGCACTAACCCCTGGGCGCAGCCTTCGCAGGCCGGGCAGCACGGCTGGCGCGGCCGGCACCGCCTCGCCTGTCCCCACCCGGCCCGAACAGCGGCCTCGCCGCCGCTCGGGCTTTAGCACCCCGTCCTCGCTACATCTGCAAAGGAAAACACGGATACATTTGGGCGCAGGGTCATTTACCCCTCGGAAATCAAACCGCAAGTGGACGGCCACCCCTCTGCCCACACAGACGCACAGCCCCCTCCTGTGGGCAAGGCGGGGCAGAGACAGGGCACCCCTCACACCCCTCCTCCCTGCCTGCCCGCACACGCACACGCTCCAGGGCAGCGGGTCCCCACCCGCGAGGGGCGGCCAGGGCGGTGGGGTGGGGTGGGATGGGGTGGGGTGGGGTGGGAGGGGGGCTTGCGGAGGGCCAGCGGCGGCGAGGCGCGGGGCAGGGGGGCCGTGTCACCCGCCACCCCAGGAGCGACGGCGAGGACCTGGAGGGGGGCTCGGGAAAGGGGATGAGAGCGGGGCCGGTGACAGACACCCCCCCGCGAGCACCGGGACCCCACCGCCGCCCCCCAGCACCTACAGCAGGCGGGCGCGGCCCGCGGACGCGGCCCCACGGCGCCGGCGGGGGCGGAGCGCGGCGCGGGCTCGGGCGCATGCGCAGGCCCCGTCCCGCCCCGGCGGCGGCGCGGGAGGGGCGGAGCGCTCGGCGACCCTCGCCCTTCCGGGGGGTGGGGCCCCTCCCCAACGGTAGGGCCACGTGCTTAACGGTCGGGGCTGGCGCGCGCGGGCGGTGGCGGCTCGCCCCTGCGCGCCTCAGAGGGGGTGCGGGCTGTCGGAGGCGTTCCTGGTGCTTCGTGGGCTTCCCCGGTCTTCACACACCTGGTTGTTCTCCCCCTCGCCCCTTGGGTCAAGCCGGCTTGCCCCTGATCCCTCAGTGCTGGCTCCCCCTCCTTGCTCCTCCCCGCATTTCACGGGGCAGCTTCGGGTACGCTGAGGGCTGCCAGGGGAAAACAACAGCATCTCTCATACGCCTGTGTCAAGGTGACACCGGAGGTCTGGGCGTTTTGACAGAACAGGCTGTGACCAGTATGGAATTATATAGAGATCCAGAAAGTACAGTGCTGCGCAAGGCCTACCGATAATGCTCATCGATAAGGGAATAACTCTCCTTTAACACTGGAGCCATGAAGAATAGTGAAGAATGATATTGTCTGCACCATATGATTTACTGTAATTGGTATGCTTAGCGTTTTGGCCCATCCACTGTGACATCTAGGGACATTTTGTTCAGAATAATTTCTAGGAAGCTAAGTGCATTTTCCAAAAACTTTACTCTGGTGCATGTGAGCAAAGTACCCGATGCTAAAACTCCCACCCCTCAAAACAGACAAAGGACCTAGATCTCACTATTGGAAGCCAACACTCAAAAATCAACCCATGCTGCCAAAACCATGGGACATCAAACTAATAGTGTGGTTTTACTTGGGGTTTTTTTTTTTTTTGTAGTTGGTGGTGATGTTTTTATTCAGATCTTTGAGATCTTGTCAGCCTTTAACTGTACAATTGCAAGGACTAGGCAGCTGCTTTAATAGGAGCTGAGTTTTCAGCTCGTGGTCCCTTTCCGGGAGCAGAAGCTTGAACAAGACCATCGAACACTTGAGTTAGCAACACCAAGATTTCAAAATACTAGAACCTGGCAAGAGAGCTTCCTAGGTTAAGTGGCCTATTTTCAAAGCACAGAACATCCCGTTATTTTAATCTTGTCCAACGCTTTTGAAATGCCAAGGCGAAAGCACGCTGTTGCAGAATGGACATGCTTTTGTTGAATCCAGTTCACACAGGAGTGTTTTTGTTGAGTCAGTGCAAGGCCTAGCAAATATGTTTCTTGAAGTAATTCTGTACAGCAGCAGGTGGCAGGCTGGTGCCATTTTTTGTCATTTGTGGCTTCTTCACCTCAAATACATCTTTTATCGATAGATGGCACTTGTCTTCGGATGAGATCTGTTTGGTGCTCTTGGGAGCTAACCAGTGTCACAAGGTTCAGAAAACAGCTACTGAAATTCAATCAAATCTCTATCATTTTTAATTATTCACTTTTGGCCTTGTCAAGATGTATTACATAGCTATCGTGGTGCTCTAAAGGCTGAAGCTAGCACAATTTATTTTAGCACTAATTTATTGTACAGCAGATACAGAAATACTTTAAGCAGTTGAGCTATCAGACACTGTGGTATGGATTTGCATTATGTTAATGTTAACAATTATGGCATTGCTAAAAGTTCCTAATCAAAATTAGGGTCTGAAAGATTTAGCTGCATAAAAATATAGCATAAAAATAATACCTGCCCTGAAAAACAGTAAAATTAATGCGCTCCTCCTAGTAAAGTTCTAAACCCCACACATAGAAAGCTTCTTAATCATGTTATTTATACACACAGATTTTCTTAATGGTGTCTGTAAACAGTTTCTAACATAAAGATACTAGGTTATAGTGGGATCCCATCCAAAGTCAGTTGTAAATATGACTGCCAGCACTATATTTAGGCCAGTGGGAAATGAATTAAAGAATTGAATTTGAGACTTTTCAAACCGCAAATGAAATAAAAGCATAGGTTGAGCATGAACTGCTAATGACTACAATGATTATTATGTGGTGACACATACACAGTGAAACAAAGATGGCAAACCTAACTTTTTAGAAAGACAGCTGTGCACAGAGTTGGACTTTCTTGCTTTAACAGCCTCATTTCTTTTAACTGCTCTTCTACATCCACCTGCACTGAAAATAGCTAAATGGCTCTGTATGCTGTAAATCAGTGTTGTAAAGCATGCAGGTGACTCATGACTTAAATATTTCATTTAAGAAATTTTACATTTTCATAAACCAAATAATGACCTTATTTTCCTTTGTCTAGGGACATAAAGTATCTTCATTCCTATTGATGGAATCTCTTTGTTGCCACTGTAAATGAAAGCAGAATTTCATAATGAATAGCTGCAGGTGTCAATCAGCCAAGTGGAAGACTGTGTTTATAATAAAATCAATTGATTAATACATCATTAATCAATAATACCTTCCTAGGCATCTGTCCAAACCATGATAACCTAAACACTGAATTTTTTAAATTGCAATAACATCAGAAAAGGTAGCACACATAAAAGGTAAAAGGGGAGCAGGTTTGGAATTGGCTTGGGATTATCTGAGATAGCAGAGCCAAACTAATTAGTACCCTGCTAGCATACTGCATCTCTCGTTTTTATCTGTGACTTTGAGTATTACTGTGTTTGTATGTTGTGCTGATATGTTTATATTGTACAAATGAATTACTCACTGACGTACAAAGACACATGAGAAGGAAGCGAAACAGGCATTGCTAATGTTTTTTATTGCAAAATATGAACTGCATTGTGTCCGTGGTTCCTCATGAAAACCAATGTTTTTGCTATTAAAGCTGGAATAATTTTATGGGAGCGATGTGCTGCTGAATATTACAGTTCTTGGAAAGTCTTTAGGGTTTCAGTCTCTCCTGTATGACTGATCTATCAGTGGAATTACAGATGATTATCAGAAGCACACCTTGTTATGTGAATTTATCAAAAGAAGTTGAAAATGCAAAGCAATGGAACTTTAATTTTACGCAGCATGGAGGTCCGTATTTGCATGGCATTATAGCACATGTTGTAACTTACAAAAAATAAGTGCAGTTTTCAGGTGGGTTTCATTTGCTCTGAACTGACTGAAGATGCATTTTCTTTTTTTTTTTTTTAAGACATTTATCTGGTAATATCTTCACAGTGTATCAAAACCAGTGTATACTTTCAGCTTGCTAATGCACTGTCCCTTGTTCCTATCACAATAGGAAATGATTGATGTTCAGGAAAGGAGTTACAAGTTTGGTCATTTCAGCTTTTCTAAGATATCATCTCCTGTTTCTTCAGAAGCATTAATAGTTCCAGATGGTGAGTAGGGCTGTGTTAATGGAAAGGACAATTTACTTATACATTCCCATAACCTTTTCATTATGAACATCAGCAGATCTAGAAAAGCCTGGCCCCATTTCCTGGCCAAAACAGCATCATTCTGCTGTTTACATTCTACCTGATAGAAGAATGCAAATGCTGGAGCTATAAATGTTCACAACTGAATCCCTTGTCAAAGTGAGATGGAAAAAAATAACACTCTAGGGTAATAAAAATATCATAGAACTGTTTGGCAGCAAAAGGGAATTCAGCCTTTCATTTTAGCATGGCAGCACAACAGGCAGGTCTGTCTCCAAGCAGACCAAACACTGTCTCTGTAATCATGAATACATATCCCCAAATGACAGCAAGGAAAAGGCTCAGGGGCTGAAAACAGCATAAGGAACGGCTGAACTTGGAAAGCTGAGTTCAGATGTGTCCTACTTCTGTTTTCTCATCCTGCTAGAGAATGAGAGCGCTTCAGAGGTGACATGCTTTTGTCTGCAGAGATACACAGAAACTGCAAGACAATTACGAAGAAAATAACAACTTGCAGTTGCTTGCTCCGAACATAAAGGAAATAGGATTTGTTTTAAGATTATGTCAGTGATTTTTTAGGATAATGTCTTCTGGATTCTAGTCATAACTTCGATTTGTTGCTTAACCTCAGATAGCAACTGTACTTGCCCTAATTATTCTTCTACCAACCTGATCAGTAGCTGTGTTAAGGATAAGATTGATGTTTTTTTCTGAAAAAGTGTTGCGAGTTTTTAAATAGCACTGAAAACATGCTTTCTGCTGTCAGTGAGCATGGCACGTTTGGGGCACTACACAATAATTAATAAATAGTCCCAAATAATCTTATCTCAGTTTTGTTACTCTTTAATTGAGAAGTGACAATGAGGTGACAATGAGCCAAAGATTGGTCAGTTTGAGGACAGTGGGAAAATTAAGTGATACATCTTGAGAATCCTAATCAAGAGAGTTGGTATATGGACGAGGTATAGTTATTATGATCACTATTTATGGTTAGAGACGGAGCAAAAATTGTGGCAATATGCAGGTATCTGCCACAAAATGAGAAAGCAAATAGGAATTAGGAATGGGTTTCAGTCTTTGCAATATTTCTCCTTGTATCAGAGCCACAAATGTGCCCAGAAGCTAATTCAAGGTCACAAGCTGGATGTGGTAGTTAGAGCCTGTATTCCTCACTCAACCAAGCATCCCCAAAACTTTAGGACCTGGGCAAACTGCACAGTGCGGTGGACTGAAGGAGAAGTTGCAAAGGATTTTACTCCTCTTGAGTCCTGTGACCCAGTATGGAGATGGGGAGAGTTCGTTTCAGTCCCTGGGCATATTTGAACCAGACATTCTCTAAAGCAAGCCTAGCCAAGCCAGAGTTTCATGGCATCATTTCAACAGCCAGGATTGCAGAAGCCCATCAGGCGTTGCTCACCATTGCCACCCTCCTCGGCCAGGACCTGTGCTGAGAACGGCACCCGGCTAGCTGCTTGCACATTTGGCCATGGAAACAAGTTCATAGCTCTGACCTGCTCCCTAGGCTCAAAGGCAGGAGCCTAACCCAGTGGCTTCACTGGGACCACTAATGTAAGGGTGAAAGGATCAGATCCAACCAAAGCAACACAGCAGACACAGCACTTGTACTTCCAAAGAATAATTTGTCACTTAATCACCTTCTTTCAGGAAGACTGCCTACCAAGGGGGATGGGAGCCTTGTACACAAGCAGGCTTTTGATCTAGGTGGAGCTCAGAGGGCTTCACTAGCGCATTCATTTAAAGGATTGAGCAGCAACTAATTAATTGCTCTAAATTATATCCGTCATGGTCTGGAGGCTTGTTTTAATATATGAAGACAAGCTGTTAAACTGGAACGGTGGCCTGATGTTTATTTTGTGATAGGACAAAGTAGTCTCCACCTCTCTCCTGATTGTGATTTTCTGTCAGCCTTCTACATCTGCATTCCCATAGTTGTTAAAGGTACTGCCAATGTCCTGCTTTCTGGTTGTTGATGTACGGAATAATGGAAAGCTGTAAAAATCACAGAAAAATTTACCCCCTAAATTTCCAAATTACACTAGTATGATTATCATCTGCCTCTCCAGGTAGTGATTTGCAGCCATTATCGTTGAGAACTTGCCCGTGGGAACTGAAAGGAGTGTTCGGTGAAGGGTTTTGGACCAGGAATCCTTGCCAAACTGAGCATTGTGAACTATAGGGTGCAGACAAATATGCTCCTCTAACATCCTTACTCAAAACGCGCAACAGAAGCGCCGTTTTGTGCTAGCTGACTTGGACTTTTTCAGGCTGATCGGTTATTTTAGTGATTTTCTGGTCAGCACATAGATGTGGTGCTAATTTTATCAGCTTGGTTTTTAAATCAATGCATGGAGAGTGCAGTGTGTCTCACCTTCCCCTCCATAGATGGAACTATGCAAAATGATTTCACTTAGATAAAGCTGTTGGTATTGGCTTTGGTGTTGCTAGCACTTTTCTAAATGGATAAATTTGAACTTAGACTGTGCAGACAACAGTAGCTTATTTGGCATTCACAAACCACAGCAGCATATTAGACATTAATTATATATGACTAATTATATTAATTATAATGAATGAGAATTATGTTAGGTTTAAAACTATTTAAAGGGAACTAGAAATTAAAGCAGCAGGATTTAGTATCTGGCTGTCATGGACTTGCTGTGCTTGGCCTTGGACAACATGGTTTGTCATTCTGTCCCTAGTTTGCCAAAAGACAAGGTAATGGTATGTACCTCCTTTGTAAAGCCAATGAGATCCTGTTCTAAACAAATATCACTATATATATATATTAAAATAATTTCAAATCTTCCAGCACTACAGTTTTAAAATCCTTTTTTAAGCTAAATAGTTCAGACCACTTAGTCCATAAAAGGAGGAAAATCCTACCAAAAGCTGCCCTTAAAAAAAAAAGGAGGTTAGAAGCTGCAAGTAAATAAAAAATTATAAAAAAATATTACTCTTTGTAAGAGTATTTCCAAGTAAGCTGAAATTCTATAAAGACCTGAGCTTGTACCTGGTCTGGAATGAGACATTTCTATCATCTTAGACATTTGGAGGGCACTCTGACAGTGGCATTTTGAGTGATGGGTTCAGCCACCAGGAGAGGGCAAATCTAACAATCCAAGTAGGAAATTCAAAGAAAAGGGAAATTCATTACAGAGTGATCTCACCAACTTCACCTCTGCTTCCACCATGCCAGCTGCAAAATGGGAATAATCACAACAGCTCATTTTGTGGGGATTTGTTAATCTTTGTAAAGCACTTCATACATGTGAAGCATTACAGACAAAGTTTGCCAAATACAGGTGGAGAGCTGCGAGCTTTGTCAATTCAGCAAGTGACTCAGTCCCTTCTCTATAGAGGCCCTGTTCCTGCTCTAGGCCTAAACAACATGAATTAACCCCCGCTAGCAAGGTCTGTGGCCAAAAGGGTGAGGTGTCCCCCAGGAAGTTGTTTCTGCTGTCATGGAACTGCAAGCAAAAGGCATAGAAAAACGAACGGGAAAACAGTCCATTTTAACCAAAAATGTTGTGCTGAAACAGCTCAGCACAGTTTATGCCTGAATTTCCTTGCACTGGGACAGAGATAGACTCATTTTTTAACACACTAGTTTTGTAATACCAATGTCCTTCCATTCTACCGATCAGTCCTCAACTCTCAGCTACATCCATAGCAGCAGAGGAAGCGCCCAGGACCACCCTCTGGCACTAGGGCCAGTCGGCACGGAACGGCCATGGCCCTATTATTAATTTCATAATCTCCAGAAGAGGGTGGTTACGAGCAGCTTGCTTAGTGGGAATAGTCTCTGCTGTGTGCTAACTTCCTAACTCTGCCACAGAAATTGTATAGAAGACTGTAAGTTGATCTAAGCCAAACATCATGTTTGGGATGTTTCTATCAACTTAACAGGATAGAGAATCAATCAGCAGCACCCCGAGACATTCTTGTTTCTTGTGAATCTGCTTTTTATCCTGGTCCTGACTTTCAGTCTCTTTCTGATTGCCTTCCTTCTTGAGCTGGAGAGCTTGTCACAGTTAGTGTAAGGCCTCTTTTCATCACAGATGCTTCCAGAAAGTATAACAACTAGCACCACCCAAAAGAAATGTTAAAAAATAAAATCTAGCAATTTAGGGACAGCAGTGGGAAAAAAAAGCCACCAAAGAAAATGCATTATGCTGCAAGTCAAGCAGCATTTCCACCTGTCTCTGCATTCTCCAAGTCTGAAATGCAGGTCTGAGCTTTTTCAGGTTTGGCTGAAACGCCGTGTAAAACTTACTTGCACAAGCAACAAAGCCAGTTGCATTCAGAGGCTGTCATGTGCCGTGCCTGGATGTGATATGATAATTTCTGCAAAAGCCTTTAGTCTGCAAGATGTGATTAACTGAGAGAGGCAGAGTTATTAAAACAGATTGGAGTGGCCTCTGAAAGTCTTCTCTAAGAATCTGTATATACACCACTTCCATGTCTGGAGGAGGGGGCCTCCAGTTTCTTAAGAAACATTTGCTTACATGTATATCCTTTCGTATGGAAATACAGAACTTAAATTTCCTCTATCCATTCCTTTTTCTTTTGGTCCTGTTTCTTATTCTGCAGTTACTCTACCAACTCTTTGATCTGATCAAAAAAGCACACTTCTGGCAGTCAGCAGACCTGGTTTCTATTTACATTCTGCTATTAAAGTGATCTGGCATAAGTTGCTGTCGACAATGACTCAGATCAAGGAACTGATCTGCCTGAAAACTAACCTAGTCAAAAACCCATGTTGTTAGTTTTCAGCTAAATCCATGATCATGTTAACCCAGGTGGCTGCACACATGCTCCCCAGTGCCAGGACCTGGGGAAGGCAGGAACAAGCAGTTGGGGACAAGAGTAAGGACTGGTGCCCTGTGCTTGTCAGCAGCCCTGCCTCGTCACTCAGCAACTGCTCAGGGAGCTGCAATTATTCATTTTAAAGCAAAGATGAGGTGCTAAATTCACTAGTTGGAGCATTCCCAAGTGGAAAATATATTACAAAAGGCAATGTATGCAGGAGACGAGTATTAGCTGGTACTAGACTAGTGCTGTGGGACAGGTGACAGGTCTCGTGACTCCAAGGGCTGCCTGCTGGGCACGCCTGATGGAATTTCCTCCTTCAGTGTTGAACATGATGGCTGCAGCAGTGACCAGCACAGGAACATGGGCCTGAGCAGGCCAAGCAAGAGGCACCTGGGTGCTGCTGGGCTGCAGTGGCTGTTCCCCCAGCCTCCAGCCCCAGCAAAGGCTGCTCTAGGAAGAGCCACGCTGTGTCACCCCCATTTGAGCTGCTCTGGGGCAAAGCGCCCTGTTGTTCTGTGCATCACTGATGTCCACTCTGAAATGTGAGTTTTCTACTGGCACCGCAAGGGCACAAAGAGCTCCACAGCTTTCCACCGCCCAACAGGAATCAGTAACAAAGGCATTAAGTGCGTCTTCTTTTTGGCACAGCAGCATTTTTTAATAACCCCTGCCCCAGCAAACTCTTCATTCCCGAAGAGAACAATGCAATGCATTTAACATTCTTCTGATTAATATTTATGGCTACAAGCCACCCATTGTTTTTACTACATAGCTGCTAATCAGCAGGGGCTCCAGAAAAGAGCAGAACAAGCCAGGGGAGCTGTGGAAGCCTTGGTTCTTCAGAAATTATGGAAAATGGCAGGAGGTTTTCCCCCCTCACCCACATTTTTGCAGTTTAAAAGCAGAACTCTTACTTGGGTTCATAAATCTACACTTAAGTGTCTCACTATGTTGACCCACGTTTGAAAATGTTTACCTTAGCATTTATGTAGCCTCATTAGTGTGGAATGTTTATACTCGCTCTTGCATTTGCACTTACCTATACAGTTATATATTGTGTGCTGTAACTGTGTACTAATAACCCCAGTGTATCTCTGATGCTCTTTCACAGTAATTGCTCCCCTAGGTGCTGTTTTCCAAAGATTTCTATGCTTTAACCTTTGAAATGGAAGTAGGCCTTGTTTTACTATGAAGTTGATGGGAAAGGATATACCATAAAATTTGGCCCTATTTTATTTCAGTGCCCAATTGATTAGTTGGAGACAGTGATCTGAACACCTGAACAAGGTTATACTAGTCATGCCTCATGAGGGCTCATGAGGGCTTCATGAGGGGTCATTTCCTCATGAGGGCAAGGCAAACATTAAAATATAATTCCTAAAGACCTGGGCACTGATTCTTCCTTGCCTTGTGCCTTTCTCCTCTTCAGCCTAAGAAAATAATGTGTATTAAAACTGATAAAAATGAATTTTATGTGTATATAAACATCGGTATGTCTTTAAAGTATGATAGCTGCAATGGTAGTAGTAGAAATTGCTAACATCCTGCATTTCTGGGATGAAGTAAACGCTATACCCACTCTGTAAATTTTTATATATATGAAAAATATACAGTTCACAAGATTGTGTGATCTGAGGAGAGTGTGCATTGTAAGCGATGATGATTTCCTACCCCTTCACAGATTTGTGCCTCAGATTTGCTGTACTTCCGTAGTGCCTGGGAAATGAGTGAGCACTGACACAAGTAGAATCCAACATCTTTCTGTGTGCTCTGCTGTAAAATAGAAAAAACAACATAGGAAATGCTCTATCATTTCCACAAATACATAACAGAGGCAATAAATCTTTCCTCAGAGCCTAGAATTTCCCACTGCTTCGTATTATCTTCTGCTTCATACTCAAGTGAGGTCTTCTCCGGCATCAGAGGGGCTGGAGTAATGAACCCCTTACTAGGGTGATGAGACACCCACACAGAAGGGAGAAAAGGAGCACTGGGGTAAGCAGGAACGACTTGACAGCTCCCTGGCGGATGGGAGCAAGGACTGGGTAGGCATGGGGATGTCACTGGAGGGAGCTGAGGACGGAAAAGGCAAAGGCATCCCAGGACACCAGTGGGGAGGTAGGAGGAGGATCTCCAGGCTGTGCTGGAGAAAGGAGGAAAGAAAGGATCCAGGAGGAGAAGGAGATCCAGGAGAAAGGATCTCCAGGCTGTGCTCAGCAGGGATGTCCAATGCCCCGTTTTGCTATGCCACGGGACACGCTCGCATCCTTTGGCAATAAAACCAACTGTCTCCTCAGGACACATCACTCCAGCAGGCGTTAGTTCAGTCCTTGTCATAACATTAAACCTTCAAATAGCTTAGTGTTAAACCTTCTTCTCTCTCTCCCTCCATCACAATCCCCACCCCCAAGCACAAGCCCGGTGTATTTTACTCCAGTGTGTTGAACTTAACAAGCCAGCCAGAAACCAGGCAAAGGTGATGGTTATTACCCTCCCCCCGCCAACACAAGCGTGGGGAAAACCGACAGACAGCTGAGATCACATCCTTTTACGTCTTTATTTGCCAGTTACGATCCTTTTATTCCATCAATGCAAATATGCAGAACAGCAGGAAACCATGTTTTAAGCAGCACATACCAGTTGGCTGAGAATAAACTAACTACATTCCCCAAGCAATGTAAAAGTAACAATGCACATCATCTTCCAGAAGAAGAAACAAACAGATATTGCAGCCGAGAGGCACAGCAGGCAGCTTCCGTACAAAGCAGTTTGGCTATTTAAAATGCTAGAACCAGCCCTCGCCCATTTCTCCAACCCCCCACCCCCAAAAGTCCTACTATAATTTAACCACTTTTTTTTTTTTGCTATCTACATAATATATAAAATATAAACTCTGTTTACTTATAACACTTACTTTTCTTGATAAATAGCTCTTTAAAATATCTACTGTACATATGTCCATGCGTTGACATTATATATATAGCATTTATATATATGTACGTATGTCTGAAAAACAATAAATATATACTTAATATTGACACAGCAACAAACTGAACATATTCTCATTTTCAAAATCAAATAAAAGAAAACCAGGACAGAGAGAAACAGTGAGTGTCACTTGTGAAGCACAGCATAGCAGGGAGCTCTGATTCCTGCCCTGGCTGGGCATTCAGTATGCCACGTACTTGAGTAGTTGTGGTGTTAACATATTCTTTAATGAATCTGTGTTAAAAGTTACTTCAAGTCGTAGGTTAGCCACCCTGTATGCCATATGTAACACAGACTGAGTGCGAGCTCAGTGGGAAACAAGGGAGACTCGCCTTGCGGCTTGCAATGGAATGAGAAACAGAAAGGGGAGGGAAGCGAGTCTGACAGCTGGTGTAAAAAGAAAAGGAAGTAATGGACAGCATATGGCTGGAAGGTCATAAATAACCACGGTAAACAAGTTAATAGAGTTAAGTGCTTTTAAAGACCATGGCTGGCACTGCTGCAAAAAGTATCTTGATTATCTGTAGCCAACTCCATGTAACGAACCAGTTTTCCCACTGCCACAAGAAGACACAAATGAAACACAGATGGCCAAATTCATATGCTAGAAATGGGGTCACTGCATGACACTGCGAGGCTGCAGGTTCAGAGCCAAATCTGCCCAAGGGCAGCTGAATTCACTGAACGTCCTTAATGGACATTCACTGAACCTAATAGATGGGATTTTTTTAAGTATGAACTTAAAAAAAAAAACAAACCAAAAAAAACCCCCAAACAAAACCCACACCCAACCCCAAACAGTTAATTTCACACATGCCAGAACATAATAAAAGATGGATTTTTTTAAACTTTTCATTTCAAAACAGCATCCTTTAAAAATGGAACTTAATCCCAAAAGAAAAAATGTAAATGACCTTCTACAAACATGTGTTGTGTTCAGTTTTGGATTGACCATAGCCATTCTGTTTATTCATTTAACTGAAAATGCTGAATAAAAGCTATTTCAGTTTGACCTAAGCTGATGCCCTTCATTCCCCAACCCCAAGGCTTCGATTTGGCAGCTTCAAAAAAGTCATTACTTGCCTGGGCTCTGGCTTCAGTAAGTCATGAGGTTATGACATCGGTTCATGAATGCAGCATTATGTATAGTCCCATTTACTTAAAATTTCTTCTTTTCATGAGCAAATGGAAGTGGGCAGTTATTGTTAAGGGGAGATTATTTTTATTGGACAGACTTCATCCAGCAGCTCAAGAGAGAGGAAATTTTAAAGCAGATAAGACTGCCAATTATTATTCAGTCATACTTCATCTCTAAAATTTACAAACTTTGCTCCCCACAAGTAACAACTTCAACAACAACAACAAGAAGAAACTGCTGTCCTGAATAATCCTGCCATTTCACAACTAGTCCTAGATACCCAGAGAGCACTGCAGAGGTCAAACAGTCCAGTGTTGAGTTTCATACATACTTAAGGGTACATCACTGGGCCACTGGAACGTCACACCAGCGTTGAGTATCTGCCCAAAGCCAAAAGTCTGCTGGCTACTTTTAAACTCTTGTAAATACAGAACTCAACAGTGAATAGACTTCATAATTTGTGATATTTTATATTGAAGGCCATAGATAAAAGTCAAATATAAAAATTCCCAGCAACAAGAAATTCTGTCATCAGCAATTTCTGAATCTCTGCAAAGACACCATCAAGATACTGTTTATCTTTACTCATTAAATAAAATCTGCCTTTTTTTTTTTTTTGGTAGAGAAATGAGGCATTTTAAATTATCTAGGTCTTTTCCACATTTGTGTGGACACAGAAATAAACAAGGTAACAGAGAAGTTGAATTGTTCTTGTGCTGTGACCACACGCGGCAGAAAAGCCTCCTTTTTTGAATGGCTGAACTTCCAGGACAGCTGTTCACTTGTACAGTCACTGATTCAAAAGCTACCCAAAAGAAGGAAACACTAAGTACAAAGTGGAGAGTGCCTCTGATTGCCCTATGCTGGCTGGGCAGCAATTTCTCATGTTTTCAGCCAAAGCAAAGGATGAACTCTGCAGCAGCCCATCCTGAGCCTAAACTCGTCTATGCATGCCCTGATTCTCTGCCATATTGGCTGCATGTATCATCTCTACTTGGTATTTTCTAACTACACAGCTAAAGTACTACTAATTTAACACATGCATGATATTAGATATAGGAGACCCCAAGCTCTTGCAGAGTTGTTATGCTTCCACGTAGGACTTCAGAGTTCAGCACTGAGGATGTGCACGGATCTAGCAGGAGTATAGGACAGATGCTGCTTCCCCAAGGGCAGGGTCCCTTCTCAGGCTCCCAAACACAGAGGTGGAGCAAGGCTGCTGCTATCATCCTCAGGAGGTGCAGCCCTCACCCTCTGCACGACCATCATATTCTCCCTGTTGGCGCAGGCATATAGGTACCAGACTGCAGACACACCTTCCTGTCGCTCCCTGCTGCAGTCACCACTCTCCCTTTGGGCACATGGAAGGACTTCAGTTGTGCCCTGCTGTCACACAGCGTAGGGTTGCCCTACCCCTGGTGTGGACCCCAATGCAATTCCCATGGAAAATAAGACATCGTCTCTCAGCTGACCGTCCCAGCATTGGAACAGACCCCTGCAGAGCAGCAGAGCATTTCACCTGGGCTCTCCCCTTTGGCTCTTCTTGTCTTTGGCAACAGACCATAATGTTCAGTATCCTATGTACACAGGTTGATGGCAAAGGAAAGAGCCTTTCCGACAGCAGCCCTGGGAAAGAGGAATGACCTTTTCTTACCTAGTGTATAAACAAGCTCATTTGGGGGCTACTGTAAATTCCAGCAGTAGCCACAGTTTAGCTATTAGGCCTGCACCAACTCTAGCAGCATTCATCTCAAACTTTATGGCACAGCATTGAAGAACAGCATTGAAAGTGCAATTCCAAATATATGTTTCCTGGTGTGGTACCGCTTTTGAGTTCAATCAAGTACATCTCTGCTATCTGCTGCCCAAATTCTTAAACCCAGCGTGAACTCCAGAGGCTACTTAGGGTAATTCAATGTACTTTCAACTGTACCAAAAGAGCAGAGGGCTTGATGCTGCCAAGAAAGATCCCAGACTGTAAAGGAACAATTTATCAGAATAGCAGTACACATTCTATAAATAAACCAATTCCTGCCTCATCTAAGCCAGGTGGAAGTTTAGTATCTTTACACTTGACACTACAGCACCTTCACCTCCTAGGGAATGGAAAAACTGTCATACAATCCTGAACATATGCAGTTACTGCTGCCATCCCAGTTAGGTAACAATTTCACCTAAATCTAGCATAAGATCTCTGTTGCCGTCAGAAGAGGAGTTCTCACCCTGCCCCTGCTCATTCTGCCTGCCTCCCTGGGGCCAGCACTGTGGTTGCACAACAAGCTGCACAGCATTCAACCCATTTGCAAGCCAGTACTAATACTAACATCAGATGGCTATGTAACCAAAGCATTAGATTTTCTTTCTGCTAAGCAGCACTGTCTTCTGCATCAGTAAGTCTGCACAGAGGATGGGTGATGCTTGTCACCTAAACCTTTGGATCCAGGACAGAAAGGTTGAGCTCAGTAGTACTATCCCTATGGACTGCTGGGGACTGTCCCTGGGGACTGTTCACTGCAGGGGCGGGGAACAGGATTCCAGCATATCTTCTTCCAGCTGGCATCACAAAATCCAGAAAGACACAGAAAAAAAAAAGAAAATAAAGACAGGAAAAACTGTCAACATTTGTGAACCAAAACGAGGTGCAAAGACAAGAACAGCAATTGCAGCACAATGGCCAAACCGCTAAGAAGCAAGACTCACAAAAATGTTGGTCCATGTTTAGTTCCAGTTTTGGATTGATTGTTATGGTTGTCATGGTTAATTATCCACCGGGCTTGCATTCATGACTTGAACTAGCCACTATTTTCAATAAATGGCTTTTGCCTTACTATATGAAAACTCTCGTGATCCCCTTGGGGCTAATTCCATTTTTCAGGGGGGAGAGAGAGAGATGATTTCTTGATCAAATCCTCTCTTCTGTATTTCTTTGTGTATTTTTCGGGGCAGGAACTGGATAGCATGGTATACCATGACAATTATAATGGGAAATTCCCGTTGGCACAGATACTACCTCAGGAATTCTCAGAGAAATAAATTTTTAGGAAAAACATCCAAACTTGTCAAGGGCTGTTTCCAAGAAGGAATGATGAAAGCTTGTCCGAGGTCTTAGCAGAAGCGGTCAGCCCCAGAGACAGTTGCTAGAACTGGCAGAACAACGTGGATAGAAACAATTCTCCGTTTGGGTGTGGTTTTGCAGTATTACATTATCCCTTCATCAGTCACACTATTATACTTCAGGGAATATTTCATGAAAGGTCACACATACGCTCTTCAAAAATTAAGCACATATTAATAATTTTGGGGTGGGAGTCAAGTTTCCTAACTTCAGCCACCTAAAAATTTAGAAGCCAAGATTCTCTGCAAAGGAGGAAGACAGGAATTTCCAACGGGCACCTCCTTCTGTGTTAATCTTAGGATGAACCGAGTCAGCCTTTGGAGACCTCTCTCTGTATTGACTACTGTGTCCTTGCACAGCTGATCAGGACAAGATACCCGACTTTCAGCTGGCTAAAGTCAGATGAGATGAACCGCACTATTGATGCCCTCCTGTTCAAAAACATGAAGCTGTAAACTGGGCATAGGACAGGCAGGAGCATACAGCAGATGGAGTCATTTGTAGGAGAAGCCTCTACAGAAGCACTTAGTGCTCCTAAAAATAGCAAAACTGTGTTTTTTAAAAAATCTAAATTATTCTGACAGTTCTAACCTAAAATGGCAACACTAATCTGATGGCCTTGAGAAAGACGGTCATATTTTCTCTTTTAATTTACTGCTCATCCAAATGTTCTCTTCTTTCCCCTAATCAAAATTAACAAAAAACCCTGAAAAGGTTTTTCTCAAGTTTAATATACTTTAGTGCCATATGCTTGTGTTCTATTTTTTTCCTATCTGAGGACCTAGTGCTGTAAACATATGAGCACTGGAGCAGCTTCATGCAGCAGAGCAGTATCCCTGTTTACTGGAATAATTCATGTGCCTTTCACTATATTCTTTCAAGAATATATTCTCAAAAGAATGTATTATTTCAAGACTGCAATCTAAAGTATTAAAAAGAAGAACAGGACAAATATATCAAAAGAGTTTGTCCGCCCCTGCGCTGATGACAGGGAATGATTAATACAGTACCAGTACCTGGCCACTTTAAGGAGGTGAAGAGGTGGGGGTCTTAAGTAATTTTTTTCCCCTGGAAATGGACGGGAAACTTTCTCATCCCTTTTGGTTTTCACTCACACTCACCACTCGGTGGAGGTGAAAGCTTTTGGGTTGAGCTACATGAAACTAATTGTTGGTGAGCATCTCTCAAGTGTGAGTTCACAAAGAAATTCTGCCTATCTAAGCATCATATGGTTTCGGGTTGGATTTCTACTGTTTTCCACCTAAAATCAAAATGCACGATGAATTAACTCAAAAGTCAGTCCCAGACACAAGAAATAGTGTGTAAACCTTCCTAAGACTAGCCTGAGTTCAGATGTATAATAAAACCCACTGTCACTACTGTGTCATACCACTTGCCATCCATGAAGGTTTTGCACAACACATTTTAATCAGCAAATCTGTGCAGTTAACACTGAAGCTTACTGGGAGCTCACAGAAGACCCTCCCTCCCCCAATACCGGGGCTCATGCACTATCGTTGAGGATTGCTTTGTTTTAAAAGCCACACATTTTCCTACTTAATTGTGCTTTAAATAAAAAAAAAAACAAAACAGAACAAAACAAAAACCAGCTAGCTAAACCAACACAGAGAAGCTCCTAACAAGCTATATGAAAAGTGAGCTGCCAAGATTCTCCGTATCACGCGACACTTTCACACCAAGTCCTATTATTCTGTGTGTTGGTTAGAGGTGTAGTACTACAGCACGGTGGTGTCAGCTGTCATGGTAGGAACCATTCATGTCAGACACTACAGAAAATTTAATGACATGACAGTACCTTCACAGCCCTCTGGTAGGTAAGGAAAATCTAAAAGGATCTTCCCAACCTTTCACAGTAAACACAATTGGATAATCTAAAGCACCTGCAAGCAGGAGATGAGTCCATGATATATCTTTCCAATCAGCCAGCTAATACTGTTATTAAACCAGTTATGTCAGCTCTTAAGTCTCCTATCTGTTTTGGGCATTTCTAAGGACCTTATCACTTTGGCATTTAGCTACCAACAGATTTAGTTGATCCAAACACCGTATTTCCTTTTCCCGTATTCTCAGCTGTTTCTAAGATGCCCAAGCCCTTCACAGGGGCTGAATTACCATTTCCTTTAAGAGCTGTCTGGTTCCTACTCTTTCCTAGGAGCTGAGAGGAGCTAGCAGTACAGAGACATCCTGCTCTTCCGCATGGCTTCGCTGATTAAGTATGCCGGGCTCAGTTCTGGCTCCTCAGTCATGATTGAAATGTTCTGCCACTCCCCCAGCTGGTTTGACTTTTTAATGGTGTCCACCACACACAGGGCATACAGACAGTCGTCAAAAGTGGCAGCCATCGTGAGGGGCCTCCCGTCCCAGGTCCTCCTGTCGTCCTGGTCCTCAAACGCCTGCCGGACAGCTTGAACCATCTTAATGGTGCCCCGGAGGTAGGGGGATGGGATGTCACTGAAGGCCTTCTCTGGAAGTAAGGAGTTGCTGACCGGCGTGGAGTCTTTTAGCAGGAGCTCCCGCTGAGGAGAGCTGTTGCTCTGTCCGTAGAGATCAGTGCCTATTACAATCAGCCGTCCTGCTGAACCCACCACAATAATGTCTTGTTTGAACTCCCCCGGGACGTTGAAGTTGAGTGTCACCGTGCAGCACACGCCGCCTTCCAGGACCATCTGAAACGTACAGAAGTCGTCGCTGGTGATCTGCCGTATCCCCTTGATGTGGTCCGTCTGCTTCACGAAGGTCTTGAGCAACCCGTGCACTTTCACGGCCTTCTGGCTAGTGAGGAAGGTCAGGAGGTCGATGATGTAGGTGCCAACTGAGTGCAAGCCCCCACCTCCCATCAGGTCATCACAGCTCCAGTTGTACTTCTTGCCTAGCAGGCTTCCGCTGTGAACCTGCACCTCGCACACCAGCAGCTCCCCTACGTAACCCTCCTGGATCAGCTGCTTCATCTTCACGAAAGCGGGAAGAAAGCGCAAAACGTTCCCCATGATGCTCATGAGCTTTGGGTAATAATGAGCCGCGGTCATCATCCTAAAGGCATCCAGGGGAGTTGCCGTTCGGTCACAGATGACATTTTTTCCAATGCCTGAAAAACAGTTTAAAAAAAAAAATCATCAACAAAAATACATTGATTGAGTAAGCTCAAAGCCTTGAGGCTATTCTTAAAGACTAAGCCAAGGAGAAAGATCCTTGAAAGAAGAAAACATTTCAATATGGTGTTAAAGGCAGAAAGATCCCCTCTGGCATGTTTCCAAAATGCATGTAACAGTTTCTCAAGCACCACAGTGAAAATGCTTCCCTTTTATTTTCAAAATGCACTCATGCCTAAAAACAGCAAGAAGGTGAGGAAGATAAGCTAAGGTAAGGTGGACTGCTGCCCCAGATTCGCCGTCTTCTGGGAGCAGGTACAAAACCAACCACCCCAACTCAGCTATCTCACAGACGCCTCTTCTGTGATAACCTGTCTGTGTGTGGGCTTCCGAGAGCTGAATCTGAGCTTCAGATTCAAATCCCTGCAGCATATGAGTAACACCACATCACATCCATAGTAACTTGATGTCGGTACAATGAAAAGTCTGGGCTGGGCTTCTCAGTGGTCTTGTTCCTTCATCCTTCCCGTTCAGACTGTTTAAGAGGCTCTGACTGGAGACAGGGAGAAGTACTGGGTTTGTTGCTCGATTTAAAATGTAGGAATTGCTTCTCACTCACAAAACGCCACACTATTCTAACAATGGCACTCATTTTTTTGAAGCAGCTCTGCTGAAATGTCAACAGCACATCCACAGTGCCAAGGGAGAGCCACGATTGCTCTAAAACAGGTCAAACATAGCTGTGACAATCTGTTCCCTCACAGAATTGCCCGTATGGGCACACTGTTTACTGAAGCTTGCATGATGGTCCTGTTTTATCTGGTCATCAAGGTGTGCAACTAAATGCAGTGCAGGCTGAGATGCTTGAATAATTGTTTTATTATTGATTTCTCCTCATCAAATACTTCTGTTCTGTACCCATACACACATACAGTGACAGAGTCTCTTGTTTCCTTTATAGTTGCATACAAAGATTTTTTAATGCTTAATGAGCAATATTAGGTGAGCTATACAACATCTTATAGCACTAAACATGATCTTTGCCTTGAAAGCCTGGGGCTATAGCTGGGCCTGGCACTTAAAAGAGCTGAATTTGGATCCTGTCTGCTGGAGTCCAGATGAATTAATCTGGTTACTCGCTAAATCACTTTGTGTTTTGATTCCTTTTCCCTTCAGCTAGGTGAGAAATCCCTTTTTCTTTAAAGAGCTGTTGTGAGGATAAAATTTTACACGTTTTGGAGCTGTTTGGATGAAGTCCTATAAATACAGACAGATGGCAGGGATCTGTCTGAGCCCACTTACATGAATATTTAACAGCCTGACTGGAAGAAGAAGGGGGTCATAGTCCAAACATTCGATAACCAGCTTATCCACACTGCCTATTCCCAGTCTTTGTCTGCTGCTATTTGAGTAGCTGAAACTGGAGGGAGGGCTGTCATCACTGAAGTGGCAGTCACATCTAGTAACAGCCAAGAAAGGAAAGATCTTCCTTCGACTTGCTCCTATTTACCTTCTACATAATCGGAAAAGAGGAGACATAGTCATTTTCCTCTTATATTAGGCAGGAATCCTCTATTCAATAGCCATGGTCTTCTTACAGACCGCTACTGAGTTGACATTTTCAGCCTTATAGCATTAGACCGCTACTGAGTTGACATTTTCAGCCTTATAGCATTTCTTTTCCTGCTCCTGAATAATTTTTTTCTGCATCTGTTTGACATTGGAGAAAGCATTCATCCACCTGCCCTATATTCCTCTAACTGGTAGCTCCAGCTATGCCACTTGATACAGATCACTAATATAATAGTCCTTGAGTTACACAGACTCTTTGCAGAGAGATTTTAGTCTGGCAAATTAGCGATCATAATAGGGGAAATCTTAGTCCGACAAAGCTCGCCTACAGTCAATCCTTCCTGAAATAGTCATTTCCCCCCCAAAGAACCCATACGTACTACATCATCATCCGACCTGTTCACCACTGATCCACAAGCATCACTTTCTGCTCCAGTTCAGCTTGCATCGTTCTGCCTCACAGACGCCTGCCGCATTTTATCTAGGGTCTGTGCAGGCACTAATCTGTCAAGATACGCAGCTCTACACATGTGCTCGTGACGTAAAGGATGTGCTTTCATGAGGAATTGCAGCCCGGGGACAATCTTTTTGCTGTGTGTTCAGTGCCATGCACAGTGGGGGTCAGTCCTTCACCGTGTGGGGCAGGGAACGCTTGGGACTGTCACAATCCGAGTACCAAATGATGATTATAAATATGAAAGAGAAGGCTGTGGGTTTTTACATCCCTTATATTCAAGAAAAATTGCCATTAGGATCAGTGCAAGTCAGGCAGATGTGTAGAGAAAAGGGCAGAGCCCTAAGTATTTGTATGGAAACAGGAAAAAGTGGAGTCTTATATTTACTCCTTCTACCATTTCAACCTTTTTGGAAAGCTTTAAACCTTTTAATTACAGTAAATGCAAATGTTTTGAGAGCCTTCCCATCTCTGGGCATATGCTGATAATACATGCTGTGCTCTCATCCCTGTCAGGGATTTAAACAGATTTTTGCTTGGTGCCCAGAAAGCTTTTATACTCTATTAAAGCTCGTGCAGGTTCTTTCAGAATGACACTGCTCAGCCCTTGAGTCCGTGCACACTACAGATCTTTGTCTTCTCTGTAGCTGCAAATCTGCAAGCAGCCACATTAGCTTTCTTGAAGCAGGGAGAAAACATGAAAGGTTTGCTTAATTTAATTTAGAGAAATCCTCTGGTGTGTTTATGCAACTAGAATAAGAAACAGGCGGATCAAAACACCATCGTTTTCTGCTCTCCTCCCTCTGCTCTCTCCTCAAAAGGAGAAGGAAAAAAGGCACCTTCCCTTTGAGCCATTCTCGAAAGCGGCGACAGGCAGAGCAGAGGGCAGTGTGCGAGGAAAAACCTCCCTTCCCAATACTGACAGTCTCGTGCAAAGGCGTGCTCTGACTGCAGGTGCTGCAGGAGGATTCTCTGGGAACTGACCCCCTTCTCCTGGCCAGGGGTTAGGGGCTAATCCTGTCAACTTTTGGACAAGACTCTCTAAGAAAGGATGAACTGTTACTGCTTGTCATTCTATCAGCGTGTTTTGCCTTTTCACACATCTTTGAAAATCACACCACAGCAAACAGCAAGAACTTATTAATTACATAAAAGCAGGGAAGTGCCGTCAGCTTGTTTCAGCAAGAAAGTGCAATATATTTGTCCGTGGTGATAAGCAACAGAGTTGAATGCATCTCATTGTATGAAAGGATACAAACCCCTTCCATATGCATCAAGAAATCTAGTCCACAATGCTACAGAGTTCTCAATCAGGCAACTTCTAAGTATTGATTTCTTGAGTTCTTAGGTAAAATGAAGAAGAAAAATAATTTAAGTACACGTCATTCTTTCTGAGGGCTCTGCACAGCCTTCACCCCAGTCTCTCTGCTTGGCTGTGCTTCAAATGAGAGAGAGCGCGGTGCCAGCCAGGTGGTAAGTGACACGACATGGGATTTCTCTGAAGTGGCACAGAATAGGGGAGGGCTTGCTCCTGGCCAGCCCAAGTCCAAAGCTGAAGTTGGGCAACGCGTCTCCTAGCAAAGCTCCTGGGAGTGCAGGTTGACTCTCTGAAGTCCACCCACAGCTGCCATGCAGGGCTGCAGCCCCAGACCCGTTCCATGACCCACTGCTCCAGCCACAGATGGCCAGAAACGCAAAGAACCGGCATTAACAGGCACCGTGCCATGGTGCCAGTGAGCCGCCTGTGCCCACAGGCCTGGGGCCACAAGGTGGCAACCACATTAGACCCAACAGGTCTGCTTCCCTGAACCCCTCTATCTTCTCGCTCCAGCAGGAAAACAGAAAAAAACAAATAATGGTGGAGCTGGAAGATGTCCATCCATGAGATAGACCCGATCCCTAGGCCAATGATGTAGGTATAACTTGCTCTAGCAGTCCTTAAAAATGTGAAAGGACATGAATTTGAGCAAAATGACACAAGAGAGTTTGACTCCTAGGTTTGGTTGCTAAAGACTGAAAGATGGAAACATCTGACAACTGCTTCGTTCCTCTTTAAAATGAACCAAAGTTTCCAGAGCAGGTCCACATCACAAAACCACTACTAACACTAATGTCTTCTTGCTTCTCAGTGTCTCACAAGGAAGGTTAAAGGCTGAATGGTCCATCTTGACCATTCTTTATCTCCCAGGGTGTATATATCCCCCAAGCCAAACCTCAACAACCCAATCTGCATTTATTTTAAGAAGGTTATTTAAGAACACTGATCTCTGAAGAAGTACAAGTCTAACTAACTCTCTAGAAGCAGCTGAGGAAATAGAAAATAATCGTCTATACTATAATTGGTGCTACCATTCGTTTGAGTGAAGATTTCTCTAGCACCTTATACTGGAAAGTCAAATTGTAACCATGATCTAATGGCTTGTAACCCAGCTCACAGTAATTATTTTTGTCAGGAAGTCATGTGATTTATTTGCAAACTTCAGCCTTCATTTTAGAAAAAGGAAGCCCTTGTGATGTGGAGATAATTTTGAAAGCCAAACAGCCCAGAAGTGAGTGGCAAGTACATACAGTCCAGGTTAGTAGCATTTCATTTTTTCTTCCATATAAATGCAGGGGAAGAGTAAGGAACTAGCGTAAGAATTTAACTCCCGATTTTGAAATGCCTGGTGTTTGCAGCTCTTCATTTTACAGAAGGCTCTAGCTCCTTGGCTACCAACAGCCCAGTTTACTTTGTCCCTGTAACATCCCTGTGCTGCACAGCCTAAAAACAAGCAGAACTGCTGGGCCCACAGCACAGGGAGGGTACAGTGGCTGTAACCGGCACAGGCTTCATCAATTCTGAAACCTGCAATGTCAGCTTTTTTCCCATCTGCTCTGATTGTTTCAAATAAGGACAGAAACATTTTCACAGGGGGAAAAAAAAAAAAAGAGTGTCCATCATTGAACTGGAACAAGACTAGTCCTCTATCTATTCGGCTCAGGATATGAGACCCCAATACAGTATTTTCTGCTCCTCCTACTCACAAGAAAATAAAAAAAGGCTCTATTTGGAGTCTGGGCATATAATCAAAAGCTTCACTGCCACCAGAAAGATTCGTTAGTTAGTCACTATCACTGGCACCAGAAAGATTCATTAGTTAGCAGTCGCTACCTATTGCTCTGGGCCAGGAAGGGAATGAGAAAAAGGGGAAAATAAGGTTTTGGTGGGCTAAGCTAAATTAGTCAGCAGAAAAATACATTTCTAAAGCTAAAGAGGAACTGTCAACATTCAAGGAACAGTGTGAGAGTTTCACCAAATACAGGAGTGGTGGAAGAACATGCTTACCAGGTTATTTCAAATGGATGATTTTAAACGTTTATATCAGATTATAGTATCTTCTTCAAACCCATTTTTATTTTTTAAAAAAGAAGCTAATACAAAACTACATTCCAAATGGTGACAATTCACATTATCTTTAATACGGTTACAATAAATAAATATGGGCAAATTTTTCTTCTTGGATTTTGACCATTGCAACTGTTGTTGTTGCCTTTGGATCCTATGCAGACGCAGGGGGCAAATAATCTTTGGCACTCAGTTCTGTTCACGGCTTGTAAGACATGTTGCAATGATATGTGCTGTATTATTAGTATACATATTATTAGTTGTAATCAGATCGCAGTTTCCATCCTAAAGCAGTTTGACGTGGTTTGCAAATACAAAACAGTATCATCTAACACATGAATAAGGAGTATCTCATTCATATTTTTCCAGCAGTGTAACACGGAAAAATTAAGCTGAGATATTTAGCTACTTTTATAAATAAGATATAAAGCTACTTTTATAAATGTGCCCCAGTCAGCAAACAAAAAGTAGCAAGTTTAGCTAAAAGGCTATACTTGCTGCAAATCAATCATTTTGGCCATACTGACGAAAGATCTTTCCTTAGGAATATATCAAAAAAACATCATCAAAACAAATGGCTTAAATCAAAAGTCACTACCTCTCATTTAAATAGTTGATTTACAGCAATTTGCTCTTCTGCACATATGTCCACACCTTGTCAACTCTGTGGTTTTGCACGGAAACCATCTCAGAAACTACATAAGGCACTGGGAGCCAGCGCGTGGTTCACTACAGCTAAACTGATGTTTGAGAGAAGCTGAATATCAGTAGAACTGTGTATTTCGCACATTCCCATACTAGGCAGAGACCTGTTTGCAATACTAATCGTGTCAGCGGATGGTACTACCGCAACCCCACTGGATAGTCAGAAAATGTCTTTCCATTTCTGTGAATTCTGGTGTATACCTATATGCAAAAAACATACAGAATCATTTTTTGCCTCAGTAACGACTTCAGAAATCCTCACAGCTATTTGAACCAGTTCCTTCTATCCCTTTCTTTCAAGTTTGCAAAAGATACAATATTTGGAGGCTGTAATTTAGCCAGGACCTCAAAAAATCTTCTCTGTTATCTACACTGACTCATGACAATACTTGAAGACTCTAAACAAAAACAGGGGTTGGTAATAAAAATCTTTCCCCTCCAAATTAATCACTGCCTAAGAAACCCAGAAGAAAATGTAAGTGACTTGCTGTAACTGCGCTGGAACTGTTGACTCCAGCAGAGGCCCACAGAGCTAAAAGCATATGATGCTATTTTTGCTGTTTCAGAACTGTCTTCGAGATAGCCTCACAGTCATGGTCCCTTTTGTAGGAAGCTAGAACAAACCAGTTCAGTACTACTCCATAGTTCTAGCACATATGTACTAAGGAGAGACACACAGCATTGAGAATGCCTCTCGGAAATTGTATGCAAATACAGAATTCAAAGGCAGAAGCAGCTCATATAGCTCATTTATCTTAAGTTTTGATAGCTAGGGTGGCTCTTCAGACTCTCACGAGATAAAGCAATCGTACAGTCAGCTTAGCCTGCTACATGCATGATAAGCCATAAATCTTCAGCACTGTAAGTCATGATTTTCTGATCTGCTCTTCAATCAGTGCAATACTACTTGGTGAGCAGTACCCCCTCTTAATTACAACTCTGCAAATGGCTCCTTCCCCGCTCAGCTGCAGATGATGACTATAAGGATACTTGGCCCCTGGCTTTTAGCAGCAGGCAATGTCCCGGCCCCCAGGCACCGTTTCCAAACCGTCGTCTCAACAGAAAGTGCTTCTTTCCTTTGGCTGCCTCGCCACAACACTGCCGTAAGGCCTAGAGGGATACCGTGCTCATTAACGTGAAGCTCATCTGGGCGTAGGAGCAGGCACTGGCAACCTGGGCGTCGGGAGGACCCAGGCGAAGCCCATGGTCCTGCTCCCCCCCCCGGGGCTCCCAGGGGAACACAAGGCGGCCGGGGGGTTTCTGGAGTCACTCCAGATGAGCAAGCAGCAGCAAGGGGTGCAGCAGCGGAAAGCGGGAAGGTGGCTGAGGGAATGGAGAAGGGGAGAGGAGAGGGAATGGGAAGGAAGAACGCTACAAGGCAGAAAAGAGGACGCTGGAAGGGGCTGGTGCAAACAGCCCAGCGGAGCTCCTGCCACTCCAGGAGCTGCACAGCACGCCCTAAGAGCAACACCCCCAGTCCTCAGAGGCCCATCCTAAAAGGCTCTCCTTCAGTCCAATATTCGTGTGAGCCCTGCTAGCATCTTTTCTGCAGAAAAAAATAACAATAGAGGAGAAAGAAATAGATTTCAGAGAAAATGAGCACCCTTCTGTACCCAGAGACTGGACAACAGGAAGGGATGATGAAGAAAAAAGCATCTACATTAAAATGGTGATATGTGTGTGAGTTAAGCTATTGCCCGATATGTACATCAGGATAGAAAAATGTAATACTGGGACAGGTTATTCTTTTCTGGGGCTAATATTCTTTTCTGATGTATTATATGTGGAGATGTGTGAATCACATACTGAATAATGACAAAAAGCTTTTGAATCCCTCAGAAAATGGTCTAAATAAATATGGATACGTACATTTCTAGCACGAGGAGTGGAAAACCTGATAGAAGGCTGCTCTGCTCTGGGAAATGAGCAATTTTTGGGCCATCTCATAAAAACAATCACTCAGGTGATTTGAAAACCTTTTCACACAGGAGAAGGATTTTTTATTAGTATATAGAGGTGTCTCTGCTATTATTAGATGATTCTGCTGTCGATATTGCGATACAGTAATAATTATAGTAACAATAAGAACAATGGTTGTATTTATCATATTCAGTGCACTATCTGTCACTCAGTTCCTTGAGTGGCATGAAAAACGCATTTATTTCAATCAATACATCTGCCAGGGGAAAATTGATGGCAAGACAATGTTTCTTTGAGGAAACCTTATTTAACGAAACTTTTGACAAGGAGATAAATCTGGATTATGAATACCTAACAAGATTGGCATTAGTCACAGCTCTAACATTGGCCAAGGCAATCTTTGTTAATCACAGATATGTATAGCTATTGCAAAAAATCAAGTTACTATAGCATAATGAGTCATAGCTCATGAACTGATTCATATTAACAGGGCATGTGTGTATTCCTAGTCTGCTGTAAGTGTGAAGAAAAATAACAGTGACTGAAGGAACATATTTTCCTTCACAACTGAAACAGACGGCGAATGCACACAGGGAGTAATGCACTGCCCTGCTGACAAGCAACAGCTCATTTGGCCACAGCAAATCAATGGCTTATAC
This sequence comes from Mycteria americana, assembly GCF_035582795.1. NCBI lineage: Eukaryota > Metazoa > Chordata > Aves > Ciconiiformes > Ciconiidae > Mycteria > Mycteria americana. The sequence continues at coordinate 77,053,645 of NC_134366.1, read as the reverse complement.
AGATTTTACAAACCTCCATCTCTTCCTCTGCATCAAAATATTATGAAGTAAAAGAACACATGCACTACTACATTTTATAGTCAACTGGGATGAGGCGCACTTCACAAATATTAGATGAAAAATTCTATACAGTAAACACGCACATGCCCAAACTGTACACGCCACCACCAAAGTGAGGGTCTCAGTTCATGCACCTACTTCTGGCCCTGGTGTATCACACCGTGATTCCAGTTTTTAGGCTGGTTTATCCTCACTGTTGTAACCTCTTTTCCACACAACTGCTTTGAAAACGAAAACCTAAACATTCAAGTACATGGGAAAAAAGCTGTTTGTGACTGCCTCTGCCTTGGCTGCCCTGTAACCATAGGCTAAACCAAAGTTCACTCAAATGACTACCTGCACGATGAAAAGAAACCCTGCAAAGACACCCTGCTGCTAGTCACATACGAGCAGCACCTCCATGGACAGTTTAGGTGTCACCCAGCTAAGGAGACGCACACAGCTCACGCAAACAGCGCAAGAACTGCAAGCAGTCTCAATGAGAAGAAGGTTAATATGAGCTGTGAGCTTACAGAAATTATTTCAGCTGGGTTAGCAGTCTGTAAAACCAAAACTGAAAGACAGGGAACTGGTTTGTCTTGAAATAAAAAGAGATGCTGGGTTCTTTGTAGATAGCTGCTGAGGTGTGGTGCCTAGGCTGGGAAAATACGCCTGCTGACTCCAGGAGATTATAACGACGCCTGCAGGTAAATAAGTGCCATCTAAGCAGAACCATGATGGTTCATCAGGATGAGAGAAGATTGTAATGATGACACCCATTTTCATTATGTACTAATATTGGCACTAACTTTTATTTGCACGGAGGTAGTCAGTAGGGTTATGGACTGGGGCCACGTCTGTGCATCTGCTACTGTTGCTATAGGTATAAATGCTGCTGTAGCGGTATTCAAGGCACTTTGAAATAGATGCAGTCCTTTTGTGCTTGACGTTGGACTCAGGGCTGCTTCATAAAGTTTTAGGTAGTCCTGTGAAAAGCCAGGAGTTGGACTCGATGATCCTTATGGGTCGCTTCCAACTTGAGATATTCTATGATTCTATGATATATCACCTCTTCTGCAAAGACCATATGTATCCATATGATTTTGACAATGTGCTGACTTGAAGGTAACTTTTCTAGTAAGTCCATATGAATTTTTGATTGCTTATTCTGTTAGTTTAGCTAGTTGTGGCCTTTGATTTGGGAATATGAAGCATCTGCATCACTGAATCCATAGGCAATGTGCTTGAGAGCAAGGAAAGCAACTAAGTCTTGTGTTATTATGTATGCCAGCATACTTTGCAAGACAAAGCAAAATTCTCTAGCCCTTTCCCAACATGGTCTAGAGTTTGATGCTTGGTTTATAGCCCACCTGGCATGTCATTCTGATCACTCCTCTGCAAGCGCTTATGCAAATAACAACACTGGAGACAGAAATAAATGAAGCACTTCGTATATTTTTAACTATATAAAAAACTTTAACTGCTGGGAAATTGAGAGAAGGTGCAAATACACCCTGACAAACCAGCTACTTGCACACCACAAGGAAATGCTTCCGGGGTCCCAGCTTGAGATTATCTGTTCAGGCATCTGAAACATGCTCAGACTTATATTCCCCGAGCCCTACTTAGATGCTTTCCATGCTCGCATATGCGCTTGGGGAAAAGTATATGGGACAAACCAGGCTAGCTTTTCCAAATTTCTGTTCAAATCCCCATCAAAACTGTAGGGTCACATCCCTGCTGAGTACTTCATGCTCAGTGCTACATCACTGCATACTCAAATAAACTGAGAAAAGAAAACCATTCTACGTAGACCTTATTCAAGAAAATACTCATTAATTTCAATGGGGTTTTAATTGTCTTGGGACTAAATAAAAACTCAGTAACAATCTCTGTATTTGGTCCTTTATTTGTTCCAATTACTCTCAATCCCTCTATTCAACTTCTAGAGCAAAACGCACGCCATCAGTCCAGTATATTATAATACCTTTCTTTTCCACAGTAATGAAATCACAGGGCAATCACAGCCTATGGTCGATCTCTATTCTCCTGAGGCATTATTATCTGTATTTAAATATGTTTCTTTTTGTGTTAGCTGACAATAACTAAAAGCCCAGCTGTTGTACAGGCTTTGGGAGGATTAGGAAATCAGGCAGTTCAATTTGCTTTCAGCTTGCCTTTCCATCACAGAATTGTTTACGCTTACTGAGTCAGATAAATTTATGGCTAATAATTAGAGTTAATTTTCTTTATGTTTCTCTTGCCTACCCTTTCTACTCCCATTAAAACTATCAAGTTGTAATCGGGTACTAAATAAAAACCTGACAAAAGATAAACATCAGACTAATGCTGGTGAGTAATTAATGCAGCCATTATTTCGGCAGATTTGTACAGGATTCATGAAGCTTTATGAACATTGAAAAATTACATCTCGCCAGCCAAGTGACAGGGAAAGTGACAGGAAATCCAAGTCTTAAAAAAAAAAAACCAAACAACCCTACAAGTTCCAGTGTCAGATCCCTATCTGTATCTTACATGGCATCACTGTGCAGAGCCGCAAGCCCTGTACTCTCCCTGCAATTTATATTTCAGGATTGGTTTTTTTTTTTCAGTAAACATTCAGCGATACTATCTGTTTGTGTGAGATGCACTGCAGTTTCTAGTATGATCCCTTCTACGTGATGATTATATGAAGACTCATCTTTGCTACCTACTTAACCCAGACTCTGCTCCAAACATTTTTCCTAACCTTATTTCTCTGCAATATTTTCAGCTGGAGTATTTCTACTTCTTTTCCTGCCCAGTGAAGTTTGAAGGATCTCTGTGCTGAAGAAAATATGTTAGCCCTGCAGTGCTTGATGAATGGAGCGTGCATTTGACCTAATTTTCTGATTCGAGTGGGTAAAACAAATTCTAAAATCATACTCACCTTCCCAAATACTGTACTGACTACAGACACCAAAGCACCCAACTAGGGACTAGGATGCACTAGCGTAACTGGATGCATTTGAAAACTGCACCCCACACACACACACTTTTGACTTCAGTATATAAGCACACACGGATGCACACACGTGCAGAGAAAGGAACATGGGAGAGTCCCTTTCACATATCTAAATACAAGTACGTGGCAGGAGGAGGTGAGCAGTGACATTTCTTTCATTCAGTAGTGAGTTTATGCACACTCCGTGTATCCCCGTGTGCATTTGCATGTACACGCTCACAAAGGTCTTCTCTGTCAAATATACAACTGCAGAAATTGGAAATGTCTGTTTATAATTATTGGGCAAACCCCACTAGAGCCCACGAGACTGTGCCTAGCAGCGGAACCAGATTTTCTGGAGCGATGTGAAGTTATGCAGGGATGGATGAAAGCGAGGTTCAACACCGTGTCTCGGGGAGGAGAACGTTCTCTCAGTGGTTTCGTACTCATTGCGTCAGCAGGTCCCCTCTCTGCTTGCTGACTGGCATCAGCAGCAGGACTGGAGAGGCTGGCATGACTGCTCCACTCTCAAGAAAGGCCACAGCAGAGAGGAACAGAAAAATTGGGAAGCAAAAGCTGTCAAGATGAAACAGGTCAGCTATACCAACCTCCCAACTTCATCCAAGGGGCTCACGGGTGCCTTTTCTATCTGCTTGTTTCTGGTGTGCCATTTCACTAGGATGTGGGAGACTACAAAAGCATATACACAACAGTCAGCCTGAGAGACAGTATTTTTCCATCTGCCTAAGTCATCAAAGTTTGCCTAAGACTATTTATGGATGAGACCATGGCTTGATTCTCCATGGCTTCTCATTTCTGCTTCACAGTCTAAGTCCTCTGCTCAGACCAATGGTGATTTTTACATCTTGCCAAGAACAGCAAAGATCAGGACCACAGAACATACAGGTGAAGAGAGTAAGTTAGCTTGGCTCATGTAAGAAAATCAAGCCAGTTTAATTAAAACATTAATCGTAATGAAAACGCTTTGTTGGGACACTATCAAGCCAAAATACGTGCTCATAGAAGACCCAACCTCTCCACATCAGTGTTGAGTAGCACAGCTCTACCCTAGCCATTATCGGGTCTGGTTCCTTCAGTCCAGGCCCACTCCCATTTTGAACTTAATGAGAATTTTGATAATGGAGTGTTCAGGAGAGTTAGCATCATGCCTTAGCAAGCTTCGGGTCAAGCTTACCTCAGCTCTAATCGCATTAATGAAAGTAGTCACGCTGGCCATTGGTTTGGCTCTTCGAGCAACATGGTTAATGGAACAACAGTGCATAGATGACAAGCAAGCTGTGGTTTAAACTAACTGCACTTTCACTAAGTTTTCAGCCAACGCTACTTCCTGATTCTCAGGTTCTCCGAGAAACTTCTAAATTAATTTAAAGCCCCCTCAAAAAAGGTAGTAGCCTTCGAACTGGTATAGTTTCCTGGTTAGTATTTTATTCCTGTCAAAGAGAGCTAAGTGCCACTAAAGAGGAGCCATCAATCCATTCTGAAGAGCAACAGCAAGGATGGATCAAAGTGAATCAGCAATTCTAACTATGTGAGACGCTGACATCGTGCTTCCCTGGCTCCAACCCTGGGTCCATAAGAAAGATGGATGCTTGATTAATTACTCCCCAGACTGCAGAGTTTGCGCAAGAGCCAAGGACTCAGCGGCAGCCCAACCAGCTGACTCAGATAGCAATAATTCATTGGGTGCAATCTTCCTAGATGCCAGATTGCCCTGTCTGCAGTCAGTCCGCAGATTAACCCTCCCAAAATGGTTTCTTGGAAAATGTCATTCACGCTCATGCTGGCTAAGTGTACACTGGACAAGACACAGCTACACCACAGTAGAAGCTGAAGCCATATTTCACTATGCTTTTCCACGGCTTGCTGTAATGGAGACTGGGAACTCTTCCCCACCACTGAAAATCTGCCGGAAAACATGTCAACACTGGAACGTTTCCCCATTATGTTCAGTAGGCTGCATCTAGTCAATTATGGTAGCCCAACTTGACGTGTTCTTCATCAACCTCAATGCCTGGTTTTGATGCATTTATATTGTAATCCCAGGACCCTCTTGTGCTAGATGCTCCACAAGCACACAATGGAAAACGAGCCCGTATTCGCAACGGGCCTTGTTTTACCAGGTACATGCTGGATACGTGGACTGGAAAGACGGGTCCGACGTGGGTCATTCTCCTCGCTGTGCCACCTTCAGACAGACCTTCTGCTACAGGAGAAGTGCGGCCCAGGTTGCCATACCTTATGCTGCTCTGAGCTCGCTGCAAGCCTATGTTCAGACCTCATCCCTCTGAAGCCCCAGGAGTACTTGAAGTAATATTCCAGGGGTAGAAACTTAAAGGGGAGAGCTCTCCTGCACTTGACCTGTGCCGCGGTGAGTGAAAGAAATGTAATTTTTATCCACCTACACTCTTGCAGGTACATATCTGATTCAGTGAAGAATAAAATACCTGTAAAGTAGGTCAGTAATTCTTAGAAAGCACTTGCACTTACGTTTCCCTTCAGAAGCTGCATAACACACTGATCTCCAAGGAAAAGGAGGGCAGAAAGGACGAGGCATTTTCAAGTGAATAAGAATCACTTTATTTCTGAATGACAATATGCAGCTAGAAGCCTAAAGCCCTTCAACTACTGCATTTTTCAGTCACAGATTTGGCTCAGATTCCTATGCAAAACAGGTCTAGAAATGTTTTTTTCAACCTAATAACACTGTTTTCCCCAAATACATGCTATTTTCTACCTGTAGCCCCTATGGAAGAAGAATGAGCAAGAACTTGCGAGGAGAAATCTCACAGTGGGCACAGACAGTTTTCACTGTAAGTCCTATTGAGATGCTAACTCTGATTGATCTTCGCACAGAGCACCTCTCCACTCAAACACGGCAACTCAGGAGGCCCAGGGTTGGGATGCTAGAAAGAAGCTTAGGCTAATTAATTGCATTTCTTTTTCTGACTGCAGTGTTTTTCTACCCTGTTGGATACTCAGAGGCCAGCACTGGTTCCTCTGATTAACAGTACCTCATCATGAAATCAAAAGAAAAGCTGCAGGCTAAAGAAAACTGGATTTTTGTTAGCAAGGATTTGCTCTTGGCAAATAATTATAATTGCCAATGTTAAAAGGAGATTGTGAATTAACTACAGCAGACATAAAAAATAAATTTGGAAAAAAGCTTTCAGTAATTACAGTGCATATGTCAAATGGAAATTAGTCCAATTTGCATAGCTCTGCAGTCACATTGTACAATATCTCAACTAGCTTCCTAACAACAAGCTCGTATCTTTAAAAATCATTTAATATAGCCCAGGGTTTTAATAACCCAAAAGACACTTCAGTAAGTACAGACGGAAAGCTAGCCTGAGATTCTTCATTTTTTTAGGCCATGTCTACACACAGTTCATTATTATTTCATAATGATGCATTAAAAAACATATCATCCCCACCCCCAAGCACACATATGTTTTTACTGATAAAAAAAGCACTTCATAGTGGTTTAGCTTATTTCTATAGGTCATCTTTATTCCAGCATAACCAGGCACATTAGAAGCCACACCACTGCAACTCTGTATGTAAAACATCATGTCCCACATCTTACACCAGGACTAATTTCCATGCAGGTCAGACAGACAGTTCCTTGGGAGGTCTGTATCATTTGGGATGTGCTTCAGTCTGGATGCAGTTTCCGGTTAGAAACCCAAATGTGCCTGCATGTGGGTGGATTTAGAAAAGAGCTTTGCTCTGCACTCCAGCCGAGGAGCACAAGGTCGTGGGCCATCAGAGAGGACCCCTCTTGGCCTGTGACACAAGGGTGCCACTTGGGTCTTGTGTGTTGAGGGGCTGATTCCAAATTCATATGCTTGTTGCTGCTTAGGAATGGGGGAAATTCATTAAAACCACCCTCTTATTTTCCCTTTCATTTATGACTCCAGTCTATTTAAACTTGAACTGGGAAACCCCATATGCCAAACAGAAGGCTCCCTAGGACCCGTCAGAGCTGAGCTTTTTGACCCTTCAGCGTCATCACCTACTTCCACCCTAACTGCAAGTCTGTACCGCCACCTGCCACAGAAGAAATTGGGAGTCAGATTATCCCTTTGCAGGAACAAGGGTAACCAACAGGTAATCACAGTATTATTGAAAGCAGCCATGGGTCAGTTATGGACCACAGTTCACTCACAGATCTCAAAGCACTTGAAGCCAAGCAGGTACCATCCTCCCATTGCAAAGACAGAGGAAAGAGGAGTCAAGAAGTTTGATGATTTCTCCTGGTACAGATATTGTGAAAGTGGCAAAAGCAGCAATCATATCTAATCTCTTCCTCCCCAAGTAGCCTTTCTGCACCTGCAGGAATTACGCCATCCTTTCAGCTTTTCCATGCAATTTTGCCATCATTTCTGCTTTTCTTTAAAAAAAAAAAGCTGTATCTGCACTTCGCAGATTGTTGGAATATCTCAACTTTCTGTGTTAAAAGCGATTGCTGCTTAGCTGGAAGTGAAAGACCAAACCTCAGCAGTAGGAGTGTTGGTCTAACTGCCTAAGGGCAGAGATTTCCCAGAGATTTTGCATGTAGCAAAACCGCCAGGCTCTTGTTCTCCTGCCTTCACACACTTGACTGCGGATGCCATGCAGGCAGGGGGAAATACCAGCTTTAGGCTAGATTCATCCCTGGCTATTTTCCTGTACGCTGGGCTGTAGAGAGAAGTGGGGAGGGTCCCAAGACAAAAACTCCCTAAAAACGTGGCAGACACACCACCTGGCCATGGTTATACCCATCAGCAGCAACAGGCCCACGTGGAGAGACGCCAGCTGGTTGTGCAAGCCCTCTGGAGGGCTAGGCACTGGGTGCAAGAGATTACTTGCAATGTACCTTCTATTCTTCTGTTTCCAGCTAAGGATTAACATTCACCCCACCTAACCAGAAACGAACAGCGTGCCAAACGCGGGAGAGGCCGATTTCTCCACAGGCAACTCGCTGCCGGCAGAAGCTCACCCCCATGACTCAGTGCACCAAGAGGGAGATGCCAAAACAACTATTTGCAGTTTCTCGTGAGGCAAGCCTGGTCCGAATGCAGCACTGCAGGGCACTCAGCTGCTCAGGGGAACCGCTGCGGTAATGGGTTTCCCCTCCCAGCCCAAATTTGGCTCAGTAATGGCCGACTGCACGTTGTTACACCTGCCAAAAGAGTGGTGGCCTGGGTGAGACAAGAGGCTCACCCTGCCTCCAGCTGCCAGTTATGAAGCATCACTGTCATCAAAACCACTCTTGACAGGACCAGTGACTCCCCTCAAGGCCCTCCCAGCAGGATGGCCGGGGCAAAAGCAGCACCCAGCAGCCAGCCCCAGTTTCAAGGCACACCCTGGATGCTCACAGTGCCATACCCTGCACCACATAGGCTGTCCTGACCACGAGCATTTTGGTTTCCCAGGTTTAGCAGCCTACAAGTGAACTTTTTACAAGTAGCAGCATGCACTGAAGAGGTGTTTCTATTGCAGCAGTAAGCATGTCCTACCAAACACTGCATTGCCCCACAAACTTAGGCGTTTCTGTCAGGGACATTACAATAGCAGGCTTTGCCCCTGAGGCAGAAGTCAAGGGAAGCACCCAAACAAGTCAAAGTCAGTTTTCCAGGGCATGGACACCTGAGGTATCTTACTGAACGTATCCTTACCTTCCAAGGTCACATCAATGCAAAACAGTATGTACGTGTTCCTTCCCTCCCCTTCTTTGAGCAAGTATGTCCACACAGGTCTCCCATTTTCTTAAAGACGATCCGAGAACGTATGGGCAAGTTCAGATACAGTAGATGGATGATCCTTTGCCGCAGGAAAATACAGCCAGCGTACCTTTGCACAGTGCTATCTGTGTATTGAGTGCTGCTTGCATTGTCTGCACTGCTACCTTGGGAAAGACATGACTTGGTGGATCTGAACAGAGAGACTGTCTTGCTGCCAGGGCTGGGCGGTGCTACAGCAGAGGCTGTAGCTAGCTGCTCACATCTCCAGAAGCTCAGAGTACCAGGAGACAACAGCCTGCTTGATCTTTAGGGATTTCTTACATGTGCTGCAAAAATACTGCATGCATTTTGTATGCTGTCTGGATATTTAGATTCCTTAAGTGAGTTTTTGTTCACTGCAAATGCATTTAGTTTCACAAATGCTTTTTCTAAACTGTGCAGCTTCTATTTGTCCTTGAGGCCTGACAGGACATAAAATGGGGCAACATGCTGGAACAGCCTCTCTGCTGCAAGCTCCGTTTTTGCACTACAGCAGCACATTTAACAGAGGAGCTTTCCAATTCTATAGGATGTCATCACAGCAATGCAAATTTCTTTAGCTGGGACAAGCCTTAACTTTACTGTTATACTATAGGTGTGGCTTCCCTTTAATAAAACTATTTTTAACGCTACAATACTTGAGGGTGAACAAAGCACACGCCTGTGCTGATGCCAGTGTTTTTACAATACAGCAGGTTTCAGTTGGCTCTGTGACATCGAAAAGAAGCTGGGCTTCACAGAAATTTGGAAGGTTCCCTTCTGAGTCACATCCAGTTGGGCTATCCTTTAGAAAAAAATTGTGTTGTTTGTTCTCAACAAAACTGGCCCTCCTAAGTCTACAGAGAGTATTTTGTTCTCCAACTGTATGGTTCGGAGCTTCTGTTGTTGTCAGCGTCAGTTTGGCTCAATTAAAATTGTCCCTTCCATAGTGAGAATTGACAAAACACAGAAATCTGGTCACCTGGTCACAATATTCTGCTGAGGGTAAGCGATGCCAATTCCAGCTCATCTCTTGCTCTTCTGCTTCTATTTCAGAAAAGACTCTAATGCATCCCTTCCTTTACAGAAAGCAAACATTCCCAGTGTGCGTGCTCACTGCATTACTGAAGAGTTTTCGTTGCCATGCAAATAACCCTCCAAAGCACAACAAGCAATGAACACAGCCAGACAAATATCAGGCTGCAACATGTCTTCATTCATCCACATCTGGTCCCTAGTTGAGTCAGTTGCCCAGGAAAATTTGAGGGTAGGCAATGAAACACCAATTTCAGAGAAGGGGAGAAGGCAAGAAAGAAGTTGGTTCTCTGACTTCTGGCATTATTGTACAAAGCCAGGAAAAAGGTGATAATATTACATAGAATATAGAAAATGAAGAAAGGATCTACTGGGGGAAAGGAAAAGTTTAATTTAATGCAATCTGTAACTTAAGCAGGATTTTTTTTTTTCTTCCAAAAAGCCTCCAACAATTTCCCTAATCACTGAAAAAAGCTAAAAGGAGGCAAGCAAGATCCGTCATTCACAGCAAGTATCTACCACAGGCTTAGCTTTCCAGCACATCCTTTCTCAGGGACAAGGACAGAGCAGCGCACCTCCAGCTCTCATATGGAAGCAATTATTAGTGTGAAAACAGCCCTTCCTAGGAGGAAAGAAATGAACCTCACGCACAGTCTGAGTAATGACTACTCCCATGCAGATATGTAAACAGCCACATTGTTGCTACCTTGGCTTAGCAAAATTTTAAAGTTACGTGGTTTTTATTCACTTGTTTATGCTGTTCTGTCAAGCACTGGGTTTTTGGAGGGGATCCCATTCAGAGGGCAGAGGGTGGCTGCAGAAACGAAGCGCACAGAGCTCTGTCCCCATCTAAATGTATGAAAAAACAGTGTCTTTCAGGTTTCTTTTCTACTTACTAGATGTAACCAGTTTACTCCCTCCAGCCCAAATATTGTCTAAGAAGAATGTTACTGCTTTCTCTACAGTGAATATACCAGCCAGTGCTGGTGGCTCCTGCCACAATCCTGCCTCAAAATATCCCAAATGCACTTACAAAAAAATCATTTTTTTATTGACTATGGTTACAGGAGAGATCTCCACAAGGGCGAGCAGGTCCTGCTGGCCCCCAGCCAGCTTTATACAGAGATGCTCTTGTGCACAGGTGGAGGCACTGCAATTTGTGCTCCCCAGAAGTACGACAGGAAAAGCCCTCTGATCAGGTACCTAGTAGGTGGGAACCAAGTGCAATCCACTACTCCCAGGAGGATGTCAAAACTTCAGAGTGCAGAGCATCCCTTTGATTGTCCAAGGGGGCAGCCATAGGTACCTCCATTGCATACTATAAGGAGTTTTAACCTCAGCTCTCTCCCCCTCCATGAAGATAAACCTTTTCACTCAGGTGGGGAAGCATGTGGTGGGACATATGGCTGGGTGACATTGGTTAGAGTCTCAACTCCACTGTCGCCTGAGCCAGAACAGCAAAGGCATCGGACCATCCTCCAACGTCCCCCCCCCCCCCCCCCCCCAAAGTGCCTCAGCAGGACACACAGCTTCTCCCTCGGTTGCCATAACTGGCTGGAAAAGACCTTGGCATATAGCAGCACGAGGAGCGTGGGGTACGCCCACGTTAAAAAAGGATGATCACGTTAGTGAGTCAGGCACAGGCAGCCTGGCACGGCTTTGCTGCAGGAATGTTTCCACGCAGGCTGACGCTCAGGTCTGAGTGCCAGATATTTGTGTCAGCCACAAAACACTGACACAACATCAGAGCCAGTCTGCAAGTGCAGGAGCCCCTGATGCTGGTTATGAAAGGAAGGGAAGAGGAATACCATATCCAATTAAAACTGAAATGACTTTGACCATCTCCCTGAATGACCAGACACAACTTCCCATGGATTGAGCTCAGCTAAGGCTTCTCAGAAGCACTTTTTATTTCCCCCAAAAAGAATTATGCAATTAAGTCCTGTCTTCAGCACTGGGCTTTGCCTCCCTGTAAAACATTTCAATAGGATTGGGCAGTTTTAGCAAAGCGAGGCTGTGCAGCCCCTATCTCATCTGTGGCTATTCATTTGTCACAAACAACCACTGCAACTTACCTGACATTTCCACTGAAGCTCACAAGGAAGAGCCCCTCTGCATAACACACTCAAAATGTCCTTAAGAAGAAAACGAGTCCCAGCATCCCAGGGGCAGGGGAGCAGGAGGGGGTGACTTCCCCCTCCTTGGGCAAGGCCCTGCTCCAGTTATCTCACTAGGGCTTAATTTAATTTTCCACACAAAATCACCCACAGCTTCTTCTCTTCACTTCCCTCCACAGGAAATCCTTGTCCCTATTTACCCCTCTCCACTGTCACTTCACAGTGGGATCAAAAAGTAGTGACAACAAGGAGAAAATCTGATGCATACAAACATGAATTTTGGCTGTGCACCGCTTCTGTGCAGCCAGTTGAGACGGGCTAAAGCCTTCTTCACTCACTGCTTCGGTGCATACAAATGTACGTGGGCATAGAAAGGGGACAAAGCTTTTCCCCTGCATTAGCAAGCCAAGGACAGAAAGACACAGAGAGACACAAGCTGTGTCTCTGCCACCTGAATGCCTCTGAAAGGCCCAGAGAAGTGCATGGGCAGGGACTCTGGAGGAACACCTAGGTGTGCCTTGCCCACCACAAGAAGGTGCTTCAAACATTGGTTTATCTCGGAAGCCAGATCCTATCAATGGATACAAGCTCCTTGGCATACAATTAAATATCACTCATACAATGCTGGGCTTCTGGGCACATTTTAACTACATGAAACCCAGATCTCATAATAAATCATTACACTGGGCCCTTTTTCATATTGGAGCATTAGGATCAGCGAAGCTGGCCAGCTCCACCGCTGAAGCTGTATTCCACCTCTATAGTTGCAACTGGAGACAGGACGTAGCATCTTGAACCTGTGCTGCACGCGTCTACAACTGCAATGCTTCATCCTAGAAATGGTTTCAACTTACAGGAAAGTGAACTTTACAGTATCTTGTGTAACAGTTTTTGGGGGGGTTTTTTGTTTGTTTTGTTGGGGCGGGAGGGGTGGTGTGGTTTTCTGGGTTTGTTTTGTTTTTGGTTTTTTAACTTACAAATCCTATTGGGAACATTTGGGATAAAATGTTTCTGTATCTACTACTGAGTTATATGCCAGATTTTTTAATAAAGTTTTATTCATTCAATTCCTTAAGGTTTAGCCAGTGAAGATATGAATCGGAGACTAAAGAAACTAACAGTATAGCATAGGAGAGAGGATGAAGCTCCCATTTCTTAACAGCTTGCAAACAACCTGCAAACTAGCTTAACCATGAGAAAACTACAGAGATTCAATTCTCTGCATTTTTTCTAAGACAGAGTGAGATGGGACTAGCCACAGAATCATTTTTCGGCTAATTTCATAAGGAAACAAAGCTCATGGGATCACAGTTTATGTCCATTTGTTTGTAGGCCATATGTTTGATAATCTGACTCCTTATGACTTTTTTACACGTTCAATAATTCCACAAAGGAAAAAAGTGAAAAATCAGGTTTCATTAGTTCTGCTTGTCACACAACTGTCTGAATCCGACTCAAGGATATATCAAAACTGCCCATGACTAAAAAGCTATGACTGTTCAGCAATGCATGTCTTCACCTTTGCAGGTACAATGTATTACAAACAGAATGCATCATGATGATAAAGTGGACATCTAGGGGCACACACACAGAAAAAACAGTGGGGGAAAATGCAATTGTTCTGACCGGGAAGGGATTTTGATTCAGACTGCAGAGGTGCCAGTTAATAGACAAGGTGCCGAGCAGAGAAGAGAAGCTATATAAGCAGGAAACCAAAAACTAGGCTAACAACATGGCCTTTCCCTGACCCATCTTGAGTAACGCGAGAAGGGTTTAACAGTATCCCAGCCAGCAAAGAAAAGCTTGTTAGAGGAAATCAGTGAGCAGTGTCTAGCTGCGGGGAGCTGGACCGTCATCTGGATACGATACTCAAACACTGCTTACAGACATGGTGGAAAGCCAAGCCTGGTAAGATGAAAAGAAACAATTGGCAACCTCAGTATGCTGGCAAGGGAACCCACACAATCAGCCAATACGATACACTGACCCTTGAGTTAAAGAGGAAAAAGTGTCACTAAATATTTGAAGAAGGACTTCAAAAAAGAGTCCTAGTTATATAAAGCAAAATCAATGACATTTAATAGCAATTTCTTTCAGCTTGACCTAAATCCTCTTTCAGAAACGCTTGTTTCCTTATACATCACCACATTAAGAATACAATAAACAATAAAACAAAAAAATGACGATCAGAAGCCAAATTCTAGGGCTGATTTATGCAGTTACAGGGTCACGGCGGGCCACAGAGGGTTTCAATCTGTGGCCAAATGCCAAAATGCAAGATCCTGCGAGCATGCAGTCAGAGAAATGGGAGGAAATCTCAGGGCTCAGAGTTCACATTCACCAGCTCCCCACTCCAGATAAAGACCCAGCGCTGTTATAAGAAAATACATTAAAAGCAAAACAGATAAACGTAATTGTGGTACGGGCATGCTGTCTGAGATCAGACCAGGTCATAATCTACAAGGTAAATGAATAAAGGAGTTTTAAGGTGTCCCTTAATAATGTACATTAGTGTGTGCCTATGAGTGAGATGCAAGGGGGAACGAGTTACAAAACATAGGGCTTTCTTCAACACACACCAGATTGCCTACTTGTCCTGCATACCATGGGGTTTTATTTTGCAAGGAGGAGTTCTCTAGAGGAAGATGAAGTGCAAAATGTCTAACGGTAAGACACCCAGAGAAGGTCTCACATGCACTACAGGCAGCTTCAAAGCAACCCCAGCTGTGCCAGTGCCGTAACATCTGTCAGCCTGTTTAAAGACAGCTCTTGCGGCACAAGCATAATGTGCACCTACGAGGGAAAACACTTCCTTCTCATCACGTAGCACATGGTGGAGATGTGCCACCAGGAACGTACTTCAGAGTGAACGCGAGCTGTCACATCTCCAGTTCATGGTGAGGAAGGCAGTAACGCTAAGGGGATCAAGGACAGCACAACATGCAAACTGCCAGGTGGGAAGTCACTTATTTGTATCACAACTGAAAGCCCGCGTAGCAGGTTTCTGTGGAAAAGCACTTGAAGTCTTAACTTCGTTCCTCAGTTTCCTCAATAAGCGCAGACACAAAGGAGTGGGAAAATGTTTCCAGCAGTTCCTATTACCCATGAGTCATGCCCCGCTGGGGTTAGAGCTGTGCAAATACACAAGGCTGAGTCCTTGGGTGGCTTTTACAACCAACCAGGAAATTTTTAACAAAATATTTTTTGTAATGAAAGTAGAGCAGGATAGGGCGAGCAAAAAACCATTCATCATTCCGCACCAGGTCTCACACTAAAAGAAACAGGCTGTTTTTCTCCAGAGCAGTGAAATTGTTTTCTAACAGTGCCTCAGAGGTGTGAGCGAATATAGCATCTGGCTCTGGTGGGTCAGTCTCTGCTAAACCAACATGAATCTGATCTAGAAAGAAAAACCAACTAATTGTGACTAAGCAGGTCTTATCTGGCACCCCAGGCATCACGCACTGCAACTTCCTTGAAGCTTTTCTAGGTTGTCAGGTGGCATGAAGCACATAGCCAAAACCCGTCAGGCAACGCTGTAATGCCTTCATACTCCTTTCAGTGGTGGGTACTGAGCTAAACCACCTGGTGGTATGTCTTCATCACTACTCCACTGGGCTGAACGAGACCAAACGCAAGCCTGAGAGCCTCACGACTCCCACCACTGTGCAGGACGCACCAAGCGTTCAGGGTCCCACGTGGCAACTCGCCCTCTGCTCAAGCGGTCGGCTCTGGCCAGGGAGATAGCCATCAGGGTGGGCCCAATGAACTTGACCACACTTCCCAAAGACAGAGACACCAGTGTCTTTTTTACAAAACCTCAGAAGATGGGGGTGTGAGGTCGTCTCACAAGAAGAATTATTACAATCTGAAAAGGGTAGGATGCATGTGGCACTTTTGCCTAATATTTATTCTATTAACAGACAGTAAGCACTCCAACCGTAAAAGTAGTTGCTACCCTCTTTCTGCCTGGAAGGTGACCCGAAGACCAAAAAAGCAGCCAGAATTCCTGGGCAAAGCAGCCCAACAATGTGCACAGAGCTCCTCAGAGCTTTCCATGTGACCGTAGGGAGGAACAGAGAAAAAAACAACGAGAAATCAAAGGAAATGGAAATGGTAGCTAAAGTCCATCTGCACCTTAATCACCCATCAGAGAATCAAGAGGCCATCCCTGTTGTAATTTATCCTCTTGGTCCTCAAAGACAGCACTCAAATCAGAGAAGGGAAAGAACTACAGAAGGGGGGAAAAAAAAAAAAAAAAGAGGGAATTCATTTACTCCCAAAACTTGGGTGGAGACACAGAATTTGTGATCAGACAGTACACATACAGAAATCTGTGAAAGACTTCAACTGTAGGGGAGCAGAAAACGGAGTCAAGATTGCCACAAAAGCTGCTTATGCTTTTGACTTTATAAATTTTATAAAGCTAGCTGTTTGGGAAGAGAATAATGGTTCTCTTTTTATTTCCCACTCAAAAGAAGCCACAGTCACTTCATTTGGGTCACTTCTACCTACACTGGGGCAGGTTTCCCTTCTACATAACTTAGGTACTTATAAAATCTCTAAGCATTTTCATCATTACCAACCACAGCATCCTGTGAAACAGCAGATAATCATTAATGATTTGTACAGCCTGTGAAAAAAGGCATAGAGAGACTACAAGCCCTGGATTCATTTCTACTCCTTTCTGCCATCACAAAGTTAAGAATCTAGTCTAAACTAATAATGTGAGATTTCTCTGGACTCAACAGACAGAAATACACACTGCCAGGAGGCTATTTACCTTATCTAATTTAGGCACACACTTTAGGATGGTGCCGGTCTTTCCAGCACCTACAAAGCACCTTGGTAACCGGTTGAGACTGGATACGTAACTTTTAGACCAGATGCCTAAACAGAGATTGTCTAAAGTTAATTGAGATAGGCCTCCACTATAAAGGAGGCAGAAAATCAGTTGCAGAAAAGTTAATTTGCACCTCCCAGATCTCAGGCTAATGGGCAAACTATTGGAACGACCCTTCCTACGCTGCATTATTTCATAATGTCTCACTTGGCATGTTTGTGCCCATGTTTGTGCCAGAGGACACCTGTAAGAGAAGCACTGTTGAAAGTCACTCACACTGGGGCTGTTTATAAAAATGCAGTTTTTTCACTTGGGCTAAACAGCCTACGAGATGCCTACGCCCCAAAGCACACAGCATCAGCGCCAGTCCCTCATGCCCTGTGGGAGTCACTGCGGGGCTCAGTACTGTTGGGCTGCTACGAACTGGGCAGCTGGGATTTGCAGTGGTTCTGTAGGATGCTCACTTGGACAGCTGAAAGGCAGATGTCTGGCAAGTCTAATAATAAACAGAGATTATCAGTTCAAGCTGAAGCCTAAAAAGAGAACTTAAAAATGCTAACCCATGTGAAACTAAATTCCCGTATCTTTGCCAATGTTTTAATCTGAGTTAGCCAAGCCAAGCTAAAAACACATCTTAGCAGGCACGGAAAGATGCTCGCTGTAAGTGGAAGCTACGAAAAAGGCATCTGGTCTGAGCTACCACATGACTTGCCTCTCTGGCTGGAGACAGTTCAAGTAGAAATCTGAAGGGTGGATCAGGCAGAAAGAGCAACGAGGATTTCATTAATTGGGGAGATGATGTACTGGCGGAGCGAGCTGAAGGCAACGAGAGCACTGCAGTCGGGCTCTGCTGTTCTCCTCTGTGACATCCCCGCATCTGACTTATTATCAATGGGCAGCTGCTGCAGAAATTGAAGCAATGCTGAAATGACAACTCTATTAAAGGGGCAGATGGCCCTATGAGCAAATGTTTCACCAAGGACTGGGCAGACAACATCAAACTCATTTCTCAATGACTGAAAAATGACAGCTGATGTCCCAAGAGATGAAATTTCAGAGTGTTACTGTACCGTGTAGCCACGTGCCAGGAATATTCTTGAATATGACCTGACTTAAAACTATAATGAAGCTGGTCCAAACACAACTCTATCAGTATGGTTAGAATCCTTGGTAGCAGCTTTTATGACAGTCATGGTCAAAATGTGCCATTTCGGGAAGGCAGCCAAACTGCTTATACACGGAGTGCAGCTGCACACTAAAGCCATTGCAACTTTTTGGATGGATTATCATTCATAATGAAGTGGGAAAAGGCAGAAAAATGAATGAAAGAGGTGCCAAAGTAGACCATATTTATCCTAGAAAATGTGCTGCTCTTTTTAAAACACTAGAAATCAGATTCATAAGACAAAGTTTACTGGACAAAACGTTGACTGTAAATTACTTCTCCTGTTACCTTGATAAAAAATTTTGAAATTCAAACTAAATATTGATGTGTACTGTCACTTCTTCCTACACACAAAGGATTGAGAATGCCAACAAGTAATGCGATGCCTTTCACATGTAATGCTTCTTTCAGTTTTCTTCTTGCCCATTAGTAAATCAAACTTGATATACTCAATTATTTATAACTTCCAATAAAAAACATAGATATCCTTGGAGCACAGGTCAATAGGGTAAAACTTCACAGCTGATCTCTGGCAAGAACGGTGGTCTCTAAGGCTTTCAAGAAACCATCTACCAAAACCAGCACACAACTAACCAGGTTCAAAGCACGCAAACAACATTCAGAGGATGTAGGGGTTAAAATTCACACGAAGCTGATCACACAACAAGAACATGGGCTATTCCTTCACTGTTCCAGTGGGCAATGCCAAAAAGGTGATAGTCCTTACTACACGAACTCACCCCTTCAGGGTTAACCCTCCATCTGCAGGGAACAATTGCACAACAAAGCTTGGCAAAAATAATTCCCACAACAAAACAGATCACCAGATTTAAAAATCCTTACCCATATGGTCAAGTTTAGGGACCTCCAGATCCATCCCTAATCTTAAGCTGCATAAAACGTTATCTCAGTCTAGCTATCAATTTTGTACACAAAGGGGAAATTCCTGCAGTCTTTCCACACAATTAAGCCAACCTTCACTCTTGCCTTTTTACGGCACTGACATTTATATTGGCAAAATACAAAAAGGCTTAAAAAAAAGCCCTTACCTATATATGCACATATGTATGCACACACCTAAGCATCGTGGGTTCAGAGGCAGCAATGCTGCTTACTACCATGAACAATCCCTGCAAATTCATGTGATTGTTCTTGGCAACACTACAGCTGGAAATGCTTGCAGGGTTGGGACCATGTGTTAAACCATTTTGTTCAGAAAGTGTGAGGTAGTGCTATGTTATTTCGACCCGCCCTATCTCTGTTTTTCTGTAATGTGCCATTCGTATTTACAGTATGAAATATCAAATATATTACAAACTGCTGTTATTATTTTAGTGTTTTACAAACATATTTCCATCTCTGTGCCTAGTGAATATTCAAACTGGCAGCTGTGATGGTTCTTCCATGCGGTAAATTCTGCAGGGCTTTATTTAGTTCCATCTTCAAGTTCAATCTCCATGAAGCCTACAGGCCTCCCAAGTACTGGGGGCATTTCTGGTTTCTGCATTTAAAGAAGGACAAAGTGGAAATAGAAAAGGTACACAGTCAGGCAACTGCAACAATTAAGGGGACAGAGAAGCTGCTTTACCAAGGCAGACTGAAAAGACTGGGGGTCTTCAGCTTAAAAAGGAAAAGTCTGCCAGGGTGTATGATCAAGATTTACAAAATTATGAAGACAGTGGACTGTTTTTTTTTTCACTAAATTCAGTATTATTAGATGTGGGAGGCATTCAATGAAACTAGCAGGAAATCATTTAAAATTTATAAAAGAAGGTACATTTCTACTGAGACTGTAGTGAATTTCTGGAATTTGTTGCCACAGTGATGACCTGTAACATCTGCCACAGGCAGACAGTATCAGCATGTTCAAAAAGGGATTAGACAAATCCAAGGACAATAGGTCCATAACCAAACAGCAGAAGGGACGGGCAAGGATGCTCCTTCTCACATCCCCAATACAAGAGTGGTGGATGCAGGAGAGTGCAAGAGAGCAGCAGACAGGGGCCAGGCTCCCATGCTCTCCCTGATCAGCACATCCTTTGGGCACTGTTGGAGAAGAATCCAGGGCCACATATGAACATAGGTGTGACCCAGTTGGGCATTTACCTTTTTATGCCCAATTGCTAGGTGACTGCTAGTTTGGGGCACTTAATTTGGGATTGATTTCCATAGCGTCCATTCCCTCACTTGCAGCTGTGGGTGGTCTAAAAGTCTCCCGTAATGAGCATCCCAAAAAAGGCAGCAGCTAATATTCATGAAGCCTACTGAAAAGGAAGGGTATAAATATTTTGTACCTTTACCCTGTTCCAGGGGAATGAACTCCCCAGCAGATGAGCACTCTTTTATACAACCATATATTTGTAGTTATTTCACTTTCACAGCATTAAGAATCCTGGTAAACTCCCTTTGTGGGTCCCCCTGACAGCCCGATGCCCTTCCCTCTTCAAACCTGCTTTTACCCTAAGAATCCCAGCTCACCCGCTTCCCCACCAAGGCTTGCTTTTACTATTCTGCACAGAGACCAGCTTATAATGCGGTAGCCTGATGAAAGTTCAGCACTACCCTTGAGCGGTTCTCATGACAGCCCGGCTTCATGGGAACACATGTTCTCCATGGCACAGCAACCAGCATCATGATGATGTTGGGAACATTAATTACAAACATGCCTGCCAGGCCTAGAGCTCACATGCTCTGAACAGTGAGAGCAGAAGGACATTGAGAAGGGACTTCCACAGATGTCAGATGACGTGGAGGAGTAGTTCCCTTGCCGACTCCATCACTGTTGTTTTTCTATTGTAATAATTATCTATCATGCAAAGTCTTTGTACGTGCACTGTATGAACCTAACATTCTCCATCCTATAAAGGAGCTACTTTATGTTTAGTGGCCATCTAGTGATGGCCTGTCACATCAGTGACAGGAAGAATGTAGTTTGGCTCTTCTCGCTCTTGTTTTAGCTATCTTTCACCCTGCATCTAATCTTTTGGTACACTGTTAGGGGCACAGAAGTAGGTCAGCAGGAGCCTAATTGACTGCAAAAGACAGAGTCAAGTGAACTTCAGCTTAAATATTAGGAAAAAAAATCACCTTTGAGTCTCACTTTTTGTTTTCTGTCTATGTACTAAATAGATCTTAAAACTCCAGCTCCACATGTCATTTGGTCATACAAACACCCATGTGAAGCTGATTTGTTCATGCTGACGAACTTTACTGTCAAATCCAGTAAGATCCCGAGCCTCAATAAAGGATGAGACAGACTTCTGCATCACTGGTGAGAAGACTACGACCTATAAAACTTGAAAACTCCAATTCATCCTAGCCTGGGGCATCTTAAACCTCCATGGATTACTGGCTTGTACTTGTTTTCATGCGTTATGGTAAGAATGAATAAATAGACACCTCATTGTTTTGGCGAATAGAGAAGGTGATTTAAAATGGAACCAGCAGCCTTGCATTGTTGTGTAGGAACATTTCCAAAACCAGGACAGAGTCCTACCCTGAAGTTAGGAAAGTTTGTAACTTGCTACATAGCTAAAACACCCCTCAGCCAGCTGAAATCCACTTGCAAAGCCAGTAAGATTTTTTTTATAAAGCAACTGATGTTTCAAGAAGTTTGGCACTTGCAGTACCCAAACCAAGGTCAAGTCCCTTTCATTTATTGTCTCCTTGGCCACACCACTGCACCTTCCCTGGTGTCACACTGGCAAAGATGACAAGAATGAGGCCACACCCTTCAAGAGCAAGTTAAAATATGTAACACCTTTTGTAATTAGTCCCTTAGGCTCCCTAAGCTCCTTGGACACCAGGAAAATACCAATTACTTCCTTGGGATTACTCCTGATTTACACTGAAGAGTCAAGGCCTACTATAGCTTCGCATTGTCAGTAAGAAAACTAGGCAACAAGAGAATAAATTGAAAAGAAGGGACTGGGCATACGTTTACACTTAAAAGCTTTTTTACTTTGCTCTAGGCAGAAAAACATCAGGGTTTCCAAAATATATCCACGGGAGGTCTCTTCGTAACAAACATAGTTGTTCTTAAGTTAGTTTTATCCTACCTAGTGAGTGAGGCAGAACAGCAAAGAGACTTTCCACTGCCTCTCCAATTACTACTGCTGTAGCCAGTGTGCAGGCACCATCCTCTTGGTGTGTCTACACAGCACGCAAAAGTGTAACTGGACTTCACGCAGCCACCTCCATGCAGGCTTTGAACTCACCAGCTAAAGAAGTCATGGCGAACTCATCACAGGTAGCAGCAAGGCTACAAGCCTACTTAGGTATCCAGACATATATCCACTACTTGCTACCCTGGACTGAACAAAGCCCACACTACTATGTCTTTATTGATGTTACTACCTGCACTGACTACAATAGAGCTAGCACGGATGCACCCACCAGTCACGCAGCATCAGCAGACCCGTTCAGGGAGCCAGCACCGCATGTGCTTGGGCTTGCCTACAAAATCCTGCCCTGACTGACAGCTTCCCATGCCAGAGGACTGAGGACTGTCCTCCCCAAGCAGGACTGCTGCAAGAGGCCAGACTTTTAGAAACTCCGTCATACAGAAAGTTACCACTTCTGCCTGAAGAAGTGCTGAGCCACTGCTGTCATCATCATCAATAGCTGAAACCTTCTGTGCTATACTTGGGGGGGGGGATTAAACAATTTTTTTTCCCCTCTTTATTCCTCACATTTGCTGTTTCTACATCTGAGGCCACTGCACACATCAGCCTTCCTCCCAAAGGCTTGTGCAAGGTTTTCACATAGCAACATCAGCAAGAAAGCCATCTTAAAAACAACACAGAAATGTGACAAGTAAGATTGTGAGCCATCTGACGAAGGAGCTGCTTTCTTGCTCCATGTTTACAGGGTACACTGATTTCACAGTGGGCTCCCATGTGCTAACACAGTGAAGTAGAATAGTTGGTAACCCAAAAAGACCAGCCAAGGGCAAGCCTTTTAACTTGTTTTTGCCAACTTGACTCACTTCCAAGGAGATTGTGCCCCTTTGGGTAAGAGGATGAGACCCTTCTCCTTCCCTTCAGAGCTCTGTCAGGGTGTAAAGAGAGCCACCACCTTCTCACACCATGTAAAGTTGTCACCAACCACTCTTCCCATCTCACAGCTCCTCAAGTCGCTCATTTCTGTTCCCAGAATGTATCTTCCAGACAAGATCAAAAGTGATTTACATCTCAGCAGGGAGCCCATGTCCTTCCAGGCACTACTGGCTCAGTTCCTTTTGTTTAAACAAAAGATTTTCTCCAAAAGCTGCATGGAGAAAGGGGCTCTAGCTGTGGTTTGCTCGCAGAAGTCTCTTGCTGGAAGCATGCAGGGCTCACGCTGAGGCTGCTCTCGTTGGAAATACAGACAGAAGATATCTCCTGATGATTTAGCACGTATTGTCTGCATGGATATGAGGTGTTAAGTAATTTAGTTCTGCTTTGCTTTGTAGACTCTTCCGAATGCACTGCCCCAAAAATGCTCTAATGATAAAACTATGCCACAAGAATGGCTGGAAAGTTTCCTGCTCTTTCTTTCTTCTAGCACCAGGATATGTGTTTCTGTGCTAAAATTTAACTGATTTTGTTTAACTTACAATTTCCTTTCCAATTTTCACTGGCTTCTCTTTGTGTCAAATAAGCTTGTGGTCATAAGCTCTCAGAGAAAGGAATATATATATATATATATATATATCTATATATATATATATATATATATCTTTACACACTTCAAATACAGTTGTTTTGGCCTTGAAAGGATGCTATGGATGCTACAGGAAAATAAATAACAAACTTCTTTAGATCACTGACCTTCTGAATCTGGTCTGTGGCAAGTCTCCCTGCTCCTTACAGCAAGGGGAGACAAGAGAAGGAATGCTACTCAAGGCTAAAAAGCTTTACAAAAGATACCGTAAGCCAGGACTGACCACATCATATGCTTCTACATCCTGCCAGTCCCTGCATCCTACAAAAGCTTCCAAAGAACAAACAAACACCAAAAGAAACAGGGCTAACTATGAGAGTCCTAAATATTCGTGTTCCTTGAGCTCACATCAGATGCTGTCTCCCTTTACGAGTGATGCCTTGGAAACAGAGAAGGTACATACCAGGGGGAATGCCACACACTAAAACACGAAAGCTGTAAGCACAGCCTGATTTAGCTTAACAAGATAGAAGAAACGAACGCCGACCTCCCCGAAACCCTTCTGGACACAGATCAGACATCAGCATAAAGCAGCCAGTCGGTTACTGCGTTGCTTGGGTCAGAGGGCAGAGCACCTGCAAGGAAACAATAAAAATTTCTTCCCTGCGAGACAGAGCTGAACACATCGATGCTGAATTTATACTAACGTTAATTTCCCTGTTTAGTTACGATAGCAGAGTATTTCTTGGCAATTCACAAGCTTTTGTTGTCTGCTTTCCAGTCGCTCTGCATCTGAAGTGCTAAGCTGATGCCTCGCACACAGTAGATCTTGTCAGGCAGCGCAAAGACTGGTTGCTGCTAGGGACAGGGTAACCTGAAGGCTGAGGAGGGGGACGTTTTCACTTCAACACCTAGATAACACACAAACACTGGTAAAGCTTCTGCAAGTGAGAAACGGGAACTGCAGGCAAAGACACTGCTGTGTTTGCTTTTTCCCAATCTGTTTCCCGCCGGATCTCAGAGAGAACAAATCACTATGCCCGATAACAACTCTACAGTCTTTCTGTTCAAGGGGAAGAATAAATTAGTTTTACCGTGCCAAATTCTGGTTTGGAAAATTACCATTTACCTACCCACAAACTTCCCTATAATGACAGCAAGCGTACAACTCCCTTCCTTGGCTCAGCAAGCATGGGCAGCACTTTTGTGCTGCCTGACAAGCGGCACCTTTCAGTACTGAAAAGCCAGCATTTCAGAAATTGGTGAATGAGCTCCTGCTGTCTGTGGAAAAATAAAATAATCAGAGATCAGAAATGCCCTCATAAATCAAAATATCCTTTACAAAATAAGTATTTGCCAGATCCAAATGAATTATGAGAAGGATTCATACGGAATACAATTCACCAAAGTGTGAATTGTAACAGCAGGATGCATTCGGTTCTTGCTGGAAAGCCTTAAGCATCACCTGCCAGTTGTTTTTCCCACAAATATTTGTCCTTAATTCTACAAGCTAAGGTGAAAACTTCAGAAGTGGCCTTCCATTTCTGTCTATCCAGAATATCTGACCATGTAATTAGAAGAGTACAACCCTCTGGTATAGAGAAAAACCTTAGGGAAGTGGTTTTCTCCAATTCTTCTGACTAGAAGACTTGCTTTTGGAGGTATACCCCACTCTGCCTGGCTCGCTATCCCAAATGCCGCTGATCAGCTGGACTCCCAGCACCGCTCCTCCCAGGCACAACTCGTGTGGGGCCTCTGCCTTCATTTGGGATCTGCTGCCTGAGGGGACTGCAAGGCATGCTGGAAGGAAAAGTTGCTCCCTTTGAGGCTTACAGGTAGCTTGAGAGATATATTTTTTTCCCAAGTTTTCTTCTTAAAGCTTCAGACTTCTTTGGGGCTTTTTTTTTAAAGGGAGATTTATTCTCTCAAATACCAGCCAAAAGTCTCATAGTTAAGTACTATTTATATATCTGGCTTCCACAGATTTCAAGAAGGGGTCTTGGTATTCCGATTTGGAAAGCATATGACAAGGAAACATGCTCTCTGCTCACCTAGTGTGCTTTTTTTTTCCTAATGGCTCAAACACCAGTATTTCTGTGAAAAGGCAGCAGAGTAGAACAGCATTCTGGGTATCAACAGGCAAACAAGGCACGCTGATTAGTTTAGCCTGATGATTTTGTGCCAGGATTGGAAGTTCTTTTTTACTTCCTCTTCCTTTTACAAGTAAAATATTGTCTTCACAGCCTTCCTCAATTAAAAGTCCAATGTGGAGCAAGGCATTCCTCCCCAGGTTTTGCCCGTAGCGCTGTCAGCGTTGCAGAGCTCTGACCTCTCCAGATTATCAGCTCCCCTGGCCATCCGGCAAATTACAGGCCTAAACAGTGATTTTCCTTCTGTATTTCTATATCCAAGGATTGGAAGGGAACCATCCCTTCAGTCTGAAGTGATGTCTATGTACAGTGTTTATTGTTTGCCTTCTGAGATTGAACTGCACTATAAGAACAGCTAGCAAGACCCCACCATGGTCAGTAACAATAGAAGAATTAAGGTAGGGGAATGAGCAGTTATAACCATGGAAGGGTCAGGTTAGAATTGTTCATTAACATGACCCTTCATTAGTTTTTTTGATCTAATGAATGCTACTGTCTTTTGTACAGGGCCCAAACACTTGATCATATCTTATTTTATTCTATCTATAATACCACTTAATTTATTACAATTAATAACACAATTATAATAACACCATCCTACCCAATGCCTTTTTTTAAATTAATGGGAAACTGTAATATTAGAAGTCAACACTTTCAGGAGCGGCCACTGATTTGGGATAGTTCTGAATTTGAGAGCCTACCATGGAAGCCTGCAGTGCAGTTGCTTCAGGAGTTTTGAGTGATGAAATGAGTGCACATGTTCAGCAATCATTGAAATCAGGCCCAAAGGATCCCTCTTCTTCCTTACTATTCCCTTCAAAAAGGAATGCTACTGTCAGTGGAGCTTAGCTTGTAAAAGTGGAAGTTACCAGAAATGCCATGAAGCTGCCTGGGGACTCTGCAACTTCCTCCAGGTGGAAGGTACCCAGGTGTCCCAGTGATGGGCAGCATTTTGTAAGTCTAAGGATCAACAGACGGACAGAGTTATCTGTGCAAGGCCAGTCCATACATAACAGAACTACTGACCTCCAAACTTACTTTAAGACCATACCTTCCCTTTTTTTACTAATTACAATGAAGCCATCCTGTATTACTGTCAGCGATGTATGATACAGCATATCCTCTCCAATTCTCCAAGGTCTTAAATGACTCAACCGCTTTAGTTTATATGCACAGAGACACTTTCTATGACTATATTTAGTTTTAGCGAGGGTCTGGAAAAGTGATATCACCACTGGAATGAGGAAGTATTTATCCCCCGACTGGAAACACATGATGATGATGTAAAGGTACTATTTGGAGAACTCTATTTATATGGTTGTTTCCTGAATCTTAACGTGACTCAGAGAATCTTGGGATGTAACGTGGTGCTACTGCCGTAGTCTGCGGGAATCACTGCCAAAATTTCGCACAAGCCTGACTAACAGCAAGTTACCATGGCACTGTGAAGCAAGGCTGAGCAACGGATGCTGAAATTTAGTGACTTGACTAGTTTGTTACCAATAGATTTAAAACTGCATTATTAATCGTAGACCAGTGACAGAATTACATGGAAAATAGCCAACAACTGCAGTATAGTAAATATGCAAGGGCAGTTAGTGCAGAGTGAAATCTGATTTCACTAATTATTGCTTGTTGCAATTATTCTCCTTTTACGGATCAATAACTGCTTTCCCAAAGCTCTTGCTTCTTGACCAGCGAGGAGTTTCTGTGATAATCAGTTGTTTAGAACTACTTTCTGTTTACAAAGGCAGAGGAGATCCAGCTGCGGAACAAGCTCCCAGGAGCGAGTCTTGTGAACTCAGTCTGAATGTTTCCCGAAAGGACCTCAAACCTTTTTGCTCAGACAAGAACACATCTCCAGTAAAGAGAACAGCATTCAACCACTTCCCTTTCTTTTTACCTTTAAAAACTAAAAATAAACTAGAACACAACTCTGTACTCTGAGAGAAAATAGCCAGAAGCCCTATGTCTATGACCAGTCTGACGTAGGAGGCTGCGGAAGAACATGGCAAAGGTTATTAGAATCACAGAATAGAATCATAGAATCGTTTACGTTAGAAAAGACCTTTAAGATCATCAAGTCCAACCGTTAACCTAACACTGCCAAGTCCACCACTAAACCACGTCCCTAAGCACCACATCTACACATCTTTTAAATACCTCCAGGGATGGTGACTCAACCACTTCCCTGGGCAGCCTGTTCCAATGCTTGATAACCCTTTCAGTGAAGAAATTTTTCCTAATATCCAGTCTAAACCTCCCCTGGTGCAACTTGAGGCCGTTCCCTCTTGTCCTATCACTTGTTACCTGGGAGCAGAGACCGACCCCCACCTCTCCACAACCTCCTTTCAGGTAGTTGTAGAGAGCAATAAGGTCTCCCCTCAGCCTCCGCTTCTCCAGGCTAAACAACCCCAGTTCCCTCAGCCGCTCCTCACAAGACTTGTGCTCCAGACCCTGCACCAGCTTCCTTGCCCTTCTCTGGACACGCTCCAGCACCTCAATGTCTCTCTTGTAGTGAGGGGCCCAAAACTGAACACAGTATTCAAGGTGCGGCCTCACCAGTGCCAAGTACTGGGGGACAATCACTTCCCTACTCCTGCTGGCCACGCTATTCCTGATACAAGCCAGGGTGCTATTGGCCTTCTTGGCCACCTGGGCACACTGCTGGCTCATATTCAGCTGGCTGTCAACCAACACCCCCAGGTCCTTCTCTGCCAGGCAGCTTTCCAGCCACTCTTCCCCAAGCCTGTAGCATTGCATGGGGTTGTTGTGACCCAAGTGCAGGACCCAGCACTTGGCCTTGTTGAACCTCATACAATTGGCCTCGGCCCATCGATCCAGCCTGTCCAGGTCCCTCTGCAGAGCCTTCCTCCCCTCAAGCAGATCAACACTCCCACACAACTTGGTGTCATCTGCAAACTTACTGAGGGTGCACTCGATCTCCTCATCCAGATCATTGATAAAGATATTAAACAGAACTGGCCCCAACACAGAGCCCTGGGGAACACCGCTTGTGACCGGCCGCCAACTGGAGTAAACTCCATTCACCACCACTCTTTGGGCCCGGCCATCCAGCCAGTTCTTTACCCAGCGAAGAGTACACCCATCCAAGCCATGAGCAGCCAGTTTCTCCAGGAGAATGCTGTGGGAAACGGTGTCAAAGACTTTACTAAAGTCTAGATAGACAACATCCACAGCCTTCCCCTCATCCACTAACTGGGTCAACCTGTCACAGAAGGAGATCAGGTTAGCCAAGCAGGACTTGCCTTTCATAAACCCCTGCTGACTGGACCTGATCACCTGGGTGTCCTGTACGTGCCACGTGATGGCACTCAAGATGATCTGCTCCATAAGTTTCCCCAGCACCAAGGTCAGACTGACAGGCCGGTAGTTCCCCAGATCCTCCTTCCAGCCCTTCCTGTAGATGGGCATCACTTCTGCTAATGTCCAGTCAACTGGGACCTCCCTGGTTAGCCTGGACTGCTGGTAAAGGATTGAAAGTGGCTCAGTGAGCACTTCCCCCAGCTCCCTCAGTAGCCTTGGGTGGATCCCATCTGGCCCCATAGACTTGTGTGTGTCTAAGCGGTGCAGCAGGTCGCTAACCATTTCCCCTTTGATTATGGGGGCTTCATTCTGCTCCCTGTCCCTGTCTTCCAGCTCAGGGAGTTGGGTACCCTGAGAACAACTGGTCTTACTATTAAAGACTGGTCTTACTAGTAAAGACTGAAGCAAAGAAGGCATTCAGTACCTCAGCCTTTTCCTCATCCTTTGTCACTATGGCTCCCCCTGCGTCCAATAAAGGATGGAGATTCTCCTTAGCCCTCCTTTTGTAGCTAATGTATTTATGGAAACATTTTTTATTGTCTTTTTTGGCAGTAGCCAGATTAAGTTCTACTTGGGCTTTGGCCCTTGCAATTTTCTCCCTGCAGAACCTCACATCATCTTTGTAGTCCTCCTGAGTTGCCTGCCCCTTCTTCCAAAGGTCATAAACCCTCCCCCCCCCGAGTTCCAGCCAGGCCAGTCTTCCCCGCTAGCTTGTCTTTTGGCACATGGGGACAGCCTGCTCCTGTGCCTTTAAGATTTCCTTCTTGAAGAATGTCCAGCCTTCCTGGACTCCTTTGCCCCTCAGGACTGCTTCCCAAGGGACTCCGTCAACCAGTCTCCTAAACAGGCCAAAGTCTGCCCTCCAGAAGTCCAAGGCAGCAGTTCTGCTAACCCCCCTCCTTACTTCTCCAAGAATCAAAAACTCTCTATCATTTTGTGATTGCTATGTCCAAGATAGCCTCCAACTGTCACATCACCCACAAGTCCTTCTCTCTGTTCACAAAAAACAGGTCCCGCGGGGTGCTTTCCCTAGCTGGCTCACTCTCCAGCTGTGTCAGGAAGTTATCTTCCACACACTCCAGAAACGTCCTAGACTGTTTTCCCTCTGCTGTGTTGTGTTTCCAGCAGACATCTGGTAAGTTGAAGTCCCCCACGAGAACAAGGGCTAGCAATTGTGAGACTTCTGCCAGCTGCTTATAGAATACTTCGTCTGCCTCTTCATCCTGGTTGGGTGGTCTATAACAGACTCCCACCATGATATCTGCCTGGCTGGCCTTCCCCCTGATTCTTACCCATAAACACTCAACCCTATTGTCACCATCATTGAGCTCTAGACAGTCAAAACACTCCCTAACGTACAGGGCTACCCCACCACCTCTCCTGCCTTGCCTATCCCTTCTGAAGAGTTTATAGCCATCCATTGCAGCACTCCAGTTGTGAGAGTCATCCCACCACGTTTCCATGACGGCAACTATATCATAGTTTTCCTGCTGCACATTAGAAAGACGAAGGAAAATAAGAGTCAAAATGTCACACCTATGAGTGCCAGTGATCGCGCTGAACTACACCAAGCCCACTAGAAACAGCAGTAAGGTTAACCTGGCATTAGCATTCCTAATTTGGTACTAATACACCTAACGGACCTTGATCGCTCTTGCAAAGCCAAGGCAAAAATCCAGAAGCAAATACAGGATCATCTAAGATGAGGTTTCTTGTGCAAAATCATCATCTAATAGCATATCAAAGTTATGTGGATCTCTAAATATGATCCTCTGTTTCTGCTCCAGCCTTGTTTCTGGAACTCATCCATATCCATCTTTAACAACTGGATTATACTATGTACCATACTGGTCTGTGTACCAGCACAGGGATCAAGCAGAGTGCAAACTGCTATCCCGTCAAAATGGCAGCGGCTTTACACCTGCTTTGCACAAAACAGACACGCAGAATAGTGAATCAAGCCACGTTTATAGTTTATATTTGACTAACGGATTATTCACTTCTTGGAAAGTTTAATATTTAATGAAATCACAGGGTAACAAAACAGCGCTACATTGCTCACTTCTTAAGGGCAGAAACTCCCACTGATTACAGGGGCAGGCTGGATACCTAAATAGAAGATAGCAGAAAACATAGGGGAAAAGAGGCTCACAAAGGAGGGGATCATAGCAATTATATCCTTGACAGTGGCTTGTTTGTTGGTTTGGTTTTTTTTTCCTTCCCCTTCAGTCATTCCAGCAGGAGGTGGATCTGCTTCCAACAGGGAAAAAAAGAGCTAGGGTAAAAACACCACGGACCCCCCAAAAATTGTTTAAACTTCAGGAGAAATGGGAAATAGGGACCATCTACCAAAAAATCCTCATGTTGCCATACCAGTGAGGAGTCTCAGTGATCACGTACAGCTAACTGAGCCACATGGTCCCGGGTTCTCCATAGACACCATGAACATCAAGGGTTCCCCATCACAGCCCAGAATGGTCTTACATTTCTGCTGTCACACAACAGCTCCCACACCAGCCCCACAACGCTTTGCTGGGCCACCTGTGCTCTTTTACATCCCTCACAGTCCCCAGCCTCCAAGAAAAATCCAGGGTAAGTCTTGCTGCTTCGCCCTGTTCAGCGTCCCATATGAAGATACAGTATCACGGACACCACCAGCACCGTGCTACATAGCTTGAAAACAGAAACAGAGCCAAGCTTGTACTTTAACTGGGTGTAGGCTGATTGAAAACCATTTTTCAAAACATCTGCTTATTTACTACTTCAGTATGAAATATGGCTTTTACACTAAAATTGTATTTCCTCAGCAAAAGTCTGTCAGTAAAAATGTTCAAAGTTTTACATTGTGAAGAAGGTACATATGTTTCAGTCTTCAGCAAATAGCTTTCCTTGCTCCTACCCCCCTTTCTTGTCCTTTCAAGCTTCAGCAATCAAAAACTTCAGCTAGTTGCAAGACATCTGCAACATAATCACAACCAGAAATGCCCCATTAGCCACAGTTTGGTAACTGAATCCCCTCCCCAAAATATTTAGTTTAGGAGGCCAGAAAAAAAATAAATCTACAATATCAAACCCATTTTTGTTACTGTTGAAGTCTTTCACAGAATTAAAAAAAAAAAAACATTGCACTCTTCCATAACTGAGCAGCAGTGCTGGCACCAAGCAATTAATCATCATTTGTTACTGTCATACACATTGTTAATTCAATTGTTTGCCAAGATTAGAATGCTAATATAACCACTGATTGCTTATATTCGTTATTACACAAGCATTGTAACAGTATTAATCATATAGCATCCAGCATCACTAATGTGACCTTACAATACTACAACAGTATTAATACAAACGTTCAGGTTGTCTTTCAGGACACGTAAAAGCTGTAATTTTTATGACTCTGTCCAAACCCGATTTCTCCTGCTTTACCCATGCCCACCTTAACACTCTCTCCCACGTTCTGTGGTCCTGTTACAGACCATACTCTGATTGGTTTTTCTTCCTCCTCTGCATCTTATCTCTGGCTAATTTTATCAGCAGTTTCAACTGTACGTGAACTGATGACACACAGACATACGACTATTTCAAGGCTTCCCACTTTCAGCACTCAGTAAATTCTTGGCCTGTCTTTTGGACAGCACATCCACCACATCGAGCCTTCAGCTCAAGCACAATGTGGTAAAAGGGAATGTTTCACTTCCCATCAAATTTTGCCTCCTCTTGCTTTTCATCCTGGGGACAACACAGCTCCACCCCAAATCACTAGCTGTCATCTTGGATATGCACTTTTTAGGTCTACAGATCTGGATTACACTGAAGGTCTTGCTGAGACAGAGCTTCTCCTGATTTCCTCAACTCTGCAGGAGGACACTTTTCTTCCAGACCAGAAACACACCTCTTTGCAGTTTCACTTGAAAAGGGTTAAGCTAAATAGAAAAATAGCTCTGTTGTACCCAAACAGAGCTACCTGCAAGTGGAGTAGTTAGTAACAGAAAATGCACTTTAAATTCACAACTTATTTTAGCCTGTGTTAACACAGAGGAGTAGACAGGACATCCTGCACGTACTTTTTACACGGCGTCTGTGCAGTTCTTCCTTTCTCAGGCACTGAACATCTCAGTGACTCTGACATTGTTTCCTCCAGTCCCGATAAAGAGAAGCTGGTTCTCTCCCACCCAGAAGGCTTCAGCAAAGATCATGGTCCAAGTCTGTCACTACCACCTCACCACCGTCTTCACCAGCTCTCCAGACATTCTTGCATCAAACTTATCTTTGGTTTCACGGCTTTCAGCATAAGCTTATCTTTGGTTTCAAGGCTTTCCATCACTTACCCTCACCCTATCTATCATTCCTCACTTGCTACTGAGGCATCGATTTCTGCTTCTGATCATCCTGTGAAGCCTTCCACTATCACCCAACTATCAGATTTTCCAACAAGCATTTTCGTGCTTTCCTTCATCCCGCCTTTCCTACCGCTACTGCTCGTCTCCTCCATTTTTTTCTGTGTCAACTTTTCAGTGCCACCTATATCAGAACTGACGTCTGGCTCATAAAAAATATGCCCTTGTCTTCTCTGCGCTCCCCCACATACCATCTATACCCATCTGTTATATATTGATTTCTACTAAGCTGAAAAGCTCATCAGAGAGAATCAGCTTTCTGCTCTGTGCCAATACAGTGCCTAGCACAGTGGACTCCTGCTCATGTGCCAGATATGGCCTATGGTATGGTAACATGTAACATGATAACGTGTGCTGTATGTACGTACTATGTAGTGCATGGTAGCAGTGCAGATCTAGTATATGGCCACATGCATCTTTGCTTGTTCTGGATACAAGTAGTCTGTGCACCAAAAGAGCCAAGAGGTAGAAGCAAGTGAACAAAATACACCACTGCTTTTGCTATTTGAATGTAAATCTGAAATTTTCAAGTAAGATAGATATTTTAGAATACAGGTATCCTCATTTAGTTATTAGTAGCCATCCACAGAAATAGGAAACGACTATAGTCTAAACTCCGGAGTCATTCTTAAAACCTTTCCCAAGCACTCACAGATGCCCCAGTCCGTCTGTTGTGAAAAGTTATATCTGTATCATGCTTTATTTTAGCATAGCTTATTCCACTCTTCTTTTTCAGGAAGAAACTACACTGGTGTAAACTATCTTTATAACTATACAGCTGCACCAGTATTGTTTCTGTTAGTATAACTATTTCAGGTTTCATAACAGCTTAACAAGTAAAAGTCAAGCCTGAGTTTAGCTCACTGAGTCATAAACTCATATATAATATCATCGTATGGAATCACCGCCCTGAATGAGAATAATCAAGAAAGCCTGCATGAGGATTCCCACCTTTAATCTACCTTATTTTAAGTTTTGTCCCGATTTTAAAGGTGAGCAGTTGTAACACATTCTAGAGTCGTGCTTGACGTTTCCTTCACACCTGTGGAGACAGCACCTTACCGCTGTTCTCCAAGGTCACATCTACACTGCAAGCAGAATATGACTGCTACACGTGCTGACACAGTTGAGTGAGTTTTACTCTAGCAGCAACAGCAATGAAATCACAGCAGCATGGACTGTCACAAACCAAAGGATGCTTGGTGACTTTGCACAGGGTGTGCTGATGTCTGTGCTACTCCAGCTTCACTATTGCTGGTTGCCAACCTGGCTCGGTTAGGGCATGCAGGGCACCAACTAGACACCTTTGTATTTGGGGACAGTTTTGAGCTGCCAGGGCAGAACACTGTGACTCTCACCCTGTTTTTGTTCCTGTTCTTGTTGTGCTCCCAGCTTCTGTACTTGAGAGCCTGGGCCCTCTGCTGCTATGGTCCAGAATGCTTGAGATGCTAGAGTCATTTCTCCTGCCTGAAGTATAGAGAAAGTCATCTTTGTCTTCTGCATGTGTTGAAAGGATGGAACCACATTCAAATGTGGTCAAATCCATGATACAAGAAGGTTCTAAAACAAGGCAATGGCACACATGTCAAAAGGATAACGAATCATCAATGAGAACTTTTTGCTTGTCCAGACATATAAATCAAGCACAGATTAACCAGCTCTGACTATGCAAGATATTTTTAATCCAGCCTTTTAGGTGACTTAGTGGCATTGGCAAAAGCCTGAATGGCAAAAAGGGTCAGAAGGGAATTTTACTGCAGTGTCTGCTCAAAACTGCATAAGCTCTCAGTTACGTTCTTCCAGCATGCACCAGTGAAGTGGAAAGAGCTTTAGCATGGTTCATTGCCCAGAATGCAAAATAAAACTAAAGAACAGAAAGTCTGCTGAAGTTTCAGCATGTCTGTCTCACCCATTAAGGCTCCTGTAACACTCAAAAAAAAAAAAATTCCAAAGAAAGGTTTGTGTGCTTAAAAGCTTGGGTTTTTCCCCAACTTCATCGGTTGGTCAAATAGAAGATACTGTGTCTTTCTATAGACCTTAGATCACCTTCAACCACCTAACTGCACACTGCCAATAAAACAAAGTATTTGCAGTAAAACAGTTTAAGATGTACCCCAAAAACGCACGTAGCTCTTAAAGAGCGATGCTCTCCCTTTCTGCATACACATACGTATTTTCATTTTCTAGAGAGAGATCACAAAGTTACTGCTTTTATAAAGCTTTTTTTGTCAACCAAAGTAGCCATACTGTAGTTCAGAATCATGCCTTTGATTCAGCATGAGGCCCTTAGGTACCTTTGTGCAAAATGAAACTGTCAATATACATACTTTTATTAATCATCTAATTCTTGTGTTTAACCAGGAAAGAATAGGCATTTATTTGCTGAAGTTCATTAGCACGTTAGAGAACCACGCATGTGGCAGAAGTCCATACACTGTAGGAAGACAAGCTGGATTGCATATTCCACTTGAACTAAGTAATAGCAAAAGGGCAGTAAATGCTGAAATGATCTAAAATTGAACCAAAAAATAAAAATCTGGGCTCTGCCAAAGTCTCTCACGTGTCTCTCGGAGGGCAAAGACAGCAGCAGAAGTGCAGAGGCTTTGCTCATTCAGGCTACAAGCACTGAATGATGACCCCGTCCCTATACCAAAAGCTTACACAGCTGACAGTTAAGCTTGCAATGCTAGCTGAATAATAGATTCCCTATAAATTGGAACATATTATCGGATGCCAATAAACAACGCCCTTCAGAGATATTAAGTATTATGAGCCTGACTCTTACCTACCCAGAGGCCCCTTCACTCCATTCTCCCAAGTCTAAAGCAGCCTTAAAGTGTTTATATACTTACTACCTGAGCATTTTAAAGCATTTTTACAGTAAGAGGAAGTGCAGTAGCATAAATGAGATTCATAACCTCATATTCTACCTCAGTTTCAGGCAGATAAACATCAGTAAAGTCACTGGGTATTTTATGGAAAAACTGCTAACAAGCAAAGAGTCCAAGACCAAAATATCCGATCACAACCTCCCCTGCAGAGCTCAGTATTGGCACCGACAGAGACTTCAGCTTCAAACAGCAATCACAAATTTCACATTATATCATTGCTAGGGTTTGTGTACTCTAGTAAAGGCCCAATAGAAGACAACGATAGCATGTCTGTCTGTCTCTGATTAGAAATGCATCTGGAGATCTCCACAGGGAGAAAGTATGCATGGGCAACGGGAAGCTGGATGGGCATCAAAATGCAAGTTCAGGGTTCCATAAAATGCAGTAGGCCTAAATTTGCAAACCTAAATTAATATATTTAGGTTTGCAAGTAATATAAATAGTAATGCACGTTTTACATTTGATAAAATGAGGTGGCTATACCTCACTTTATCAAATGCATGTATGTAAAACCTGGATTACTCCGATTACATAAATTCATGGTGCTTGCACATAAGGCTTTTGACAAGTCACTTGCCTACAAAGAGTCATCTACCCAGGCTCAAAACTCTGATTGTTTTTTTTTTTTCCAGTTCTAATTTTCCTGTGTGATTTTTCTGCTTGCCAGTGTGTAGTTTGTTACTAGTATTTCTTCATTAGGTTCACATGCAGCTGTTAGTGATGATTGCACAGCAGCCATCACGAACAGCAACAGGATCCTGTCATCCAAAGTCTCTGCCATGCACATCTGCACCTCTGATAAGCACTCTGTCAGGACCTCTTCTGACAGGCCAAGCACTTACTTCATCTGAGTTTTCAGTGGCATTTACTCCCAGTCTTGAAATCAGGAGTGAATCTCAGTCTATACCCTGAGAAATAAATCCATATAAACTCCAAATATGCTCAAAACAGAGCAGTAGTCACCATGTCAGCCCAGGCTGTAGATACTACACATGTCTTTCAAGCTCCACAGGTACACAGGTTGGAAGGACTACCAAGAGAACTGAGACAGGAATGGGAATCATTCTGCTATCCCACCACCTCCAGTTATAAAACTCAACCCAGCTTACACAGCAAGCCCAGCAGTATTCCTTGTTTTTTAGGGATACACTAATTAGCACAGTAACACTATTATCCTTGCCTACAGAGGTCCCGGCACATTTTAACTACTCTGTAACTTAAATGGGTATGTCTAAACATCTAAATGTGGATGCCCCATCACTGGAAGTGTTCAAGGTCAGGTTGGATGGGGCTTTGAGAAACCTGATCTAGTGAAAGATGCAGGAGGGTTGGACTAGGTGGTCTTTAAAGGTCCTGTCCAACCCAAACAATTCTATGATTCTATAAAACAGGAGGAGTTGTTTTCCACATATTGATGAATACATGGCAAAATCCCACTGCAGACAGAGCAAAGATATACATTTAGCATATGTGAAGTCATCACAGGAAAACCTAGCAAGCTGTCTCAGGTGAGCCTGGGAGCTTGTAATCGTTATAAGGTTTTAAATATTTTTTTATTCTGTGCTCATTATTTTAAATGCTAGTATTGTTTTCTAGCCTGACATTTCCATGCTTGGGGCCATGTCAGTCCTCAAGATAAAAAAAAGTCTTCGGTGATTTATCTCAGAACAAAAGGTCACTTTTTACCACCTCATGAAGATAATGTACGCACTTCCATCCCAAACCCAGCTAGTTTGCTCCAAGGCAAATGCGCTTCTGAAAATTAGGTCATTTTCTGTGGTTCATCAAGTCCATTGTTTCCAAAAGTAAATAGCCATTATCCTTAATGATCGAGTAATCACTCCCCTTCCTTAAATCAAGGGCTTTGAAGGTTATAGGGGAAAGGCTGCTTGGTTCAGATAGCCTCAGTGGGAAAGAGCAGCCAGCTTTTGTGCTGTTGTATTTGCAGGAAGACTTGCTCTTGTTTCTATTATAGATAGGGTTTGTTTTAGTTTCCCAATGAGAGGAATTATAGGAATTCAAGAGAGATTAAAGAACTACCATGAAACTCTACCACAGGGTATGAAGGCTGCCACACAACTTCCACTGGCTGTTGAAACGTGATAAATGGTAGCCTGAAGACAGCAGAAGAAATCAGAGGTCAGGAAAAGGAGTTTAAGAGGATGTGCCCTCGGAGGGCTTCCAGATGTTAAAGTCTCTTGCTCTAGTTCTCTTCTCAGACAACCATTAAATTTCCCCAAGAGGGCTCCCAGCTCCAGCCAAAAAGCTGTGCTCAGCAATGCAGACTCACCTTTCACTGCCCCTGGTTTGGCACATCTGCATGGAGGAAAATAATTCACATCGGCCATGTGGTAAAGAGAGCTTTACAGCTGAGTTTAAGAAGTCACTTGTAAAACCAGCTCTTGAGAGAATATATACTGCATCTGACTTGAAAATGCAGATTATTTTTCTTCTCCTCAGTGCTTTTAAATCACTCAAGAGAGTGTTAAATACAGCAGGCCAGGAAAGCTCAGCACTGGGTTCTCTGCTCCTACAGGAGTCAGGGTCAATGGAGTTGAGCACTGCTGACTGCTGCTGAAAATCTCATTCAAGGACCCAGTCCAAAGCAGGCTAAATTCACTGGACAACTTCTTTAGGACTTCTATGGACTTTGGCTCCAGCCCAGGCTCCATTAGCATCCCACAGACCAGTGTGTTTTAGCAATTTACTGCCCAACAGCTCTCAAATTTTCTAGCGTCTCTGACTGAGCCAGAGTAAAATGTGTTATTTAACATTATTTTCATAGTGCCTATGGCACATTTGGGAATTAGTTTTTTCTCCTCTGAGTAGGAGTGACTGAACCAAGTTGCTGCTTTCTATGGACTACTTAAAAGACCAGTGCTCTCAATGAAAGGAGTGCTTGCAAGCACCGAACGCGTCAGATCATGCACTCTCACAAGCTTTACATAAGCGCAGCTCAATTTGTCCACAGAATACAGGCAATCCAGTTAATGAAAAGTAGACATGCATCACACCAGTCACCAAAAGCCTTGTGGCACAGCACGCTTCTGTGCCTTGTGCACTGTCATGTATTAGCGAGTGACTCCTATTCAGAAGCCTGCATGTAAGCTACAGTCTGAAGGAAAATATCATGCATATTAATGAAACTACAAATAAATGTCTGAAAGAACTATCAGATGGCTAACAACTTCTATCCACCAACATAAAGAAATGTTACGTAATGTGTTGCAGGGAAGGCTAACCAAAGCTCGGTGCTGGTATACATGCCTAGATGTAATCCTGCTCTACTAAAAAAAGTAAAGGGTTTCTCCATCATAACAAGGATGAAGATTTAAAATTGTACTAAGGAGACAATTAATAACTTCAAAAAATGGCTTTGA
Source organism: Mycteria americana (assembly GCF_035582795.1). Taxonomy (NCBI): domain Eukaryota; kingdom Metazoa; phylum Chordata; class Aves; order Ciconiiformes; family Ciconiidae; genus Mycteria; species Mycteria americana. Next base: position 77,013,916 of record NC_134366.1, on the reverse strand, counting down.
TTGTAAGAATTTTTTTTTCTGAATTCAAAACTAGTTGTTATTCAGTAACGTTCAGAGTTCAGCACCATTTGTCACACAATTCAGGGTCCGGTTTCAGAAGCTGTCAGGTCTGACTAACCCAAGGGAGGCAGAGCCTTGCTGATAGGTGCCAGAGAGGCATTAAGTTGACATATTTACAAAGACTGTGAATTATACATGAGTTTCTGTATGAACCAGACGGGTTTAATGCGCCACACATTCTTCATGTATTACATTTGGGTCTCATAATACAACAATTGCATTTTACTGTTCTGTGAATTTAAGGCCGGTGGAAGCATGAGACTGACATCCCCAGAGACTCGTATCCTGCTCCTGAACAGAACAGCAGCTACAATTTCTTCCACAGCACTCACATCAGTACATCTGATCCAGAAGGGGCCAAATAGCCAAAAGTATGGGGGTTCCAATTTCCATACTCATGCAGCCCTCAGCCACCCTTCTGAGAGGAAGACAGTTGCCAGCTGGTGTCATTGACACGGGATGGGTATGAGATTGGTCTCCCACAGCACCTTAGAGACAGAAGAGACTGTCCCACAAAGCTTAGCAGAGCATCCAAGGGCAGCTCTTCTGAGGGAACCTCATCCCCCATGGGGTAGCGCCTCAGCTACAACCTTACATATATTTTATAATGTGTTGATACAACCTGGGGAGTACACCTACATATCCCCAGGGTCTAATACCACCATCCCATCCCAGCACATAATCCCATCCACTCTAGCCATATTTCTGCAACACCCTCAACACATTCACTAACAAGACTTCTACATTCAAAAGGTCATGTCCACCCCTGGGTTTCCTGACATAGCAAAATCCTTGAGTTTCTTAACACAGAGCTTAAGTATTAGATGCACTGAGAGGGCATGTAAGCAAGCTTTCCAAAAGGCCACTATCCCCCCTCTGATACTGTTCTGCCTTGATGCTGTGAAATTTCAGCTTCAGCTCAGGATATAGAACAAATGTTCCTGTAAAGCGTATGCTAGTTTTTAACTGGCTGCATCTGGTCATCACCCTTTTTCCACCAGCTCTCAAATACCACTAAGAACATCACCTACTTGAATGGCAAGAGCTGCTGGCAGGCTTGCAATGAATAGACCGAGCTGCTCACCGAAGAGCTGAAAAAGAAAAATCACAGCTACTGTCTACCTACCTGACACAGCTGTGATCAACAGGCATGCCAGATCCAACATCATCACACAGACTGCCTTCGTACAGCGCAGTGTGAAAGCACATCACATCCTGCAGATCACTCATAGCAGTATGGAGTAAAAACACAACCTCTTGGTAACACAGTCATTCCAAAAGGTCCAAGAAAACACATTACAATTTTCGTGTGCATGCTTCTCTCCGATCCATCCAGCTCTACAACAGTGACTGCTGACACATTCAGCATTGTCTTTACAGGCTTTAAATAATTTAGATCCTCTGATGGGTCATCTGACCACACACCAAAAGATGGACTGCAACCACAGCATCATGAAGACAGCTTTTCTGCTTTTTACTACACCATTTGGATATGACTAAGTTGGAAACCAATTTGGGGGATTATTCAACTCCAAGCTTTCCTACCCCAATGGTCTAAGCCTCTGACCCACTTTAATGACATCTGAATGCAGTTCAAAAGGTTATGTGAGTCATTAGTAAACTGAGATAATTTCATCAATCACACTGAAAGACAGGTATGACACACCAATGCAGAAATGTCTATTAGAGGTAGATGTGAATCCAAAGAACGGGACAAAAAGGATTGAAGGGAACTCATTAAGGTATTAAAAGCTGGAGTTACATGGAAATATTGTGATTGAATTAAGAAAAGACAATATAGCCTGACTATAAAAGTACCTCTTCCAGCAGAGAGATCAATGTGAACTACAGCCTTCCAAGGAAGGTGGTGGAATCCCCACCAGGGAAAATATTTAATATTAGATATATCACAAAAATACACTGTAGGGAAAACTCTGCTCTCTGCAGGAGATTGCCTGGGTGACCTCAACAGCTTTGTCTGTCTCAAATGGCTATGAACATATGACGCAATAAGAGAGTTTGTCTGTCAGAGAAACTCAAGCCTGAATAGTTGTTTTCATGATGAATCCACAGGAGCTTATTCCAAAGATGTAATATGACCAGTTCTTCCAGTATGCCATGTTTATGCCAGCTCTCTCTCTGAACACTCTTATTTCTTTGTAATGAACTGTGACTATTACAAGAAAGGGCAGTCCTGGGACTAAGAACATTATTGCACATCTGTGCCAGCTAAAATATCCACTGCTACACACAGAACACTAAATAAAACTTGGTAGAATACATTCAAGTGACAACATTAATCTGCTCTCTGTCTGATCATAGTATTTTTAGTAGGTTTCACTCATGGTACATTAACATTACAACTGTTGTAGCCTCAGTGCTTAGATGGTACAGTAAGCAGTGGAGGATGGGAAAGGAAGAAAATGTCATTTTAGCATTGTTGCTAGATTAAAATCAGAGAGGAGGGTGGCTACCAAGGAAGTAGTCAGAAGTGGAACTTGCAGGAACAACAAACACAGCATGAGGGAAATGGCAATGGCCACCTACCAGTATCTTTTCTTGTGGCCACCTCAACTGCTCCAAGTCCATGTTTCTGTGTCTACTTAACTCCCTTGTGACAAGATGCTTCAAGAAGAAACCACGCACAACACCCAGTTCTCCCACAAACACATCCCACATGAACGTCATAGCTGTGGGTACAAACAAGGACAGCCCTCTGCTCTCGGGCCAGGTTATGGTCAGCTGAGCTGAAACATCTCATACCAGATCCAGTGTCGTAGCCTGTTACTGGATTTACTGAATTCCTGCTGGGTGAGGTATGCTTTCTGCAAGGTTATGATTCAGAAATATACTGAAGGAGGCCATGACCAACAGCTTCTCATGAAAATTACTGTTATTTTTGTTTTCTGCGAGTAAGATACAGGAGGTACAAGGATGAGATGCGTTTGAGCCCGTGGGGTTAGCGCACAGGTACACTTGTGCCTAGGCAGTCTTTCCCTTTTGCACTGCTTTTGTGTGCCTCAAACTTTTGATCCCCATTGACTACTGTCTGGCAAACATAGCATTATGAAGTCATAAGTGAATTCATATGAGCTTCCCATAACTCCTCCTAAGTCACAGTGCAAATCAGCCTAATTATATCAACAGCCTTCTCTGCTCTCCACTCCAGTCTGCAAAGAGTAGACTCTTCCCAGAGGGCCAGTCAACCAGGTGAAGCAAGTAAGCACATTTCTGCATGTCCCAGTCCACTGGAGGAGGGCAAACGCTCAGCTAGCTCATGAATAATGCACTGTCTGTTTATGCAGCTCCAGGGACCCACTTCAAATCAGCTTGTGGTCTCCGAAATTATTTTCGGTATACTTGGCCAGTCTCTTTGGTAGGCAAATCAAAAAGCTGCTTTTGAAATTCTCTCTGCTCACTTGAGGCTTTCACTCCTCCCTGCTATACATAATCCACAAGAAAGGAGACATGATTTTCTGGTCACTCCAGTTTCACGCTGGTACTACTTGACTGACTTCAGTGGATTTACTCCTCATGTACACTGCTGTGACACAGTGAAGTTCAAAGATGGCTTAACAGCATACAGGGATGTACCAGCAATTCAGAAATGAGTCAGGAGGAGATCAAGCTGCATGTAGTATCATCAATGCCTTCTGAGCAGATGGTTAAGCACGAAGTATCACAATAAGGGCTAAACCAGCCTTTTCTTCCATGTTGTAGAGGTGGAATCTGAATTAACCAACAAGCAGCACAAGAGGGAGAGGATGAACTCATAGGAGGTGAAATTACAAAATATTCCTCCACCCTGAAAAAAAAAAGGTCTTTTTAAATACTGGCTCTCAGCCCAGAGGTTTGACCCCAGGGGATACGATGTCAGTAAGCCAACGCAATAGCAGAAGCAAACCTTGAAATGTAATGTCAACGCCTCCTTGTAAATCTCATCTAATCCAAAATATTTCACATGAGAAAAACTTGCATAAAAAGAAGCCAGGAGAAGAAAAACATAGCTCAGCTATACAAAGTCATGCAAACTCTAGAAATAGCCATGTTAGGAAAAGGCTGAGCTGTTCATTGGGCCAAGTCAAGCAAGTCACAGCGACAGCTCCCTTAGCTCTCCATTTCAAGCCCAGTGTTCAGAAATGTGGCAGTGTGGGCTGTGAACCGGGTGAGAGATGGACAACAATTAGCTATAGTTTGCAAGCAAAAGGTTCAACAATTTTTAATCCAAGGACCACCAAGCTTTTCTGAAGAAAAAAAAAAAAAAAGAGGAGCTGTCTTGTATCTTGGTCCTGCATTTATGTCATCTGCAACTATGTGAACTTTAAGTTAAGCCTGAAATACTAATTTATTGCAATTTTCCCCCCTGCAGATTGATTGCCTGCACTTAGAGGAGGGTATGTATCTGCAGGCTCTGTTATCTCACAGACCTCAGGTTGAGTAACACTGCTGTACTGTACCTTTAACCCTTCTTAAGATGAAGCGGCACTCACATCCTCACAGCTGTATTTATGTTGCTATTTTTTGGTTGAAGCCATACTCTTTAATTCACAAAGCAGAAATACTGCCCCAGGGAAAAGAGAAAGCAGAGGATTTCTGTCATGCATTCCCACTCTGGAGATGGATAATAAACAAGAGCTTTAAGAAGGATTCATTAGGACCTAAACATCCTTCTTCATCCCCTCTCCTCCCCCCCTCCAGACACAATGCCCTGCACATGTAGCCAAGCAATAATCTTAAGCCTTGCCTGACCCAGAAGAACCGCTGAGCAAATAAAAGCACCACTTTGCCATCCTTCTCCACCTGGGCATGGCAGAGCCACAGATCACTCTGAAGACACCCACGTGCAATTTGTTGCCTACAAGCCACTGGCTGGGGACTCCTGGGGCTACCAGGAGTATGCTCAGGTATTGCATGCACTAGGAAGGTTCAGCCTGTGTCTCAACAATGAAGAAGGCTGCAGGGATGCTGTTAACAGCATCTTTTTACCATTGGTGCATTTAACTCCATTCAAATATGACAACAAATAAGTTTCTGCCCACCTAACCATAGCACTTGCTGCACAACTGAAGTACACTGCAGATGAACCACCGCCAAACCAGACAGCATTGTAGTACAGGTCAGGGTAATACATATCTATCTTTACAAGCCCTCACTAACAGGAGCTGGGTGGCATCAGCAATACAAGGCAGATGTGACACAGCAGCAACCAAGAGCAAGCCTTGACAAACCTCTGACCAGCACTGTTCCCTTCCCAGAGCACAGGAGGCTCCTGGAGGCTCTCCCCAAAAACAAAGTCCGGATTTTTAAACAGACTTTGACCCATTTTCTACACACAGGTTGAATTCAGGCTAGGTGACACTGGCTGCCCGTCTACAGTGCATTTCAGCAACCAACATGGGAAGAAGACAGCTCATATACTTGAAAGTACATGAGGCTATGCCACATGCAGATGCATCAGAGGTCACTTCAGACAGACCTTACTGTGCTTGGCAAAAGCTTCTGAAGTTACTCAACAAGACTCTTCTCAAATGTCTCATGGCTTACTGATGCTGAAACAGCTATTCACCACCTCTGTTTAATAAACAAAAACCTGTAACTGTGCTTAACTTAGCCTTCCTTTAGAAGAAGAGGAAAGGAAAGAGAACTTTCCATCCTTCACCCCTACAGCAATGTTCTCAGTAAGCTGCTGCATTTGGTGCCCAAAGCATTTTCTGTCCGACCAGAATATGGCTTGGTAACTCAGTGTGGAGTCAGCGGTGCCAGACAGGTTGCTTTACTTCTCCGCTCAGGGTCTTGGTCTATGAAGTTCACCTCCACAGGGAGAGCACCTTGACAGGGTCTTTCTCTGGGAAGTTCAAGCTAGCTTGAAGAAAAGACAGTAAAGGGAACACGCTTCTTTGGTTAACCCTTTTCACCACCAAAGCGTATGGCTAGCACTTTCACTTCCAAGGAGGGTTCATTAATCCACTGCATCTCAGTGTTGGAGATGTTACAGCTCCCACTGAAGTCAACGATGTCTTCCTTCCCCCCCACCCAGCATCCCTCCCAGATCACCCTTTCCCAGTGCAATGCAAACCACTCCAGGTCCTGCCTCAGCCCTCTCCTCCCAGCTGCACCTTGCTGCCAGGGACCCCCACCACCACGGCAGCCCCCGCAGCACATCCGGGGACCACTGCTGCCCAGTCCCTTCCAGAGAAGCAGCCCAGAGCCCAGCAGTGGGAGGGAGATGGGGAACACAGACCGTGGCTGGCAAGAGGGAGAGCAGGCAGGGAGTTTGAGAGTTGCAGCCACAACCATCCAGCTACACTCTCTTTCCCCTTCTGTTTTTTGCAACCCTGCTTACGGCGGCACAGCCTGCTGCGTTAAACACTCGCTCCCTCGTGCTCTGGCTCTCTCCCATCCCCTCCCCTGCCGGCCTTTATTCAGCTGGTTTCCTCGGGCCAAATTTGTCAGCGTCACGGGTGCTTTTCCACTTTCTGTATTCATCTATTTTCCCCATTTCTAAGGAGGGAGGTATCACATGCTTAGGCTCCCAAGAGCAGCCCCTCCCCTCTTATCATTGCACTGAAACACATCCTCCTCTTCCAGGCAAATGTTATCTGGTGTTTTTCGAGTGTGCGTTTTCAAAGACAAGAAATGCCAAAGAACGCTACGCCTTTTCAACATGAGGCTTCCCACAAAGCTGGGCATGGCTTGCCACATTGCAGCAATTCACATTCAGGGAACCTGCAGCAAGCATCTAGCTCCTGCAATGGGAGGCAGAGGAAAGACTTAGGTGGTTTCTACCCCTAATCCAGGACTTCAACCACTCAACAGCCCGTGCTACTCCTCCCCTCATAAGTTTCCTTCTTTGGCACTGCTTCCAAATGAAGTTAACAAGCCAAACACAAGCCACCCAATGTAAGAAAATCAGCTACACAAAGCAATACGATATTCTCTGATTTGCCTGAAGCTTGCTGCTGTGCAGACGGCAGTGGCAGCATGGCACAGCTATGGCCCGCTGCACATTTCCATCGCAAATTCCACTCTCTTTATCCCACTCCCAGTATTTACAGCTTAACCATAAAAACTGCTCCGAGATGAAACCTGGCAACCAGGCATCAGCCATAAAGCAAATACTACCAAAACAAAAAAGTATTTGTTTAAAAAAAACTTGGTCTGGCCACTTTTTTCAATCTCGCGGAAGTCCCGAGACAATGCAAGTGAATGGGTTTGGCTTTCCATTTCTTGTAATGCTGCAGTCAGTAGAAGACCAGTTTCTTTGGGAGTTTTGGACAAAACAATAACTGCTGGACAAAAAGCAACTTCAAACAGATGACTTTCTGCTAGTAGCAAATCAGAAGGCTTTCAAGTCTTTAGGTTTTAGGCACGTGGAAGTTCATTTAGGGTAATGCCTGGGAGCCCTGACACACTCCTGATACTGATCAAACTCTCATGGGCCAAATTTGGAAAATTTTGAATGACCAAAAGTTTCAGCAACAGTGAGTTCTTCGAGGCTGTGGATCTTTTAGCACTTGACCTTGAAAGCAAATCTGCTCGAGTCTTCCCGGGTGCCTCCCACCAAGTAAAAGTCATCTCTGCACTGATGGCTAAGGAACTGACTGCCTACAGGACAACTGCATCTATTCCATTGCTTTTCACCAACACAGACAGGGACGAGCTGCCTAGGGGTCCTACCCCACCCAGGAGGATAACCCCCTTCCTACACTTAACCCAAAACACCCACTGCTGTACTGAGGCAGTCCACAAGGATAACAGCATGCAACACGCCTGAGGTGAGGACTGGTAAGACTTTACAAAACATCCACCTCCCTCCTCCTCCCCTAATCAAAATGACATCTCACTTTCTGGAAGAGCCCTGCAATCTAACATTGCCTCCAGTCATTCACCACTGTTGATGTGCTTCAAATCAATGGGATCTGCCACCTGCAGCTATCAACAGGGTCGAGAGTTTTCCTGTCACTGCAAAACTTCTCGTGGGAGAAGTGAAAAAGCACAGGAGAAAAAGATTTTCACAGCTGTGTTAAGGGCTATAGGATCAGTGAAACTGGGAACCAGAGACACATGGACTCCTGTCCCCAGCTGCCCAGTGTTCTTCACCTGCTCCACACCTCTGTGTAATTTAATCCCAAGGAGGAATGAAGAATACTGACTGCATCCATATTTTTGTGGGAAAGAGTCCAAGTTGCATGAGCACACAGGGGGATACTGGCATGAACACAAAAGATTAAATTCTTCTAGGAAATCTAGAGGTAAATCTCAGATTACTCCACACAGGTCTTTTTTTCTGTTTTGCATGTCTGAAAAGCAACAGGCCAGTTGAAAGTAGTTTAATCCTACCAAAATGAACATTTGACTATAAACACCTTGTTTTGACTTAGGGCCCTGAATTTCCACTGTCTTGCACCCTGTGAAGCAATTTATAGTTGCTTGAACATTCAAAAGAAGAAACAAGACCCAAGATTGACAACTCATGGCATTTTGAATGAATTATTCTCCAGTTCCTTTAAATAAAGCATATAAGGCATATTGTTCCCCACACCACCCATGGTATTTTAATTAATATCCTAACTACTGGCCACATCAATCCATCTCTCATAGTCTTGTAATTACAGGTTTAGAGACTGGGACAGCACAGCTGCATTAAATCGGAACAGGGGCTCATGGTACACAGTTCTCCAATCAGAGCTACAGAGTCTATCTTAGTCTGAAGCTAATTTTCTGACTTCTTTCTCTGTGGCCATTTTTTTTTTTTTTTCAGGAAACTACACCCACTGTTTGCTGCGAGCAAACTGAAGTAGCACAATTACCCATAACTTTAATTTCCCTGATATTAGTTTCAGGCCCTAACAGGTTTTACAGTGCCAGGCGAGCCTGGGAATAAAAGGATAGAAAAAGATGGAAAGGAGAGACTGAAAAGGTAATCTTGTTACTAGACATACGTATTGTGTGAACAATACTCAATTGCAAATTCATATATTTTTATTTGCTGGCAGGACATGAAGAATATGATACTCTCAGTTTTTCCTGCATTAACAGTTGTAGCAACTTCACAAGCCCACTGTCGCAGCACAAGCCCATCTGAAGTTTGTTCCAGAGATTTTTGATACATAGAGGAAGAATATATACATATATTTACACTCATTACAATCATGAGAGTATAAAACCTTTATGATCTGCTTGGTTCCTACACTCAGAGTTCCCAGCTGTAAGCACCACACAATCCACACAGAATTTAGGCTAGCATACTTAGATCAGACAAGACAGTTATAAAAACCTAGAAATATCTGTCGTTCTTGCCCTGGTCCAGGGCTGCAGTGCAAACACCTGACAGTTCCAACCAGGAAACTTTATCAGTGTGGATACTATCTGCTAGAAGGACTCTGAAAGTATGCAGTCCTCTCAAATAGAGGGCCACAGCCATGTCCTCAGTACCTTGGTAAAATATACTCTTAAGCAGAAAAAAAAACCACCACACAACAAAAAACCCCAGTTTCTTATACTTCTATGCTATCAAGTTAACCTTACAGTGCAGGCACCTCCTGTACTGTTAACTCTTTGATGCATCCTTTTCAGTGAAAGGAGATGTGAGAGTAATTCCTCCCCAAAGTAAGCAAAAGCCTCAAAATCCACTCCTTGTTCATTATGCTGAAGAGCTCAGAAGGCCAGTTAATATCACACTTGTTACACTACATTTAAGACTCTTCAAGGGAACCTTTAATGATTCGCCAAAATCCAATTCAGCAGTTAGAGCATCACCCCACAAATTTCTTTTGAGCACCAAGCAAAGCAAATGTTTTCAAATACCCTGCCTATTTGCCGACTTGGTGAAACGCACTAAAATGCAGATGTAGCCAGAAAGGGAAAGATACCACACATGGTCCCGTACAGTGCAATTCCATCTAGCACAAATTCCTTACAAGCACGATTACGCTGAGACGGTACCCAACAGCTCCAGCAACTACCAGCACCCTACTCGCTTTCACCCAGGGCTCTCAGGTGATTCTGCCCAATGCAGGAGGCCCTAGGCAAGCAGTCTACAGCACTGAAAAAATAATGTCCAGTATCTTTCTACATTAAGTAGGAAGATATTTTTGATATTAAGTATCTTTCTACACTTGAGCACCTCCTAACAGCAGCTGCAAATCTGAACTTGCTCCCATCAGCTTAAGCCAATGCTCAAGGTTGTATTTGCAACCAACATTACTTATGTATACACTATTTTATGTCTTCCAACAAGGCAGTTGCTCTAGCCAGCACAGAAAGGCCTTGCTCATCTGCTAAAGAAAAGGGTTTCCCAGCATGCAGAGGGCCATAACATACACTAAAGACAAACTCCATACTTCATTAAAAACAAATACACAAGTCTCTCAGCTGCTGAGCCATCACTGCTCATAGCAAACTGGCTTAATAAGATTTTTGCAGCATCTGTTAAATAAAGCTCCAACACTGGAAAGATGATTACTTGCATTAATAACCCACAGAATATTCAGTGCCAGATACAATCCTCAAACTCGACACAGCCACGGATCACTCAATGCCAGCCACAAATCTTCCCCGGAGAAGGGAGTCCCTCCAACAGTCCTTGCAACTCCTTCACAAGCTGCCCCGTACACATTAAAAAGGGACACCATCAAGAGGAGCGTAGAGCTTATTTTCAACTGGGAATCAGGTTTCTCTGCACTGTCCCCACTCCTCTCTTCCCGCCCTGATTCTAGACCACCTGCACAACTATCTAGGGAAAAGCCTTGGCCAGAGTGACAGAGATCAGTCCTCTTCCAGCAGCTCAGACGCGTTTGTCATGATCACCGTCCACTCAACAGCGTTCAGCCACAGCGGGTCCCGCGGTGAAAGAGAAGAGCAGACAGAGGACCCGGTTTCCATCCCTGTCACCAGTTTCCCACACAAGCTTCAGCAAGTCTCTTAATCCCCCTGTGCTTCCCCACCCCCAATCTGTCATTTTGGGAGCCCTGAAAGATGAAACCAGCTTCAGGAAGGCAGGTAAATGCAATCTAATTAAAATACACAACCTACGTTACCGAGAATGAAAGCTCAGGACAGAAATCCTCAAGCCTACTCTCATCGTGCCACTCTTGCTTAGAGCAGATCGGCGTCTCAAACGCACACCAAGGGTATAATGCAACAATTTTGTCCCCACCTGACACGTAAGGGGTCAGGTCTCTCTGCACACAGATGGCAGCAGGTGTGGTCTCAGCAGCTGCTGAAACATCTGTGCACATCAGGCCTTGTGAAGAATCACCTTCGCCTATGTGAACAAATCTGTAGTTTCAAACAACAACCACCACAGTACCAACACAATTAAATTTATATGAAGAGCTGCGAGACAGCACTATAATCAAAGGCATAAATAAATCTGCTAGCTAGCATCAAATCGCACAAGCAAACAGATCAGCATTTATGAGATAGAAGTGAGACGGCTTGTGAACATAGACTTTCCTCATTTTAGGCATACAATGTGTCAAAGTATTTTTTCCTAACAGTTAGATGGCGGGGTTCAGTAAAAGTTATAGCCAGAATTACATTTCAGGTCCATGGTTCTCTCAAGCTATGCCAATAGTCATAGGCCTTGTCCAAATGTACTTTGGCTAGTTTAGCAAAGATGTCACCCCTGCAAACTGAGCACCTCATGACACAGATTTTTAAGCAGAAGTCTTCAGCAACATGAATAATGAGTCCCACCTGTTAATCAAGGATACAAAATTCAGGACACCTTCTTATGTATTTGGACAACACTGTATCTTGTTTCCACAAACTAGTCTCGGGGAGTGCTGCTCAGTGCTCTGGCCAAAAAAATGAGTCTTTATCAGGGGATCTCATACTGTTTAACCACGAAGCATCTTTCACAACACTAAATTGTTACGTTCCTTCAAAGCAAGCAGCAAGTCACAAAAACGTTCTGCAAGCTCCAACATGCTCATTTAGTGATAGACTTTTGTAGGCTATGGCTAACATTTCTAGGCACCTCTGCTCCAAATATTTTCCATCTTATTTTTTATTCCTGCAGACATGCTGCCGTAACATGTTATACAAGCACAACCGTATCGAGCTGTAGAATTGCACAGATGTAGCTAAATCTTTGGATTTTTTGGACAAACTGGTGCAAAAGCAGTTTGCAAGCAAATTCCTACTTACATGAATTATTACGCCTGACAAATATTCCCTGTAAGGAATCGAGGATTTTGCCTACAAGGAGACTACTGAAGTAAGCAAAGATTTGCAGAACTGTGTCCCAAGACTCTCACCAATCATCCTAAATTGACAGAGATGCCTTTGCTGAGAGGACACAGATCTGCAAGACCAGGCTCCTCTCCCTGTTGCGTGGCTAGTTTTTCTTTCGTGCCACATGTTCTCAGTAACATCACCATAAATCTCAACTATTTCCTTTGATCCAGTGGAGCTTTACTTGCATTTACAGTGGAGTAAGTGAGATCAGAATCCGAGCTTTTACATGCATCTTTCAGGCATGTTTCTGGAATTTATTTTAATGTGCATGAGCTCGACTGCAACTGTTCCAGATGTTCTCCAAGCTATTCTCTCTCCCTTTTCCTACCCCCACACGAAACAGTAATAGTTGCATTGTCTTTTATGGGCTGAGGAAGTGAAGGAAGGGGAGGGACTTCCAGGAATTTTTAATTTATATATTTTTCACCTTAATGTTTGGGGTTTTTTTAATTTTTATACATATATGGAACTATATGTAATGCATATGTATAGACACCAAGAGAAAGAATGCTAAGTGCTCAGTCTGTCCTTCAGTTTCACATTTTTAAGCAATGTTACTCCAGCTCAGAAAGGATAGCTACTATTTTATAGTTCTCTCTCCTTGCTTGACTCTATTTGGATTTTGAAAAGCTCTCTATATTAAGGCTTCTCATTAGCCATGTGAAGCCCAGTACCCTAGAGACAGTATTTAATTCAACCATGACCTCCCTTCTGGGCATTTCCTGGCAAAAAATGGCCAGATGGAAGAGCTAAAGACTGCCAAACATTCACTGCAAGGAAGTGCCAAAACAAGGGTCTTTATTGCTGATAAAAGCCATGGAAACATCAGAATGCAAAACAAAGTTGCTACCTTTTTTTTCACCCCCATCTGCTTCACTAAAGCTGTAACTGCTGCTGTGATGGAATTGAAGGCACTGGTTTTCACCCTGAGGTTAAACTCTGGCACAGTAGCAAATGCCAAAAGTAATTTTACTCCCTGTTTTAAATAATTATATTTATTCTTGTATTACTACCAACCAAGTTCCTCACACCATGTTCTGATTTTCTGTGCTCTTCACCATGCTCATACTTAGGAGTTAGGCCTGATAAATAAGAACTTTCATCACTAGGCCTGGCTGTGCTAAAACAAAGGATGCTATTATCTCCTTCCAAAGGAGAAGGGGGGTAAATTCTCATCCTCCACAATTCCCTAAAATTCCTATTACCCTGTGGGTCAGATTGCAGATCTGTGTATTAATAAGATCTGGTGTTTATGCTATCCTGGATGCCACTTCCACCATCTGGAAGTGCAGCTATAGGAGGCATCCACAGTGCTCAAGGATAATTATGCTTACACTTGCCAGGTGCATGAGTCTTGTCTGACATTGGTGTTCAGTGCTGGCTGTGCAGTGTAGCAAGGCCCAGCCTCCTCTGCTCTTCCCCACCATATTTTTAGCATAGCCAGCTCCTGAACAAGCACAGAAAAACTTTTTAGACCTTTTGGGGACTTTTGCTCAAAGGCCTCCAAACTCACAGTGACCCAAAAGCCGAACAGGATTCCTCCCAGTGCTCACAACAATAAACCACCTAAATTAATACATCAACCACCTTTACACAGAGTACAGCTGTACTAATACAACTAGAGCTGGACTACACTGGTAACATGGACACATTTATACCAGCTGAATGGTCTAAATGTATACGCAACAGGCAATTTATGCCTGCACAGGGGCAGGAATAACCGGTAACAAATACAGATGCCATAATGCTGGCAGAACAGCGTTCACGCCAGGAGTCACACCAGCTGGACTTCTAATGGCCACGCAGCAATTATTACATTAAAGAAATCATACCCCTTGCAGTCATAATTACACTGGTACAAAAATCTATGTGCAGACCAGGCCTTAAATCAATTTAGGGAACCTACACAAGGGATTGTTCCTGTTTAATTACACAGCCATTCAAATCAATTTGTTTAAATCAAGACTTAAGACCTGAAATAATTTTTTGTTACCTGCATGCACACTGACCTTGTAAATTAAGTTCCCAACTTTGACAGCTCACTTATGAACTGGGAGTTTATTATATGAATAATAAACAAAAAGCAGTAGGGTAAACACTTCTGCTTTGATGGTTTGAGGAAACCAGAACAATTCATGGCAACTCCGGATAACGCTGTGGCAAACTGATACTAACAGTGAAGGGTGTTGTTGGATTGCAGTGACCTGTGAAAAACACCAATCTTGGCCATCCTAGAAATTTAACTCCATTTTTATCCTCAGTGCTTTGCCACTGCTATTGCTAAATGGGCAAAATCTACTGCACATACAAAGAAAAGGACAGTAAGCTGTAATATGCTTCAACACAGTTTACCTAGTTCTCAAACAAAAGCAGACAGAACAACGTATTTAGCATCTTGCAGAGTTTTTACCCTGCCTCCATCCAGGGCTGTGCTCAACTATCCATGTCTGAGTCATACAGCAAATCTCTGTCATGTAGTGTCAATCTCAGGCATGAGAGGGCTTTAAGGGAAAAAAAAAAAAAAAAGAGAGAAAGAAAAGAGGCAACAGGGGGAAGCTTGAAATGCTAGTGATTTTATTTGCCCAACATACTTTCCTTTCTCCACATTTTTCTACACATTCTTCCTTAATTCCCATATTATTTAATCTTCTTCCAAAGCGTAGAACAACAGAAGCAGGACACAAGCCCTTCATCTGCAGAGCTCCCACTCAAAGTCCGTTGTTCTTTACCTACACTGAGCACTCAGCAGCACAAGTCCCAAAACCCAGCAACAAGGCAGAAAGTCACGGAGGGAAGGTCTGTTGAAGAGGGACCAGACAGGTCAGTACCACAGCAGGTGTTACGGTGGCCACTGCCTGTCAGAATGAAGTCACAAAGCTATGCAAAAAAAAAAGATGTGTTTTCCATGTTATAGGGCCCCAGCAGTCAGGGATGCAATAATTTACTCCAGAAGTTAAATAATTACAATACTTAGCCTGGGCACAGCTCTAACAGTATAAACACACCTTTTATCAGGACCTTCACTCCTCTTCTCATAGAAGAAAGCTATGCTACACATTTTCTGTTTGTATAACAGCATCCACAGCATAGTTGTGCCATTTTAACCAAAAAATAGTTGCACAAGGTGCTGTCTACATGATATCCACTCTACCAACTGTGCCAGCAAGAGAAATACAAAAGGTGATCCTCACTAGCACAGCCATGAGGCTAGACACACATGCCTACACCTTTCGCAGTAATGCAATAATGCCCGCTTTGTTCATGGGAGATGATTTTATTTCCAGCCCTTTCCTAGTTAACACCACATTAGTCAAATTTTCGTCAGTCACACCAGAAGCCAGACCTAAGAGAGCCACTTACCTCTTTCAGCCATTTTCAACACCAAATCAAGAGATTACGGCATTGCTAATGCCAGGGCGTCACTGTTAACACTGACAAGGATGCCCTGGAAGGACCTGTGCTGGAAATAGCACTAGTGTGCACTAGCCTCTGAACAGCTGAGTTTTTCCAGTACCATAGAGGGTAGGAAAAATAGCTGTATTTGCCACCATTGCCAACACCAATGTAAGACCAGAACAGTGCAAGAAGAACAGTGTTCAATGTGCAGTGAAACAGACAAAGGCTGTAAGGATTTGCCTACATAAAGCCTTAAAAAAAAAAAAAAGACAAAAGCATCTCTGACTTGTGTATTTAAAAAGACAGACAGATTTCTCATCAAAATATCACCACCTTGACTATGGGCTTTGCCTAACAAAGCGTGACAGATCAAACACTGGCAGTGGCCAGCACCGTTCTCGCTTCCTTCACTGCTCCTGCACCGAAGGTCCAAGCCCCTGGCAGCTGAGTGGATGGAAGGAGGGCGTCTGTGCTCCAGCATCACATTTTGCCGTTTAAATCACAGGGAGAAGCAGGGAGGCTGAGGGCTTGGGCACACATTTGTTTCAGCCAACTCACCTACAGGGCATGGTAACCTCTGACAGAGGATGGTTACTGCCTAAACTGAGAGCATTGCTACTTTCCATGCTGCTGTGGCCTCTGGTTGAGTGGGCACAGACCAGACCCGCAGCAGTCCTCAAGGGGTTCAGCCCATCCTGCTTCAGCTGCCCATGCTGGTCCAGAGACAGCAACACAGCAACTCATCTTTGCAGCCTTTTTGGGATCCCCAAGGCCCGGCACTCTGTTTTAAAATGGTATGGAGGAAACTGCAGCAACACAAACTGTCCCAACCAGCTACAGGATTGTAATGATGGTCTTCATGCCTAACACGGTTTAATCCAACTGCTTCAATCACAACTGGCTGTTCCTTAGTCTAGGCAAATTTCAGTGCATCATCACAGTATGAGCTCAGTGCCCCAGTATCCCAAGTCCAGTCCATACTGGGCTCCCAGCCTACACCACCACTGCAACAAAAGAACTAGCGGTTACTTTCAGACAGAAGAGGACAACTGGGGAAAATGAAAACATGCCTTTGATTTCAAGGCCAGAAAGGAAAGAAGGGGGGGGAGGAGGGGGGGAGGTGTCTGGGGTTTTTTTACTTTTATTTGTTTTTTAAACAGTACCTGAACAGTGCTCTTTACCTTAACTGTCTCAGAGGCCCAATCCCACAGTATCTCTGTAGGAGTTTTACAGGAATAACACTGGAATTAGAGGTCTACAGTACTGAGAGAAAAAGGTCAAGGGAAGAGCTAGGTGCCATTTTCTGTGGTATACCATCATCACTCAAGTAGGAAGAAGGCTTGCAGCCAGTTGCCAGCAGGCTCTTTGGACTGACTTTCTAATATGTGCAAAAAAAGGCATCGTAGCCTTTGCTAGCTCTGCCGATTAAAGACAGACAGCACTTCATCTGACTTTTTCTTTTGCAATAAGATGACCATAATTCACATTTAATATGCTGCAAAGTCATCTGCCTTGCAAGTACAAGAGCGTGTTCTACTGAAAGTCACTGCTGTTAGGTCAAATTTAAACTCAATATTGCAGGACAGATATTACATTGGTATTAATAATAAATAATCAAGATAATGTTTTCCCTTAATAGAGCATCTCATCCCAAAGGATCCTAACCACTTTATAAACTCTGGACCAAGTTCTATCCACTGCTACAACCCTGTAAACTCTGCCTGATTTGCATGGGTGCAGAGGAATGAAGAAATTAGAGATTGCATCAGATCCGTGAATTACTTCACTGCAGCTGATGTTCCTCCCACTTCAGGGGTCGATCCAGAGATACGTTGTCAGTGCTTTAACAAGAGGTTCTCACAAACATCTTCTGGACAGCAGGCCTGTACCACAAGCCTGTGCGATGCCCATGATTCCTGGGAACGGGTAGGAAGGTGAGGATCTGAGCAGTACTATTTATGTTTCTCTAAATAAAGATGCTCCCTCATGACCACAATCAAGTATAGAAGCAGCACTGGTCAGCAAACAAATTTAAGTGCTCCTTAAGAGGAACAACCTCTGGAGGGCTGGGGAAAGTCATTCTCTGTATAGTCCCAGGCAGAACAGGCTCCTACCATGTGCTACTACAATATAAACATTTTTAAAAGTAATACTCTGTAGACATGGTTGTGAACACGTGCAGTGAATATTCAGCACACAGTTCAGTGTTCTTAACTCAAGATTAAAGAGTAAGCAAAATCACTGTAAATAGAATTAAGGGTTACATCTCCAGAGACATGCTTTAAAAAACATCTGGCACTTGACTCTTCCCAAAAGCAAAACATTTGCTCCCCAGAAACATTTATGTGAACCTCAGGAATAAGTTATCTTTAGCCAAGCTGACCCGAGTCAAGCACCAACAGGACCAGATACTCAGAAATAGCTGTGACTTCCCCTTCAACTTAGAGACGAAACGTCATCAAGGACCTCTCAGCACTACCTGCAGTAAATCACTTCGTCTGACATGGCAGCTATTTAGTCACCCTTATTTAACACTAAGACTGTTTTCTATGCTTACCCAAATATTCAACCATTGATCCTTCTTGACCACCAAGCAGCAATTCAGTCGGGACATTAGTTTTGGATTATGCAAGCACCCAGCAGCCACAACTACAGGGAATGAGTACCAACCGGAATAAACAAAAGAGCCCCTAAGCAAGCGGGATAGACTGGAGGCAGGAAGGAGAAAGGGTCCATCAGCCCCATTTCGTAGAAGCGAACGGGGAATTTGATTCCTTTCACACAGAAGTGACAGAGGCCATCAGCGTACTTCACATAAAATGCCACAGGTTTTATTCATGCTTTTGGTCATCATCCAAACCAGCCTAGTTTCCAATTCTCTCTTGAACTTGGTCTGTTCCAGAGACTTGCCCATCGCTGGTCTAGCTCCTAAGAAAACTGCCGTACAGAGTCAGACCCAGCTCGGGATCCTGTTTCTAACAGAGATGAGCAACAGAGGCTTAGAGGAAAAGTTAACAGGTCAAGTTTAAAGCTGTATTTCTCCCATTTTCTCCCCTCCCCAGCTTCCAGGAAGCCACAGTTTGGGGACTTCCTCAGCTGGGGCGTGTATTCACACATTTGTGTTTTAATAGCGGTTGGCAGGCCACTGTGCCAAAAATATGTTTAAAGCAGCAATACATCTACACATCAGACGTACCAGTGAAAACAAAGCAGCCAAATTTTTCCCATTGCATGGTCCGAGTTAAACACAGCTGCAGGGACACCTGTTTCACCCCACCTTCATCTCCAGAGTCCGCATCAGAAATAGGCCAGAGTGGATTTGAACGCACTGAAAATTCACAGTGTAAACACAGTTCTAGACAGGCGACGGAAACACTGCCAACTGCTTCCCCAAGCTTTTACTGTTTAATAATGAAACCTCCCCAAATGAAAACAGAGCTTTGGGCAACAAGCCAATTTAAAAATAAAATACAGGTACAAAAGAAAAGTTGGTCCCTGTCTCTTCCCAGGCCAGATATGCCTCCCCTCATATGGAAGCCAGACCTGAGTGTATTAACGAATAACCCACACCTTTCTCAACCTCTTCTGCTGCAATGCAGGGCATCATGTTTAGTCCTCCTGAAGCCTCCATCTATGATTAAAACCTCCGGTATCCCTGTCTATGTATTATTGCTAGCTGCTGCATAACATTTTTTGTGCGAAATCTCAAGAGGGAAAAAAAAAAAGTCATGTTGAAAAAAGAAAAAAAGGTAAGACCCACATCCTTTCCTTAACATATTAAGGAGTATCTTTCCAGCTTCTGACTTCCTCAATCTATACAACATTGCCCCTGCTTACCAGAGGCTTTTGAAACCCCCACTTGATGAATGCAACTGCACTCCTCCCCTCAAAACAAAAATTCAATGATTAAGGCAAAATAATCACTCCCGGGCACAGCAGTTCCCACGCCACAAAGCACAAGCAGGACCAGCAGAAGGAGCTGCCAGCAGGGAGGTATTCCTCTCAGCAGTTCAGGAACCACTGCTCTAGCCCCATGTTTGCACCTGTATGAGCACGCAAGAACTTTCATTGTTATAGATCCAATTCCTGAATTAAAAAAAAAAAAGCCACCACACAAAGCAAAACCAACCACCAAACAGTAAAAGTTTGACTCTGAAATAACTGGGGAAAGAGTTATTTACAATCCAGAAGATACTTCTGTAAATAATAATGCTTTAAGTAACACACTAAACAAAAAATTATCACCTTGCAACATGTTTAATCCCTACTTAATGACCATTCCATGTGTTTTCGCACATGTTTTACTACCACTGCAACAAGCAACTAACATTGGGGAATGGGAGGAAACCAAATTAACTAGAGGTGAAAGGGAACTGCGAATGGTACTGTACCAATGAATAGGGAGAAAACACCTTTTTTTTTCTCCCCAGTCTGTTGCTAGCAGATTGCATCAGCAAGTTATCAGTAACATCTCAGCTACACCAATTCTCAGCATCATTCATAAATTCAGCACATGTTCAGGAACAGATTTTTTTTTTTCCTTCTTTAACTGCAAATATTCAGAGAGCGCCAAAGCATAACATTACTTTAAGCCCTCCAGAAAAATCACACTAATTGTGTTTCTTTGTTATTTCAGAAATTTTGTTCTTGTACCAGATGTCCGCCGTCTGCCTGAAACCTCATGGGACTCCACCTCCAGGAGCACCAGCAAGCTGGGGCGCTTCCAAAAGCAACACCTGCAGGAAAGTGTGTAACAGGAAAACTGAGACCATTGTCACCGAATTCACGTGTGTCAAACGTGAAACCTTGTTACCTTGATACTGTCTTTTATTCACACTTTGTGGCACACGTATTTCTACATTACAAATCCCTTGGCACATCATTCTGGCAAGCAAGTCAGGCTTCTGGTGCAAGTATTGTATCTTGAAGAAGTCAAAAGTATATTATAAAAGACAAACAAATTCTCTGACTCAAAGACAAGCATTTCCAAGTACAGAAAGTAACACTGAGCAAGGTTTCCAGACAAATGCCTACACTATACTTAAGGTTTTTTAGGTACTGCCTTAATTCCCTTAATTGCTTAATTTTAAAGGCTGAAAACACTAACTGGGTGCAATACTAGCAGCATTTGAATGGTAACCAATTCTAATGAGTAGGCTAGTAGCAATGTAACGCTACGACATGCCACACACATTTATGAGGCTGAAAGCGATAGCAATCAGCCTACATAGCTGCAGCCCCAGAGCCAAACCAGCCACCCTGACTTGTTAACCTCAACGCGCTCTGCAACAAAGATGACTCACAGCATTTTCCTCTCACTTTTACCCTTTCCCACCTATATCCGTAGGGACAAATAAAGACTTCTTTACTCCGGAGGGTACTCCCACTAGAATCCATCAGAAAACAAGTGTTTAAGGACCAGAGATCAGGAAGCTGAAAGAGCGGAGCCCAGACTTACGCTCACCTAAGAGAAAGCGAGATGCGGCCCATTTCTGCGCGCCTGAAACCAGAGAAGCTTACAACCGTGCATGCCTACTTTCTCAGTCCCTCCTTCCCTTTGTACGTGATCTTAATTAAGCCTCGGGTGTAAAAACGTTTCCTCTGCTGTCACCGTTTCCTGCCTCCCTCTCCGGTCTGCAGCTGGTGGCCGGGGCCGGGGCCAGAGCCGGCACCCCCCGCCCCCGAGCAGGCTGGGTGCCCCCAGCGCGGGAGCGATCCCCAGCTCCCCGCTCCCCTGCCAGGCGCCTATGGAAACCGCCCGCCAAAGGCGGGCAGGGTGATTATTTTCTCCTTTTACCCTGACTTTCTCCTTTTTACCGTCACAAGGATGACACCTGCTCCCTCCTCCCACTCCCTCCCCCGCTGCCTGGGCTGGGTGTCGGGGCCGGCCCTGCCCAGGCTTGCCCGAGCATCCCGGAGGGGCGGCTGCCCGCTGCCCAGGGACCACACCGGCGGGCACCGGGGATGCAGGATGTCACACCGGGCTGCCGCAGCGCCATCCCCCGCCGCCCCGCCGGCGCTCGGCCTGCTACAGCGGGGAGCGCCGGGCACCCGCGGCTCGGCCAGCCCCGCTCCAAATGAAGGGGGAAGGGGAAAGGGGGAAGGGGGAAGGGAGAAGGGGGGGAAAAAAAAAAAAGGCAGAGGGAAAACTCCGCGCCGAGGTGGGGCTTCGCTTCATTCAGCCCGAGGCGAGCGCGAAGCCCGAGCCCGGAGCGGGGCCGCCCCCCCCACTCACCCAGGGTCTTGACGGCGACCTGCCGGGTGAGCGGCGGCGGCAAGTTGACGCAGACCAAGTCGACGTCCTGGTGCAGCAGCACCTCGTCGATGCGGCTGGTGTAGAAGGGGACGCTCATCTCCTTGGCCAGCTCCTCCGCCTCCTCGGGCGTGCGGCCCCACAGCGCCTTCACGGCGAAGCCCTCCGCCTTCAGCAGCGGCACGATCACCCGCGCCGTCAGGCCGGTGCCGAACACCCCCACCCCGGGCAGCATGGCGGCGGCGGCGGCGAGGGGCGAGGCGAGGCGGGCGGCACGGCACGGCGAGGCGCTCCCTCCTTCCCTCAGCGCCGGCCGGGGCGGGTGGAAGCGGCCGCCGGGCGGGCGGGAGAAGGAGGCAGCCCCCGCTGGCTGCTGCTGCTGCTGCTGCCGCCGCCGCCGGGGCCGGGACCAGCCGCCCCCCGCCTCAGCAGCGCCGCGGCCGCCGGCTGCCCTGCCATGCCCGCACCATCACACACGCCTCCGCGGAGGCGCCGGCGCTGCCCTCCCTTAACGGACGGAGCGGGGGGCGGGCGGGGATAACCGCCCTCCCCCGGCGGAGGCGGCCAACAAGTGCGGGGGGCGGGGGGGCGCGGCGCGGAGCTCAGCGCCGCTCCTCTGCCATCTTCGCCGCGGGCGCCCGCTCGCCGCGGGGAGGGCGGGGCCTCGCTGCCACCTCCCGGGTGTTCCTGCACCGCCCGCCCCGCCCCCGCCGCGCCATTGGCCGCCGCCCGCCCCGGCCCCGCCCCGGGCCCGGGTCCGGGCCCGGCGGGCGGCGCTGCGGGGCGCCCCCTGGGAGGCGGCGGGCGCCGCCTCGCCCGCCCCGGCGGCGGCGGCCCGGTGTACCCGGGCTGGGGGGCGGCTCCCGCGGCAGCCCTCGCCCCGCAGGTGCTGGTTTCCTGGCGGCCTGGCGGCTGGGGTTCGGGGTTCTCCCCCCGCGCCGCCGGGCACGGGAGACCACCCGCCTCTTCCCCCGCGGGAGGGCCGCCGAGGGGCCGTGGTGATGGGGCACCGTGGGGGTCACGTCTGTAAAGGCACAGGAGAGCTGGGAGAGCCACAGCGGCAAACTGGCGTGAGCTGGTCGTGTCCGTTGGCCTTCGGTCCGTCTCCTCCTGTCACAGTTCTCCAGAAATTTGGTGTCCTAAAGCACGAGGGGAGCTGCCCTGAACCCCGGCAACTGCGCAGCACCGGACCCTGGCTGGTGTCCCCTGGGGAGCTCCCCCCCACACCCGGCCAGCCGGGATGTCCGGCCAAGGTCCCCACCACCCATCCCGTACCGGGCAGTCGCTCGTTTGCACCCCTAACCAACATCATGCCTCTTCAGCTTTACTGGTGACAGCAGTTCACGTCGGAAGGACTGCCCAGTGACATCCAGCACTGCAGAAGAGCAAACCCTCCAGCGCTGCCGGAGTGCCTCATGCCAGCTCCTGCTCTTCCCACCTTTGCCCCTGGCCAGGCTGAACGATGGCCCTCCAGAGCCCCGCTCCTACCAGCCCGAGGGCTGCCAGGTGGGCCCAGGGGCGGCCAAGGACCGCAGCGCCCTTCGGCCCCGCACGGGTCTGTGCAGAGCTCGTTCTCACGGAGGTGAACCTCTGCCCTGGCTCTGCGCAGATCAGCAGGTCTGAAAGCAGGGGAGCTCCAGTGAGTGCCGCACAGATGCACTGCTGTCTATCTCACTCTTAAAAAAAAAAAAAAATTATGAAACTTCCTGATTCCAACTGAAGGATAAGAATGAAGATGTTGTTCTTCCACATACTGTCCTTTTTTACAAGTTCCTAGGAAAAAGGAAGAGAAGAGTAAGGAAGGAAAGAAAGGAAGGAATGAGAAGAGAGGAAAGAGGAGAGGAAAGGGAAAAGGAAAGGGAAAGAAAAGACAAAAGAAATTAAAAACCTGTCCTATATTAGACTCCTGGAAATGTGCCAGGGACAATGTTGCAAACGTAATCCACCAGTGTTCGAAAAATCAGGCTTGGAAGCCAGCACTCCTTTCCCATACTCTGTAAAGAGGTGGTTTTGTTTTTTTCCTGCCACCATCTCACAGCAAACACGTCTTCATTACAAAAAGCACAAACGCTGAAAGGATCGCCGCAAGTTAAACATGTTTTGCTTTCCATGCACTGTTAGCGCTGAAGCAAAGGAGATGGATACTCTTTGGCTTCTGACAATTGAAACACGATCCAGAACCATTTGTCAAATAACCACAGGGGTATTACCTTTCTCTAAAATACAAAGATTGTGTTGGGGCTCTCCATCAGACATTCAAACCTATTTATATTCGGTGTTCCCAGGATGAGCAATTTGGAATATCTTTCTTGTCTTATTTGCTCATCTGCATATAATAATAAACCCCAAGAAAGTAGCCAGGTTACAGGAACAGGGTAAATATGTGAAGGTTGAAGAGAAATAGATGCTGTATGCCTATTTAGTAATTATGTAGTTTTTATTATTTTGGTAGGCACAAGCCACTTCATGAAGATCTATGTCAGGTCATTGTTTTGAGAAATTTCCAGTAAGGATACAAAATGGGAATTAAGGACTAGGGAATGACATTATTACAGTCTGCTAAGTCCATTGTTTTCCTAGAGAGAATTTTTCCTTGCTTTACTTTCTAAAATGTATTTTCTTCTCCAGTTAGGTTAACATAGCTTTGCAGAGTTAAGCTGAGCAAATGGCACCTAGCTCTCAGCACACCAGTAGCCAAGTCAACCTCTGAACACATTACAATGCCAAATCCAAAGTACCGCATCTGCAGCGGTGCGGCGTTCCCCCTCGTTTTTTGCAGGGACTTTTGGGGACATACTCCATACCATTTGTACTGGAGTAGGGTGCGATTCTTTCTCAGTTAATTGTGTGAAATAGAGCCACCACGCTACGCTTGCCTGTCCTCGTGAGCACCCAGAAGGACTGAGGGAAGCCGATGAAGGACAACCAGCCTTTCAGTAATGCAGACCACGGCCTCACCGCAATGTAGGCGACTGCAAACGTGAGCGAAAGCAGAATCTGTGCTCAAATCCACATCACTAGTGCTGCCAGTTACTCTTGACTTGAAGTACTGTCAAATCTGGGCAAGATTTTTGTCTGCAAAGCAAAAAAGGTTAAGGCGGCAGCAAAGTGCTTTGCTTTGAAGACGTGTCTAACCAGGACCGAGGTTCCCCAGGCTGTGTGTACGGAACAATGAAGCCTCCGGTGTTCTGTATATTAGATCTTTCCACTTCTAATCCTGCCAGCCTTGTCAAAAGAGCTTGCATTTTGTTCTTAGGGTTGCCAAAGCTTCCTTCAAGGAAGACACACACACACACAGAGATTTCTCTCACAGAGATGATAATTTTGTTCTTTCTTGATGTTTTTCTTAGCCTGAAATAAATTATTAGCATAAAGTTGCACATGGAAAAAACCATAAAAGTCTCATACATCCTTTTTCTGTTTCTAAATTCCGTAAATGAAAGCGACCAGCAGGAAACTAATAAAAGTGTCACAGTCACAATTCTGTTCCTTTTACATGTTTCAGTTGAGTTTTGCAGCTCTGGGTCATTATACTGCACAATGTAGGTATATAGGTACATCACCAACTTTATGTGAGAAATTCTAACTTAATAGCTCTTCTGCAGAATTCTGATATGGTTGTTTGCAGAGATTTGAAACTGTCTTCTCCACTGGATTTCATATATTGTGTGAAGTTCTTTCTGTAGAACTTTATTGGTTACTTCTTAAACAAATGTTGAGATTATAAAAGTCAGAAATCCTTGATTTTTTTAACTTTTTATTTAATTATTTTCATTTAACTTTTATTTAGCTTTGTGTTTAGTTTTATTATTATTAAAGTAACTAGTAAATTGAAATTACTAGATATAAAAGGATATATAACGTATAAAAGGATCAATCAAGCATACATGACATGCAAATACTTGTTATCTCTTGGCATAAGTAAAACGCAGAAAGTCGGTAATCTTCCAGATACAGATAACACTTAGCAGATAAAAGTCCTCAATTTACTTTCTGAATGTGTGAAGGCGTCTTCCCACACATTGCAGAGGTTTCTATCTAGAGCCTGCTGAACTCAACAGAAAGATGAAGATCTGCCTGGTAGAGTACTAGGATCCCACACTGTTTCTTTCTTACTTCTCAGTACTGAAAACAAAATCTGGTCTTTTTCAGACTTCTTTAACATTTATCCTGTCAGACTCCACAGCTGCATTTCTCAAACCTCTCATACATCAGTCTGAACAACAATGGAAAGAGCTGAATAATACATAGCTTCGGTGAAATCCTGAAATGGAACTTACTGTCTCTCCAAATACTTCTCAAGTTCCAGGATTTTAAGATTAATTAGCTAATTTCCTTTTACATAAATCAGTGTCTTCAAACATGAAGCAGCTGTGAATTTTCATTAACCAGTTGGCTCCTTCTGGGGTATGAGGTTTGCGATCACCACTACTGGGCTGCTTCTGTGGCTTTGAGACTTGAAATTATTTGCATGGAAATAATAGTGCTTCAGAGACAAGGAAAAAGTGGTGATTCAGACCTGTCTGGTTCTCCCACTCAGCCGTACTGACTCATCCAAAGCTTTAGTATGCAGCACGAGAAAGGATGTGTGAGCTGAGTTGCTCAAGTCCCTTTCTACATCTCTAATACCACACAACTGGCAGTTTCTCAGGCTGACAGGAATTTGTTCTTGCAAAGAGCCATACGCTTCATTTTAGTATCTCTTTGAATGCCTTTCCACTGACACAACCCACGGAAGTTCTTGCTCCGGGATCTAAAGGCAGGAATTGCTTTAACATTTGTAGTATTAAATGGTCCAAAGCGCAACAGAGAGGACTAGAGAAAAGCAGACCACACGTGCTAGCAAAGGGCTCATAATGCATTCAGCCGTTCTTCGTTCTGGTCAACAGGAATTGTGCCCGTACCTGGACTCTCTGAGCCTCTTCAGTACATTTTCTGAGTTTATTCTTTCCTGGTTTCTAGAGCCTTTGTTTAGAAGATAAGTATACCAAGTGTGGACGGCCTGAAAGGCAGCCAGCGAGGCTTCAAGAAACTACATCACTAGCAGGATACTTCTGAAGGCATTGGTGCTCTGTTCACTAAGGCATGGAGGAGGACCTAAATAAGTACAATTTCCACTCTTCGACAATACGGACATCCTACGAAGGAAGACAAGTGTATGTATTCCCACATCACAAGTGGAGAAATGAGGCTCAGAGAAAAGAAGTGCAATGTTCCCTGTTTGGTCTGCATTTTGGGGTGCTTGAGAGCAACTAGGCACCTGAAATGGGGCACTCAGCTGGTAGACACAATTTTGGGCTACCTGGCTTTCCTAAGCTCCTATCAATTGCAGTTCAATAAGGTGAGAAAGCAGGTAGAGAACCTGTTAGCAAAGATGAACATGGGATCCCTTAATGAAAGGAAGGAATGGGTGCATAGCTGCATGGGTATAACAATGCCTTGTGAAGGTGTAATACGTGCTTAAAGCTCACATCAGTCATTCCCTCCAGACAGAAACATGGGCGTATGCACCAGACAGCACACATGCAGCCACTGAATCATCAGATTGTTGCATGCTACGCACCTGCAGCTGAAATCCCTGACATGCCTTCAGCAAATCGGACATACCTGAGACATACGTAGAGCACAAGGCCAGGTATTGGATCTGCATAGGAGGCAGGATTCCTGCCCACAATAAATTTAGCTTTCTGTGCCTGTGCTTTGGCTGTTTGCTGCTCCGCCTCCTGCCAGGGCTCCTGCCAGGCATCCAGAGACCCTGGACAAATGCAATGGTCTGGGAAGAAGTAGCTAAAGCTTACTAAGCCACCTTAGCAAATCCACGGTTGCTGAAATATGTAAGTAGACCCGTGGAGAAGGGGCTTCTCATATTGGTACTTTGCTGGGAAAAAAAAAAAAAAACAGGGTGAATGAGTTGTACAGAAAGTATTAATTCTGAAAAATGGTTTTGAGCCTAAGCAGTAGTTTGTGTCATATCACACTTGTTAAGTGCTGTGCAAATAGCTGTAATACGCTGCCGAAGTGATTATTATTTTAGCAATAGAACATTGCGCATTGCTTGCAGGGCAGCTGAGATGTTACTTTAGGATGAAAATAGCAGAGAAGCATCACTTTATTAGTCATGCAGGAGTGCGTGAAAGCGAGCACGAGTGATTTCCAGACTTCTAAGCCTGCGCGGGTTTTGAAGGGGTTCAGTTTGGTAGAAATCCCTTTTTATACGGGAATGTAGTGCAAGACTGCTCTGTGCTGGAGTCAGTCTCCCCCCTCCTCAAGTGTCCTCTCTCTGAGAGCAGCTGGGACTTCAACGTGACTTGCAAGGAGCTTTAACAGAGACAGTTATGGCATAGGTTTTAAAGGAAAATATATCTATTGCATGAATAATTTTTACATGTCAGATATGTTAAATACTGCAGATTTGGACAGCCTTCCAGGATACTGCAGATCAGTTACATGTCACAATGGAAAACCTGCTACTGTTTGGCAAAGGCTCAGTGATTCAGGCAGGGTAGTCTACCTGTTGCAACAAGCCCATATCCTGTGTGCAGTAAGAAGATACCAAATCCCAGGAGTATCTGTTTCCAGCTAACTACTTCTGGAGAGTGCTCTCTTCTAATGCAGGCTTGTGTCCTGCTGCTGGTCTTTACATCTACTTTTTTTTATGATACTCAGTACAGAGACTTGCACTTTTCCTATGCTCTGTCTGAAACCAGATTTGTTAGCTTCCTGGACACACTGAAATGCCACCCTTCTCTTTCCCCTGCTAGGCTATTGAAGGGAAAGGTACTGAGGCAGTGGTATTTACTGTGTTACCTACTGAGATCCCTGCCAGCCTGAAGCATGATCCTATGATCCTAGGCAGCCTTCCTCATTTGTTTCCACTTCAATTTTGAATTTACGGCACATGCATTTGGAGCTCTGGACTGGTACTGTGATTATTTTTAATTTGAACAAATAAATGCAAGTCAACAAGTCTTCCTTTTTTATGCATTGAGAAAAAAAAAAACAATGAGAAAAAACATTAGTTAGGTCTACACCAGTAGCACAAGCGGGGTTAGTGCAGTTTGCTTTCAGACATTGGCGTGCCTCTGCACAGTTATTGCTCCCTTAAAATCATGCTCTTTAAGACTGTAATGCTGTTAAATCTCAGGCTTTAGATTTGCCAACTGTACTGATGTGATCGTGTTGAAGTCTGGCCTGCTCTGTGACCTTGCTTCATTAAATCAATAATGGTCAACTACATGTCTTTATTTGCACAAAGGGTAAATTCAGTCCAGTCCAGTTTCTAGCCTACTGGCTCTTTGCAAATTCTCCTTTATCTGCAGTAGTAAAACCATTATTTTTGGTTCTTTCTGGAGGTTCTTTCTTCAATCCAGGTGAGTATTGAACCAGTATAATGTCCGTAGTGAAGACGGTGAGCGTTGTCGCCCTCAGGAAGGCAGTAACTTCTCCTGGTTGGAGCAGGAAGGCCGGTCCATCCCCAGGGTCCCTTGAGTCCCCATCCACATGGGGCGAGGAGAGCACGCTGTCAAGTGCTTCAGGGGACTGGAAACTTGCAGCACTGGTTTCCTTATAATAAAGAAACAATCAGATGTTTTTTTAATTCTCTCCCTCCTAAGAGCCAAAGGCATTTCTTAGCTTTTTCAAAGCTGGAGACTTCCTTCTTGAAATCAGGTTTAATCGCTTCCCCTTCCTCTTCTGACTTGCCCATGCCTGCTGTCATTCAGAACAGGTCCTCCCCTGCTGTGCCCAAAGGAACACCGTAAAAGTCAACAATTTCTGCTATGCAGGCCTGAATCATCACCGTCGAAATGATCGGGAGAGAGCAGCTCTCTCATGAAATCTGCAAACCAAGGCAGGCAACTGGGCACCAGTTTTAATGAGGTTACATTTTTGAGATGTTCTTTGAAATCATAACAGCTAGACACCGACTCCCAACTCAAGATAAACAGATAATTTCCACACCAGAAATTCCTGTTAATATTTAAGCAAGGCTTAATCTTCCTCTTGAAATGAAAATACGCTTTCAAAGCAACTTTATTTAAGAGGAGAATGTTTCTTCAAAAGTATTTTAACAGCTCAGATAACTATATATATCATCACCAGGCTTCAGGCACTAATCATTAGGAATAACACAGATACTTAGCATTTTAGGAACTAGTGCAGCAACTGCAGTTTATTAAATAAACCCTCATGAAAGGACTTAATGATTTCTCATCAGAGTGAGGGCTGCAGCAGGGAGCTTCCAGTTGCCACACGTCTCACCTATAACGCACAGGACAGTGTCCCAGCTGCATACGTGCCTTTCCGATGTTTAAGGACACATCACCTTTCAGTGCAGGACAAATGACCAAAAGTGGATGAATGAGGATTGCTTAGTAATAGGAGAATTTTTTTTTTTTAATATTAATAAGGCTATGCTATAGCACTCAGCCCTTCTATTATTAGAAAAGCATAGCAACAAAGAAAGTAGGGCAGCTTTATTAAGGACATTATGGAATCACGAATCTAATGCAGTACACATTGGGCTGTGTCCCACATATACTCTATGTGGGACACTGTAAAGTGTATGACTGTGCTCCTATTGTTCTAACAAGAGGCAAGACAAAGGAGGGTGCTGAACACAGCAATGCAATCACTGGCAACGTTCAGCTAAATATCTCTGTCAGATGCATAATTTTTATTATTTACCATGAAAAGCTAGGCTGGCTTTAATCACATTTACAAACCATTTTATAAATCCAGGGTTAGAGCGTTTACCCTCAGACTTTAGACTTAACCGGATTTGATTCCACAGAGAAAAGTTTTAAATGTAGTAAACGTTGTGATTGGGCAAGGCTCAAAGGCAAGTCAAAAATAAGCATGAAGCACTTGCCATGATATCATGCACATCTTGAAAGGAGAGATGCTTGCATTTTCTTTCATTCCTTTCACACTTGAAAAAATGCAGGCATTTCAGATCCCAGTCAAGGGAAGGAGAAGCTCTGTGATTTGAGTGTTGGAATGTGCCGTTCTCATCTTTGTGTTGTTTTTATCATTTCAGATATCTGAGCAAAGAATCACTGTGCCGTTCATCTGGCGTAGAAAATGGCCCAGAATTAAACTGTGACTCATTTTCATGACAATTAAGGAGGAGAAGGAAATATTAACGCTTTTCCCACAGCAAATGCCTTAAGCCTAGATTCAAAGCAGCCTCATGTGGATGCAAATCCTGCTCTTCTCTGTGTTAAACTCTGCAAATAAGCGCAGTCACAAGGCTTTACAATCCTGCAGTTATGCCTTTCGTTCAAGGCAGAACAACCTGCCTTGAGTCGGTTCCCCCACATGAGATTTGCAGTAGAGCTAACCGGTAGCTAACAAGTTTTAGCAGCCTCCAATGTCATCTCCTATTTCTCTTTATCCCCCAGGCAGCGCATCATGCAGCGGTATTTGATCTGAATACTGAGGGCTGCCAGCATGCTGCACTCAGCATGTTTATTTGGCAAAAAAAGCCCAACCCAAAAGCAATGCTAAACAGTCTCGGAATAATTCAGAGGCAACAGCTGGCATCAGGGAATTTGGTAACCTGCACGCACAGCAGCATCCCGGCAGAAGGACTGGGCTGCCCTTGGAAATGCCACAGAGGTCAAGTCCTCCCTGTTCCTGGAAGAAGGTGTAATTGCAGTGAGTGGTGCGGTGGGATTTTGAAACTCTCCCGCAGGCATCCAGGGGGGTTACGCTGCGTTTGGGCTGGGCTGGTTTAGTACAAAACGCGGGCAGGACGCGTAATGCTGGAGCGACTCAGAGTCAGACGGAAAGGAGGGAAGGAGCAGATGAGTCGCAGGTAACAAGCACTGTAGTAAATCGCATCTCTTTCCCGGGGCTGAACCGATGCGTCAAGGCTGCTTCGCTTTTCATCTCCTGACTTCCCAGGATGCCAAGCTCCAGCTCTCTGGTTTTCTCCCTTCAGATGCAGTAGGTCCCAGTTCCCTGCATGCCCTAGAAACCTCACGGGTTGCGACTTGCCGCTCCACAGAAATCTCGGGCTCTTCCAAGCGTTTCTGGTCAGACCTACCTGATGGTTTCAAGGTATCTCTCCATCCCGAGAGATCTGTGGGGAACGTAAATGGGACAAGGCAAGGGTAGAGAGATGGGTGTTTGGAGAGGCGAAAGGCCAGGCAGAAAACACAAGTGCCTTGCTCCCCAGAAAGGCAGTACAGAGAATCGTGAGGCCAAAAGTACATTTGCTGGAAGCCCTTTGCGAGGGAAGGCTGGGAGCGAGCGGAGGTGAAGCGAAACGGCAGCCAGCAGCGACAGGGTTAGCAGCGTGCCTCCCTCCTCCTCTCTTTCGTGACCACAGAGGCACGAAAGCTTGCTACCTCCTGTTGTGAAAAATGAGCTGGGTGGAGTGATTCATATGCATGCGATTTAAACAAGCTATTTTAATTGTCACTTAAAGGAGAAAGCAAGTGACCTTGGTTAAAGTTATCAGGTTTTATTCCTGTTTTGCATCTGTATTTAATCATTTTTCCAAAGAACAGTTGAAGCCTAGTAGCTGGTAACCACTGAGGTTTCTTCCTCAGCACCTGAAGCCTTTTGCTATCTTTTGTACTTTCTTGTTTCGCTGACTTAGAATGTGATATGTATACATTCAAATGCTTAATTGACATTTTTATTCAAATGCTTAATGTTTACCTTTTATTATATTAGAAAATGGCAAATTATATTTTGTATTTACTAGGTAATTCAATTTTTTTTCTTAGGACTTATGTTGAAGTGCCTTGGGATAGAAATTAGGCTATAATAACATACAAAAAGGCAGCATTGGTTTTCATTATCAAATGAAGTCACATTAAATGATTTGGATGTGAAAGAAGAAGAAGGTGTCAAAACCTATTTTGTATTTAAAGTTATCTGAATTATTAAACAAAGAAAACTGATGTTCATGAAATAACTGTTAACCAGTGCTTAAACAGCCTAGAATGAGTAGATCTCAGCCCTGGTGTCTCAGTTTATTCGTAGACTGGTGGGTAGGAAAAAGGAATTTCTAGCTTTTTTGACCTGTAATTAATTTCTCATTTCTAATGAACAAGTCATTGACCAAGCTAAAATGAAGAAACTGAAATAAAGGAAATATGCTTTCCTGACTTGCAATAAAGGCTCCAAGTGAAAAAAGCTTGTTCATCACTTCAATAAGCAGCTGTTCCAGGAGTTTACCTACTGCCTTGGCTCCCCATTTCAGTGCTCTGCCTTTCTTTAAAACCTTGTTAGCAAACGTGTTACTAAAACATTGAGCTTTTAATTTGAGCAAGGACTGAACCTGAGGTCTCCCCTCCTCTTCACAAGCAAGCCCCCTCTCCTGTGAGCTGTGAGGTTGTAGCTGGCTTAGGCAAGATGGAAATACTCCATAGGGGCGGGAGGGAGAGGCTGAGAGCTGCCGGCAGCCTGAATGCAAGAACAACCTCCCAAAAGCTGGGAGATGAGATTTCACATTCCCTCAGGGCAGGTGGGGGGGTTGAATTTGAACTAATGCCTTGACTGCAGAGTTTGTGCATAGGAGGGAAAATACCGGGCACCTCCAGACTTGCTGAGGGGGGAAGGTGAGATGAACTTTGACTCCAGATGCAGAACAGGTTGGGAAGCACCAGTTTGGGCACCGCGGTGGCATTTAAACACAAGACATGCAGCTCAGCCTTGTCAGAGCTGTGTATGTTTGGCTGCATGGACAGCAGCAAAAAGCCATGCATTGAAAGTGATGCTTCTCAAATCCAGAGCAACTTACGTCTTTTGGGCAACAAATCAAAAGGCTATTTTGTGCAGTCACCACAGTAGCGTTTATGTGCAACCAAATACAATTAGGGTTGTTCAGTACTTGTATTTTCCCCATTCTGTCTGTTCATGCTGTCGTCGGTGATAATTTCATTTTGTTTTTAAATTGTGGTGCTTCCACAGATCACCTTCTGATATCTTACAGACCGTTAGTAGTTTCCAGACTGGAGCTTAAAAAGCTTTGACCCCGGGGACTCAACCATTGGAAAGCTAAGTGCATGGAAAGGTTGGAAGCACAGAAGGATAAAACTGGATTTTGTGACTGCCAAAAATATTAAACTTTCCTAAATCTAGCATGGACTATGTTCCCATGTCACAATCAGCAAATCCCAAAACAGAAACCAGATCTTCTGAGTTCCAGCCCAAAACCTCTCCACTGGGCTATGGTTATTGCGTCTGCATTAATTTTGCATTCCCACATCTGGTAGAAAAGCACAGTTTTAAAGTCTTAAAATCCCAGTGAAACCTTCATTAACACCAGGAAGCTTCCAAGGCATCCTCAACACTGCTGACTGACTCCAAATTTACTCCTCTTGAATTAGACTTGTTGCACAGCCGGCTTATGTTGATCATTCGCAGGAAAGAGGTTTCTCTGTTTTTTTGTAACGCATTGATTAGAACCACCCTGTTTGCCCCAGGGGAAGTAGATGATTCATACCATGGGACCTTCTTTCCCACATAGTTCAGACACATTGGCTACTTCCCTCTGCTGGAGGGAACCAAGATTCATTCTGGACAGACAGTCCAACCTACTGAGAGATCCCTCTGAGGTCAAGGAGACTTCCAGAGGCCATGTTCAGCACTTGATGCTGTAGAGCATTTCTAAATTAGACCTTAGCACTGGATTAAAGTAAGATACAAGACTGAGGGTTTGGACTATGCAAACCAAGATGCTGAGGTCAAGATTTCCAGAAACCAAGATTTCTGGTCTTTCCCACTGCCCCTGGAAAACATTTTCAGCCTTTGGGCTGTGCTTGCTTTCTTGATTAAATACAGAAGTTGCTTGCATGCTCATAAACCTCCAGGGGAGGAGGGGTACCACTGAGTTTTAAAGAGTTTTAAAAGCATAAGATGGCCTAATTTCCTCTTATGACTCTCAAAACTCTCTCCTAATTTCCCGTCAAATAACTGCCACGTTAATCACATTGCAGCTTACATGGCAAAATGTGATCTTGCCAGTTTCTGTGCCTGTAACTGTTTAGTGCTCCTTCAACTGACTTCTGAAAGCCTGGTTCACATGGATAAATTTCTTTACATTCAGTTCATCTTCAAGGTTGGGAGAGCTTTGCCATGCCCAATATACTGGTATAGAAAAGTCTTCTCAGTAGGAGAAGAGATATATTCCAAGTACAGCCATTACCTTTTAATCACCCAAGCCTGCTGGATTACCTGAGACAAAACAGAAGTTACCGGCGCAGGAATGTCCGATCAACACGAGGAGGAAATTTCTGCGCTCTTCACAGAAGACACAAGGGAAGGGGAGAGACAAGAGAGAACAGAATTTGCTGCCTTAGAAAAGGAAGATGAAGACGTTCAAAAGAAATGTCAAGTAAGACAGGGAAAGGGGGGAACTTGAAAAAAACTCTGTTTACAAGAGGTCCCCAAAAGAGACGGCATAAAACAAGCACTGAACTGTAGAGTTACTTGGATGACTCGTCTGGCATTTGCTCACTTTACGTTTGCAGGGAGCAAAACGCAGAACAGTTTTTGTCAGAAACACAGTGTTTGGGGCATCTTGCCTCTCTCCAGGAATTCACTGTTGCTTCAGAGTTTCACAAGTAGCTCTTCCAGTTACCTGAATAGTCACGGAAAAATGCTAAGAGAGCCCTTACCCCCCTGCCCTGCCTCTTTTTAGTCGCTCACTGGAAACTTTTCACTCTACCCATCACACAAGTTCTATCAAACCTCCCTTCAAAATAAAGCTGGGCTCCCTGCAATTCCCCTAGGAAAGAGGGGAGTTCAATGTTTGTTGCCAGTGAGCTGGACTGCAGAGCATTTTGGTAACCTCCCCTCCCTGAAGTATTCCTCGTCCTTTCGACGAGCTCCCCTCAACACCTGCTTGTGGGGAAGAGCAAAGGAGCTGGAGATAAACTCGCGCCCGGTGACCGCTCTCCTCCCTTCCCACTGAAATCACAACCCAGCTCTTCGCAACAGCAGAGGCTCCTGAGAGGCAAAGAGGGGACCGGGGTTCATGCCCCTTCATGAAGGGGTCGGGCAGCGGCATGCTGACGGCAGTGCCTGAGGGCTGTGTGAGGGCTGCATCGTATCCCTGCGGGTAACCGTGAGTCCCAACGTGCCGCCTTTCAGCCCTCCCGGCTGAGGAAAAGCTCATGAACCCAGAAGTCTCCCAAACACCCCGGCAGAGCTCTAGCCATGCCGCAAAACCCCATCAGTCCTTCCCTTGGCTCTGAAGCCCGAAACAGTGTGTTTTCTATGTGGGCAGAGGTACCCAGAGGGTACCAACAACCAAATAAGCGCAGGAGGAGAAGAGGAGCCACGGCTGGGGCACAGATACGGTGCCTGGATGTCTCATGCTGCCTTTGCATGGACACCATGCCGAATCAGCATTTGAGGGAGGTTTTTACTTTTATCCAGGACCGTCTTGCCAGGTCATCTGGCAGACCAGTTGGTGTTTCTGCACGGGAGCTATATCTGGAAATTTTGGGCTTCCTTGGAGTGCACGAGCCAACCAGACAGGCGCTGGGTGCTTGATAAGCGCAGCCCTTCCCGTGCGTGGGCACAGCATCGCTGCGCGGCCGTGCCGTAGGTCCGACGCTTGCTGGCGGCACTGTGTGTACTCAGCACACAAACACCATCTGTACGACACATGCACAACATGCTCACGGCTTTCCAGAAACCTGGGGGCTACCGAGGAGGCATTACATCGCACACGTGGGCATCTTTGTACCCAAAATCTCCTAGGGAGAAACATGACAACCCTCAGCATGGGTCTTTCTCCATCTGCAGAAAGGCTTGACTGTCCCTGTTGAATGGCCCCTCTGCACGTCCCCGTATCCATAATTCATCTGGTGTGCAGGCTGTGCTCCAACAGGCTGCATGTGATGCCTCTTTTCAGCCAAGCTAGCAGGAGCTGTGTTGTTCTTTACTTATCTCTGACTGGTTCTTCACCTATTTATTACATATACATCAGTGCCTTTTCACTCTGCAGAAATAATTTTTAATGTGCCCATAGGGCTGATTGTATAAGATGCCACATGACAACAAACAAGGCATTTCATGTTCACATAATGCCAGCTGCTTTTCATCAGCAAGTCCCAAAGCACTTTTTATAAAGGAGTCTGGCATCTTTATCTCCAATTCACATATGGGGACACTGAGGCGCAGGTAGGTGGGCAATCTCCGGTCAGTCACATCTCAGCAGTGAGTCCAGGGATAGAAACAATGTCTACTTGATTCAAGCCCGCTATTGTATAAACAGGGGGCCCTGGGTTTGGTTATCGGGGTTTTAAGCCCCTGTTTACCACTTGCTTTCATATACCTTGTGTATCTTATACCTTTTCTCTCCGCAGTTGCAGAAGCCCTGTGTTGTGCACCTCACCCTTCGCTCCACGGCAAAACAGACGGGAGCCAGCTGACAGCAATCCGCTTCTTCTTTCTAGCACACATGTGATTTCTGATCGAAAGCCAGGAGCTTGGTTGGCAGGAAAAGACTGAAAAATATCATTGCAATTAATGTGGAGAAACTTGAAGCTACAACACCATCAGCAATTCCGCAGAATGAAACATAAAAGTGCAAAAAGACTAAGCGATGCTTTGCAAGCCATATGGGTGGGTTTTTTTCAGGGACTGCTGGACAATTTTTAATAGACCAGTTGGATGGGCAAATTCCTGTGATTTTTGGGCAGGGTATGGGATGACAGAAAGTGTGCTGGATGGGCACCTCTGATGGAAAAAGGAAAAGAAAAGGAAGGTGGATATCAGAACCACAGAGGGTTTAATACTGCTGGGTTAATGCAGACAAAAACTCTTTAATGGCAATCTGCCTGGGTTGGGGTTGCAGAACCTCAGTCAAATTCAGAAGCAGAAGAGTGAGATCAATACAGAGCAGAGTACCAATTAACATCCCTGGTTTTCAAGAGCATCCTTCATTTGTCCTCTAAAATTTCCTTTGTCTCTGTCACAGTTCAATAGACAGCACTGAAATTTCCCTTATAAGTTATGAAGCAGGTTGCAGCTAGCCGGAGAAGCAACACTATATACATTAGAAATCTGTGTTAATCATATATAGAAAAACAACTTCCAAGTTTAAATATGTATGGTTCCTTGCCTTACATCAGAGATTTACTTGAGAAACAGACGTGATTTGTTAAGTAAATGCTTTTCTAATTCTCCTCAGAGATATGTTTCCTTAAAATATAGTGTATATCCTTGTATATATAATATGGTCATGTTAGGGAAAATACAAACAAACTGCATTGAAGACAGAAAATGCTTAGATCCCTGTCTTCTTCTGAGAGCCAGGCAGCTGCAGCTCCAGCATCTCTCTTCATTCCCCTTCCCCCCAAGCGCTCCGGCAAACATTTAAAAAGCAAAGTTTCGGCCCGAACATAGAATTTCACTACTTTAGTTGGTTGAGTTTAGCTGGTTACGTTACCTCATTCCTTTTTCAGGGCAGGTCTCCACTGCAGGGCTGAACCGGCCAGCCAGGTGAGCTTTATCCCTTGCTCTTTTACCTCCCTCCCTTCCTTTTTTATGAATCTTTTGCATTTTTGCTCCCTATGGGGAACGCTGGAGAAACACTTCAACAAGTGGAGATGGCAGCAACTGGCCCGCAAGCAGGGCTGGAAGCCCAGCTGCACTGCAAACAGGCACCACATGCTTGCGGTCGCTGAGGTCCACTTGCCATTTCGTCACGGACCGAGTCTCGCCATACCCGCCAGCCTGGAGGATGTGACACAGCCAGCCCAAGCCTTGAGCAAGCCATCAGCCCCTTCCTACCTCTGCAAAACACTCCCTTGCCTCACGGAGCTGCTGGGGGGCTGCGTTTTGCATAGTAGTGTTTTT
The DNA here is from genome assembly GCF_035582795.1 of Mycteria americana. Lineage (NCBI taxonomy): Eukaryota > Metazoa > Chordata > Aves > Ciconiiformes > Ciconiidae > Mycteria > Mycteria americana. The sequence continues at coordinate 76,975,137 of NC_134366.1, read as the reverse complement.
TATCTCCTATCTTAGAATCACAGAATGGTTTGGGTTAGAAGGAACCTTTAAAGGTCATCTAGTCCAATCCTCCTACCACAGGCAGGGACATCTTTCACTAGATTGGGTTGCTCAAAGCCCCGTCCAACCTGACCTTGAACACTTCCAATGATGGGGCACCCACAACTTCTCTGGGCAACCTGTTCCAGTGTCTCACCACCCTCATCGTAAAAAATTTCTTTATCCTATCTAAATCTACCCTCTTCCAGTTTAAAACCATTGCCCCTTGTCCTGTCACTGTAGACCCTGATGAAGTCTTTCTCTGTCTTTCTTATAAGCCCCCTTTAATATACAGAAAGGCCACAATAAGGTGTCCCTGGAGCCTTTCTTTTCCAGGCTGAACAACCCCAACTCTCTCAGCCTTTCCTCATAGGAGAGGTGTTCCATCCCTCTGATCATTTTCATGGCCCTCCTCTGGACCCACTCCAACAGGTCCATGTCTTTCCTGTGCTGAGGGCCCCAGAGCTGGACGCAGGACTCCAGGTGGGGTCTCACCAGAGCAGAGTAGAGGGGCAGAATCACCTCCCTCGACCTGCTGGCCACGCTGCTTTTGATGCAGCCCAGGATACGGTTGGCTTTCTGGGCTGCAAGCGCACATTGCCGGCTCATGTCCAATTTTTCATCCACCAATATCCCCAAGTCCTTCTCCACAGGGCTGCTCTCAGTCCATCTTCAGTAACAGAGCACTTTGGAGGAGCAAAGTGTGACTACCTTGAATTGCACAGGTATTCACAATGATGGCAAAAGTAATGAGGAATAATGGCTGGGAGTATTTAGCAACCTGTTCACTGCCAGAAGCACCACAGAAAATTCACGTTGCTTCAGGACTGGGTGCTCTAGGGCCTCTACATATCCTACCAGAGCAATTTCACCTAAGCAGTGGCCTGCTCTAGATAGCCATCTTTCCCTACATCTCCCCTAAGGAGCACATCAGTTCAGGTCACGCTGGCAGGGGCAATGCGCTCCCAGGCACTATTTTCCCAAGGAAAGTTGGGGACATCCCAGCCATGGACAGGTCATGCAGCAGCAGGCTTCAGGAAGGTGGCAACGCTAATTGCTCTGTGTTAATTTAATTAATTTTAGTTAATTGCTCTGGTGAGAACAGCTTGCTGCCAGCTGTACTTCCTCCCTGTGAGGGGCTGAATCACTGGGTTTGTTCTGAGTCGGGACCAAAAAATCGATTGTCCTGAGCAGGGGTGGCCGAGGTGACCAGGGTGACGCCAGGGACAGTGGTACACCCCAGGAAGCAGCGTGGCGCAGCCAGACAGGGGTACCCAGCCATCCAACCCCCACGTATCACTGCCCTGGGAAGGTTTTAGGGCTGACACTTTGTCCGGGGGAGCAATTGCCCATACTTGAGCGTTTTGAGCTGCAGCATGCAAGAGCCAACGCGTGGTCCACAAGACTTGCATTTGGGGAGCAAGCTCTGCCTCTGCACATCTCCTCCCCATCATTCGGCGCCCTGCACCATACCAAGGTGTTTGACCGCAAGCTTGCACAGCCCCCTCCCGCGTTTCGGTGAGAGGGGGCCCTTTGCCTGGCTATTTACTTGGCAGGGCTCGAGCTGTGCACAACCTTAGACACACGTGTAGTCCTACTGACGCGTCTGGCCAGTCAAAGTCACCAAACTACAGATATACGAGACTCCATAAGAAAAGCATAAATGTTCAAAAAGCACGAGACTGATTTTTCTGCAAGCTATCACTTTGCTGCTTCTTTGGGAAAGAGGCCTGTCTACATAAATAAGGGCAACAATTAATTAAAGGGGCGGGGGGGCAGGAATGGGGAGAGGTGAGTTACAATCTCCATTTCCAAATTCAGCTCATTCTGTCCCACAGCCAGATTCCACTGTAGCTACATTGGGTTAACGTTTGGGGTCAGCCTTGGTAGCAATGTATATATAGTAATTCAGCTGGAAATCTAAAATGTGATCAGACCTGGTGAAAGCAAGCTTATTGGTATTTATTTTTCATTAAGTGCGTGACCTGAACAAAGCCACCTTTACTTTTTTCCCCACATCACCTTTTGTTTAAGTTTATAGCGCGTTACAGTGACTCCACCATGATGCACCCATCATAACATCTTACGATCATGAAGAAAGAAATTGTATTTGATTTTGTCACCTGAATTTCATTTATTGCCAGAGACAGATTGCTGGCGCTTCTGCACTTTGTTGTAGGCTTATATGAGAAAGCAAATTGAGATGAGGAAAACGAGGGGTCAGGATTTTCATCTGCAGCCATATTTCTAGAGTACTTTATCATTTATAAAAATTCACTCCAGTCAAAAAGTAGATTATTTTTACCTATTGATACAATTGGTAATTCTTGTATTTCAGAAGTGTAAAGGAAAACGCCCATCGTAGATATATATTCTGCTCACATGCATTGCAAGGACATGGATCAAAGAGTAGGGAAAGGGTCAGGGAAACAGACGATGGATTTGGGCACGTAGAGCAACAGGAGGCATATTTTCTCTGCGCCCAGCGCTCTGGGTGAGCAAGGGACATGGGTTTTGTTTTGGAGCCTGCCTGCCGCACAACTGAGGCACAGCCATTTTGGCCCAAATCCGAAGGTGAGGAGCCGCAGCACCCTGCAGGTACCCTCCAGCAGGGTCAGTGGGGTTTAGTTAGGGGTTGCCGGATCCGGCAGCCCGAGAGAGCAGAGGCCACCGCAGCTCCACTCCCCCAGGTCCAACCTGTAGCACAGCTGAGAATATATTCCCAGTAGGCACACAGACAAACACAGGTATGTATACAGCACGTATATACATCGATACACACAGCCAGCCGCATAGATCAATACAGAAACACTCAGCATTCACGCAAACACATGCAGCACCAACAGCCTTGTCCTGTTCCCTTCTCAGCCTGATCAGGGTGAAGATCTATTGGGGGGCGGAAACAAATGTATGAACACAATGTGGATCCCTCCGGTAGCTGCCCATAGACACTCAGCCTGCCCAGCAGCTGGCACTGGATCCTCTCACCTCCAGTTGCCTCCTGTGCAGATACACACACACACACACACACACATACAGACGACTCCCAGCAGACCCCGGTTGGCCAGGACCCCTTGGGTCACCAGCACCTCCAGCTTCCCGATGCACAGGAGACACATGCGCGCCCAGCCCAGACTTACGGCCACTTCCATACCAGGTTCCCTGGCCACTTACCCTTCCAGCCAGCTAGTCCAGCTCAATATTTGCTCCTCATCACACACCAACATACACACCAAGACTGGCTCCAGTTGCCCTGGCATACACACCCAGACTGGCTCCAGTTGCTGGCACCATGGATGCCCAGGTGCCTGGGACCCCCAGTCCCACTCCAGCAGCTGGCACTTGCACCCCGTTCACACAGGCACAAACTGATAGGGAGTGCCTCACCCAGGAAAAAAGAGTTTGACAAGGAGACAGGACAGACTGCGCTGGTCAGGAGCAGACAAGTGTCCTGGACAGCCCCTGCTTACCCATGACCTGTCCCTTTTAAACCCTTATCCCTCTATTTTGCCACGCTTGATCCTCCCCAGACCACCTCAATCCCTCCCTGTCCTCACCTTTGCTTCCTCCCCAAAACCTCCTGTAATAAGTCTTGTGCGATGCCAAGATGCTCATCCCCAGCACCTCAGGCAGGGACCCCCTCAGTCTGTGAGACGTCCTGGAGACAGCCTGGGAAGGAGCCAGGGCAGGGAGTTTTTCAGGTTCCCCCACCTGCGTATGTGGAGATGAGCCTTTTATCACATAACCTAACAGGGCAGAGAGACCAAAGGGTCAGAAATATGAGGGGAGAGGGAAAGGGATAAGGTATTCTGGAGGCGGCACCAATAAAACAGGGAAGAGCCCTCTAGGCTGCGGTGATGAAGTTTTCAGCCTCACAGCCTCCTCCAGTAGCTAAGGGGAGGCAATGCAGCCTGTGGTAATGAAGTCTAACACTCACAACTGCAGAATTCCCAGGCAGCCAGGGAATGTACTTCACTGTGCTGCACCATTTTCCTTTCGGTCCCCAGCCAGGACTCTCTCCATTCACCAGACTAGAAATGTTCCCTCCCTCCAGGGTTCAGTACCTCAACATTTTGCCAGCTTCTCACAAAAGCGTCCCTGACAAACACCCGCAGAAATGAACAGCAGAGCATTGTAAATAAATGCTGTATAGCCCTATTCCCTCCTCTGAGACTGCCTTACAGGAAAGTTAAGGCTTGCACAAAAAAAAGGCATCTTTCCCCAACACACCATGATCATAGCAATTCCCTTTCCAAAGGCCAATTCTTTCAGCTCAGGCCTTCTCAAGCATCCCCTTGGACACACTCAGGCTCAAAATTGTGCTTCACTCTTCCTGGATCTGGAAATAAATGCATTAACAACAATTTCAAAATCAGTCAGTAAAGATTTGAACTCCAGGCTGGGGTTTCCATCCCCTGGGTCTCTGCAGGGTGAAAGACCTCTGGGCAAGGATCCGTACAGCACCAAGCACATTGGCACTTCCATCTGTGCTAGGAGCTCTAGGCCCTACTGTGGTTTGATAACAGTAACACTAGAGCAACAGAAAATTATATCCTAGCACTATAAAATCACTCTTCTTTATATAAATGTGTTGATAATCCTCAAAGCCTATCTAGTCTTTTCTCTAGTTCTTCCATCAGCGAGAGGACTAACAAAGCCTGGTTCCTAGCATTCCCCGTGCCCTCTTATGCAATGCCTTCCTGTGCCCTCACACCCCCCTCTAGATCCCACCAAAATGTTCTGCCCCTTCTCTGTCTCTACCCTCCCACCAGGAGACTACACATGGTGTGACTGGGCAGGGGCCATGAGAATGGTGCTTGGGGGGTCAGCAGATGTCAAACAGACTCTGATGAATTTTCCCTCTAGGCCTCTATTCTGCTAATGGTTTTCAAAAATCTTAAAGAACTGAAGCTGCTGAAACTTTTACCTTTCTGGGAAACTGAGCCGAAGGTTACAGAAAGTTCAAAACTTTTGGCAGAAAGGGGAGTAGCTGGATGGACATGGCATGACTATATGAACCTCAGTTCTTTGGGAAACCAGATAATAAAAAATACTGACTTTCCAGAAGAGGCTATGAGAATATTCCTCCAAGAAGATGACATTTCTTAAAATTTGGTCCAAACCCTCCGTAGGAGACAGGCTGTACAAAGGGATAGGAAAGCTCCTCTGGCATAGTAAAGACCACAGCTGGTGCCTAACAGGTACAAAGGGCTGGAGAAGGTGCAACCAATGCAGGATGGCACTTGTGTCATTCTCAGCTGGCCCCCCAATCCCTGCAAACTGCAAGTAGCCAACATGCCTTAAAGCAGCTCTGAAACCTCTTTAACTATGTGGGGCGAACAGCCACGCTGCCCCCTCTCCTGGCTCTGCCGTGGGCACACATGAGCGCAGTCGGAAACTTCAGCCTAAAATTACTGATGACTTGTCCTGTCAGTCTCGCTCATAAACCGAAGCCATGCAGAGCCTCATTTCCCATGCAGAGGGAATTCCTGGGGATTAGGAAGCTTTCCTGACAGAGAGGAAAAGGGACGTTGACTCTGAGATCTCAAGATCCCAGCCTGCTCCAGTTTACACCCCTTCACTCAGCGTGGTTGGGTGGAGGGTGCTTCGGACCCCCTTGTCTTCAGGGAGAAGATCCCGTAAGTTCATCCCCTTTAAAAAACAATTGTGAGTGGATTAGTGAATATTAGTTTACCCGGGCATGGTCGTTAAACTAAGCCTGAATCAGTGTTGCCTCCAGAGGCACGTAAAAGAAAGCTTATTGCTTCAGTTTTCTCATCTTCCATAAATTTCAGAGCAAACTCAGGAGAAATTAACGCAAAAATATCTTCTCCTTACCTTGTCCTCTGTAGGGAAATACTTGGGTTTCTGAGAGGGTTTTTGGCAAGATCTGCAAATAGATTCACTGCCAACCACAGTCAGATCTCTCTGTTGAAAAGCGAAAAACTAAAGACAGAAGGACAGAAACTCGGGTGGGTCAGTTGGCACAGCATGCCTCAGGTCAGCAACGCTTAGCCCTGCCACACCTCAGGATAATCTTCTCAGAAACCTTCATCCAGAGCAACATCTTCACAGCACTTCAGATGTTCCACTCTTCCTTTTTTTTTTTTTTTTAGTTTACCACCTGTCTTTTAATTTTTTCCCTTGCTCCCGAGGATGCCACACAATCCTATTTCCCCTCAGATTTGATGGAAACAGGGGCATACCCCATCTTCACATTTTCTGGATTAAGTGGAAGTGCAGCACCCGGCACTAGGCAGGGCATGGCAACACAGGATTCACTCTACCTCTGGGCAATGCCACAGCTGAATTTAAATGTTCAGCTGCGTATGAAATAATGTTTGATAAAGAATGAGACGCTAATGAAGACAGCATGTCTCTGAACGAGCACAAATCTTGCATGGTGTTGCCATCTTGGATTTTAAACCAAGATGTGAATTAAAGATTTGAATGAGGTCAACTGCAGTGACCCAGCTAAACAAGATGCAATTAATAGCAGGCTGACCTCTCTTACCCTTCTTCCCCCAAACCTCCTTTTCTTCTGTGTACACTTACTGCTCCTGGGGCAAAAAAGAAAAGCAGAGATTAGCACTAATTAGATTTTACTTAACATGGTTGTTTAAATAGTTAACTCTTCTCTTTCCCGCTGCGTTTTTAACATATCCACCACACTGTGTTTATGGTTGATAGGGAAGGATTTGACTGCTTTTAACATCCTCTTTTAGCAGGTCTTGTGCTCCGTCATTACAGAGAATGCTGTCTAAAGCAAGCCGAGTGTCTATAGGTGACACCATACAGTTAATGCTCACATGCAAGGAATACTCCTGAGGAAAGTCCTGATCCTGAAGGGCATCCTGTGGGATATAGTCTATAAAGCAAATATGTCTAACAAATTCTATAGTTATTTTCTGCCTCTGTGCAACACACCGTTCCCTAGAAAGCTGATACTCTGATTGTTGACAGCTAAGAGGAACAGAAATAATTGCAGGCTGCTGCCACCTCTGTCTCAGAAAGTCTATAGCCTTTTACCATTGACTATCAGGAGTATTTGCTTGCTTGACAGTATGGGAATGGGATATACAGAAATAAATGTGTCATGGTTTAACCCCAGCCGGCAACTAAGCCCCACACAGCCGCTCGCTCACTCCCCCCCCGGTGGGATGGGGGAGAGAATCAGAAGAGTAAAAGTGAGAAAACTCGTGGGTTGAGATAAAGACAGTTTAATAGGTAAAGCAAAAGCCACGCACGCAAGCAAAGCAAAACAAGGAATTCATTCACTGCGTCCTGTCGGCAGGCAGGTGTTCAGCCATCTCCAGGAAAGCAGGGCTCCATCACACGTAACGGTTACTTGGGAAGACAAACGCCATCACTCCAAATGTCCCCCCCTTCCTTCTTCTTCCCCAGCTGTATATGCTGAGCATGATGTCCTATGGTATGGGATATCCCTTTGGTCAGTCGGGGTCTGCTGTCCTGGCTGTGTCCCCTCCCAGCTTCTTGTGCACCCCCAGCCTCCTCGCTGGTGGGGTGGGGTGAGGAGCAGAAAAGGCCTTGACTCTGTGTGAGCACTGCTCAGCGGTAATGAAAACATCCCTGTGTTATCAACACTGTTTCCAGCACAAAGCCAAACCATAGCCCCATACTAGCTACTGTGAAGACAATTAACTCTCCCCCAGCCAAAACCAGCAGACAGATAGGTAGTTTAGCAGCCAGTTCCTCAGGCAGCACAGAGAGTCCCTGATCAACACAGACCCAACTTCAGCTACATCCTTCTCACAGCCAGGTCTGCATTGAACACAGACATTCATGCATGTGCACAGCAACAGACAGTACCATGAATGCACAAGAATTTTATTTGCACTGTTTTTAAGCGTTTTGTTTGCTTATGTATGTTTTTGGTATTTATCAGTGGATATAACATTTTGTGCTGGTTTTGGCTGGGATAGAGTTAATTTTCCTCATAGTAGCTAGCATGGGGCTATGGTTTGGATTTGTGCTGGAAACAGTGTTGATAACACAGGGATGTTTTCGTTACTGCTGAGCAAGGCTTACACAGAGTCAAGGCCTTTTCTGCTCCTCACCCCACCCCACCAGCGAGGAGGCTGGGGGTGCACAAGAAGCTGGGAGGGGACACGGCTGGGACAGCTGACCCCAACTGACCAAAGGGATATCCCATACCATACGTCATCATGCTCAGCATATAAAGCTGGGGGAAGAAGAAGGAAGGGGGTGACATTTGGAGTGATGGTGTTTGTCTTCCCAAGTAACCGTTACGTGTGATGGAGCCGTGCCTTCCTGGAGATGGCTGAACACCTGCCTGCCCATGGGAAGTAGTGAATGAATTCCTTGTTTTGGTTTGCTTGCGTGCGCGGCTTTTGCTTTACCTGTTAAACTGTCTTTATCTCAACCCAGGAGTTTTCTCACTTTTACTTTTCCGATTCTCTCCCTCATCCCACCGGGGTGGGGGAGTGAGCGAGCGGCTGTGTGGTGCCTAGCTGCCGGCTGGGGTTAAACCACAATGCCGTCTTTCACATAAATAAACAAATTTATATAAAAATAAATTTATATAGATGATATTTATAAGAGTAAGTTGAACAGAGAGTCCTTATTGTCTGGCAGGGATGAGACAGCAGCGGCACATGGAGGAGAAAACCTGGCAACAGCCCCTCAGCCGATGTAAATGCTGCAGGGATGGCAGGTGAGGTAGTGTCTGGGAACTGAAGGTGTTGCTGGGTATAGGATAAATGCAATGCAAGGGGGAGCGTCTAGCACACTGCTAAACACCAGGGATGTGTAGCTACCCAGAGAACCAAAAAGATAATTTTCCAAACAGCTTTATGGATTAGGTTACTTTCAGAGGATTTTAGGATTGTGACTCTGTGCCCATTGTCATGATTCTTGGGTTCTTACCCCCCATCACAAAAAAATTCCCCTACCTCCCATTTCTGTTTTGAAAACAGAACTTGGGTAAGTGGACCAACTTCACTCTCCCCTCAGAACATCTTAGGTCTTGTCACGACCCCACAGACCAGCAGGAATCTCAGCGGAGGGAAATTTCAGTCTAGAATTTAAAAGCGTTTACTTTGCCCCTGCTGCTTTTCATCTATTTTCTCTCCTCCTGGTGTGTATTTTTCTGCCCTGCTGGCTGTGGTGCTGCATACTAATAGAGCAGTACTTGGCCCATCCCCAGAGGAAGTTGCGTGCAGGTTTATCGACGAACAGAGGAGGGAGAAGGAATTTCAGCACATCGAATAAATCTCCTACCGATGGGATGCCTTCAGGTAACAGCAGATAATTTGATTCCAGCCATTTCCTATTGTTATACCACTGCTGAAAGAGCACGACCTCCAAAGAAACATATACAACATCCTCTCCCTGATTATATATATATACTGCAACAGCTTACAAAACTATAATGTTTGTGCGTTTCTTAAAAGTGCCTGAAGAAGGAGGCCTGTCTTGCTAAATCCCCTCCGCTCGTGATTCAGGCTGACTGAACCTGCAGATTTTGTTTCATGCTGTGAACACGCACATGAGAAAGGCTGGGCTGATCTTCCAGTAAGGATAGGAAGTGATTTCCTTCAGGGCGTAGGAAGAGTGGCAGGAGGTTTTTATTTTCATTCTTCATGGGATTATTATCAGCTCCGTAGCAGCACTAGTTTGGGATTGCATAGCATGCTTGGCGAGAGAAGCCTTTTGCCCCACGACCATTTCCTTTCGTTCCTCAGGCCAGTGCGAAGGTAATAAAGAAGCGGTCACTCATATTCGGCTGAGTGAGCAAAGGAGCATATTTGGCGTTCCAGGTCAGATAACTACAAGTGGGTAAACCCCAAATTAGAAGCAGGTAAGCACTGTTTATTGTTATTTATCCCTGCCTCCATCTCTCGGGGTGGGGTGCCTTTCTCCCCCGGCTGCCAGCTTGCCGGGTGCAGCGGCAGCCGCATCGGAGCAGCACTGCCGCCCTCTCTCGGCTCTGCGCGCTGGAGAGCCCCTCCAAACCCTCCGCGGTTGCAGCCCAGGCAGCCACCAACACACAAACGAGGGGGAAAAAAAGACAAAAAAAAGAAAAAAAGGGGGGAAAAAAGAGGAAAAAGGGAGAAAAAAGGAGGAAAAAAGGGGGGGGGGAAGGGGGAAAAAGGGGGAGGGAAAAGGGGAAAAAAGGGGGGAAAAGGGAGAAAAAGGCGGAAAAAGGGGGGAAGGGGGGAAAGGGGAAAAGGGAGAAAAGGGGGAAAAGGGGGAAAAGAAAAAAGAAAAAGGAAAAGGGGGAAAAAAAGGGAAAAGAAGAAGAGAGAGAGTGTGTTCTTCACTGAGGGGGTGGTCAAGCACTGGAACAAGCTCCCAGGGAAGCGGTCATGGCCCCAAGCGTGTCAGTGTTCAATAAGCATCTGTACAACACTCATAGATACATGGTTTCACTTTTAGATTGCCCTGTGTGGAGTCAGGAGTGGGACTCGATGATCCTCATGGGTCCCTTCCAACTCAGGATATTCTATGACTCTTAAGTATTAGTACTAAACCTCAATTCAACTTAGTTGTAATACTTGCAGGAGAGGATCTCAAAATACTGTGCAAATGCTAACATTTAATGAAATGATAGAAGGGAAAGAGACATTTGTCCTACCATAATTTTTCTCATTAGATACTTATTTTCTAAAAGAGCATCACATTAAAATAAGGACAGACTGTATTAGCTACCAGCAATAAAACAGTATCAGACCTACCAATTCTTGCTTCTGGGGCGGGGAACACGTTATGCCACACGCTGTATAAGAGAGCAACGTAAAAGACAGACAGGGAAAGGATACAGAAAACATTATCTCCATTTCACAGGTTCAGAAGAGAGGCACAAGAAGATTAAAAGGAACACCCAAAGTCACTTGTGCACTGGACTGAGCTGGGGATATGGCACTAAGCCATAAGCATTTTGATCTGCTCCAGCGTGGCATTTCAAGGAAGCAGGAGAGATGTGTGCAGATGTCTCTGTGCCATTACTGACGCAACATTTTGCCATTTTTACTTGTAAGGATTCTGGAGGAACAAAGACTTTCCTCCTCCTGTCATAACTGCCTGGAGGTTCTCCTGACCTTTTTTTCCCCTCCCATTTTTCCAGGCGATTAAATTGTGCAGTCAGAAAGCATGACTATAATGCCAAGAAGCCACCAATTTTAACACCACAAAAGGATAATTGCGTAATACTTCAGGCCATATTAGTTTCAGCACGGACTGACCCTCAGCCGGGGATGACAGAGTGCCAACAGCTCCCAGCACAATGACTGACAGAACTGGGACACGGCAAATTGCACTTTCGAGGCCTGCAGCAGAACAAGAGCTAGGGGATACGCTTTGCATTAAAAACAGTTATGTACTGTATTCTTAGAACAAGGGATTAAGTAGGACAGCCCATGACTACCTCCCTTCTACACCATTTCACTTGAAACATTTTCCATCCTCCTCTCATTCTTCTTCTTTGCTAGTCTGTCAAAGACAGTCGTCTGTACTACTAGTGTAATGTTATATTCTTACACTATACTACAGATTCATACTAAATTAAAGAGATTGTGCTACCTGCGAAATGTCACATTAATTGAAAGAAGAGCTTAGAGTGTGACATCTATCGATGGGTGAGTAAAAAGGTTGCTTTTCCTCCCCTCAACTCAACACTGCAATTGAACCTCAGTACAGTATTGCTGTATTAGAGGTCTCTGTGCTGTGTCTGTAAAGATTCAGAGTCGAGGCACCCAAGTGCGCAAGATTTTGACAGCCCCCCAAATCTTTGCTCGCATCTCCACTGGCTGGTTTGTAACATTCCCAGCCTGTACATGCCTGGTGCTGCCCCAGTGTGAGCAACTGGGGCACCACAGGTAAGATCCTGAATGGGAAAGAACCTAGGGTTAGCCAGAAGTACACATACAGCATAGGTGAAATTTAGGTTGTCCCCATGGGTTTTCCACCTGGGCAGAGAGGAATCTGGGTTCCATTTCTCAGCTTCAGGATGTTTCTGTATTTTTGCCAGTTACTATTTAGCTTTAAAAGAAGAAAAAAAAAAAATAGTTGCTCCTGTTCCCACAGGTCCCAAGAACTTTGCACTCTCTTCTTTGCTGCAGTGTGGCTTCCCCAGGCATTATTCCCCGCTGTGGGATATCCCATGGCCCGAGGCACAGAGCCCTCTCCTGGGACGAGCCCCTCCTTGAACCCATCCAGAGTGGGAACTGAAGGGAGCCCAATATCTCTCATTTTCCAGGACTTATTGTAACCAACCGCTATTACAAAGACAGGTACGCCTATACATCCCCCTTATCTCCACCCAGCTTCCACCAGGCACTGTAGATGTGACAGCAACATGTGGAATAGAGGCCCTGCATCTTCACTCTGGGAAATGAGGATTTGCTAACCCGAACTCTCTTCTTCTATCGTTACTATAATGTATTTGAGTTCTGGAGGCATGATTAAACTCTGAGTTGTTGAATCCTAGTGACCCAGTCTGTGTATTGTAAAACTAGTTTCCTGTTCCTGTGCCTTCTTAAAAAATCAGTACTCATTTCAGCTCCTGCTGACAGCTGATACTGTAAGTAATATTAAACTAACATTTTTATTTTCAGAGTGGGCTTTGAACAGAGTAGTCTTAATTTAAGAATTATTTTAACAGTTCATTTCCTAAAAATAAATAACTAAATCACTCTTTCCAAACATTACATCCATATGCAAGCTGACTCACAGCATGAGGTTTCAATGAAGCCATGGCATGGCTGCAGTGAAGTCAATGCAAAAGTAATAATCTCAATTTACATAGAGACCACCCTCAGTGGAAAAAAAACACCAAAACCTATACAATAAAATAGGAATGAAAACTTGTAGGATTATCTAACAGGCAGTCTGGAGAAAGGAAAAAGGATATTAATGTCTTTAATTCTTGAATGGCTCTAGAAAATTCTATCAGCAGGGATGGAATTTTCTATGCAATTACATAGGGGGATTTAAAATATATAAAGGTAATTACAAAACTTCTGTTGGATTTTGCTTACAGCATGGTCAAAAGAGACACTAATTTCACTAAGACTAGAATTTCAGACATGCTTTCACATGTTTTTAGTGTTGCTCCCTGCAGATCCATCCTGTACAGATCAGGTTATTTACAGATTAAGGGCCTGGAAACAAGAAAGGTTACAATATGAAATATGTTCAAAACCCTGAAATTAATTTTATAACTTTTGCTAAGAGAATTAGTAACACACAGCACAATTGGCCCAACATCTATAGATCTGCTTGTAATTACTACTTTCTACTATGACAACTTTCAGTCTACTACCATATGTGTTTCCATTGATTCACAACAGAAACGTCACTCTGGCTCAATACTGTTAAATGCCATTTTCAGAACAGGAAATACGAGCTTTGAAGTGTTCCAATGAAATGAAACAATTATGTATTTTAGTATTTGCTTTATGCAGTTTGAGAGAATTGGTACAAATTCCTTTAAGTACTACAAATAGGGAAGTACTGTGCATAAGACATAAATTAATATAAACCTGCTTTGCCATAATTATATGTTATGCAGTTGATAAAGTTTTTATATAATCAATGGCATAGAGGTCCCAGAGTAAAATCTTAAATAGTCATTACATAAAATATCACTTTAAAATACGAGTTACACACCATAAGAATCCTAGTTTATCAATAATCATGTATCACTAAAGCGTAAGTTGATAAAGGATTTTCTTTCATACATTTCTTGCCTCTTCCTTCCATCACAGTGCTAAGCCCACGTTAGCTGTGCCTGCACTAATAATGCAGGGAGACTGAGTGCAGGAGAAGCAATCAAGATTGGCGCATCAGCAAAGGCACCAGATGCCACTGGTGCCTCTTCCACACTAGTCCTCAGGCACCACAGCAGAACCACGCACTCTCCCAGCTCCAAGGTTTCCTAGTAAAGACAGACTTGAAGAGGCACAGCCACTTCCCTAAGTGATAAAAACAAAATGCTGATACATTCTATTGTCAAGTAAGCCTGTAAGATCAGAATTACATACTGTTAATGTTAAGCTACTTTATTCTGGTTATACAGTCCTTTGGACAGATCACATTCAACTGTTCATTTAGCCTAGCACAGATCTCGCTTAATTAATCCACAGAGTAAGTTCCTTTCCAACAATTGTTTTAATACAGTGTTAATGAAGGCCCCTAATTTAATCTTCTGCCCCTCCATTTGAAAAGTGATTTTGAAATATCACCGAAAGACAGCACGCGGATAACAGTTCACTGCAAAGACTTCCACTCAGAACAAGAAGGTAAAAAAAACCAAACAACCAACCAAACCCTACCCCCATACACACAGAAAGGATGCAAAAACATGCCAAATAAAGGTTTGTAACAGATTTTACTTGTAGAAAAGCAACATTTTAGCATCATTTCACAATAAAAAGGTAAGATCCGTTTGGTGTTATACAGACATGGTGTATGAACTCAGAATGCAACAGGTAAAGGATACGGTATGAAAGGTATGAGATACACATTATATTTAGCCAATTATATTTAGCTAATTATAATTAGCCAATTAGTTATATTTAGCCAATTATATTTAGCTATTATTTTGGAACGCTAAGAAAGAACATCGACCCCTGGGCATAGTCTTCATCGATTTAGCCAAAGCCTTCGACACAGTGAGTCATTATCATGTCATAGCCGTTCTTAGGCAGAAGGGTGTGGACGATCACATTATCAACTTGATTAAAAATCTGTATCATAACATCAATACCCATATTGATCTGAAGAATGAACAATCGGAACCCACCGGGATTCAAATAGGCGTGAAACAGGGCGATCCAATGTCCCCAACTCTATTTAACTTATCTGTGGACCCCCTACTGTGTAAATTGGAGGAGGAGGGTAATGGATTCCAACACTGCTCGAAAAACATAACAACTATGGCATTCGCAGACGATTTGGTACGGCTAAGTGGATCATGGGAAGTAATGCAGAAAAACATTGAAATTCTGGAGGTCCTTTGTGATCTAACTGGCCTCAAAACACAAGGGGAGAAGTGCCACGGCTTTTTCATCCAGCCAACAAAAGACTCTACACAATCAATGACTGTCATCCATGGACAGTTAACAGCACCCCCCTTAATATGATTGAACCCGGTAGTTCCGAGAAGTACCTGGGTCTACATATTGACCCATGGACCGGAATATCAAAACCAGAACTACTGCAAGAAGTAAACAGATGGCTACAACGAATTGGGGAAACTACATTAAAGCCATACCAGAAGGTGGACATCTTAAAATGGTATGCTATTCCGTGATTGATCTACTTGGCAGACCAAGCCGATGTGAAAGCAACGTACCTAGAGATCCTTGACTTAGCAATTCGAGCAGCAGTCAAGGAATAGTTACATCTTCCAACAAGTACTTGCGATGCCACCCTATATTCCAGCACTCGGGATGGAGGTCTAGGTATTACCAGGCTTTCGGGCTTGATTCCCAGTGTGCAGTCTCGAAGACTACACAGAATTGTGCAGTCTTCAGATGAAACAAGATAAGTAGCTCGACAAGAAGACATTGAGAAGGAATTTGAAAGGCTGTAGACTGCAGCAGGAGGCGACAAGGACAAAATTCTACCTATATGGGACCTGAGAGCAGTCATGGTGATATCAGAGGGACCAGGCGGCAAGAAACAGGACTCGGAACGGGAGCTGCCCACTCCAAAGGTCATCTTTCTGAAACCCCGCAATTGGCGAAGACAAGAATTTTTAAATTGGACCAAGCTGGCTTCCCAGGGCTGTGGCATTTCCAACTTTGAGGATGATAAAATCAGTAACAGCTGGCTGGAATTCTATAGGGGCATTCCCTACACAAAGCTCATTACCGCATTACAACTGAGGGCTAATGTCTACCCTACAAGAGAATTCTTAGCGAGGGGAAGACAGGGAACCCAGATTAAAGTGTGCCAACGTTGCCTAGTGGAAACCAAGACCTGTGCACATATAATTGGATATTGTCCCGCAGTACAAGAAGCCAGGATAAAAAGACATAAGCGGATATGTGAATTCTTGATGGTAGAGGCCAAAAAGAAAGAGTGGACAGTATTTCAAGAGCTGCACATACAAGATGAACAGAATGAGTTATACAAACCAGATTTGTTTTTTGCGAAAGAAAACCAAGCTATAGTGGTGGACATTACAGTAAGATATGAAAGTAAGTTAACATCATTGGCTGATGCAGTGGCGGCGAAGGTCGGAAAGTATCAACATCTAAAAGGCCATATCCAAGAGCTAACGAAAGCTATGAACGTCAAATTTATGGGATTTCCGCTAGGGGCGCACAGAAAATGGTACTCTGGGAATTATGAATTACTAAAAGAACTTGGACTCTCTTCTTCCAGACAAAACAAAGTCGCTCAGTGCCTATCAAACCGAGCGTTGTTTTCTTCAGTTGCGATCGTACACAAGTTCGTCAGCAAAACTAGAACCCTTGTAAGATTCACATGACTCACTTGTTAATTGTATTCCTTCACGAACTGTTAATAAACCGATTGTTCTTTTAACTACCCAGGCAGGAGGGACCCCCGGGAGGTGCCACCAGAACTACAGGTGCCAACAGGCTGCTGAGGGCGACAAAAGCTTGTGACAGGGTGCTAATAATATGTAGGGAAATATGGGACTCGGGGTCATGACGCGTCATCAGCCCCGCCTAAAGATGCTAATCACCAGCCTTTAGCCAGGTAGAGGGGCCACCTTTACTTAACCCGGAAAAGAAACATATATATACTATATATGTTTGCTAAATAGCCAATTAGTCCTGGTGCCTCTTTGTGGATACTTTCTTAATTACAGGTCCTCTCTGCTTCATACACGTCAGCAGTATATTTTGGAAAATAAAAACTGGAAGTGTCAAAGTACACTGAAATGTGTCTGGAAAAATCAAGCCCAGGACCAATTTCTCACTACACAATAATAGTTCTACCAGATCATTGAAACAAATGGCACCTTGTATGTAAACTATCTGTCTCATCATTCTACTCCCCTTTATATAAAAAAAAAGGAAAAAATTTGTCTTGATATAGAAAATTGTTCCATCTTCTTGCTTCTGCATTCATGCAACTTCATTATCAGGTTTTCTTATCCAGATATTAAACTGTACAATGAACAGTTACTGATCGTGGGGCTTTTCCGCCATCTTCAGTGCTAATCTTCCAACCATTAGCAAACTGTATACAGGGAAAAACACAGAATTAAACAATAATAATAATTTGTCGATTCATTTTCAAATACTTCCCATGTAACTGGTGCATAGAAACAAAAAAGATACACAAAATATGATTCACTCCATCTCAGTTTAATTAAGCAAATAAGAAATCACACATAGGAGGTTAAAAAAAAGTATATTGTGTTGTACCTGACACCAGAAATTAGCCCTGCAGGCATGAATTTTCCAGAGTTGTAAAATCTTGTTCCCATGACAGCAGTCAGTGTTCCAGCTGTAACTGAAATGAGAGATTATACAGTCCAGTCAGAGATGCATGTGTGTGAGAGAGATGCTACAATTCAAAACTAACAGAACAGAGAGAAGTAGTAGCATCAAGTAAAAAGTGAAACAGCATTATTTCATGTGATGGACTAAAAGAGTCAAACTGTGTAAACTTTGGAATGCGTCAGTATGTGAAAAGTAAATATTCTAAATCAAGTTCTAGCAGATTGTGCAGAAGCCTATGGAGTGCACTAACTCCTCAAATTTGTCAAAATGTGCTGCTTTGGAAACTGGAAATAGTCTATGCCACAGCGCTCTGGAACTGACTCCCTCCCTGTGCACAGGCAAATCACTAAAACTGTGCACATAATTCCCCCACTCTTGTAAAAGGGAGATAGCATTTTCTTGTCTAACTTGTAGTAATGGTCTGAGAATTCAGTAATTTATGTTTGCAAAAGACTTTGAAAGGGAAAAGTGCTAAGCATTACCCATCCCTTTCAGCCCTGGACCACCTTCTACTAAAATCAGAGAGTTAAAGCTATCCACCCTGACCACTTGACATAGAGACAAGAGTCAGGTAGTTTCACTGAGCCAGTAAAATAGAAAGGACAATCCCTGGAACACTGTACCTCAAAGAAAGATGGAATACCAAGAAAACTATATGGAAAACATACTGATTAAATCCTCAGCCTTAGCATGCATCTGCTACCCAGTGGTAACAGCTACACATTAACATTCCATTAACAGTTCCAACCACTCTTATTTTCTACCATTGCTTCTATGTGATGGCTGGTCCTGCAGAACCCAGCTCATCTTCAATCCTTGTGATGGCATCCTTCCTCCCTAACACCACCCTAAATATTGTCCTTAACATCTAACAGTCTCCTATAAGTGGATATGTAGAAGACTGGGACCACAGTCTAATACACAAGAAAGAACTACAATACTTCTGTATTCAAATACCTCAAGCTCTAGTCAGTAGCCAGTCTTCAAAATACACACACCTCACTAAATGTAATGTCATCCTAGACAGCAGTAGAACACACCTTCTCCAAAAACTTTAAAGCATGAAAAGGAGGAGGCAAAGACTCCATATGCTACTGAATTATAGAAATGTATCTGTCTCTCACATTTGGGAAAATACTTTGCCTCACTCCTGTTAAGCTTGCTGTATTTGCAGTTTATTCCAGTTATTTAGGCTTGACCATGCACGGCTTTTGACCTATCCAGTAGATGTGAAAGTGGACTGCACTGTAGACAATGCTGAAGTGGAGAGAAATGCTGGGCCTTCTCCTTTCACTTCTGACTTTCACATATCAAAGAGCTGGATGGTATGTCACCGCTTCAGTGAACAAATGCTATAGTCCGTGGCAGCTCTTTAAGCACTGACTAAGCACTGACGCTCTGCAGTTATCTTCTCAAAGTCAGAGAGAAGGGAAGCTCCAGTTCTGAGAAGGAAGAAGAAACTGCATTACTGAAGCTTGCTTCTCTGTTAAATCTCCCCAGGCATGCAACACCTTTTTATTTCCACATATTTGTCATATATAAAAATAAACCCATCGCAGTCTCTGCCATTTTCAGCGATAATAAAATAACCTGCTAGGGGTATGGGCAGTCTGCAGGGGAATCACGCTTCCTGAAATGCTCCAGCCTCCTGCAGGATGCTGAAGGTAGGATCCAGCCGAAAAGAGGACACACAGTGGTCAGACATCCATTTACTAGCTCTTCCCTTGCACTATGATCCTTCGAACACACTAGTAGGAAACAGGTGCATGGTGGCAGCCACCAATTCAGCTAAGCCTGGAGACTGAAACATAGCTAGTGCTAGAGGACTGTCACGCACTGATGTCTTCTACAGATCAGGAGAGGAGAGGATACTACTAACACAGATACTGGCCAAAGGATTACACAAAATACATGCTCACAAGCATCTGAGATACAGCAGCCTAACAAGCGTCAGGCATCAGCTGAGCTGCAAGAACTATCTACATATATTTTCTCAGCCCCTTTCAATTGCAAGGTACCCCAACTTTTTAGTGAATGCAAAAAGTTCAAGTCATGTTATTTTGCAACTGGCATGAGCTTTAGGCACACACAGGTTAGAGTGATAGATGATAATTGTCCTAACTTGATCACAACCCTGAGCTCTATAAGGTAAAGGGCAGAAAGACAAAAATTGCATTTTGGAGATTCACACCATACTACATACAAGTTTTTAAAACACAAAATGCTTATCTGATTTTTTTTTTTGCTGAAGGATGTGAAATAATGGTATTTGGTTTGACTATTTTTTTTAAATCACTTAAGTTTCACTTTATCCTAGCACGCATTTTCCTTCACAACCTGTAGGTTTTTTGATGTTCAGAAGACAAACTCTAATGATAAATAACAGATATTTTCCCCTCCTGTTGTAGAAAAGGAACAAAAATGTAAGTCTGAACTATCACCCAAAACACTTTATACTTCTTGCAAAAGGGATGCAGGCATGTAGTGAGAAATCACTGAGCAAGTTTTAAGACAAGTAGTTTTTAATATGCATTCTCAATACATTCTTTAAAAAAATAATTAAGTAATGCTAACAGCTCACATTCCAGGGAGAGGAGTGGAGTTTGGCCACTAATGGAGATTTTTCACTAAAAGAACAAGTTTAAAGATTGGGTTGAAACTAGATTTATAACACCATCAGTTTAACTCTTCTGCAAAGACTTTTAGGTACTCATTTTAAGTATCCAGTTATTTTAGGGTAAATATAATCCCTTCTAAGTAAAATTTTAAATTACTTACTCAGAGAAATCCAAACATTATTTGGATTCTGTGAGAGCTGATAGGCACCCAGTCCAGCCAAACTCCCAAAGAATAGGCCAGCAGCTAGTGATGGGACACTACCTGAATAAGTAAAAGATAATGCATTTATTAGAAGCTCAGAAATAAACTTACTCATCAACTTATCTGTTTTGTAAAACACCAACAATAACAAAAAAAAAAGGTGGGCATTCATTGTTATAAAGCAGATTAGAGAGGGTTTTTTTCTTTTAAGATATTAAGACCATGCCAATCTGCACCAAGAAACATGTTCAAATACTCTTACAGAAGATACAAATAGCATTAGTATTTAATTCTTTAACAGCAAAGCCATTAATATATTTATGATGGAAAGAACAGCGAGAAAAGCAAAAGAATCAGTGTTTTCTTTGTGCAAACTGAAGCATGTTGTTTCAACACAGTAATATCAGAATTTCTTGAGAGGCAGTAAAGTAGATGGATTAAACAGTAAGGGTTTAAGATGAGAAAAAGGGACCCGTGGACTGAACCGGGCAGGAGGGCATTCAGACAAACAAAAAAGTTGCCAAAGAAGAGAGCAGAGTCGAATAAGAGAGGTCATATCTCTTAAGTACACCTCAGATCTGATCCAAAGGTAACTGCAAACTTTGGAAGAAGGTTCCCTGGACTCGCCTAAACTTTGGATCAAGTCCTCAGTATAAATGATAATCCCAAGCTACCAGAAGATAAAGGATACCACATCCAAATTGGTGATTTACAGATTACATCAAGTAATGAAGCAGCATGACCACTGTAAGTGGTGAATGCCCTCAATAAGGTTAATGGAGAATTGAGGACTTAATGCTACTGAGCGTGGTTCTTTATATATTCCATTTTTCAGGTCACCTTTAAAGGACTCGAGATTGCAAAGCTAAGCTGATAAAGATCTCCTCTCAATGTTACAGGAGGATCGGATATTGCTACCAGAAAGTAATCATTTTTCAGCCATCAACAAGGCATCTGTAACATTGCTTCAGATCCTGCTTTTGGTATAAAAAGCAAGAGATAAAGATGATAGAAAGCACCCGATGTTCTTGTACATGCAAGGAAAAGATGCACACTCTAGTAAGTGGCTGCTCTGGACAGAATACAGTTTAGCAACCAACATGTGGTAGCTACAATCTTTTGCACAAGCCTGGGAACCCACAAATGGCCATCATATCCTTGAATTTTAGCTCAAGGCATTGTTTAAGCAGCTATGACACATACACTTATTAGGACAACCACACCACCTCTGGCTCAGGAAGTTCCTAAGTCTCAAAACACTGGGACCCAGAGAACTTAGTAAATGAAGAGACAAAATAAATAAATCAGTCTTTGCTTGCCCTGTTCTCATATGCTTCCCAATGCACCTACTGCTGACGACTGCCTGTATGGGTAAACAGACCTGGTTGTAAAAGAACAGATCACCATCCTAGCTCTATGGATGAAAGTTCCATTTTCTTTTGGTTTCTCCAAGTTATTAGTAGGGATACAATAGTGGGGTTTTTTCCTCCCTACAAATCACTATACAAGTTCCTGTTCCCCCTTCAAAAATCCTGCGACCTGGATTCCCTTGCCTCACCATGACCATGTCCTCCCATCTGGGACCAGAGGATAAGAAAGACACCTACCATTTCATAATGGCTTCAGAGAAATACAGATGCAATTAGTTATTCAAGTTCTCAGTATTGTCCCTCCTGCCCTAAATTCCACTCACAGCCCAAAGGATAAATCAAGCGAATAGAAAGCAGATTGGAATAGGCATTAGCATCTATGTAGTCAAATGCACTGGTAAGATTCTTACTGACTTTGGCAACGCACCTTCATATCACAGACACTAAGATGGCTTAGGGATTTTCGAAGCTGAAAGAGACAGTATTGCAGCAGGGATGAATCTGCAGTTCTGTCCACAGGAGGGCAAACTCAGAAAAAGGTCAGGAAATGAAAGCAGTAGGTCAGAGGGTAAGCTTATGATGCAGAGCCCAGAAAAGGAACAAGCTTAAGGACTGATTTGCATTGTTCAGCTCTACTTGGAGCAAGGATCTTTCTGAAAACTCTCTGCAGCTTGCAGTATACTGGTACAATCAAACATTAAAATGAGAATAAATCGCTAAGAAAAAAAAAAAAGGGGATTTATGTAGTTTGAAAATACAGAACATTTATAGAATGCTTATATTTAAAACAGCAGGGGAAAAGCCTTTCTGAGGCAAACTTATGTCATTTCACCCAAAGAGCACACAGCAGAGGCAGGATACCAGCATCCACCAGAAAGGAGATCGTGAGCTTATCAACCCAAAGCACCAGCTCTAGCCAAAAAGCACCACACCCCAACAGCAGCAAGTTAACAGCACATGGCACAAAGTGATAAACTTTACATCTGCGTGGACTTCGAGATAGGAGGCTTTCGTAAAAAGCCTCCCAGCTCACATAAAGTTATTGGGGGGCGGGGGGGGAGCGGGGAAGGGAGCGAAGCAGATGCAAGCGCCTTCCCGCACCGTACCTGCTTTTGCATAGCCAATGAGTCCTCCTGATGCCACCAGGGCAGCGTAGCCAAAGCCGAGCCAGTCCACTGCCATGCTGAAAACTAGAAGAGAAATTGGGGTGAGGGTCGGTATCTCTTAATTTTTTAGGGGAGGGGAAAAACCAGCGTTTTGCCCCAGGGAGCTTTTCCACGAGCAAGGCCAGCCTAAAGCCTAAGCCCTAAACCGAGTGCAAGAGATGAAAATCGATTTATTGGGAATGCAGCCCTGGGGGCGGCGGGGGGGACTTCAGGGTCAGCCCCGCCGCGGAAGGTACACAGCGGCCGCTCACCTGCCCAGCGCTGCGCTCCACAGTAGCCCGGGGCGGAGCAGGCTACGGAAGGGGAGGCGAGGGAGCAACGCACCGCCCAAAACTTCCCTTTTCCGGCTGAGGGAAGGGGGAAAAAAAAAACCCAATAGGCAGGGTAGGGTGCATCCCGCAGCCCGAGGCTGCGGCGGAGAAAGGGTTGGTGCCTTTCCACCTACCTGCAGAGCTGCGGGTAATTCCCCCGGCCCCGGCGGGGGGGTATCAAGGATGTCCGAGCAAGCCCGGGTGCCTACAAATGAGGAGAGACTTCAGTGCAGACGAGGTTTTGTGCTTCTTCAGTGAGGGGCAAAACTCCCTCGTAACTGCATTCGTGTGCACCCAATCCGTCCTAGTCCTGTACCAGAAGTGGGGGTATGTGGTACAGCTGAGAATTTGGGGTTGGGTTTTGGTGTGGTATGAGCTACAACTCTGGGCAGCCTACAGGCCGCTTCTAGCTTGGATCAGTAATTTCAGTATAGCCCTTTTGTGAAGATGTAGAGAATTTCTATAATCTTCAAATTCCAAGCACAGCTAGTGCAACAGAAAAAGGAGTCTTCTGCTGTAGAAGTTATGCAACAGTGGGAGATGGAAAACATCTTGTAAAGAAAATGTTCTGCATTTTTTTTAATCTGGAAAAAAACGTAGAGAGATGTTTATAACTGTCTACAAAGATAAACTGTTTCTTTTTTCAAGTGCTGAAACTGGTTTTCTTCACAGAAATGGTGCTGCATGATTTATTCCAGTTGGCTACGCACTTACCTCCTTTGGACATTTAACCATTATAGAAAAGAGCCCTCCTCCAGCCAGGTCCTTGAACTGAGGGGCTTCAGTTCCCCTTCATAACAGAAGGCACAAAACATCAGAGGCCTGTGCTTTCTCCAAAATGCAGCTTTCTCTAGCTGCATTTCAAATTTTCCCATCTTTATGAATTAGCCTAATGGTCAGAAAGTCAAGAGCAGTTCAATTCCCTTGTTGGCCCAAGTGGTTTAAATAGAGATCTCCTGTCTCCCTGAGAAGTGCCACAACCAACACAGATCTAAGCTATACGGGATGGAGTTCCCTTTTCTGTTCAAGCTGTGTAATGGCTATGAGGTTCAAGTTTCACTGGGCTCTGCTTTGTAATCCAGCACTGAGGTTCCCCAAGAGAGAAGGAGGAAATCTGGAAGAAATCCTCAGCTGCTGGAGCTGCTGAACTCACCTGGGTCTCAGCTGAGATGCTGCTCACTAGACTGTTGTTTCTTGCAGCCATGGCTCCATCTACTCTACTGGTGTCATGCATGCCCACCCTTTCTGACACAGGAAGAGCTTTCTTACTGCTGACATCGCTCTCTGCACTGCTGCCTCCCCTCTATCATTCTAAGCAGTTCCCTGAAAACTAGAATGGAAAATGTTCTGAAAAGGAACATGTGCACAAGAAAACAAGAAAAAAAAATTGCCAAATACTAGTTAGTAACTGACATTCACTCAAGGTACAGAAAATACGAGTTGTCCTCTAAGGACTGTTTCTGTATTTCACCTTAAAAGCTTTAGGACTTGTCTTCTCTGTCTCCAGTTCACAAATTGTTCCGAGTCTCAGGAGATACGTAATTCTTTGTTATTACACAGGAGTTTGGATTTTTACAAATGTCTAATATTTACTTGTAAGTCTAAACCTTAGAACCAAAATTCTGTGGAAGTTTTGCTTTTTAATTCTTGAAATTATGTGCAGACTGGATTTTTCCTGGGGCTCATGAGAGCTTGCTTCTGTAACTGTGATGTCCATGGCCATGAGCTCATGTATTTAAAAATTCAAACAATAAAAACTGTTTTAGTAGTGGCAGCCATCTTGTCAAGGACAGACATAACATAAGCACTACAAAATAGACATAACACTTCACGAGTGAAAACACTTTACACAATTCTCTTATTTAAGCTTATACTTTGTAAGTCCTGTATTTACTACAGGACCCTTGGTATCAATTAAAAATCTGATCTGGTACCTTCCTGCCAAGTCTACAAACCATTTTAAGTCCTGTATTATTTGCCTGTGTTTGTGCGCACACACACATTCAGGGTATTATTAAAGTTAAAAGCTGTGTAAGTTCAAACTAAAGTACAATGGAAATCCCTTTAAAGTTAAATTAAACTGAGCTCATATAAATCAACTATACTGAATATTCAGACAAGGGGTTGTGATCATTTATGTAAATACGGGAAACAGTTACAGAAGATAAATACAGACACCCACCTCCAAGGGAATACTGCCATTGCCACTTGAACAATCTCGTAACAGCACCGATGATGCTCACTTTGTTTCAGTGTCAGAACATACACAGACATGAGCTGGAGTTATATCCTATTTTACATCCCTAAGACAGCCTGCCTTCCTGTCTCCAGATTTGGCTCAATCTTTTTTCTGATTTTCTCTACCTTTTCTCTTGCTAGACAAATAAGGAAGAACAGATTATTACTAATGTGAATCAGAATAAAGCATAATTCCAATTACTCTTCAAAAACAGAAGAAGTAATGACTACTCCAGTAGTGCAGAAAACAACATTAAAATGCCTTACTTTAAAAGAAATAAAGAGAACATTTAGTACAGCTATTTGACCTTGTTCTCTCCAGCTCAACTTTGTTTTTCCCACTGTATATGCATAATGAGACTTAGGATAAAATCCTGTTCCCACTGACTGAGAAGGTCAGGAATTCACTTTTTGTTTAAGTGCAAAACAGATGGGTGACATTTTATCAGCATGACAAACATTTCAAATGTTAATTTTTTTCTTTAATAATACAGCTCATATCAAGGACTTGAAAAAATACTATGGGAAGATGGAAGAGAAGGTAAAACCTTATTGATATAAACTCTTCCACCTAAAATATGTATCATATTCTGAACAAAAAATTTCAGTCATGTGAACCATGGGTGCAAAGACTTTAAAAAAAATTAAATGCATGAAGTATGGACACAGTAAAAAACCCAAACATTTTGCTTATAAACTCTATGTATAACTGCATGTCAAGAACTAGAAAGTACAATTTTCTGTGAATGTATGAATGGAATGTGATCATCACATTTTAAGTAATTTTAGCATGTTCCTTCTTACGGTAGGAAAAGTAATGCATGACAAAGGCAGATCATATTTGCAGTCAAATGAACAGTAACTTTTCCAACACTAAAATGAAAAAGTGTACATATTTTCAATATGCATTTAAGTGAGACAAAAATGTAACTGACACAGATGCAGTTATTTTTATCATTTTAGCTGGCTTTTTTAGAGCCAGTTAAAAAGTGTATGCTCTTGTTAATAGAAAAATATAAACATTACATATTTTGAATTTATTTTTGCTGCATTCACTTAGGAAAAGTTGCCATCTCTTTTGCTACTTTCCAGAATGATCAGTCAATTTATTAGGGTAAAAACATTCATTGCTTTTAAACAACAGATCAATTCAGAGGTATATGTCCTGTCAGAGGTTTACATTCTTATAAAAACTACAGCAACACCAGTATTTACTCTCTATTCAGGAGAGAACGTAGCTGCCTTCACGCTGAGCTATTCCGTTTCTTTTTCTTCTTTTGCAGTGGAGCTTCCAATTTTTGCTTCTCTGGAGTAATTTTTCTCTTTCTTTTTGCTGTTTTATCACTTTTATCAGTCCAACAAACTTTGCTTTTCCTGACTGTTGATGATTTTTCATCTTCATTTGCTGAAAAAAAAGCAAGAAATTATTCACACTGATATTTATGTGCAGTCTTTGTAGTCTAAAATGGCACAGAGACTTATTTTATCTCATTTTTAAAAAGGGGTTATAAATGATTTTTTATTTATAGTGGAATGTGCCATTTATGGTAGTTTTGCCTGTGAAAATATCTAAAGATCAAGTATGTAAATACATTATGATACAGGAAAACAACAGCAAAAAAAGCAAACTGAGCCAGACTTCCTAAGTTTGTCCAACTACATTGGCCTCAGACCTAATTTTATTTATAGGAAAACAAGACATGCAGTTCTATCGACCTGTTTATTCTTTTCTTATCTGTCTCAAAAGCTTCACAATGGCCTCCCTGTATGTTATTCCAGTAAAGAGAAACAAAACTTTCATATAATAGAAGTGAAAAGAGCCTTATGTCCTCCAACATACATGCCGGCTTGAGACAGTATCAGATCGGTTAGGATATCTACATCGCTTACTTGCCAGCATCATATCCCCAATTCTTCAAGATACCAAAACTTTTTCCAATGCATATAGTAAAAAACTCCCACTTAGTATATTCTATTTCACAGTCACATTAACAACCGAAAATACACAGAGTTCTATTACCTTGAGATGATGTTGCAGCTTTATCAGAATTTTCTTTCATTTCTGAAACTCTGTCAAGCCATACTGCAAGACACGTTAGCCTAGCTTTGGTATTGACTTCACACAGTAAAGACGGCACATCTTTAATCTGAAGATAATATAGAAAAAGATTAATTAAACATTTTTTTATTTCTGTTTAAATTTACTGAAGTATTTGAAGCGAGAAAGTATCTTACTGCCCACCTTCCACTTAATTTCTGGTGCCTAACAATGTTTAGAACTAGAGGCTGTACACCGGTTAATGGTCACATTGTTACAGTGCTGTTCCTGATACCATTCCTCAGTGGTGGTTTTAAAAAAAACTCCCAATGGCTTTAAGAACGTAGCTTGATAAGCAAGATCAGTGGGTTTCAGGCACATGGGGGTAAGTTTAACACAAGGAATAACTAGATGAGTCATAGACCCACAAAAAAAATTGTTAATGGTTTTGGAATTTTCTCCAGAGTAATAGGTATTTTTTGGTACAGCTAAAGTAATTTGACTTAAGTTAGTCCATCAGATTCACAAAGAAAAGACTGCTGATTAAAAGTAATCTCTTCAGAGTGTGTTTCAAATTGCTTAACTGCAATTGTATCAGTCAGCTCTGGGAATACTTGAGCAAATATCCTATTACAGGTATCAGGGGATAAAGTGTCACAAACCCATGTGCAGCATAACAACATCAACCCACCAGAAACTACTTGTATTTAGGATATTCTACCTCACAGAGCTGGACAGAGCAGCCCGCACAGTTTTACAAAGTTTTACAAAATTTTGCCTGCACAGGAAGAGAATCACACATTTGGTCAAAATAAAGACAATGTTACAGAGAAGGTAAAGTGTTCCCTGATCACTATGTCAATTATGTACAAGGGGAACAGAAATTTTAGGTGAAAGGAAAAGAGGGATTTTCACTACTGCACTTAGAAGTATAAAAATAATCAGAGGGGGTGAAATTAAAAACAAGCAAATTTGGATGAGATATATAAAGTGTGTAAATGTTGAGAGATAATTATTTGAACTATTTGAGATACTTATAGTAGAATATAGTAGATCCTTTATTACTAGGCATTCAATTTAAAAAATCTAATTCTGATTTTAAAAGACAAACCCCAGAGCAAACAATAAGCATGGGAAACTTTAAAGATATGACATGATTCCTTGTTGAACTGTGCTACTCAGAACTGTTTGAAAATACAGGAAATAGAAGTACCCAGTACATTAATGTGTTTGAATTTTTCAAAAGGACTTTTTCCCCCTACACGAACAACCACTCCCCTGTCCCCAAACCACAGAGTTTGTGTTTTTAAAAGAGTAGCAAGTCATCAACATTACAAAAATTAACAGTAGTCCTTAGAACATATGTAACTGATTAGATAGTCATAAGTCTGGCCAGGTAGGTCTGAAGGGAAGCATGACTTTACATAAAGAGGAGATGAGATCTCCATAATATCATCAGATTTTATAGTTTGTTTAAAAAAATTACACAGATACAAAAATATACAAGTGCGTAAAAATATGTGCATAGACATATACATCTCTACTGAACACAACATGGAGGAAGGTCAAGACATCCAGATTTCAAGTAAAATTTCCTCAGTGATTTAAAATTAATCTTCATAAGAGAACTGTCTGCAATTTTGGTTGTCTGATATTTTTCCATAAATGTTACAAGCAGTTTAATAGACCAACCTTATTAAGATCCAGATTCCACATTTTAATGTAACCATCACTGGATGCAGTAACAATAACATGTTGGCCTTCTCTTTCAAAACTATAGATATCTTTTATTCTGTGAAGAAAATGTAATACTTTGTTACTTTATAGCATGGCAGTTCACTTCAGAACAGTAAGCTGACAGAAATTAAAGATGAATAGGCAACAGTCTAAAAATCATTTTGATACGAAAACCCACAAATGACAGGCAAGAACTTGGAATGGTAATCTGTTTTGAGTGCTGTCATTTACAGTAGGAACACTTGCCTTTGCTAGGCTTGTTAGGATTCAATTCAGAACACTTCTAAGCACACACTATTAACCACATCAATGACACTTTAGCTAATGCTTTTGTGTTTTGATTAATTAAAAGCAGCATTTTGACAAATATTTGGTATTTGACAAGAACAGAGAATATGTGATTACCCTCCTGTTGTCTGGACTGAGTACAAATGGTTTGGGTTTTTTAAGCATTCTAAAGAGTCAGATTCTGTAAAGATTGGTTAAACATTCTTAGATGGTCTTGCAGGAAAACAGAAATGCATAGACCACACACACAGAAGTGTGTACCTCTGTGTGTGTGTGTGTATTTTTACACATACACACACACACACACACACTCTCATAAATTTAGAACCGTAATATTTCTAATTCTATACCCTGTTGGTTTTGTAATGTGCACGGACAGCACAGTGCTGTCCTTGTGCTGTACTTGTGCTCATACTAAAAGCAAACAAGTCTGTCCTAAATTTGTAATTTAGCACATAAATAAATTCACTTTCTATACTAAAACAAAAACAATAGTAAAATATGCTGAACATTATAAGCCATTGAACTTTACTGAGTACTCAGCATTGCCATAAATATTTAAATAGTAAACAAATACAGAATACCTGTTTTCATGAGCTTTAAATTCACACAGGCATTTTTGAGAGTCACAGCTGTAGAACCTTATAATTTCATCATCTCCAGCTACAGCAAGGATAGAATCCTTGGAATGGAAAAGAGAAATGCAAGTGTGATTAATTTCATGTGTTTCAAACCAGTTAATTTCCCAGCACCTTTCTTTTTTGTACTTACTGTAATAAATCTAAGTGAAGAAATTCTCTTCTCTGTTGTGATAGTGCCAGTGATTGAAGCTGTGTCAAGTTTGTAGATATCCACTTTATTTGTTATCACAGTCACGTACCTCTCTCCATCAGGGGACCATTTAATGATGTGGGCATCTGTACACATTGATACATTTGTATACATATGTACACAGGTTTTTTGCACTCTATATTGCATGAGACTCTAAAAGTAAGAATCTTTAGAAGCTGCTAAACACTGTTTTCTACCTAAGCCCGAGAAAAATTCAGGAAAAAATCAAATAACCTAGAATAAACAAGTAAAACTATGCTCTTAAATGTTTATTTATGATTATCAGAAGTGTATAAAGAAAAACAAAACAAAACACATTTATTTAAATGTCCTGACATCAAATTTCAAGGAAAAAAAAAATTTACTTTCGTGTCACTATGTTTCCCTTCTGGTAAATGATTATTATTAAGGATATAAGCTTACATATGCTTGCCCCCATGTGTAAAAAAAGACATTGTCAAAGTTGCTTGCAACTAACTCACTTCTTGATTAATTCAGTCTCCTTTTCTCTACACAAAAAATAAAACTTTTTTAGTGGATTTACACTGATAAACTCACTTTGCTTCAGGTTTTTGATAAAGGCTGATCGTCCTTCTACAAGATTCCAAGTTCTGAAAGACAACAATAGATAATGTGCATTCTGGTTAAAAACAGCACAGTGAAACTGAAGTCCTATCTGCTGACATGAGGCATCCAAAGGAAGCTTTTAAGCATCTCTATGCATTTTACTGCCTTCTTAATGCAAGAGAAAATGATGACTTCATATATTGCTTGCACACTATAAGGTTGAATTTGTGATACTTATTTTATAAACCAGTGTTTGCAATGCAGAGCCCAAAAGGAGCCCAATACCAATTTGCACTGTTAAAATAGCATTTTAGGTATTTAAAACACATATATACAGCAACATGTATGCACTCTTAAGTGAAAAATTACTGTTCTCACACTAAACAACACCTGACAGCTTTCAGAAGTTTAAATAAATTGTGTTCCAAAATGCAAACATATTTATACAAGTGACTATAAAGAGTCAGGGCACAACAAGAAGCTAGGAACAGCAAGGACTATTTTTAAAAGACTTTAAAATATTGCTGGTACCTAGAACTCAAAAAGACAAATCAACGGATCTTTGAACCATTTGATGTCCAAATATGTTTTATCAGTGTTGCATGGTCTACTCCCAACATAGAATTGTGGCTTATAACAATTTACTAAGAGTTACTGAATTATGATTCTCAGCATTCCTTCATCAGTTTCGACTCACCTTAATGTTTTATCTGTTCCTACTGACAAAGCTAATTTCCCAGAAGGATGAATAGAAAGAGATGTCACATGCCCCCTGATAAAAACAAAACAACGTATTAGCCACATATATTATTTACAAGGAAAATAAACATGAAAACATACAGATTTAAGAAACTCACTTATGTGCCTTAATGGATTTCAGGCATTCCCATCTCTTTGTGTTCCAGATACAAATTAGTCCATCTTCAGCCCCACTCAGTAGATGTGCAGTACCATAGAACTCCAAACAAGTTATTGTGCCTAGAAATACAAACCAGAGCTATTAACAATGTTGTACATAATGAACAGTTACCATACAGAGAACGTAAGAATTAACAGAGAAGCTTCTAAACATGCCAGCTACTGCCATCAAACATGCCATCAAACAGGCCATCAAAATATGCCAGCTACTACCCTACCCTTGGGAAAATCTGAATTATTTCCTAAGTATTTCTTCACAAACCCCCCAAACTATCTTGTTATATTCAATCACTGATGTGCTCTATCAGCCCCCCTATAGCCATACATGTCTGAACACCATCTGGTCCGTTCCCTGAAACAGCAGTACTCAACCACTGTGGCTCAGGTGACACAGAGCTTCTATCAGTGATAAGGAATTCTCCTATGTTACAGCCCTGCTCTTGACACACAGTTGAATTTACTGCACATGCTGCTTCCCATAAGCACCAGACTTATCATACATGAGTTGAACGTAGGTACCACATTCAGTCTAGCTCCATGTTACTTCTTGGTTATCAGGAGAAAAAGGACAATCAGGATTGAGCTACAAATGACCCAAACATATTTATTTGGACAGCCATTAACTGATGTATTTCACAGCTGTAAGTCAGGAGGCACATAAAGTGGGAAATGTACGAGGTTAATTCTTCTGGCAGCAGCAGCCTGCTCTCACACACAAACTCTCTCTTTACTGTCTTCAGACATACTCGCTCATGTACGTCAAGGCACTGAGAAAGATGGCTGTTGGGAGCAGGCATGGTCTAGATAAACGGTCCTGGTAGAACAAAAATGGCTCACGAGCCATATGTGGGCCATAACTTCTTAAACAGTTAAAACTAAAAATAATTGGAAGGAGCAGCTATATTTGTGGGCTAATACCCAAAATTATTTTTGGATTTTTATGCTTGAAAGCTGACCTTGCTTGTATCATCAGACCATCATGGCTGTGACACCATCACTATTAAAGACTTATTTAAAAAAAATTCAATTGTCTTCTCCTGGCAAGGGCAAGTTTTTCAGCTCTAAGTTTCTATTGATAATGCTTTTTACGAAGAAAAGCTCCCTTACCATTGTGCTGCAGCAGTGCCCCATGTTCTATCTTCTTTTTCATGTCATAGATTTGGATAGTCTCATCTCTGCTCCCAGTGACCACATATCTGTTATTCACTGCTACCGCTGACAACGAGGCAGAGTGGGCATGATGTGTAAAATCAGGGACAACCGTCCAGGACTGTAAACGGAATACAAAATAAAGAAGCCTTTCTGAAGCTTACCATAGCGAGCTTTAGCTTCATTATTCTGTAAGTTTTCTTTTTTTTTAGAAAGCAAAACCTGAAAAAGTATATGTGTAAAATGCAAAGGAATTATACTTAGCTAAAGTATAATGGGATCTTACTGAGTTAATGTGCTGTTAGGAGATTAGTCCGAACGATTTAAGCGTGCAAACTGCCTCTTGTAATCAGTGTTGGGCTTAGATGAAGCTGTATGTGAAAAAGTATTTGCACGGAGATAAATCTCATGGACATCGGAGGCAGATTCTCCCTTTTTCCACCATTGCAGGCTGGAGACACGCCTTCCACCTGGCACCGGCCCCCCGAGACAATGTGGCATCCATCCCCTGCGCAGCTGTTTATTCTCAGCTCTGCGCTGAAAGGCTGAGCGGAACGAGCTTGCACCACAACCCCCTGCACCCACGCGGCCGGCCGCTTCCACGGAGCTCGAAGGATTCGCAGCTCCCGGGAGCCCTTCGCGCCTCCCGGGCCGGGCAGCGGGGTGTCGGCGGGCCGCTCCCACACCCCGCGCCAGCAGCGAGGGGCCGAGCCTGCGGCTGCCGAGGCTGCCCCGCCCCCGCGGCGCTTTAAAAGCCCACCCGGCGCCCGGCCCCGCGGCCGCGGAGAGGCGAGTCGGTGAGTGGCGGGGTGTGCTCTCGCGCTACTTTTCCCTCGGGGGGGTGGCGGGCGGCCGTTAGGGCGCAGCTAACGGCCGCCACGCGCGCGCGTTCCCTTCCCCCCTCCCCCCCGTTACCTCGGCGGGCCGCGCGGCGAACCCGAAGAGGATCTGCTCGTAGCAGCCCGCTACCAGCTCCATCCGCCCCGCCACGCACGGCGCCAGCTCGGGGCCCTGCCGCCCTCGGCCGCGGTCCGTCCTCCGCGCTGCCTGCGCCCGCCCCGGAGCACGCCGCGCCGGGCTGGGCCCGCGGCTGGCGGCCGTCAGCGCTCCCTCGGGGGAGAGCCTACGGTCCGCACCAGCCACCGGGGAGGGGGAAGCGCAGGGGAGGCGGCGGGGGCGCGGGCTCCGCGGGTCAGGCTCCGCGCAGGGCAGCCTGTGCGGGAGGTCCTCGTAGGGCGGAAGCGGGGCTCGCGCTGCTGCTTATGGCGACGCGGAGGATGAGAGACGTTAGTGCCGGGATCGGGGCGGGGGGGAGGGGAGGGGGAAGCGCCGGGACCGAGGCCGGGGTGTGGGGGCCGCCAGCGGGGAAGGGGGCGCGAATCGATCTACTGTGCAATGGGGGGGGGGCGGCCCCCTCCCTTTCCCCGGGGCCTCAGAGCCGCCGCCTCACGGGCGCCTGGGCCGCGGGCCTGCGCGTGCGGGCGGGGAGGCCCGGCGGCCGTTGGGCCGAAGGCCGGTAAACCCCCCCGTCCCCGCGCCAGGCGCTGCCGGAGGAGCGCCGCGGCCTTCTTCAGGGCCCCGCGGGCTTTTTTATTTCGTCGTGGGGTTTTTTTTTTGTTTGTGGGTTGTTTTTTTTTTTTCCTTATCGCGTAGCACAATAAACGGGAAGCGCGGTCTCGGCGCCAGTGTGGCCGCTGCGGAGGGCCGCGGCCGGGCGGGGCGCACTTCTTGCCGGGCGCCGTGGTTCTTCCCGTCGTGCCGAGTGGCTTATAAAAATGCGTCACGGCACGGTGCGGCTCGGGCCTGCGCTCGTTGGGCGGCTCGGCTGGGGTCACCGCGGCGGCCTGAGGCGCTCTGGGAGATTCCCCCAGCCCGCCGTCCTGACCCAGCTCCTCATGTGAGCGAAATTAATGCAGAAAGGGTCGGCTTGTCCTCCGAGCTCGGGTGAGCACTGCTGCTCAGGTCATTTTTATTTGTAAATAGCTTAATCCGTCTTTTTGCTAGTGCAAATGTAATAATAAAAACGTGGAATAAATGGGCTGGTAAAATGCGTGTGTAATCCAGTCAAGGAGGTGTTTGAATTGTGGAGGTTAAAGCTGCCCCGCTTCTTAAATGATAAGCTAGCTGTGACTGTAGATACAGTTAAGGCAAATATAAAAAATATGATGTTAATACGTGCTGTTTTAACTGCTTTTGAAATATTTTTGTTTTCTAGTGAAAAGATCAAGAGGTGACAGTCAAGATCACTGGGAAAGAGTACAAAACCGCAGTTTTGCATAGAACTCTGATAACTGTGATCAAGAAACGATTGCATCACTTGCCTTCTGATAGTCTTTTGCAATAAAACGGCTTTGTACTGCGTGCCATCTTCTGTTCAATCCCACGAATAAAGAGCGGTAAGTTTAAAAAAAAAAAGGCATTATGCAGCTGTAGATTCAATAATTAGTATTTCAGTGTTTAGAGCATGAAGGAGTTTATGGTTCCTTTGAATAAAAGTAATGCTTGAGTTAGAGGAATATGACTGTGGATATTTTTATTAACATTGACCTTCTTTAACAGGAAGAAATTGCTGCTGATAATTCTTTATAATGACTGCAGTTAGGTTTAGTAAGAGGGCATATCCTAAAGTTACTGTTATATGCCTGTATTTAAGGGCTTGTTGGTACTTGACTATTTTCTTGGTTTCAGAATGGGTGTGGGGATGAAATGCATGATTATCCTGAATAACACCATGCATGGATGCTCTAATTACGGTATATGGCTATCCTGTGTCGGGTTAGCCTAATCCATTTTCAGAAGTAGTGCTCTGAACTGTTCCCCTATGTGGGCAAGCCTTTAAGGCATTACAAACACTCTGTATTTATGGTGTTACGTGAATGTCGATTTGACCAGCCAGTACGTAAAACATTACATAAATTCTTGCATGGAAATGGGAATTAAAACTTGAGCAATCAAGTGTCTACACAGAAGGAGCAACACTGGATGTAAAAAATCAGCAGTGGTGAATGAACAGCTATGTGTGGAAGTAGATGCAAAATATTTTGCAAATGAAATTGTTTTCTGCAGTGATTTATATTGGTTGGATGACTAGGGAAAAAAGCTTAAAGAAAGGATATTGGACTCAAGAAAGAGGTACATACACTTTTCTGAAAAGGTATCCACTGGTTTAGTGATAGTAGTAAAAGGTCATTTGTTGTTGCTAACTCACTGGTAGTGAGTGAAATGTCTATATGGAAGAGGCAAAAGAGAGAGAACATGCCTGAGAAAGGTGCAGAGAAAGATTACATTTACCTGTACTGTGCCCTCCTCCCTGTTTTATTTCTTTTGTTCTTTAGCACATGGGGAGTACCACTGCTTGTTTTCAGCTGTATAATTTGTGGTACAAGCAAATCAACTTCTAATTTGACTAAAAGGGGAAAAAACTGAGGGATTATATAAAACATTGAAGCCTCTATCTTTGTTGCCTTGTTTTTAACTATTTTAGAACCTGGATCTTCTGAATTACTGTATTATATGTAGGTATTTCAGAAAGAAGGGTAAGGTATAGGTAACTTAAAAGCTCTCTGTAATTTTCTAGTGCTTTGAACAGTGGGAAAACTTTGTGGACTATTACAATTTAAGGAAGTGAAGATGACTTCTAATCATAATCCCATTGGCCATATATCCTTTTTATCTCCACTGCTTTAGCAGTGACAAGTCAGAACTTATTTCTAAGTTCTGAAACAACAACATTAAATGTAAGGCGGGGTGAACATCTTTGAAAGTAATTAATCTTAAGATTCTTGTTCCTCCACCACATCTTTTTCAGCTGAAGGAGTGCAGTAAACTGAACCTGTGCAGCCGTACTCTTCGAGAAAGGCAGAAGACAGTTTGAACCATGGCAAGCCAGGTAAGATCATTTGGTCAGAAATTCAGGCTTGCAGTGCCTAAATCGATTCCAGAACCATACTCAGAATTCCTAGTAAATGTAAAGCTGAAATAGCTAGCTTGCTCTGAGTTGGGTGTTCGTTTAGTCCTACAATTTCTTCTGGTAATTTGGTAATTGGTGGCTGTCCTCTGGACACTTAATGATATCAACTGAAGCAGGTTGGGGGCATAACATTAAGCTTTCCAGTTTGGATTATTTGAGCATGAGTTCTTCTGAAGGACCTTGCACATAACACTCTCTATATATGTAGAGGTGTTCTAGAGGAAGAACATTAAAGCCTGCGTAAGTAAAAAAATGCTGCGAAATTCTTATTTTTGGAAATGCTCGTTCTTCAGAATCTTAAGCGAGGGAGGCAACCTGTGTTAACACAGCTGTTGTTTCCCTCCTCTTTTGTGTAGTTGCCCCACTTCCTTTTTAAACTGTGGTTTTTGGGTTTTTGGTTTTTCTTTCTTTTTTTTTTCCCAAGAGGCACTTTTTACGCCTCTTCCTGGCCTTACGTCTGGGTTTGAGTTTTCCCTCAGCCAAGCTAGTGCCTGTTCCTGGTCTGCTTTCTCCTTATGTTCCATTAATCGGCCTCCTGTCGTTGTTCCTGGCCTGGGAGAGTGACTCACAGCTGGGTAGTGAGGAGAGGCATCTCACATAAGAGAAGAAGAATTCCTAGATGAGGGGAGATAGGGACAGCTGAGATCCCTTCTAGGCAAGAGCGATGATTTCCCTGCCTCTTCATCACTCAGGCTGTGCTGCCGCAGGGTTTTTTGAGTCCTGGAGCTCAAGTGGAACACAGTCCAGTCCTGAAGCTAATTAACATTTAGGATTGGCCAGCATCGAAGGGCTGTCTGCTTTTTCCCTAATTCCAAGAGGAAGCTGTCAATCCTTTAGCCAGCTTGACAAGTCAGGGGAATATGGCTGTTCATACAATCCTTTGGCTCTGTTATTTTTGCCAGGCGTTTTCCCCAGAGGCTGCTTTCCCTCATGGGAGGCGGAGGGAGAAATGGGACCCCAGGCTTCTTTCAAGGGCAAGGTGAATATGGGGAAATCACCTGTGGTGATGGGGAGTGGGAGGGAGGAATGTAAATAAGGCTAAATACTATAAAGGTGATTTTTTTTTTCTCCCAACAGGACTTAATGGCGAAAAAAAGAGAATGTCTGCAGGCCTACAGCTGGTGGAGAACACCACAGAAGAAACGGAAGAAAAAGAACAAAATAAAACCAGGAAGAATAGAGTTTGTCCCTAGTAGTAGTTCAGCCAGGTAAAGACCTTTTGAAATGAGCGGCTCTGACCCCTTACCTGTTTAAATTGATAGTGACAAGTGAATGCCATGACTTATTTTTAAAATCCTGAAATGGCACATCTAGTGCCTATACACTAAGTATTGCTTATGGAAATGTATTGCCAATAGAATAATGAAGTTTTTTATAGTTTGTCTCTCCTATAATCCCTGAGAAGTGGTGGCAAAATAGCCATAGCTCCTTTGAATCATGGCTGTAACTTCAGGTAGTAGTTTTTCTTGGCATTTTTGTGCCTCCTTCCTCAGCCCCCTTTCAGACAATAAATATTTTTTTTTAAAAACCAACTTTTAAAGGTGTGGGGGTTTATTGTTTTTGTTTTTTTGTTTTGTGTGGGTTTTTTTTTTTTTTTATAAAATGGGTCTTTGAAATGCCTTTTTTTGCTAAAGCAGTAGAATGGACCCAGAGAAATTGAGAACTTTATGCTGGAGTGGTGACATTGCAGTTCTGTATGTTGCTTAGCAGAGTTTTGCAGTTCATACTCTCTTCAGATTGTCTCCTTATTTGGCCAGTGATAACTACCTGCTTATATGTTGGGTACCTTAATACTGCAATGAGCTACCTTAGTCTCAAACTTGACAATTGTTCTCTTTTATCTTTTTTTTAAAGACCAGATTATTCGATATTTGTTGGGGAGCTTACTCCGGAAGTGGATGATTTCCAGCTCTATGACTATTTCCTAAAGAGGTACCCCTCATGTATTGACTGCAAAATAGCAACAGACCTGCTGGGATATTCCAGGTAATGCCTGTGAAAATGTGTAATGCTGTCAATATGTTTGCTTCTATAAGAATGTGCATTGGAACTGTTTCTGCATTTTCTTCAGAGGCAGGAAGAGAGAATAGTCTCTAGATTTACTTTATTTTTAACAGCATAGATCCTTGCATTTCTAGAACTTTCTGGTTAGTTTAAGCAGTTAACATGATAAGCTTCAATTTAGCCATATGCATATCTGCATGAAAGAAATTAGATGATGGGAGAAGGGAGAGCTGTGCACTGAGATCTGTGCTGCTGTGCTTACATACAGCAGCGTGTCCACTTAGTCATCTGCAGTACTGAAAACAAAGATAATTCCCTTTTTACATGTGGGAGAAAAGCATAAGGCCTGGCAAATCTTAGGGGGATGGGAGACTGAACCTATTAATATTAGTAAATAAAACCTAGCAGAAGTTATACTGGCCAGGCAGTGAGTCAAGCAGGGATGAGTGAGTTTGCTGTTCAGACAATGCTGGCTGTGATAGACTAATTCATGAAACTTAAGAGAAAGCAAGTATAAAAAGAATGTTAGTGCTGTATAGTGGTAGGAGTGGGTTAATACTAACTGACAAATTACCTGCTGTAAATGCAGGAATATGGAATCTGATTACTTACACAGATAGCAATTAAAATGTGTTGTTTTGCTGGCTCTCAGCAATTTGCATCTTAATGCTATCAAAGAACAAGCTTTTTGCTTCTGGCCCAAGTTTTTAATTTAGTGAAAGCATCTTCTGTGCATGTGCACATGCCAGAGAGGTTGCTTAGGTAATGGAAGCTATAGTAGCTACTATCTTCTGTTTTTGTAGAAGACAGAAATTGAATTCATTAGCTTTGTAACTGTTATGCATACTAGAATTTGTTTTCTCCCTTTTGAAAATTGTAGAGGGTATGCCTTTGTCAGATTTGGTGAGCAAGGTGATCAGATGAGGGCACTGCAAGACTGCCAGAATGCACCAGGTCTGGGGGGAAAACGAATCCGGCTGAGCATAGGAATTTCTAAAAGGTAACAAATGAGTTGTGCATTGATAACAGTAATTCTAAATAATCAGATTCTTGTAGCTCTGCCTTTGTAAAGTCTGTGGCCCTTGCTATAATGGCTGTACCCATGATGCAGTCCACAAAACCAAAAATACAGAAGCATTATGTTTTGACTCCCTAGATTCATCAACCTCTTTCAGGATTGCTGGGGGAATCCAACTCTTAAGTGTAGCCAGATTGGGTAACTTGGGCTTAGCTGCTGTTGTAACCAGCCTTAATTCTTACAGTAGCGAAGCTGAATGCATTCTTAAATACTTTCCAGGTTTGGGCCTGAAGAAGGTGGAAGGGACACAAGTGGTTTTGTATGCTAGGGTGCTTTTCTTCTAGACCTTCCCCTCTAGGCAAGGTAGCATGTAGCTAGCTTTCCAGCAAGCTGGCAGAGGAAGGAACTCTTAAGTAGAAAAATACACAATATAGGGGGGAAGAAGCCAAAGGAGATGTTGCTTTGGAACAGTTTATTTAGAATACTATTCTTTGCTTTTCAAGTGATTGGGGCAGCAGGGAATTTAAAGTTAATTGGTTTTACAGGGTTTTTTACTCTGCCGGCTCAGTTCTCTCAGTCAGTTATTTAAGGCAATTCAAGTCTCTGAACAGTTAGAGAATTTATACCAAATCTGATAAACTTTGATCCAGGATACAGACCAAAATAGAACTTTCTATAAAATGATTTCAGTATATTCATGAGGTTAGCTTGTATGTTCTGTTAATTAGTAAAAATAACAGCTTTTGTTTCTCTTTACCCTGGATAATTCTGCAAATGTTGCCTCTTTGCTTTAGAATGGAAGTGTTCT
Organism: Mycteria americana; assembly: GCF_035582795.1. Lineage (NCBI taxonomy): Eukaryota > Metazoa > Chordata > Aves > Ciconiiformes > Ciconiidae > Mycteria > Mycteria americana. The sequence goes on along the minus strand of NC_134366.1, from coordinate 76,934,400 downwards.
TACCCAAGAGAGGACTGTCCAGAATTACTCTGACTAAATTATTTTGAAAACAAGAAGAGTTCACAAACAGGTTTCCTCACTTCTGCTATCCAGAAGAATGTCAACAGTATTTTCAGATTTTTCTTTCCTACAGAGGTGTATGTAGGATAGAAGTTGGAAGCAGAAGACTTTGAGACATTATGTAGTTGTTTGTTTACTACAGTAGTGAGGCAATAGAATACCTGTTTATTAGAATGTATGTGTAGCTTTACAGTAATGAAACAAATGTAACAGGTATTAAAATACACGTCACTAATCTATATCTGTTTCTGAATGGCTGAGTACTAAGCTCTCCTAGCATCAAAATATCCAGCCATCAGAGTAGCTTGTCACTAAGTCACTTATATTGGCAACTCTATTTCTGAGCTCCTTCAGCTTGCGTTCTTGACAAAAAGCCTAGACCTGATTTTTCTGTAATGAAGTGGAGATGCAGAGAAATTGGACTTTGCAAACACAGGAGGCCTCCTGTATGTAATCAGTGAAGAAATGTCTAAGCATAGAGAATATGTTGGAATGTGCAGCTGGGTTATCTGAATGTATTTCATGTAGTGTACCTCTGTTTTAGTACAGACAACACTTGTGCATTGATTCTTGTTATTAGTGTGAAGTTGTCCCTGAGGAAAATGTACTCAGGAGAGGGAAAGTAGTGAAAACTAATCAGCTGGCCCTTTGGTCTTAAGAACCAATGAGTTTTGTCACTTTCCTGCTGCTTTGGCATCATTCTGGATAATGGCAGTGCTGACTTCACCTGACAACTATACTTTGGCAACTGTTCATGGACTAAAAATTGAGCAGGTGGAGGTAGACATGGATGGCAGGCAGTGTCAGATGCTCCTCTGAAACAGATAATTTGACTTCACCCCCTTGTTTCTGGAAATAATAAGATTTAGTATTAACCAAACAAAAGATAAAAGGGCTAATTAAGACTGAATGCATCTTTAAAGCAGCTGTGCTTGTTAAATGTCTCTGGTCTTAATAAATTATTTTTTAGCAGAGCACAAAGAGTTCTCAGCAGCTTGCTTATACAGATACTAAAAATACTCAAAATGAATACAGATAAGTGTCATAGCTTGAGTTAATCCATGAAAATAATGGGTGAAGGTGAGAGCATTTGCTTCTGTATAAACCTGAGATCTTGTGGTGTGACTTAGACTGTTGCTTAGGCAACTGTTCAGAAAAGCTTTCTTTTAAACTTCAAAATGCGTAAGCTGGCAAACTGTTTAACTTCAGAACTGGGTTTACAGTTTATTGTTCTCAAACTCTAACTGTATATAACTTCTCATGTTTCAGACTGAAAGCAGAATTCCAGCGGTACCAGTCGTACAACTATAATGATTATTACCAAGATTATCAGAACTACTACTCGCAGTGGGGTTATGATCCTTACGCTGACTACAACTACAGCTCCTATGCTCCCTATGATAGCATGCAGGCTGTTGGAGATTGCTCTTTAGGAGATGCTGTTATGGCTCCAGCTGTTTTTGAGGTAAAGATACTACACACTTTCTTTAAAGAAAAAAACCCCACAAATAATAAGTTGTATGAATTGTGTAAGTCAGAGCAAAAAAAGTCCTAAAACTGAAATCATGCTTTCTGCTTAGTATGGAGGTTAGAATAGCAGGCCTCAGAGGTGTCTTTAAGTGCTTAAGTAGTGCATCTATAGAACTAGAGATTTATATACCATTATTTGTTCATGTATGCCAAATAACAGTTGTGACAGCATAATTGTGTAGGCTTCCTCTCTTCCTGTTTTTATGTACTTTGCTTAAAGCAAATTAAAGAATTATTGTAAGATGGTCTTATCTTAGATCAGCCAATTTATCAATTACAACTTCCAGAAGTCCCTTCCAACCTGAACTATACTATGGTTTTCTTAAAAAACAAACCAACCAAAACAAAAACCCATCCCCCCAAACAAAAACAATAAACAACCCAAAAAAAACCCAAAATCCCCAAACAAAAAAAAAAACCCTCCCCAACAAACACAGTTGTGTGTGTCCTGTCCCCCCTCCCCTTCTTGTAGTTGTGGGAGGAGGGAATGGTTTGGGAGTACAAAATTATTTTTGGATTTGTGATGCTTTCTGAAATGGATTATGATTAAACTTAGGAGGTTTTCTTTTCTTTTTTCTTAGGAAACTTCAGCTATGACTGAAATCAATGATGACTTAATAACTGAAGGTAATGATGGTTCTATCACTGCAGCTTGAATTTAGCCATACTTGTGCCCTTTAACAGTACAAGCCAATGACTATTGGATGAAGAATGTCTTGGAAATTGAGCTGATGTAGTGGGATCTTCTGTGGGTTATAGCTGAGATGTGGTAGGATTTTAAAGCTGATAGTGTACACCATGTCAAGTAGAATGGGACATTGTCAATAACACTTCGCAGTAGGTTTCTTCTAACTTTGCCTTCATTCTCCTTCCAGAATGGGCTAATACAGAATTTGTCCTGTCTTTGTATTAATTAATTGTGCTAAGCATATTCTATGTTAAACTCATTAATACACACAAGCTTTGTTTTCCACACCCTGAGGTAAAAACTTACGTTATGGGTCCTAAAAGGAGGATTCAACTTGCACTTAAAGATTTGGTACAAAACTTAATTGTTTGGCCTGGAAGGTTTGCAGATGGTTCCTTGCATAGAGACATCTTGTGTTAGTGTTCAGAAACCTTATCCTGCGTAACACATTATAGTAGAAATTAATTAAATGGATTTTGGGAGGGTTTCATGGTTAATTATCCTTAAATCTGCTCTTTACCTTGTAATACCAGTATAGTGCTAGCATTCTAATACACAAATTCCAGAAGAAGCTGGACTTGTTGGGTTTGTTAAAATTCTAGGTGAACAGACATCTTATGGCATTTACTATTAAATCTATTAGACTATTAAATTTAGCTAAAACACATTTTATTAGGCATTGACTGCAGGTTTTTGTGTGCATGCCTCCCAAGATCTGACACTTGTACTTACCAGGCTTTTGTTTTCAGATCCACAGCTTTACTTGGATGTTGATGAAATGAACAGGCAATTTATGGAGACAAGTGAAGAACTCTATGATTCCCTCATGAATTGTCACTGGCAACCTCTGGATACGGTCACTTCTGACATCCCCCCTGCTATTTAAGTGTCTTATATAGCATGACCGTTATGACCAAGGTGCTAAAATTACATTTCTTCTACATTACTCTAGATCATAAGTTTTAAAGCACAATGATAGGTTGGGTTTTTTTGCTATGCTTTCAACAGTTTCTGTAATCTTTTTTTTTTTGTTCATCACTCTACTTTTGGAGCATCTTGAAATCATGTAAATATTCTAGAAATGTAAAGAGTTCAATGGGGTCTAAAGATAGACTTGCCTGTGTAAATAAAATTTTGTTTCTGCAAACCTGCCAGCAAGGGATTTTACTTACGTATGTGAAGCACATTCTCTTCTGGCTTGTGGAATTTAGCTGGAGGCAGTAGGGGTATTTCACCTGTCTTTGATATGGGCACCAGGACACTAGCAAAAACTAGCTCTCATGTACTTCCAAGTTACCTAGGCAATATTTTACAAGCTCTTAACATGCTTGCTTTTAGATTATATGTGTATTTGGGAGATGCTCCCAGGGTTTGCTATGGGAACACTTGGGCCCACTCTTTCTCCTGCAATCTGCTTGTGCTAACTGAACTACTGTTGATGTGCTAGGTCAGTTAGAATTGCTTTATCAGTACAGTACTTCAAACATACAGAAGGGCAAACTTTCAGCTGCCATAGCTGCAAACATTCCAAAGACTAAGGATGATCCGTACTGGCAATTTTATTCCTGCCCTTCTTTTTGTTAGTCTTCTCAACTGACACTTTACAGCAAAGAAACTGGTGTAACGTAATACACGTTCTTAAAAGCCCTTGGAAAAAATAACTTTCTGGTTTAAAGAAGGAAAAATAACCCACTGGGAATAAAAAACTATCCTAGTAACAACTAAGTTGCACCCTATTCTAAACATCTCTAATTTATTCAGTCTTCATGCTCGGGTGTTTTATAGTGATGAGATTATAAAATTTTAGTAGGATGACAGTTTTCAGTAGTCAAGTGAAAGGAGATGAGGGGAGGATAGCAATGAGGAAAGTTCTGCTTTAAGCTAGCAACTTCTGAGTGGCTTCCTCTAAACTGTTCTCATTTTGAAGGGTATAAAGTGTTTTCCAGTCATAGGGACTACTTAAGCCCATGTGTATGCAAAAGTATTTACTACTTAATGATAAAATCAGAAGAATACTCTTCCAAGAAAAAAGGTAGCAGAAATTATCATAGCTAATAGCTGTGGAAGCTACTGAAGCTAGTCAAGACACTTTGGTACTGCCATGTGTGTTTTGGGGGCAATCTAAACCATAATTGCTATGATGGCAGATAGGAATAAAGTTCTCTGGCTTTTTTGTGATTTAATGTAATTAAAGTCGTGGTCATAACCTATATGCTGTTCTTAAGTACTGTGTTGCAGAGTGACTCAGCACCGGCATGTCATTTCTAGCTGCTGACCAGAATCTCCCTCTTTCCTCTTCAGTTTAATTTCAGCTAGGAATATTTTCAAAGACTTGCCCATGAAATGCAGATGCCCTAAAACAGAAAAGGCTTTTGGAGTACTCTAGGAAGTTCATTCTTCCTGGATTTTGTGCAGATGTACATATAGGAAGAGTCAGAAAGCAAAGAACCTCATCTGGGCAGGGGGAGTAGCGTCACAGTTTTAGCAGCTGTTTCCCTGCTTTGAGGAGAGCTAGTTGCAAGGTAGCTGGGAACATGGATTTCTTGGGTGAATGTTTCCCTTGTGTGAACTGGTGAGTCTTTGAAGGGTGATGGTAGGGAGATTGTTAATGGGAATGTGACAGGAAGTAGAATAAATGAAGTAAAGAGAATCTGAGTGGGAAAGGGGGTGCTTGTGTGCGTGTATAGAATTGTTTCAGGGGACTGCAGTAGGGAGGAAACTCCAGATAGTAGATGCAGGCTCCTTGAATTTGGATGGGAGTGTTAAAACTTCAAAACTGTATAGGATTTGATGTCACTTCAGTTTCAGTGCATGGCTGCGGTGCTTGAGCTTTGTAGTACAGACTGGTCTGCTGGGCAAAGGATTTTGTATTAGCAAGTACCATCACAATGAGCAGCAAGACAGCTTCCAGGTCTGTGCCTAGGTTATATCCTGCTTTGAAGTGGCTTTCATAGCATCACCTAACACCATACTTAAGTTGCAGCAAATAATTTGTGGAAACCTTTTATTGTGTCATCAGTTAAAAATGTGATGCTAAGGATGTGTGTTGGCTCAGCAGAAATACTATGGAGTATCTATGCTGATTTTTGGCATTTGGGGGGTCGATTGATGTGTGAACTATGTAAATGAGGCCTATGTAGCTATGTGACTTCACTTAGTCTGACACTGTATCACCATGGTCCATAAACCTCAAAAAAGTCAGTCTGTAGCCATCCTATTTATGCAAATTTTACCTCTGAACAAGGTCTCTACACTCTGCACTAGAGTGTTTTCAGACATGCATGTTCCTCTGCTCTGGGCTGTGAAGTACCCATATAGTGGAAGTACTGCTTATGTAATGCAGTGGAAGAGGTTGTTTGGGCCATTAGTTCTCCAAACCTGAGAAATGTTGGGGGTGTGTTTTCTTCCAGCCAACACAGAAGAAAAATGAGGTGAGGAAGAGAGTGTGTTGGTTGCAGCCCATGTGACACTGTTCTAAAATAGCTCTCTGACCTCTTTTTCTGTCTCCTGAGCCTTACTAGCGTATTCCTCTTTCTAGTTAGGAGTGCGTACATGGGATCAAGGTGGTGTGTGCAGTGCACATCGTTTGTAAAGGCATACTGAATGCAAAATTTCTTCCTGTATTGGTGTGTTACCCATGAAATCCAAATACAGAAGAAAGTGAGTGCATCAGAACTGTTAGAATGCATTACTGAGGCTTTTTACTGAGTAAACTTAGAGATGTTCTACAACTACCATCCTGCATTAGCTAGCTTACGCAAAGACCTGAATGCATTATACAGGTGCCTGCCATCAGTTCTACAAAGATCTGATTGCAGTGGGAGCATTTAAAAAAAAAAAAAAAGTCTTAGAAGCAACTTTTCAACTCCATGACATTTCACTTCTTCCAGTTGTTTTTTGTCTCTGTTTTACCCAGCTGAAATTTTTTTTTAAGCTTGATGAAGGTTGTTTTTGGAAGAATATCTAGTATTGGTTTTATAAACTTTTCATTGCACCTAGCTGGAATAGATAGTGCCTTTACCGAAAACCTGCTAATTTCTGCAAGAAGAGTAGTGTTTTTGTTTTCTGTCACTTCTCTGAACAGAAAGGCTTTAGTACAGTGGTTTGAGTCACTGCAGTCCATGAACAGGGAACAAGAAACAGGCCAAAAAGGGTAAAGAGTACTTAAAAGGGTACAAAAAGGTTAAATGGTACTTAAGCTATAATGTTTCTTTTTGCAGGGATGCTCTTGGACCAACAGCTTCTTTCTAGCGCTACCTCAAAGTAACTTGCAGATATAACTCACAGGGAAGATTGATCAAATGGTGATGATCCCTATCGTTCTGCTGGATATATATATATATTTGCCTTTTGTTTTGTCTCATTTTTAATAACATTTATTTAACTTCAGTGACTCATGTCAATAGACATTGTTTGGCTACATCCACAAGTATTTCTGAATCATGAGTGTCATTAAAGGCATGTCACCGTATGGAAATTGTTCTAAATAAGTAAAATGGAAGTAAAATAAGTAAATAAAGCAGCACTTGAATTTACAGAGCAAACATAGCGTAGCTGCCTTTGACACATACGTGGAAGAGAAAATTGTGTTTACAGGTTACCATAATACACTTAGCATGCATCAGAAGGAGGGAATCTTGTTTTAAATTTGCCCAGCTCTTACATGTCCAGTGCAGGAGTGATTTTAAGTCAGTTCCCCATGCAGGTACCATTTCAGAACTCAGCATTATTGCTGGTGACTGTCTGTTACCAAAGGGCCCAGTTTATATCCCTTTGTAATCTTGCTCTTCCCATAATAGAAATCCATCATTATATCCTTCCTTTCCCTTCCCTAAGTTGGAATTTAGTGTGATAATTGTTTCTTGGACGAAGAGAATTAACAAATCCAGCTAAAATACTATTTTTTTTGTATTTTGATGATTATATTGATGTAATCTTTTTTGACAAGCATATTGTAGAAATAGAGCCTCATCCTAAAATAAGTTGGCAGATGTTAACACACCAGCAGTTTACATGAGATGAGGTGGTTCTTGCAGGTGACTTCTAAACCAGTGTTCCACATCCTGGAAGGGATTATCTATCATGGCAAGTCATCTCATTGCTTGTAAAATTGTGTTTATGGTGGTAGGGTAGGAGAGGAAGAGACTGTGGAGTTCTGAAGGTGCAGTTTGTGAGGAGAAATATCCAGAACACAATTCCACTCTGCTGGGACTTCAGAAATGTGTATCTCCTTTAGATAACCATGAAAGTGGGACTAAGAAATTGAGAAGGAGCAAATCATGTAGGAGAGCTGGGAAGATACCAATGAGGTTAAAAAAAGCCACTGTGAAACAAGAAGCAAAGATGTGGCAGTATGAAACTCTCCAGTAAAATTCCTTCTAAAAGCAGTTCCTTCTCTGGTTTGAGTTCCCCTAAACCCCCAAGTTTGATACACTCTTTCTTCAGGTGTGTGCTGTGAAGTGTGGGGTTGGTTTTTTTTTTGGTGGAAAGGGTGTGCACTACATCACAGCTCTGTCTTTCGCTGTTAAGTAGCTGTGTTTCATTCTGTATCAGTAATTTTTTAGTACATTCTGGGTTTTTTTGGGGTGAATGTTTTATTGACTTCTACGTAGGGAAAGCGGTTGTGATTTTTCTGCTCTGCACCATCATTCCCTGGGCAGACCAATGCTCTAAAGAAGATGTAGAGCTGTAACATTTTTCTCAACTTTACTTTTAGTAGAATAAAAAAAATCAAAAGAAACTGAAATAGTTTACATTTTTAAAATTTGTAATAGAAATGCATTCTTCCTCTTGTTTTGAGTAAGAAAATGCTGCATTGACGGTTTTTTCCCACCTGCTTCCAGTCTGCCAAAGTGAGCGATGGTAAACCTGCGGATTGTCGTTTCTGTGGCTTATGGAAGCCCAATTCACAGCGGCATCCCGAGGTGACGCCGCCTGCCCTACCGTGCCTTCTTGCCGCGTTCCCCGCGCTGCCCTTCGCCGGCTCCCTGCCGGGGACAAGGGAAGCCCCCGCCCCTCGGGGAGGCTCTCGTAACGCCCGGCACAGGGCAGGGTAGGTAGGTTGTGTCCCCGGGGACAGAACACCGCCAGGACCGGCGCAGCGCCGCGGGCAGAGAGGAGAAGGCAGAGGAGGCCGTCCCCGCCAGCGCCGCCGCCTGCGGGGCTCAGCCCGGCGCGACTCTCCGGCCGCCAGCGCGGCCTAACCCCGTCCAAACCTCCGCTCCCGGCCTTCGAGGCCGCGCCCGTTCGCGGCTTGCGGGTGGAATTTGTCTCGCTTCCCTTGGCGGGTCCCGGCAGCCCAGCGAGGGCTTTTCCCGCGCAGCCGGCCCGGCCCTGCCCTGCCCGCGGGGCGGTAGGATGGGACGGGACGGGGACGCCGCCGCCTTGCGGCCCGGCCCGGCCCCGCCCCTCCCGCTTACCCTCGAGCGGGCGGTGCCCAGGCGCGCGGGGGCTGCCGGGCGGTCCCGCTCTTGTGACGCAGCCCGCGCGGTTTAGTGACGCGCGGCCGCCCGGGCGGGCGCTGTGTGGTTGGTCGGCCGGAGGGGGGAGGGGTGCAGCGGCTCGGCCGCGAGCGAGCGAGCGGGCGGGCGGGCAGTACGGGGCCGGCCGGCGCCGGAGAGCGCGAGCGAGGAGCGAGCGAAGGGCGCGCGCGGGAGCGCAGAGGGACGTGAGAAGGAGCGCGCGCGCGCCCGGGAGAGAGCACGAGCGAGCGCCCGCGCGGGGGGTGGCGCGGCGGGGAGGGGCAGGCCGCGGAGCCCCCGCGCCAGGCCGCGCGGCGCGTGGCGGGCGGGAGCGGCGAGGAGGCCGGGCCGGGGCAGGCCGGGAGCCCCTCTGTGGAGGCGGTGACAGCGCAGCGCGGGGAGCGCGGCCGGGCCGCAGCGGAGGAGCGCGGCCGCACGAGGCGGCCGGCGGCGGGGGCCGGGCCCGGCGCGCGCGCGGCGGGGCCGGGGCAGCGGTGGGGGGGGAAGGGGGCAGCAGAGGGGCCGGATCCCATCATGGCCTCGGGCGGCGGCGGCGGCGAGGTCGGCGGCGGCAAGATCCGGACCCGGCGGTACCACCTGGGCGCCCCGAAGCCTCCCTATACGAGGAGCAAGCAGGTGAGGCGCGGCGGCGGGAGGCTGCGGGTCACCCCGGGCGGGCGGGAGGCCCCTTCCCCTCTGTCCCCCTCATTCCCTTGGCGCTCCCTCAGCGGCGGGAGGCGGCCCCGCGCGGCAGAGCCGCCCCTTTCCCCCCCCCCCCACGTGCGAGGCGCCGGGGTTTCCCGGTGAAACGGCCTGGGGGGGGGGGGGGGGCGGGGAAGGGTTTCCCGCCGGGGCCGCGGGGATTGTGGGATTTCCGGGCTCTCGCCCCCTCCCGCTCCAGCTCCCGCTCCGCCGGCAGCCCCGGCCAGCGGGGGGATCCTCGTCTCCCTTTTGTCTGCCGCCGGGCTGGGGGAGATGCCCCCGCTCGGCAGGGAGCAAAGGCGGGAGGAGGCGGCGGCGGCTGGGAAGGGGTAGGTGCTTCTTCCCCCGCCGTGCGCCTCGCGGCCCCGCGGCTGGGGTGGGCTGGCTCCCGCTCCGCGGGGCGATCGTTTTGTCTCCGGGCTGTCCGATTCCTTAACGAGCCCGGGGCGAACACCAGAAAGAAGAACCTGTGCTTGCCGTCTGCGTGCACCCGTCTCAGAATGAGCCCCCCTGGTTAAATTGATGCTGGGTTAATAAGCGTAGTTACTCTTCAGATTTAAGTGCATCGCTTCTGATATTTGCCTTTCTTGACAAGTTTCAAATTGCAAACGAGTTTGTGAGGGTGCTATGTAGTTAGGCATCTTCGATTGTTTTTTTGTAGGGTGCTGCACGCAGAACCCTCAGGTCTGCATCCGGTAGTTTCTTCAGTCTCTTGCCTGTGACTAAACGTGCTGATGCAGTGAAAGTGAAATGTAATTCATAAGGCATTTGTTCTCCTTTGTATTACAAGATAGAGTAGATGGATAACAAAAAACAGTGTCAATTGTGACACAAAAATCTCGTGCCACTTAGAGTGGCTGGAGGGAAAGAAACAGAGATCTTTCCCATTACTGTCTGCTGAGAAATTTCAAGATGCCCAGAAACAGTGCTCTGGAAATGCCTTCCACGTGTATTTAATGAACCTCAAGTTGACTGTTCAGCCAAAACCTTTACATTATTAAATCGGTAACATAAGCTAGGGGACTGAATATTATATGCAAAATTGAGGGGGTGTTATGCACGAGTTATTGCTCAATTAGTTTTTATTATTTGGGAAGTACTATATTTAGTCTTTTGTATAGTACACTGATTAGCAGTGTTGTCCTTGTAAAGCTAGCATGGTGACGCTTCATACAAAGGATGACTGCACTTAGGGAGCAAATGTTGAAAGCTCTTACATGAATGATAGAATAATGTTGAAATTACCATGTTGCATGTATTGATACTATGTAGATAACTGAAATCTTGCACGTGAATTTAAAATAATTAGCGTAGATTATTTTCTGACTCTTCTATTGTCTGTTATCTCTGTGTGTTTTCCAGTAGGTTTATTTAAACAATGTGCCAAAGCAAACACGTGCTTGGGCATGTCGGTGGGATTCTGCCCAGAGAATTGATGCTGCAAATCGAATACATAGATGAAATTAACAGTAATGTATTGGGGAAAAAGTTGTCATGATTAAGTAAATAGACAAACTGATAGATGTCAGACATGCATTTGTTATAATGGATAGCTTTTTAACCCTATGCAGCTTGCTAACTTGCAATACATAAAAAGATGAGCTCTGGGTAGATAGCTAACTTAAACTGGAATTCATTGACAAATGCTCCTATTTTCAATATAACGTCCACTCTGCAGAAGTATTCTGTGGTTTAGCATTAATTGTCTCTCAGTAATGAGTTTGGGAAGATGTGAAAGTGCTCAGTGCAATCTTGACATGAGGTTATACCTCTGATTCTGATCCCCCTCTCCCCTAACTATTATCAGTAAGGAGGTTCATAGAAATACTTTGATAGAACTGGTCTAGGTGCCTGCAGTCAAGACTGCGGTCCTGAAAACCCTCAGTCTCTTGTCATCAAGCTCCAAAGGTGCCTAAGCACTGTACACAGTATAGCTAATAGGTTTAAAGTTCCTAGGATATCTGAATTTTTTTCCACTTGTATGAGAGATGATTAGCATGATGCCTGGCTCATGATTGTCTCCTTTCTGGATGTTGTTATTTTGCCGTAGTCTCCTGGGGAGTTCAGTCAGGTGAGAATTCTCCAATGACGCCCAACATGTGCTGCAGAGTCAGTCTTCTATAAAGTACAGCAACACCTTTAGAAGGCAGTTGGAAGAGGAGGTGCTGCTGCTGCTGCTTTTTAATGACTATTAGCTAAAGCATTTGTTCAGAATATGGTAGACCCTGCTTCAGATTCCTTTTTTGCCTGGAGGGATCAACCTACATCTTACACTTTCTGGGCGAATATCCCAGTTGCCAAGCTGTGTGTTGTCTTTGGTTCTCCTGGCTGAAGCTGTGTTACTATCCAGAAAAAGAATGCATGATTCACTGAGCTAGAAAGAGGATGTGTAACAAGATGTTGCCCTCAAAGACTGGAGACATGCAGGCTCTGATCCTTGATTTCAGAAGTTTTTTGTTTTATGTTAGATGTTCCTTGGAGCAAACAGGCAAAGCCCAATATTTCCTGCCCTTGTCTCCCCAAGTGCCTGATCATTAAACTTCATAGCCATGCTTCATTATGTTTCTGTGTGTGTTTTTTTAAAATGTAGAGCCTTTTTTTAAACCAGCCTCAAATAGGAGAGGTGAACAGACGCTGTCTGGAAGAGAAGACTGACTTGCAGCTTGCAGCTTCCTGGAAGATGGAGATAGGAGTAACAGATTCCCTCACTAGTGAAGGAACTAAACTGTGGGGTTTTTTCCCTTCTGAGTTACCATCCTGCCTTATAAGAAGTGCAGTCAGCAGCTATATTATTAAACAAACAAACAAACAAAAAGTAGCAGCACTGCTAAGTAAAGATGGTATAGACTCACCCACCATGAAGGTTTGTGGGGTGGAGATCTTCAGAAAGAAAAGAGCCTTTTTGTATCTCTACGTTGGGTGTTCTGGGAGTAGAATTAAGGAGTTCATCCCCATTGACTGTGCTTTCCTAGTGGCTAAATGTTGACAGCTCCATGCTGAATGCATTGATTTTAGATTACGCTGTGCTTAGCATGCTACCTGTTGACTCAGCCATCTCATGCTGAAATGTCCAGCCTCGTTCTGTACCATGTAAGGAGCTTGGCCACTTGGGTTAAAATTGTGGCTTCTTTGAGAGCTAAGGACATGCAGGCAAGGGAGCTGTTGTGTCCAACATCTGGGTTTTGTCTTCTGGATGTGGCCTCAGTGCTTCTAAATGCTGGTTTGTCCTACTCATTTAGGTAGACTGATGATTGGAATTACTAGTGTGGATGTGTTAATGGGATGAGTGTTCACATTGTTGACTTATTAAACAGCTTCTAGTATAGTATCTGTATGTTCCTATTGTTAATTTTATGTTTAGTTTTGTGCTTTTGTGTGTGTGCGCGCTGGTTTAGCCTGGAATAGTACCATTCTCATCCAGGTAACATACAGATTTCAAAGATTCTAAATGTGACTTATAGGAGAAGAGACTAAAATAACTTTTTTGGTTATTTTTTAATGTGATAATTAACCATTCAAATGAAAGTGTCAGAGAACTTTGACTCTCCTGGACTTTTAAACTCATACAAAGCAGATTTAAGCTTGAGAAAAAAACAATTATCTGAAAAGTCTTTATAACCTTCCCATAAACCTGTATGTTTATGTTAAGCTTCAGCTTAGAGCTGTTTGATATTAGAGATAATATTTGTAGATTGAAACTTCTGCTGGGGAGCGATACACTTTTGTTTTTTCTTACATGTGTATGTGCCAGTGCATATTTATAATGTAGATGTGCTACACTGATAGTGTACAAAACAATCCAAAGATATTTTCCTTGATGAAACCAGCATAAGTTTCTGCATGTTTGTAGTTGGTCTTGTGCTGATGTAGTTAGGATATTACCTGAAAGAGGGGACCAGAAGGCCATTGAAAGGCACATTCGCTGGGCCTGGTCATGAAAGCTGCTCTGGATTGGTGAGTTTCACAAAGTCACCTGAGACATCGTGTAAGATTCTTCTCAGACAGAATAGCTACGGGATCGGGAACTTAAACTGTAAGCAGCAATGCCTAAATCATTACATTATCACCTGCTACTGTCTTGAAGGTAGGCCAATTGTAAACTGGTTTTTCCATGTATGCATGGGATTTTCTTGACGGGCAGTGACTGCAGGCAATGGGCAGAAGGAATCTTATAAACCACCAGCTTTATTTTGGGAGGAAATTTTGAAACCCTCATGCTAAAGAGTTCCTAGACTATCATATTGAGTAATGTAAACTAGGTAATGTTTCATAAACCTGAAGCAGGAAAATGTTAATTAAAGACATCTTTATTAAGAATGTCCATAGGAACCTACACAAGTATAATTGTATTGGTTTAACTCCTATCAATAGGATTGCACCTTGAAGCATGCTTAGGTGGTTCTATTTATATTTGTATGCATCTCTCCGCTTGTTTTGGTATAGTAGTACGTTAGCACATTGAGCTAAATATGAATAGATTTGAGGAAATGTTTAATGTGTATTTAAAGATTTGTTTTAAAAGAATTGGATAGTAGTTAACATCAGAGGTTTTGTCTCTGTCCCAGCAATATCAAATTGCATTAGCAAAACAGATGTTTAAATCTGGTACTTGGCTTTCTACTGCTACCGTAAACAAAAATGTATCCTAGTTGGGAAGAACTCTTTAAACTGAGATACTGACAGTTTTCTCTCATTTAGACTAACAGTACTGTCAGTGGTACAACAAATTGTAAATGATTATTGCTATAGCATTTTATTAATATTTTGGGTTTTGTCTTTCAAAATGTTGTCATGACAGCCATGGAGGCTGTGAAGTATTGGAGAAAAACAATATTAGTGAGCGGTATCTTAGGAGAAGAAAAAAGCAGATGAAATAATTGACTGTGTTAGCTGGGGCACTGCAAATTGCCTTTGGTTGCTGGCAGCACATCACTTCCTCTGAGTTATTTATTCCTCCAGTCAGTAATTAGAACCAGTTCTTGCTCCCCTGCCATGAAGGAACCGAGCTGCTGCTGATTCGAAGGACTGCGAGAGGACAGAGTTCAAAATCTCTTTTGCTTGCCTAAAAAAGTTTGAGCAGAGCTATTTCAGATCAGTGCAGATGGGGGCTACCATAGCATCCTGTAACAAATTCATAACAGTGGGATGACTGGCTCAGTGGACAGGGGACGAGCAGTGAATGTTGTTTACCTGGACTTCAGCAAGGCCCTCAGCATGGTCTCCCATGTTATCCCTGTAGCCCAATCGGTGAAATATGGACTCGTCACGTGGACTGTAAAGTGGTTGGAAAACTAGCGGGACCATTGGCCTCAAAGGGTTGTGATCAGCAGTACAAAGTTCCAGTGGCAGCCGATTGCTAATAGAGCCTCTCAGGGGTTGGTATTGGGGCTGATACTGTTGTATGTCTTTATTAACAACCTGAGATGAAGGAATGGCGTGCGTCCTCAACAGGTTCCTAGATGATACCAAACCTGGGGGAACGTCAGCCCTGTCATATGCTGAAGGGTAGGGCTGCCATTGAGGGGTCTCGACAGAAATGGGCTGCCAGGAACCTCATGATGTTTGACAAAGGCAAATGCTAAGTCCTTCATCTGGGACAAAACAACCCTGCGTACCTGCTGGACAGCAAGTTGAACCTGAGTCAGCAGCATGCCATTTAGGTGAAGAAGGCCAACTGCATACTGGATGGTATTAGTAAGAATGTGGGAAGGATGTTGAGGGAGGTGGTTTTTTCCGCTCTATTCAGAACTTCCAGGACTGCATCTGGACTGCATTGGAGCATTGTGTCCAGTTTTGGCCTCTCCAGTACAAAAAAATGTTGACATATTGGAGTGAGTCTAGTTGAGGGCCACCAAAATGATTAGGGGGCTGAGGCACATGGCTGAGAGAGCTGGATGTGTTCAGCTTAAGAAGAGCAAATACCCAACAAGCATATAGAGAAGGTGGAGCAAGGCTCTTCTAGGAGGTTCATAGCAATAGGAGAAGAGACAATGGACTCAAGTTGCAAAAAATGGAAATTCTGATTTCATATTAGGAAAAATCTTTTAACTGTGAGGATAGCCAACATGTTGGAAGAACTGCCCAGAGAGGTCTCCATCCCTGGAGGTGCTCAAAACCCAGGTGGACACAGCCATGGGTGACCTGCTGTTCTTGGCCCTTCTCTGAGTAGTAGGTGACCTCTGGGGTGCCATACAGCCTCCATGTGTGCGTGCGCAGTTCTGTCAGTGCCGCTGTTGGACCACAGAGCACACACAGACGTGGTTTCAGCGTAAATGTCAATGTTACTCTAGGTTTGTAATCCTTTTTGTTGGTCCATCCTGTAATTCTGTTTTCAGGGCTATGCTGCTTTTTGAGGGAAGAAATAATGCCTCCATCTCACTGTTGCATTTTATCTAGAGTAAATTGCAAGGTTGCCCTCAAGAAGAGAATAGCTAAGAGGCTTTTCTCTAGGGTTGCTGTTTTCCAGACCATTTTTTTAAGGTGTCTTCTGGTTTTTTTTAGTGGTAGGTCATGTGATATGCTTTTCCATTTTGAAACAACTTGGTGGGGTTTTTGCTATCTTCATAATGTTCTGTGTAATCAATCCAGTATTTATTGTGTAGCTATTGTACATGTACAATATGTTGAGTAGTGATGTTTATACAGTCGTGAGAGAAGGGGGAGGAGTTGTTCCTCAGTATACATTTCTTGGTATGTACTACTAAGACAATATAATGAAAACTCTCCTCTGTGCTTTTTGTAATGTACAATAGAAGTCCTCAATGATGAAGAATTATTAAGTGCCCACAATATTTTTTTAATGAAGAATTCTAGCCATTAGGCAGAATTTTTTATTACTTTTTAGGGTATTAAATTACTTACCTGTGCAGTTTCATGAACAACTGCCCTAAATTTGGACATATTTCTTATTTTCCCTTGTACAGATCTCTTGTGCCAGGTATCTTCCCTTCTTGCCACTACATTCCATATTTTATTTTATTTTTATTTATAATGCTGCTTAAAAGTCTTGACTTGCTTTCTGCTTATGCCTAAACAGGTCTTGTCTGCCTGTTATAACTGGCTAATTGAAGGTACAATTTAAATACACGTTTTAAGCCAAAGAAATGTTAATTTTGCTAGCAGTTGAGCCACTTGAAGGTGGTGTTATTTGCAGCTGTTTATCACCACCGCTGGTGGGAGATTGTTATACCCCCAACCTTGTTGGTGGAAGGGACAGGGTAAGTGCTCTCTAAACCCCTTTAAGCCAAGTCAGTTGGGCCATCTTAAAATGGAGTGAAGGCAAGTATGAACTAGCTTGTTTGACTTTGCCTGAAGCATAAGTAGGTTTGCAACTTGCTGATACAGTATTTGTCATTGTGGTATTTTAGATTACTGTACAAAAGTACTTATTAATTAAAAGATCTTCTCTTAAGGATGAGATTTGCTTTTCTTTGTTTTTGTTGGAGAGTTTACAAAGACATTCCCCTTCTTTTGACAAGAAAAGATTTTAAATGTTTTTCTCCCCTTTGTCTAGGAAATGTGACAGCACTAAAGCTTTCACATTGGGGCAGCAGTGCTAATATTTCCAAGGGGGGAGTTTCCTTTGAGTTTCTATAACTCACCTCATAATTGCATGTTGCATTTAATTACAGTGCCTTTGTGTGTATTTGGCTTGGTTGTGACCACCAGGTGTTTTAAAGTAAGCATAAGTTCATCTTTACATTCACCTTTGCTGGGAAAAAAATGTGTATGCCAACGCATGGACACCAACATGTACTGAAGTCCTACAGGTACAGTTTTAGCACACACGCTAGCTTTGCGACTACCTGTGCCACTAGAAAATTTTCTTTCTCCTTGCTGAGGTTGTTTATTATCGTCTCCATAGCTCTGCTGTTGGAAGGAGTTGTGTGAGAGTGTCCTGGAAAGCTGGCTGACTTTGCTTTTAGTTTTGATTGTATTTTGACTCAAACTTTTTTGAAGATGAGTCTCACAACTCTTTCCCTATTAGAGCTCAGGGTCTGGTGACCTCCAAGACTACAGTACACCAAGCAAAGAGTTAAACTGTTCAACTGGTGTTTTCTTTGAGACTGGATTACAGGTCTAGTGAGGCACTGAAATATTTACAATAACAAAATATCAAATTGGCAACTAAAAACTGTACCAGTATGTGCAAGCCTGTAATATAGGTGCATTTGTAGTTTAAGTCATCCGGAGCTAAGCAGATGTAAACAAGGTTTAAACTGGTTTAAATGTAGCTGTATTAGGGAAGTACTGTGGTGCGACTAGTTACATATTAAATTTAGCTGGAACAGTGCACCTATTCTAATGTCAGCCCTTAGTATTTGTTATTAAACTTACTTTACAGAGTTGTAGAATATATACAGATTTGTAGATGCCATTACCTTCAGTCACTAAAAAAATAATCTCTATGTGCAATGGCAATTTTTTCCTGTTACTGGTAAGAGAACAGTATTTGGAGATATTGGTTGTATATTTGTGAGATGCTCTTGGTTCTGTCAGTTGAGCTGTGATGAAAAACTATGGCCAGAAAGACACTGCTGCCCCTTATGACTGAAGATTACTGCCCTGCAGCAGAGGTGAGCCTATCTTGGCTTTACAGTTTCAGAATACTACCTTAAAATGTCAAATAATATAACAGTAGCTGCCGCTACAGCTAAAGCAGCTGTGCCCGAGTCCGTGTTTTAGTTTCTCCTCGGCACCAATTCTTATGTTTTTAGATCTAGTCAGGAAGCGTATGCAGCAGGGTTGAATGTGTCCTGGTTAAAGTAATTGCAGGTTCTGCTGGTTTAGATGAATTGTGAGGTTTAACTTTTATTTGCTAGACAATGTCTACGTATGACACTTAAAAAGTAGGAAGGCTTTGAGTTTTGCTAAAGTATCAGATGATCACAGAGAATAATTAAAGATGATTCTTTGGTTACTTAATTTTAACTTACATGTTCAAGTTTGTGAATAAGATATACTGAATGTGCAACACTATCGACGTATTACATTTTGCAAAACCACTAGCACATCGTATTGTCAGCTCAGTTTGTAGATCAGCATGAATAGAAAAGATATTTCAGAGGGAGCATGAGAGTACTTTGCTATCTTTTGCTAACACCACATTTAATTTAAAAATTTAAATTCCAGTCTTCTTGTTTGAAGATTGTGATTTACTTTGGAGTGCCACTCCAAAGTGGCAGGAATGAAATTTTGTAGCAGTAAGTACTTCATTTTGTGAAATATGCTTCAAGTTATCTATAAAGTCTTGTCTGCACTAGAAAGCACTGGACATGGGGATGGACATCAGCAAGCTGTGAGTTGCCCTTGAGTGGCGTTTAACCATTGCTTCAGGAGTTGTTGCAGAATTTGGCCTGCCCTTGCTTGTGTTTTGCATATATAATGTGTCCTCACTACTGTGTGCCATAGATTAGCCTGAATACCATGTTTGTGAGTGCTTTTAGGCAAAGTGGCACTGAAAATGTGTAATTCATTGCTGGAAGTCTAGTATATTATAGGAGGTAGCAAATTTGTAGTATGGGGTATGATACCTTGAAAGCCTTTGTATGCATAAACTTCTTATTTACTGTAAATGCAGGAAAGAGGAAGAGTTTGCTGCTTCTGTGTTTGGTGATGTTGAAATACTGTGATGAATTGGGTCTTACTGTATAAAGAATACCTATAAATAAGATAGACAATTTTATGACTAAACTGTGTATTTAAATCGTAAATATAAAATGTATGTTACCATACTTTGCTAAATCTGATAACTTGTACTAATGGCCTTGTAAAGACCATCTGGTGCTATGGGAAATGTATTTCTTGATCATTCTAATTTTGAAAACTTTAAGCTTCTTGTCCCTGTGGTTATGTCAGAGTTTGTTATCCTGATGCCACGTTGTTTTAGCTATTGTTGTACTTGTTAAGTAAGAATCATTGGTTTAGACTATAGGGTTCCCTTACAGCAAAAGAAAAAAAGAGTCTGAGCAGCATTTCAAATTAGTGTAATTCTACATACTGTTTATGAAACTTAGCTGCAGGCACACTGCGTAAGTGTGGCAGTCTTTCAATAACAAAATAGTACTTAGAGTCCCTCCTTAGATTAAGAATGAACTCCTTTAAAACTGCTTGCAAAGTTGTAAGTGAAAGTAGTGTCCTTAATCTTACATTTTTTGGTTTTGATGATGATAGATTTCTGTCTTGAAGTGTAACACTGAATGTATGCTCGGTGATTTACAGCACCCATCGCTGGTTGCGGCTGAGGATTAACTAGAGCCTAATGTAGTGCTTCCTACAAGGAAGGAAGAAAGGTGCCTTGTACTTCATGCTCTCTTTTGTAATGTTGTCACTGTGTCAACTAAAGGTGTGGACAAAACTTGAGATAAAACCATTCAGAGTCACAAGTATTGAACCTAGTGGGGTAGACACCAGTTTATCTATCAGAGCATATGCTGGCTTTTTGCACTCAGGTGGAAGTGATAATGATGGATACAGATGTGCAAGCAGTGCCAAAATGTAAAACAGCACCTGAATTTCCCTGGGATGTTTATCCTAAAGCTAACTAGAGTCAGGAAAATAAGGCTTACTTCAAGCAATGAGAAGGAAATACACTGGCATCTGGAATCATAATCCCTTCGTCATGATTTTTGAAATAAATCTGAACTAGTCCACTTGCCTTAAATAAAATTGTTGTTTTTCAAATGTTACATAATTAATGACATTCCAGTAACATATTGTTCATATTAAGCCATAAGTTTTACTGCCTTTTTACTAAATGAAATATCAAACTCTGCTGTCCTACGTCCAAATTGAAACCACTCCCTAAATAGCAAAAGCAGAGTTAGTTTAAGCCAGTCTGTCTGTGTCGCTGCAAGAGACAGTCATGCCATGTTTCCATTTCTATTCCTGCTTTTGCATCAGCACCTGTGCAGCCGCATGGTGAGCTGGACCAGCGACCTGATGCCCTCAGTCACAGTCTATAGACAAATTTTTGGCTGGATCTATTTGATAGAGCCCTGGTACAGTTTGTCACTTGGCTGCATGTATGTTCTAGTGGCAGGACAAGGAAAGGGTGAGGTGAAGAGGAGGAAGGGACAATCTGTTTAATGGCAGTATGGGCACAGGATGGTTAAAAGAAGGGAGAAGTTTTCTTTCTTCTTCCTCTCATCCTGGCTGCCTGATCTTGCTCTCTCGGGCCAGTTCTGGTGCACTGAGCCAGCTGAACTCTTTAGTCCCGCAGAGAAATATGTACTTTTTGCCAGATTAATGAATTCAGCTAGTACGGAGAGTAGCCTGCTATGCGCCAGAGCTGGCATGAGGTAACCGTGGGGGATGGAGGGAGCATGAAAATTCCTTTTTGATAGTTGGAAATGGTTAGATCAATCTGCTCTATCTCAGTGAACTTCACCATTAGGTGCAGGTTTTCTTTTTGAGGACTTACTGATTCATGTGGTTTAATAACTTGAACTTTGAGATGGGAAGGAAAGAAATCTCTGAGAGGCCTGGAGGTAAAAACTTTATGCTTTTCAGAGGTGTGCATACAGTGAACTGGAAATTAGCTCTTTTATCCGGCTGTGCATTTGCATCTCTGACAAATTCATGTTAGTGTATGACCTTTATACAATTTTTTTTAGTATGTCCTGTGTTGTATAGTGGGATTTACTTAAGCCTCTCAGACTGAAATCAACTCAATTACAAAAATAGATGTTTTCCAGTAATGCATCATTGCTGAGTACTCCTGCCAGCACTTTCCCCCCCCATGCTATGTGAAAGACCCTTATGAGCTGGGAAAACTGTCCTATTCTGTAAATATTTTTGGCCAAGAAATAGCCTGCTTTTAAGTTTGGAAGTTTAACTGTGACCATAACCTATTGATTTTTTTTTTCTTTATATAAATCCTTTGAAGAAATGGTATTTTAAAGTAGTAAACTAGGACACCTGTTTGTTTACTGGTTAGTATTTCTATCTACATATCTTTTGCTTAGAGTTGCATCTCAAGGCAATATGCCTTGAGTAACGGTAGTTACTGTTGCTGTGGTGTTTGTATACATAGACTTAGATATATCTAGCAGAGCTGCAGACACTTAGGATGATGCACAGAATTTGAAAAACTGTTGTAAATATCTATTCCTAAGCTACTGGATCTTTTCAGTAGATTTTTTTTTTTGTTTTGTTCTGCTTTCCTTCTGATCTTTTAGGATGAGAATAGAGTATGAGCGCATTTAAGATGAGCAGACAACTGTTGGTACTGACAGCAGCGCTCAAACTGCTGAAATCAGTCAGTTAAGGACTAAAACACATTTACTGACTAAAACGCTGCTACGGGCAGGCAGGATTGCCCCGTGGCATCTTCTGCCCTTTCACGATATGAAGTTTGATGCCTCTATGGCCTGTAGAAATAAGGTGTTGTGAGTGTTAAAGCTGTGTGCCAGTGCCACTTCCTCCGCTCGCAGCCTGGGCTTGGAAGTAGAAGAGTTTTTGTGCAGTAGCGTGTTTGGTGTAGCTGTGGTGAATGAAGGTGTTCAGGAAGGGACTGGTACGTAATTGTGGCATGAGGAGATTGGGATCTGAGCAGTCTGCTCAGATTTTGCTGGAGGAATAAGCCTGTTAGAGACCTCCGAAGATCTGTTTGCATCAATGAGGTGTGCAGTATCCTTGTCGGCCTTCTAGCAGGATTACTGATGCCTGTGTGGGGAGATGGTAGCGCCAGGGAACCTGGGATGGACGAAATACAGAGCTGGTGGCACAGGGGCTGTAGGGGGAGAGTGCTCTGCTGCTGACAGGGTAGGCTTGTGTTACATGTCCAGGGAGAGCGAGAGGGGGTTCGAACACGTGTGCTGAAGTTGAAAAATAAGAAAACTAAAAGTTAGGGTAAGATTAAAATGCCAGCTTTAAAGACAGTGTAAGGCGTGACACTTTGCTGGAACATCCTGGCAAGAATAGGGAGTGTGCACGTTTAAAAGTGTAGTTGGTCAGTGGTACCTTAACTGCCTGACTTGGAAAGGAATCTGACCATGGTGATTTATTGATTGGCTTTCAGCTGTGGTGGGCAGGTAGGAGATGCCATAAGAAATTTTAATTTTCTTGATTTTTTTTTTTTTTTTGGTGAATGGGCATACCTGGGGTGTGTGGCTTGCTTTTAGGGGGGGAGGTGGTTTTTTTAGGAAGATCTGTGCTTGATGATGCTTGTTTGTAATGCCTGCATAGTTCTTTCACAGTGCCTTTAATCAATATTTTCATTTTGCAGACAGAAAATGGAGGTGCATTTCGTGTATTTTGCTTTTCCTTCCTTTGTCACTAAGCCAGCAGTATTCTGGAGCATAAAACTATGCTTCTTGTCTTCCACTGTGCCTAAGCCAGATGGAGCAGGCTCTTAGTACTTGCTACAGTATGGCTGCGCTGAGCAAGTTCCAGCTCCTGGATTGGTTTGGGAAGTTACCTTGTGTTACCCAGCTCAATCTTAAAGCGCTGATGATGTGGAGAATGCTAGCAAGGCTGCCATATGCAAGAAAGGGTCAAACCAGTCTGGTTTTAGATATGGATGGTAAAATGTCATCTTGGTTAATTATTAGTCTAGCTACATTCTCCAGTTACTCATTTGGATTATAATGATTGGGTGTTTACTCTTCTGGATGCCTGCGACTTCTTCCATCTTGAACCTCAGGTAGCTTTGAGTCCTGGGAGGGTTTCTTCAGCAAGAGAATAATACAGGCCTATTTTATGGCCAATAATACCTATTCTGTAATGGAGAAACTCGCTAGCAATACTGAATGCAGTAGTGCTTAGCTTTTTGGAAAGAGCATTGCCTTGGATGCAGTTTGTGTCCTGACCATTTGCTCATTTTGGCAGATTTTAACTCCTGTGTGTTCCCAATATGCTTTTATTCATAGCAGCAAAATATTTGCCCCAAAAAAAGGGGGACAGTGTGTCACAGGGAAAGGTGGAAATGAGGGGCTGGGGATAGAGTAGGGACTGCCTCTTTGCTGGTACCATGCACTGAACTGTTTGTGAGCTCTGGTATTACATGCAGTTAGTAGTTTTTGTTGGAAAGCTGAGGCTTAGTATTTATGTAGAACAGCAGCAACATCCTGAGCATGACATACTTGTGTGCATCTTAGTGTGGTAATTGTGATGGATGTGTTTATTACACTGTATTCTGCCTGGTTTAAACTGTCCCTGGATGTTTATTCTGTCTTTGTGCAAGTACAAGATTAAATTACAGATCATTATGAAAAATGTCAAATTGTAAAGTAAGATGACTTTCTTTCTGTGAAAAGGCTTTTTGTTTTCTACCTTCCCTTCCTCCTCTTTCCCCACCCCCCTCTTAACTCCAGATTCAAGGGTGTCTAATTTGTTCATAAGTCCTGTAAGTCAGTGTTTGCATTATCATGTATGAAAGACTTGAATAAGTGATATGGGCTTCTTTTTTCGTTTGTGTGCTACATTTTTTAAGAAAGTTGAATTCAGCAGAGTTCTTGTTTCAGAATTGTTTACTAGACTGTAACTATTACATGTGCAAAGAATATTCTCAATTTTCTAGGCCTGAGTAATAATTTTGACTAGAAAATTTTGTTGCCTAATCCTGGAAAAATATCAAAGTATCTTGCCAGAGCCTTTGTTAGCAACTGACAATGGAGTTCAACAAAAATCTGTTTAACTCTTGTTACTTTTCAGTTTCCAAAATGTTGAAATTGATGAGGTAGCTTTCACGTTTGCTTGCAGTTTGCAGCATTTAGCAGCTGGTTCTGTGGCTGCAGTCAGTGTAAGAGGGAGGGAGCTCCGTGCTGCAAGCAATCTGCTGTGTGGGGTTGAGATTTGACAGGAAGGTGTGTTGAAATTTTGAGGGCATGATGGGGAACAAGTGACTGCCTAAAACAAAATAGTAAATAAATATTTCTTAAACATAGAATGTAAGCATTGCAAATAATTGGTAAATGTCAAAATGGAAGTGGCTTTTATGTATTCAGTAATTGCAGAATATTAAGGTTTGGGATCCAAAATTTTAACATACCATGAAATGAAATTTGATCAAAATGGATCTATTTAACAGTCCTGTAGTGAGGCATCTTCTATTCAACTATAGCTGTTTCTTCCAGGATTTCTTTCAGGATACCCTGACAGTTCAGAGCATAATAGTGGTTTTTTGATACACGTTGTTACTGCAGTTCAGCATTAGAAAAATTAGAAATAAGTCCACTGATTTTAGCAGCTGTTATGGTCATCACTATGACTGTAGATAATTGCTGAGCTTCTGTTTCTGATGGTTTTTCAAGTGAAGGCATTAAGAGGAGAGTCCTCCTCAAAAAAAGTATGTACATCAGGAGTTGTTTAGAAATATAATTTCCTGATGTCATTGTGACTTGACAAGCCTCTGGTGAACTTTGGATGAAATTTCAGAATTTTGAACATTGCCAAGGTCACTGGGAAGTGCAGGAACTGATAGGTTAGTAGTAAATCAATGTTAGGTGAATTTTTGTCATGTGTGTCCCAGAAGCATAGAGATCCAACTCCCTCTATCTTACTGTTGTCCTGAATATTTGCTATCTAATGTCTGTCTTCAAGGTCTGCGCAAGGTTGCATCCCAGCATATGCTGTTGACTGTGTTTCTGTAATTAACAAGTGTTTTTTCTTTCAAGCAGGGAATCATTAGCAGAGTGACAGAATCAGTGAAAAACATCGTACCAGGATGGTTGCAGAAGTATTTCAATAAAAGTGAAGATGAATGTGTAGATACAAATGAATCTACAAACCAGGAAGAGAATCCAGTAAACTATCACCATGATTATGCAAATGAAGATACCATAGTGATTGATGGGAGAGTCACACCTGAATCAGCAAGAATTAATTTAGAAGGTATGTGAAAAATCATTTAGTATTCTGGCCATCTGTATTTATTCGCAGATTTCTAGTTTTGAATCTAAATTTCTAAGGGAAGCTGCAAGGAGCTTTTTGACAGAATTTAAAAAAAAAAAACCAAACCCAACCAAAAAAACCCTCGTACAAACCAAAATGCCTCAAAACCCCCAAAAACAAACAAAAAACCCCAACAACTGTTTGTGAAACTGTCTTAGCTTTAAACTGTAAACATAATTGCGAAACATACTGGAAGTTGTCTTACAGCTCTTGGAAGTCATCAGTTAACTTCAGGTGGTCAATTAGCCAGGTGCAAAATATTGATAATAATTAATTTGCAAGTGTGCTGGGTTACATTTTCTTTTTAATAGGTCTGGAATGAAAGTTGTATCTAATTGCCTAAGGTAATAAAAACATTAATTTGTTTCGTTGTCCTCAGAACAAAAGACCAGATGCTAGAATGCCAGAGGAAAATTCCTTCTCATGTCCTGATTTTTTTTTTTTTTCCTTTGGGCTTCTTCAATCAATTTAGTAAAGTTCCTTTTTAGTTTAATGGAGAAATGGGGAACTTGGTTTATGACATTAATCTTTTCGAAATATTTGGTAACATTAAGGTGTGTGCATGGCTAGCACGGGGTCTTTGAAAACCTATTTGGACCCTTGGCAAAGAATTTTGCAACCCCTTTGCTGTATAAAAGATTAATCTGTTTTATATCTATGTCTCTCACTGTTTCTGTAGTTCTCTTCTGTAAATTTGCATATGCTATCATTTGAGTTTCTCTTAAATTAGCAGTTTTGTGGAACTTAATTTCTAGTAAGGAGAGAAGCTTTGTCTGAGCACACGTACATAACCATCTGTGTGGAAAGTCAGTTGCTTCTGTTGGCAGAATGAAAAATAATGAGGAAATAACTTTGTCACCAATGTCATCTAATTGTAAATAAGGAGCTTTATTGCTTTCTATGTAGCTGTAGCTTGAGAGTAAGTTTGGATAAAGGAATAGAGAACGTCTTCATGAATGAGGAACACGTGTTGGCTTTTCTGAAGAACAGTGTGAAAGGACGTTTCAGTAAGAACAGCTGCACAGCAAACTTTCTAGCTCCAAGAAATCAGGAGCAGATGGACATTGTAGAACCTTTAGTAGCTTGTGTTGCAGTCTGTGGATGTTGTAGACCAATCTTTCTTGCTACAGTTAATAATAAGATTTTTTAATTATTATTACTATTATAATTTTAGAAAGCCTGTTTCTTCAACTCTGAGGTACCAATGTGCTAGAGCCTGTATTCCTTTGCTTGGCCAGCCTTCAGCCTGATAACACTTTCTTTATCTCATACAAGAGAGTCCTAAAAATCTACCAGTGCTTTGGAGAACTAATTACTAGTACTGCGGTGGTTATGAAGATTGAACTAGCTAGTTTAAGCTTGAGTGCAAATATCAAGAGGATAGTGACTCAAAATTATGTTCATACCCAGAAATCCCAGGAGAGACTGTGGACTTACATGGATATCAGGCAAGATATCCATTAATAGCTGTTCTGTTCACGTGGCAAGTTGGAGCTGTGAGACCACCTCTTGCAGGACACTGGCAGTGTTTGTAGACCCTTTGGTTCATGAGGAAAAAGCCCGCTTTGCAACTGAGGCCACGATGCTTACTTGTCCTTTGTACCAAAATCTCAAAAGTTAATGGACAGGAGATAGTTTTGCCTGGAGCATGACCGGGTACGGTACAATGTGGGAGGGGGGATGATGACACCAAAACAGACAACGCCCCCCCCAAATCTCTGCAAATACACATTTTCATGTTATATATTCAGATTAACATCATTTTTGTTAAAAGATTATATAAACTGCAGAGTTGTCTGTAACTTGCCATATAATCTCAAATTTTTGAAAGCTTATTGCAAGCTTTATCTGCAGAAGAAGGAATTTATGCACGTTTGATTTAGTGAAAGACCCAGTGTTAGAGCACTTGAGCATGGGGTCAGAATTTGGTGTTGTAAAACCTCATCGTTAACTACTTCTTAATGAGATATTAATACTTAGTATTGCAAGCAGTGTTGCTGTTGTAATCAGACAGTTAGATGAAACTCTATCTGGGTGAGGAAGAAGTTAAATTCGGCTTCTCTATTTTTGTGCTTAGAACTTGGCGCTAGCATGACTGTTGATATAAAACAGGTTTTGGCTTCTGTGATCTTGCCTATAGGAAAGCTAATTGTCTCCCTTTTCTTGTTTAGAACCATCCACGAGTAGATCTGCATTGAACTTCTCAGATGTGTTAACAAGGCCCTCTCTTCATCGGAGCCATTTGAACTGTACCGTGTTGGATTCCACAGTACCGCATTGTCAGCCCTCTACATCTTCTTCACTTGGCATTGGCAGTCCTGGGCTGTCTCTTGTAAAAGAAATAAAAGATTCTACCTCTCAACATGATGATGATAACATCTCAACAACCAGTGGCTTCTCCTCTAGAGCATCTGATAAAGGTAACTTTCATGTTCTCTAATTGATTTTTTGATAACATGAAGTAGTTTGCATTCTTTAATATTCCACATCACCTTAGGAAATAAAGTAGGTGAATGTCAGCTTTGGATGTTAGAATTAAATTTAATTTTTATTGTTTTAGAAGTATATAATCCTGTCACCTTTTTAATATAACCATGCTTTGGAATACATTTGTTACAAGAGTCAGTGCTGATAAACACACTTTTAGCGAGGTTATCTGTAAATATTGAACTGGGATAGTAGGAACTGAAGATGACTCGCTGTAGCTTGACAGTTAGGTTGATTGCCAAGAAGGAAGAGTGACTCAGAATATCTAACTGACAGCTGGTTAAATGTGAATAAATATGGGTGACAAATAGAAACACAAGACGTTTTCCTGTGTTTTCACCAGGAGTCAATGAAGGAACTATTCTGACTGAGTAAGTTTTGGGCTGCTTTTTTGACCTTTCTTGGTAGAAGGCATCAGTTGTCAATACTGCCATGTCTTTGGCTGAATTCAGTAAGGAATGTACACCATTTTAAAGTAAAAAAAAAAAAAACATTGTATTGATGTAGATGGGGATATAGGCGATCTAACTGAGAAAGGGCTAACAGCAGGTTTGCAGCTTTTTCTAGTCCCCCATATAAATGGGGATTGGGGAATGCTCAGCAAGTGCTCTGGAGAACATATTTTTACAATTCAGAGTAGGTGTTGCCAGGGTTTAGCACTATAACCTGAGTTTACTAGAGCTTTCTGATCTTGTCTCCATAAAACATACATGGAAAATAGGTCGTTAACTCTGTTAGTTCAGCCTTTGAGGAATTTTTCAGGTTTAAAATGTGTGCAATTCTGACCTACTCTGGCCTCCAACTCTTTACCAACATAGGAGAAACTTTGTATCATTTTAGATGCACCAGTGTTTATGCAGTTTCCTTTTATTTTGCCATGCAAGAAGAAAAAATAAAATTGCTCTGCATTGGAAGCATACTATTAACTTGTACATGCTTTTGAAAGATTACTGAAAGGTAGCGTATTTGCAGTTTTGTGAACAGATTTCAAGTTCAGAGTTGATACTTGGTTTTCATACCATATGTGAAATTGATCTGTTTGAAGAACTCTGAAGGTTAGAGTGCTGGAGAAGTGAGTGTTAGGGGACTTTTTCATTCTTTAAGACTTATTTTTCTGTATTAAAGAACTCTGGAGTTAGTGTGATCTTTAATATTAAATTTTTCTGTGTACACAAGGCATTTACATATAGCATGTGTCATTTTGGCAGATATCACTGTTTCAAAAAATACTTCAGCACCACTGCTCTGGTCCACAGAGGCTGAAAGATCTCATTCCCTCTCACAGCATCCTGCAGGTAGCTCTAAAAAACCTGCATTCAATTTATCTGCTTTTGGATCTCCCTCTCCTGTAAGTACTGCACAGTATTAATTTTAATCAATTTGAATGTGTAGCCATTTTACTAACCACTTATCATAATACATTTCTGTAGTCACTTGGAAACACTTCTGTCTTTAAGACAAGCCAGCTTGGGGATTCTCCATTTTACCCTGGAAAGACCACTTATGGTGGTGCAGCTGCAGCAGCAAGGGAGACGAAAGCGCGAATTGCTCCTTATCAGGTATGAGAATAGTAGTGTGGTGTGAGGGAAAACGTAATTGAAATACGGAAGGGGTAGCACTGCCAAAAGAGCTGTGAGCAGGGAGCTGAAAATGTGGCAACAGTTCCTATTTTGCCCTCTCAGCCTACAAGAGTAAAAAAGAACAATTTATGTTTAAATTCTTCTTTAACAGTTTACGTAGAAATACTTGTCATAACGCACAAGAATGACAGTAGCATCTTAGATTCTGGCTAGTTGTTTGTAGTTGGGATTTCCACTGTTGTTGAGTCTTTAAAAAAATTCCATTTTCTGCCATTGTCTGCCTCTGTATTATGTTAAAATAACATGTAAATAAAACCAATGATGGCATAACTTTGAAAACTTGTGTTTATAGTAGCAAAAGCTATCTGCCTGATACTTGTCTGTAGACCTTACACAAGCATGCCTACACTCATGATATGAATATATTGTATAAAACTGTGCACTCTTTACTATAGTAGTATCTAAAAGGCAACTTTGCTGATCCTTTGCTCTTCTGTTACCTAGACGGAGGCATGCAGTCCTAAATGCAATCTCAAGTTAAACAAAAAAATGCTTTCTATTTTGATACCATTCAGATAGCTCTTGAAAAAAGTTACTTGCCCCTAAGAGTTCTTCATGTTCTAAAATGAACCAGCAAATTAAAAATGCTGACAACTCTCAGTAGCTAGAGTTGAACCTAAAAGGAAGTCAATAAAACTTGGAATGTCTTTAAATCAAAATGAACTTTATTAAAAAAAAATCAAAAGTCAAAAGGAACTTTATTTAAGGAACTGGAAATAAGAGTTTTCTGGACCTATTCTGGCAGGCCGTTTCTACCATGGAACAAGGGGACCTACAAGTTCCTGAATTAGGGGAAACCTTGAAAACTTGTGGTTTGTTCTGACTTGGTGTTAAATCAGACTTCAGAACACTCAAAACTTCTGTAAGCTAGGAGCCCTCTTTGGTCAGCTATATTTATTTTTTACAAAATAAATGTGGATTATGCTGAAAAGAGGAACTAAAATACTAGGCTTTTAAAGGAGACACTAGCTTGCTTGTTGCTGCATGCTGTAGATTACAGCAAGTCTCGCTTGTGTTTTTTACATGCTGTATGGTCTGCTTCCTGTCTTCACATGGCAGCGTGGTAAGCATGATGTGGTTACATGAGGGGTTTAACATAATTAAAAAAAAAAAAAAACACACTGAAAAGTTTTTTTTTTAATTATATTCAAAGTTATGTGGTGCAAATAAAACAGTTTACTTTTTCAGTGTAATATGTTTAGATCTGTTATAGTTCAAATCAGATCTTTATCTTTTTAAACAGAGTAAAAAGATCTGCAGTCAACTGTAATCTTTGGGGAAGGGAGGGAACGAGAGAAGTAAAACTAGAAATTCCTGATGATGATAGTATACATTGGTTTTAAGATGGTATGCTTACACCATCATGAAACTCTGAGATCTGTTTTGTTGCTGAAAGTACTTTCTGCAGCACAAGCCTTCGCTTCAGTTCTGTTTTCCTGATTACTGCTTCAGAGACCCTACAGGCCTAACATCTTCTCTTTTATGACCTTTTACATTTAAGTATTTCTTTTATTGCTTTATCCCATGTGCAAGATGTGTGGGGCCCCGCTTAAACTTCTATAAAGTCAGTAGAGTATATTTTCTTCTTCATGGCTTGAATGCCCAGTGAGTGCATTTTTCTCTGCCATCACGAGAGTATTGCTTATATCATCAGTGTAGCCATAGGGTGTAAAATACACGCATGTTTAATTCAAAATCAAGCATCATAACATTTGCAATGCTAATTTTTCAGCCACCAGTAAGAAGACAAATGAAAGCTAAACAAGCAAGTGTGCAATCCTATGGTGTGACAAGTTCCACAGCGCGGCGCATCTTGCAGTCATTGGAGAAGATGTCAAGTCCTTTGGCGGTAAATGGCACTCCTTTTAATCTGTTTTATTTCATGTGTTTGAAAAACATAGTAAATGTGTCAGTATAGGATGAAGATCTTCCTTATGTAGCGTCCAGTTTAATTTATTACACTGTTTTTTCAACAGGATGCTAAAAGGATTCCGTCTTCTGTTTCTAGTCCACTGTCTTCTGTAAGTTGATCACAAAACCCCTACGTTTTTGTTGGATGGAACCCTCTCAGGAAAAAAATCGTCCTCTAATATTTAGGCTTTTTTTCCCCCTTAGCCTGTGGACAGGAGTGTGCTGAATATTACTAGCTTCCAATCCAAACGAAAACAGGTAAGAACCAGTAACATCTTAAGCTGAGATAGATAATTTTCTGTGCTTTATAGCTATTAGAAGAAATGTCACAAACCTCAATGACAGCATACACGTGAATTCAAGTTAATATTAGCATTATGTGAATTATAGCTGTCTTGGCTGTGTGGAAATTGCTAAAAATGTCTTTTCTATCCACACTAGATGAAGGACTGTGAAGATTACTCAGGTTAAGGATCTTTATGTGGTGGTGTCTTCATATGTCAGTCAAGAACAACTTCTCTAGAACACACAAAGTAGTTTTATCTTGTCCTGCAACTTGGGGTTAAGTTGCATGTTAATCTTTCTGTTTAGGAAAGCTTTCTCTTGCAGAAGTGATCAGAAATAGAAAAATCATGATTGAGTGATCATATAGACCGTGTCCAGATTTCCATCTTCTTTTTGAGCAGAAAAATAATACTTACGTTTTTTATTACTGCTCAAAGTAAGGAGAGGGAAAATTGTTAAATGTTGTCACTTCTGTAACCTTATGTTCCTAAATTCCTATTTGGAGGTAGTGCTGAATTGGTGATAATGCTGTGGAAAATCGTTATTTCCTTTGTTTTTGTTAAAAAAATTAAAACTAGTAATGTTTTTTAATCACTTTAATTTGGGGTATCATTGAGTTTATTAAATTGTAAAACCCACAAAAGGCCACTTTAAGATCAGGCAACCGAAGGAGCAAAAGTGTGGTTTTTCTTCCATGCAAACTTTTCATCTGCTGTTTTAATGAGCAAACGGACAGAATGTCTCAGGAAGTTTCTATGCTAATCCCTTGATCAGAAGTATAATTTTATGGGCACTTCAGAGTTTACAAACATCTTGGATTTCCTGTGCCATTTTTTGCCATATGCTAAATTACAAGAATGTTGAAAAGTAGAGCATATAATTTCTTTACTATAAATATTACCCAAGTACTTGAAAACAAAGCTGGTATGGATTCTCAGTTAAATTGCGGAACTACACCTGTGATGAGGCATTAAGAAAGATCTACCAGATTTGCAGCGTAGGGCCTGACATCAGCCAGAAAGCGAACGTTGCACACAGCTGTCACTGGGTAAAAGTAGAGAAATTGTCTATTCATACAGTTTGGCAGGGGAAGGGTAGCCCTTCATGACAAGGGGAGGAGAGGGTTGTGTGTGCCAAGGAGAGGGTTGTGCGTTTTCCTGCTAAAGCAAACGCATGGTTGACAGAACACTTGAGCACTCAGGCAAAACTTTTGCAGGTATTTTTTGTGGTATTTTTCTTATTCGAGGATCTGCACCAGGCAGAATAGCTCTCAGTGTATTCAACACCTAACTGGGTGACTTTCACTTTTTTCATTGTACATTCCTGTCTAACTAATTTGATATTCTTCTATGATAAGGTCACCTGTCTAGTGGGTGAAGGGAAGGCGGCAGATGCAGTTTTCTGGATTTTAGTAAGGCTTTTGATACTGTCCCTCACAGCATCCTTCTGGACAAGTTTTCCAGCTGTGGGATGAGCCGGTACACGGTGCGCTGGGTGAAGAACTGGCTGAACGGCGGAGTGCAAATAGTTGCTGTGAATGGGGCTACAGCTGGCTGGCGACTGGTCACGTCACCAGCGGTGTTCCTCAATTCTAGGGCCAGTTCTGTTCAATATTTTTATCCATGATCTGGAGGCAGGAGTTGAATGCACCATTAGCAAGTTTGCTGATGATATGAAACTGGGAGGTGCTGTTGACTCTCTCGAGGGACAAGAGGCCTTGCAGGGGGATCTAGATAGATTGGAGCATTGGGCGATCATCAATGGCGTGAAATTGAACAGGAACAAATGCCAGATCTTCATCAATGACATAGACAGTGGGATCAGGTGCACCCTCAGCAAGTTTGCAGATGACACCAAGCTGAGTGGTGTGGTTGACATGCCTGAGGAATGGATGCCATCCAGAGGGACCTGGACAAGCTCTAGAAGTGGGCCTTTGTGAACCTCGTGAGGTTCAACAAGGCCAAGTGCAAGGTCCTGCACCTGGGCTGGGGCAACCCCTGGTATCAGTACAGACTGGGGGATGAAGGGATTGAGAGCAAGCCTGCAGAGAAGGACTTGGGGGTACTAGTGGATGAGAAGCTGAATATGAGCCATCAGTGTGCGCTTGCAGCCCGGAAAGCCAACTGTATCCTGGGCTGCATCAAAAGCAGCATGGCCAGCAGGTTGAGGGAGGTGATTCTGCCCCTCTACTCTGCTCTGGTGAGACCTCACCTGGAGTACTGCGTCCAGCTCTGGAGTCCTCAGTACAGGAAAGACATGGACCTGTTGGAACAGGTCCAGAGGAGGGCCACAAAAGTCATCATGAGGGATGGAACACCTCTCCTATGAGGAAAGGCTGAGAGAGTTGGGGTTGTTCAGCCTGGAAAAGAGAAGACTCCAGGCAGATCTTATTGTGGCCTTTCAATACTTAAAGGGGGCTTATAAGAAAGATGGGGACAAACTTTTTAGCAGGGCCTGTTGTGATAGGACAAGGGGTTATGGCTTTAAACTAAAAGAGGGGAGATTTAGCCTAGATATAAGGAAGAAATTTTTTATGATGAGGGTGGTGAAACACTGGAACAGGTTGCCCAGAGAGGTGGTAGATGCCCCATCGCTGGAAACATTCAAGGTCAGGTTGGATGGGGCTCTGAGCAACCTGGTCTAGTTGAAGATGTCCCTGCCCATTGCAGGGGGGTTGGACTACATGACCTTTAAAGGCCCTTTCCAACCCAAACTATTCTATGATTCTGCACTTGGGATGGAGTAACGCCAGGCATAAGTATAAATTGGGAGAGGAGTGGCTGGAGAGCAGCCCTGCAGAAAGGGATCTGGGGATGCTGGTTGACAGCAGGCTCAATATGAGTCAGCCCTGGCAGCCAAGAGGGCAAACCACATCCTGGGGTGCATCAAACACAGCATAACCAGCTGGTCAAAAGAGGTGATTAGCCTGCTGTATTTAGTGTTGGTGCGGCCTCACCTTGAGTACCGTGTGCAGTTCTGGGCCCCACAATTTAAAGCGGATGTTAAGGTCCTCGTATGCATCCAGATGAGAGCACCAAAGCTGGTGACAGGGCTGGAAGGCATGTTCTCTCAGGAGTGGCTGAGGACACTGGGTTTGTGTAGCTTGGAGAGGAGGCTGAAGGGCGACCTTGTTGCTTTCTACAGCTTCTTGAGGAAGGGGAGAGGGAGGTGCTGATCTCTTCTCCCTGGGATCCAGTGCTGGGATGTGTGGGAATGGCTCAAAGCTGCGTCCCTCATGGGAGGTTCAGACTTGACATGAGGAAACGTTTCTGTACCGAGAGGGTGCTCAAGCCCTGGAACAGACTTCCTGGAGAAGTGGTCGATGCCCCATGCCTGTCAGTGCTTAAGAGGCATTTGGACAATGACCTTAATACCATGCTGTATCTTTTGGTCAGCCCTGAAGTGGTCAGGACTAGATGATTGTTGCAGGTCCCTTCCAATTCAACTATTCTATTCCAATTCTATTCTACTTACGTTTAAAAACAGCAATGGACCATTCTTCAGTCAAAACGGGTTTGTGAACTTAAATAAACCACATTTTACTCAAGGTTTCAAAATGAGTATAATAATTTTTAGAAAGAAGTGCTTTTATTCGCTTTATAGATAGTACGGCATGAATTTTAGTGCCAAGAGTTGGGAGATACTGTGAAATTAAAGCTGCATTGTAAACACAGTTTTCCATTGATACTCATTTAAATAATAGCATGCATCCTAAGTCTGATTCTTCTGATCCTTAAGACTGCAGATGGAGCCTTTGGTAAATCTTGTAGCCTTTTGGGGTCTTTCTTGTTTCATAATTCAGTTAAGTTAGTTTTGCAGAATGTACAGTGCTTTCTGTTAAAAATTAACTCTTGTCTGTGAAAATGCTTTGACAAGGAAAGTCAAACCAGTACTTTTAAGTGCATCTAATGCAAATCTAAAACATTGGAACATATTTTAATGAATGAGACTATTTTAAAATTATTTTACAACTTTTTTTTCTTTTTCCTTTTTTTTTTTGAAAGTGTAACTCCAAAGGAGGAAAATGTAGGAAAAATGAAACCCAGAAGCCTGTATAATTAGCTGTGTAACACTTGGAGTGTTAAATTAATGGATTAAGCCAGTAAAAAAAAATCACAATGTGGGCAGAGGGGAGGAAAAGATGGGAGCATATTATAGTAACATGAGTTATTTTGATTATAGTAACATGAATTATTTTGTCTGTGAAGTTAACTGCCAAATTTTGAAATAGGATGCAGTCAGACTTCAGCTACTTCTACAGCTTTTTGGATTTCATAACTGGTTTTCTGGTGATTTCTCTCTGCAAGCTGAATGCTTTCAACACTTCCAAATAATTTTCACTGGGTGCTGAGACTGATGGGAGGTTTATAGTTCTGTAACTTTTTTCATCAGTAAATGCTGTGGTAATTTGGGCGGGTGCAAGGATAAATTGATTGCTGCTTCCCTTTCAAAGATGGACTCGCAGCATCCACCTGTCCAGAAACTCGTGACACCAAAGGCAATCTCTCTGTCAATGAGTCGGACCCAGTATTTTAAACCATCTCTGACTCCAGCTACTGATTCCAGTAAAATTCACCAGAGGGTAGATACAAAGCACAAAGTAAGTAAATTTTCTGGTCCTTATCTGCCTGTTTTTTACAAGCTTGGAATGTCTCTAACCAATTATTGTACTAAGGTGCTCTTTCTTGGCAAAGAGTACTGATAGTATGTTTGAGGTAAGCATTAAGACAGTGGGAACCATTGTGAAAGAGATACTTTGAGGTTTTATGCATTTAATTGTATTTTTGGAACAGTAAGTGGCTGGCGGTTATTTTCAGAACATGGTGATGTGCTATGGGGTCGGGCTGTTCTCAGTGAAAGAATGTTAAAATACAGAAACAACATTTTCCTTTTCGTATGCTCCTGTACACAAAGCTGTCGCTGATGGAAAATGCTGATGTTGTGTCTAAACTCTTTCAGGTGAGCTATGGGCTCTGAGTGAGATTTCTGACAGTTACCCATTCAGATCACTTTGTTAATTACCCATTCAGATCACTTTGTTAATTACCCATTCTGATCACTTTGGTGTAGATGTAGTCCCTGGTAAACTTTCCTTAAAACAATATTGGCATCTCTTTCAGAAAAAACCCACCTGTGGTTCCAGTATCAATCTGATTGTAAAAATGACCAGGTGTTAAATCTGTGGTCTTTTTAGGCCGGAGATCAAAGTGGATAGTCATAGTGGTTAGGGAACAAGCTTAAGTAGGTGAGGTATATTTAGTGGTATAAATAAAAAAACCCAATACAAAATATGTGTGGTTGTTTGTCTTTGCTTTGTGTATAGTTTATAAATACATTCAGATAAATCTTGAAATAAATCGAACTTAACTTGCAGGGCATGAGAGAGAAGAGTTTTCCTGCAGAACAGCGAGTAAAACCATCTGAAAGGTATGACAAATCTATTAATTTAAAACACTTGGAAGAAGAAAGCTCTCTTCTTTGTCACTACAGTCTGCATGCCTGTCTTCTGTTGGAACGGCAGTAACAGTTCTCAGTAAAGGGAGGGGAAAATACAGTGAAAAAATTGTATTATGAGGGTTTTTAACCATTTGTGCATCTTGATGTTCATTAGGGGGGCAGCTATTAGTTTCAGCTAATTATTTAATTGCTTGGAGCCTGAAAGCTTTGTCCTAAAGGAATTATTCTTTCTGAAAGATTCTTTATAAGGTGAAGTGGCTTACAGTTCAGGACTATATTTAATTTTTAGGTTTTTTTAAAAGAGCAAAAACCTGGAGGAAGATCGTTTTTTAATGCTCCTTTCATGGCGAAGTCACTTGTCTGCTTTGTGAGTTTACGTGAAGAACCAGGAGCCCTTTAAAATCATCTGAGGCCAAATGCCAGCTTGTCTCTAAAACACAAAATTCCAGGAGAGTTAATAATTGTATTTCTTCTTGAGGAAACTATCTTGCATTACACTGCTTGCTTGGTTTAGGTAGAATGACTTCACCTCCAGATAATACTGATGGCTCTCCCTTCTGGGCAACTAGTCTTTTGGGTAATGCTTGAATTAAGACACTTTGCATTCAGAGAACACCTTTTTTGGAGGATTCATCCCTTTCAAAGAACAGTAGCAGGGGATCGTATTTTGTTGTCTCTGTGTTCATCTTCCAAGCAATTCTTATGTTGCCTTGGGCATTCTTTGCCTTGCAAAAAAACCCGAAACCAACCCTTTGTTTTGGCATCTAATAGTTTGACTTCACAGCAACCACCTTTCCAGGGGTGTAAGAGATTGGCTCTAAGGTTTTGGCAAGGTGCAAACAGATGTTAGGTTTTAATTGTGGGTTTTCAAACTGTTCTGAATTTTCTTTGGTAGAACTCCTTTCTTCTCCTCCATGTAGGAGGGAGATGCAGAAAACTGATACTGCTTTTTATTTGGTTCACAAGTTTTACTGCTATGTTCTACTTTTGTCTGTAGATGGTCCTTTTTTTAAAATTCTTTTATAAAGCCAGTCTCTATTGGATGTCATGTTCTGGAGCAGGAACACAACACTGATAAGGGGCAGCTGGCCTGCAGTACTTTGGTACATCTCTGTTCAGCCTACCAAAAGCTATTTAGTTTTTAAACCTGGGTCAGAATTGTAGATTGGACTTACTTGCTTGAAGACAGAAAACTGTCTTTGCCCCTTAGACACTGACAGGTGTTAACAGAAAAGAGGAATGTGGGCTATTATAGACAGGCTATGATTGTCTGAATAAAGCTCTGTTTTGACATAAGATTTTTTTTCAGAATTTGAATTGATTGTCAGTTTGGATTAGAGAAAAGTTTGAACATATGGCCTTAAGGATCTGGCTTCCTCTCATTGGTTACAGTGCTAAGCAGACTGTTTGCAAGTATCTGACAAGTTTAGACCAATTCTCTTCCTCAGTCTTCTGGAAGCTTGACCTAGTGTCTTCCAGTATGATCAAATGTACTTTTGTAATGACTAACTGCTTGGCTGCAGGATAAGCTTTGATATGGTAATTTTTTGCAGGGATACTTCATTTTGATGCCATACTGCTTTTTATTGTTGTTCCCTAGTTCACTTCTGTTTTGGGGTGTGGTGTGGGTTTTGGGTTTTGGTTTTTTTGTTTGTTTGTTTGTTTGTTTTGAAGCTTTTTTTAGTTTTTCTTTTTCTTTTCCCTTCTCACTTGGATTAGGAAATCTTTCTGGTTTGGATCTAGGCTTTTGTAATGAACAGAGAAATGCCTTTGTATGCCTTACAAAAGGGATCTGTATTCATGTCTGAAAAGACTTCTGGAATGTTGGCGCACCCAAACACCTCTGCTGCTTCTGCTGATGGCCCCAGGAAAGCCAGAGCTGCTTCTGAAGCTTTTGCTGTATTATCTTGCCACACAAGTTTAAGCCTCTCTATTCCATAAGAGCTGTTGGCAGCATTTCTTGTGCTCTCCGCCCCCCCCCATATATTTTTAGTTGTTCTTTTATATCCTTGCAAAGATACATGCTCATCACAGAATCAGAGAACTGGCAGTCAAAATTTCCACTGTCTGGACTATTAAAAGAAAACATTAGAAAATAACAATCTAAATCAGTTCTTCTATTTCAGGTCTTCTGGCTTAGTCATCATTTCTTTATGGATGTTGTGACTGTTTCTTATGTATGTCCTCATTGCTGCTCTTATTACTGCAGCTTTTGCTGTTTAGAACATCAGATATTTACAGCATTTAGCAACTTGTGGAACATTTTTTTCTGATTCTGATTAGAAGGTGTCAGTTCTAGAACTAATAGTGGCTATAATAGCTTGAAACAATTAGTTAAGTGGATTTTAAAATTTTTCCTTTTCTCCCCCTGCCCCCCAACCTATGTATTGTTATTCTGTGCCAGCAATTTGACCTACCCCAGATTCGATACTCCTGCATCCAATGGTCTGTCTTCAGGAGGAGGAGTGGGTGGTGGTGGCAAGATGAGAAGGGAAAGAGGAGTACACTATATATCAAAACCTGGACAAGAACAACAGGTAAGGGACTCCTAAGTTAATTGCTCTTGCTGAGATTACTGAAGTAACTAGCTAAGTATGCCAGTTTTATTGCCTCATAGTAACTTCTAATAATGCCACTCAAGTTTTGTGGGTTTTTTGCTGTGGGTTTCAGGGCAGGCTCCAATTTATTTATCTGTTTAAGTGCCTCAACTTTTGGTTTTATATTTTTGAAATCTTTAGTCATGTTATCTTGGAGATGCTTCGTACTATAAAGCTTCTCATTAACAGTTGAATGATCGAATTTTTTGGAGTTTGAAACAAGTGCCAAGTAAGTAAACAAAGTTTATTTAATTTGTTATTTCATATTTAAGTCACGTAGAAAGATACAGGCCAAGAGTCTGAAGCAGAAGACAATCTTCTGCATGTCTGCTAATGATCATTCACAAATTTTGGCACTTAATCAAACTCATTGTGAGAGGGTTTTTTTCTTGTTTTAATGGGAAAAGTCCATTTAATAAAACTATGGTCATGACTATCCCAAAGATTATTTTTCTGATTGGATGTTATGTAAGCTGCCTGCTACTGGATCTTAAATAAAAATTTAAATCAGTGTACTGGCTGATGCAAAATGAAGAAATAGTAAATGCTGGAGAATGTTTCTGTAATACAAATGGTCTGAATATCGAGGTCCAATAGAAGCTTCAAATCAAAGCTGTAAGCTGTAGGATGCATTAAATTTCTGTAGTAGCAACTTACCTCTCTGCTTAGTCACTTCTGGGTAGATCTTGGTACTACTGTGCAAATTGTGATTAGATTGGCTCTTCCCATTTAAACCCTAACTAATCTAATCTTGGTAGTCAAATAGTTTAAGAGGCAAGGATAAGACCAGAAGTTTTTAAGGTGCACTGGTTTCTGAATTTTAAATTTGCATCCTGATACGTGATATAGACTAGATTTACCAGAGTGTGATCTTCTATGCTGCTAGTCAGGCTTGCTTTTTTGGCATTTTGTGCTTTGGTTTGGTTTGGGGTTTTTGGTACTCTAAGGAACCCATGTACTTCTTTAAACATTATCTTTTTCCAAGTTCAGTGCAGTAGTGACTTCTGAAACTTTGGCAGCTGTCCTACCTAATTTTGCAAGAGGAACACTTTCTCATTTGTCTTGAGAGTGTACTCTTAATTGAAGAGATGAGAGGATAATTAGAAAGGATGATGTTTCTCTAGATCTTTAACAAGTAAAGTACAGAAAACAAAAATAAATCTGATCTGTGCCCCTCTGTTCTGCACAGGTAACAATTTTGAGCTAACTTTCAGTATTCTTATTGGACAGGTGATGAACGTAGTATCGCATGGAAACAGGCCTGCCATAAATTAAAATGACGTGGCAGACTGAGGTGGGGAGGTTAGGATTCCTTTTGAAAACTTGCTTTGTCTTAATCTATAGATCTCTCTGTTATATTTAACTTTGTTAAGAAATTAAGGGTGGGACAGGGCAGGAAGGTAATATGTCTTGTAAAAGAGAAAAACTAAAATTTACAACTTCTTTTTTAAACAAAGAAAAAATGTACAACTTTATTAAAGAAAGAGAAAAATTAAAATTTACAACAATTAAAATTTACACCTAGGAAGTGGAGGAA
Organism: Mycteria americana; assembly: GCF_035582795.1. Classification (NCBI taxonomy): domain Eukaryota; kingdom Metazoa; phylum Chordata; class Aves; order Ciconiiformes; family Ciconiidae; genus Mycteria; species Mycteria americana. Next base: position 76,893,151 of record NC_134366.1, on the reverse strand, counting down.
CCAGTACTACCGAAAGTACCTCTACCCATCAGTACTGCATCGCTGCCTTCGTTCAACTTTAGTTTTCTTACCAGTAGTACTGTCTCATCGTCACCAAGCACTGTTTCAACCACAGTGATGAACAAGGTAAATCTTTGTTGTATATCATGAATACTTTTTTAGGATGAGTATACATGTGCTTTGTTGCATGTTAACTTCTTCCATGGTGCTCATGAAGCTAACCAACATTAATTTATATCCTGTTGAATAAATCAGGGTTGTATTCTGATTTGGAGGTGGGGGGAAGCATAAAGTTTTTGATTCAGCCTCTGTCCATCTGATACTTTGCAAACTCTTATTTAACATAATTGTATAACTGCTTCAAATGCTATGGAGCTTTTGTTGGGATTTTATGCCAAGTTAAATTATTAAATTAGGGGTAGCATTAATGGTCATATAAGCCTAGTGTAGAATATGAGCCTAGGGTGCAATAACTGGAATATTATTGCAGTAAAATAAACATTCATCTGTTCCAGAGTACTTGAAATATTTTTGTATGTTTTGAAGCAGATATCTGCTTTAATATGTTGAGGTATTTGCTGAAGCTCTGACTACAATTGAGCTGAGTTAATTTAAGGTTCTTAAGCTGCCTGCTCTGCTTTTCCATATATTTAATATATTTAGATCTAAGTAGCATCTCAGTTTTTTCTCTTGGTTTGTGGGATTTGGTTTTGATGATACTGTACTATATGCTCACTTGCAAGCTGCATTTTTTTTTTTTATTATAACTCTTATCTGTGGATTAGAAATAAATATCAAACATCAGATTTCCCAACTTCCCTGCAGAATGTCTGTTAGATAGTGAATTCAGGTAGCTGCTATTTTTTCGCCGGGGTGTTTTTCTTTTAGATACAAACCTTAATTCTTTTGAAAATACAGGTACAACCAGCAAGTAGTGTTGGCAGTCCTGTGTTCAGATTTTCATCTCCAATTGTGAAATCTACTGAGGCGGAAGTGCTACCTCCGTTATCTGTAAGTAAAATAAATAAATCTCAACCTTTTCTCAAGGCTTTAGTAGAATATTGCAGAACAATAAAGCAGAATTGGCCCTGATAATGGGGAAAACAAATAGATAGGTTTCTGGTTTATAATTTGTCATCCAGCATGTATACCAAAAGTTTGAAGGCTGGCTTTCAGATTATTATTTGTGTGTGAAACTTGATTAAAGTTTCTTTAGTTTCAGAATCTGAAAAATCTCTCTCTTTCACAGCAGATTGGGTTTACATTTAGTGTTCCTGTTGTAAAATCAGCAGAGCTTTCTGGATCCAGTGGTACACCAGTGACGTCCTTACTTACTCTAGGTAACATAACTTTTAGCATTTCAAATCTGAAGTGCTGGTTTTCTTTTTTTGTATATTAAATAGTAAATCTATCCTTTCTGAGCATATTAGCAATTCCAGGCAAAGTGTGTTTTCAGTGACAGATCTGCTTTTAACCAAATTGTAATTATAAACTCTTCTAAACAAGCTAGAATTTTGAAGATTCTTATATAAGAAGCATGAAACTTGGAAATTCTTGTTTCTAGCAAATGTGAATGTATTTTAAGTGGATTTCTTTGTGAAGGGTGTTTTTTGTTTTGTTTTGTTTTGTTTTTAAAGATACCACCACTGTAAACAGCACCAGCAATAAGAAGGAAAAAGAAGAAGAATACGATGGCCCCTCCAAACCTGCAAAGGTCTTAAAGGAAGGAAGTGTGTTAGACATTCTAAAAAGCCCTGGTGAGATAATGAACTCCTTTTAAAAAGATATTGCAAAAAATATGCTAGCATATAACTGCATTGATTTTTAAAAAACCCACCACAACAACAACAGAAAGCCTACTTTGTCACAGTTAATGCAATATTAGCTATAAATACAAACATAGGAGAGCATTATGTTAAACGCTGCATCTGTTAGGGTTGATCTCCCCTTCTATTCTAAGTGGCTTTTATTGCTGAAATGAAAACTGCAGCTTCAAACCAGATGCATTGCTTCTCCTTTATGTGTTAGGATGTAATTGTAAATGAAGTATAAAGAGAATTAGTCAAATAATCAATGTTTCATTTTAAATAAATAAAATTTATGGAATTGGAAAGGAAATGTTTGTAGAATGCTTTACAAACATTCCTCTCCCACCTTCACCATCTCTGGAAATTAAGAATAGTAAAGACAGTTTCATTTCTAAAGATGTTTCAAAAGCTGCCAATCTTTTGGCCTTAAAGGATAACAGTTACTATGGATTCAAATGTAAATTTTAAGTAGAAATGGGCTGTTTCACTTTAAAAACCCTTTTCTAATTTTTAAGTACTTGCAATTGTTTTTGACTGTTTAATGAAGTGTGTGTGTGTAGATGATGTTTTTTGTTTTAAGAAAAAGGACTTCATTGAATTTGATGTTTTCCCATAAGCCTTCAGTTGCATCAGGCCTTTTTTTTATGAAGTGACAAATCTATATACTTCTTAAGAAGACAGCGCCTTTTTATATTGGAAAGAGCTAAGTGAGAGAAAACACACTGTGAGTTTTTTTGAGGAAATACGTATGAGTGAGTTTTCTTTATCAGTTTAAGAGAAGCAGGTTCTAAATCCACACTGTTCAAAGACTCCACTTCTGATATTAAAAAAAACAACCCAAAACCAACAACAATGTAATAAAAAAATTAAACTGTTCATTTTAGCTTTACAGGTAATTTGTGGTGCTATTTCAGATGCATTGCCGTAGCATTTTCTTTAGTATTTCCATATTGGTGGTTCTTGTTTTCTGTTAAAATTGGCACCCTTAAATAAGGAGTTGGCCTGTGTCCAGTGCGTTTTGTACAAAGATTATAGATAGCAATTGTTCTGTTGTCTTAATTTTTATTACTTAATTAATACTCAATATCTGTGGGGAAATACCATGTGGATTGCTGCTCCAAGTACCAACTGTCGTACAGCTCCTAAAGTAAATGTGAGTCATCTACTATGGCAGAAATAGCTTTAGAAATTTGATTCGATTGGGCATGGTGTCTTAAAATGAAATTGGATTATTTCTAGTCCGTGACAGACAGTCAGCTTTCAGTACTGTTTGTTCACACTTGTATCTACCAGTGAAGATTTGTATTTAAAACTTTCTTGGAAATCAAGAGTTAAATCAAGCTTTAAATAAATGTTCTGTTGTGTCCCAGTGCAGCATATGAAATTTCATCCCTTTAGATAAGATTTCCAGGGACTTCCTCTTGCAGTTAGTCGGAATGTATAGTTGTAACCATTGCCACTTGGTTTAAATTTATGCCTTCTAGTATTATAAGTAACTGACATGTAGTGAGGGTACTGCTTCATCAGTAAGATCTCTTCCTGTTTATTTTTTTTCTAGGCTTTACGTCTGTGAAAACACACTCCTCTGCATCTGCACAGCCTGTTACAAGCACAGTGGTCTATACAAGGCCTGCGATAAGTAGTTTTTCTGCAGGTAAAGACACCTCTAAACAAGCATCCTCATTTTGGCAGTCTGACACATATGACCCATGTCTGCAAAATAAAACCACAGATGGCAAATGTGTAACATGTCAAGCTGCTAAAGTGTCAACACTTGAGAGTACGAAACAGACGATAAGCTCAAGTCAATGTGTTGCCTCTAAGGCAGCAGACCCTACAGCAGGGACAGTGGGCTTTGAAGACAAATTTAAAACAACACCCAACACATGGGATTGTGATACCTGTCTGGTCCAGAACAAACCTGAAGCTACAAAATGTATAGCATGTGAGACACCAAAGCCTGGAACAGGAGTAATGCCTGCTCTGACATTGCCAGTGGTCACAGACAACTCGGTGACAGTGACATCCTCCTCCAGCAGCACTGACACAACAGTCACTCTGGGGTTTGGAGACAAATTTAAGAAGCCAAAAGGCTCTTGGGACTGTGCGGTGTGCCTTGTATCAAATAAGGCAGAAGACAGCAAATGTGTAGCTTGTCAGTCCGAGAAACCAGGTGTGTTTTTCTCTTTTCCGTTGTTTCAATCTCAGCCTCTGTGCATTCTTTACAGAACAAAATATGTTGCGTATAAAAAATATTTTCAGCAGCATGGCTGTATGCCAGACAGGATGGATTAGTGCCTGTCTGCAGGAATGGTTACAGGCACTTTAGAGGGGTCAGCCCAGATTCCAGCCTGTCACTTGAATTGAACTGATTGTGAGATGTATTAGTGCAGAGCTGAATTGAAGCAAATATATGCTGCTTTGCAGCTGGTGAGGAAAGATGACTAAACTGGATGCCTTAATTGACTTAAAACAAATTTACTCATTTCCATTGGGGAAAAAAGTGAACTCCATAGAAAGAGTTAAAAATTACTGTTTTTTTCTGTTTCAAAACGTAAGTAGAAATGGTATTTACAGAATATGGCCAAAAATGTCTCCACTCAGCATTTGTGTGTAATTGAGCAGAGGTATGAAGCCCGATTTCAAGACAGTGTAGTCTTTAACTAGTCGTCTTAAGCTAAAACAAAACTGTATGTTCAGCTATGCCTCTGAAGGCCAGTGGTAACCTTCCAGAACATGGGTGACCTTGTTCTGGAAGGTCAGGGTCCTTCCAGATGGGCATCTTCTTCAGTGCAGCACTGGGTTGTTTCCCATCACATGTGATTGTAATTGATTTTGAGTGTGGTGAATGTATTGTTTTTAAAGCACAAATAATTACTTTAGTGTTAATTTTCATTGGCTCTTAACATCATTTAATACACCATTATGTCAAAAAACACCTTCAGGAATATATCGGGGCGGGGGTGGGGGGGGGGATCCAAGATGGACTAGATTGGGCTTTTGTAATCATCCTGTATAGTAAGAGTGAAATTTCTTCAGATAAGATAATGCATTTCAGAGGGAGCTTATTCTCATGGACTTTCAGCCTCAGGGTGATCAGCTGGCACTTTTGTCTGAGACTCTAGCCATTGCAAAGAGGAATTTTGGAAATGTGAGGGGTTTGCCATGACCATCATGGTACAGAGAATTGCACAGTTATATTAACATCTGTCAAGGGGAAGAGTGAGGCAAGTGAAATGGGAGGATAAAAATTCTCTGGATGTGCTGTGGAAGAGAAGACCCATTCCTGTCTTTTACTGTTTTGAATTTGAGACATTATCTTCTGCCTCTGTCTTAAATGCCACCCTCAGGGGTTTAAAACTGTAGGTGAACATGACAATTACGTGATGCTTTTGTGCCTTCTGGATGTCCACTTCAGTCCTCATGCTTACGGAGCTGAAGTTTTCTGTTGGGGTGCTGTGTCAAGTGACATCTCTTCCTTTGGAGGGGAGAAAAATCAGAAGGGAAGCATTGTCTTTTGGGCCTCTTTGTGGAAGTTTCTGCTGCTGTTGAAGACCGTGTAGCTTGTGTAGTGAATAGAGAGTTGTGGGTTTGGAAGCTTTGAGTTCCTCTATGTTTTGTCACAATGTAGTTTTGAACAGGTCTGTCTTTGGGATTTGGTAATGAATCATTCTGGTAAATTCTCAGCCTCGCATCACCTGACAGTGATCGTTAACTTGAGCGGTGCTAACTTTGACTATGGGTAACTCGTGTCACCAGAAATTCTTTTAGTAGTTTTACTTGAGTACAGTACCTTTAATTTACACCTGAAATAGGCTATGTTGCTGTATTGTATGAACTGCAGTTGCTGTTTAAATGTCATTGGTTCAATTTGTGCTTAAAATCATATACAGATTATAAAGAAGAAGCTGGGTGTTTCTATTGTTAACATTCTCAGATTGAGTTTGACTGAAATTAACTTGTAGTTTGATTGTTTTTTACTGTTACGCTTGTCCGCTTTGTAATTTATTGAGCCTTTAAGAGTTTCTTAAAAAGTTCATGTTCACTTTATCATGTAAGTAGGATGATTAACTGTCTTGCTTATTTCTCAGGGAGTTCAGTGCCTGTGACCAGTAGCAGTGTTTCTACGTTTTCTGCCTCTTCTGGAGGATTTCTGGATTTAGACAAATTCAAGAAGCCTGAAGGAAGCTGGGATTGTGAGGTCTGCTTGGTCCAAAACAAAGCAGAAGCCACAAAATGTGTAGCCTGTGAAAGTGCAAAGCCAGGCACCAAAGCAGAGCTCAAAGGTAATACTTAATGAGAAAAACAAAGGTGTGCATTCTGCAATTTATTTTTTCCTCTTTTTTTTTTTTTAAGTACAATTATTTTTTCTGTGAGGTATGGCAACATTGTTTATTTTTCCTCTAGGAATATTGCTTAAGTAAGGTAATGTGCCTATGTTTCCACACTCTTTCCCCAGAAAAAGATCATGCTTTTTAGAGAAAAGTTTGTATTAATGACATAATTGTTCTTTACAAGCCTTATGTGTTGTTCATTTAGAGTTTAGACTAAAAGCATGATCTTTCAAAGAAGCTAGCAGTATACTTTTCAAAGCCAAGTGGTGGACAGAAGAGTACCATTGTGAAAAGGTGTACGTAGAGAGGTTGTGGGGAGTTTTCTTACTTGTTTTGTGGTTTGGTGTTTTGGTTTTGTTGTTTTGGGTTTTTTTTTAAACAGTTTTGACTCTGGGAAGTTCAGGACTAGAATTCCAGCCATGTAGCTAAAGCCTGCATGTATTACATCATATAGTGCAAACTTAACATTATTACTTATTTCTGCAGGTTTTGGGACTGCTACTGTGTCCACAAATGATACAATGCCATCATTTACATTTGGTGTCCAGTCGTTGTCCTCTGAATCTTCTCATACTTTAGGTAGCACAGGAAATTTTAAATTTGGAGAACAAGGGAGCTTCAAGTTCGGCATTGCATCTGAATCTGCGTCCTCCAACGCTGTGACTGGGGGATTTAAGTTTCCTACTAGTTCAGGGGACTTCAAATTTGGAGTTTCTTCCTCAGACTCTAAATCAGAAGACAGTAAAAAAGAAAGTAAAAGTAACAGTTTTACCTTTGGACTTCCATCTACAAGCAGTCAGGCTCCTTCAACATTTCAGTTTGGGACAGCGAGCCTGGGACAGCAGGAAAAGAAAGAGGAACCAGTTTTGGGAGGCTTTGGTTTTGGCACGAGTTCTACTTCTTCCATAGCTACCAGTGAGAATAAAACTGGAGTCAGTGGCTTCACTTTTGGAACTGTGGCAGAAAAGGAGGTAGCATCACCTGCTCTTGCATTTAAGAAGTCAGATGAGAAAAAGGATGAAACTCTTCCAACAAAGGGAGGCTTCTCTTTTGGCAGTGTGGAGCCTGCACCTGCCTCACAGTTTGTTTTGGGAAGGACAGAAGAGAAACAGGACTCTGTCACTTCTGCTGCTCCATTAGCATTTGGAAAGAAAGCTGACAATGAAGAGTTAAAGGCACAACCCATCTTTTCAGCTGGGACGGCTGAGCATACCAAAGAGGAGAGCACAGCAAAACCTATATTCAATTTTAGTTTCGTTAAACCATCAGAGAAGGAAAGTGAGCAGGCAAAGCCATCTTTTGCATTTGGGGTACAAACCAGTACTTCAGGTAAACAGAACACCTTTTGTCTTCACTTGTCTGCTTCTGTCCATCAAATAATACCTCTGAGGCCATACTGTGGGATTTGATACATATCATGCATTAGAGCTTTAGAAAAGGCTTAATTACTACCTGCAGCCTGTCTTTAGTTCTGGTTCTTGATGTGTAGACAACATGTAGCAATTCCTTTTTAGGTTTCAATGAGTTTTAACGCTAGGTTTAGACAAAAAAATTGCCACGCCTTAGGGAACCTGTATTGCTTTTTGTATGAGCACAGAAGTTGTATTGTCTCAGTAGTAGCAGCTCAGCTGGTGATAAACTCCGTAGCATGGTGCAGTATAGAGGCCTCATACTAGCGTTTTTCATAGTGAAAGGGAATGAGAGAGGGAGTATCTTATTCCTATGTACTTGCAGCTGTGCTGCAGGGTGTACAGCTATTTCCCTACTGCTACAAAGGTATGAAAATCACTTCATAGATATTACACAGTTTTGTATTCCTTTAATTTGTTGAAAGTCTGCAGTGAAGGATTAAAGTTCTTCAGTGATGATCACTGGGTGGAAAAATACTGGTTGTTAAATTCCATTTGTATGACTTAGCAACTGTGTTTTAGAGAACGGAATTAGTTTCTAACTTTCTGAAGTGATACGGAAAAGGACATCAGTAAGTAACCCTGAATAAAAGCAATACATAGGGTTATAGTGGTTTTACTCACAGTATTCTTGGGTTGAACTTCTACTGAACAAGCAGGTTTTTGGAGGATTGTGGGCTTTGGGGGAGGGGAGACGGTTGCGGGGGTGGCGTGGGGTGTTGAGGTTGGGTTTGGTTTGTTTGGGTTTTTTTTACCTGCCAGGTAAAGTTCTAGAGTTTGGTTTAGTCATGGAAATTTGATGAAGCACCTTGTGCAAAAAGGAAATTTTAAGAAGCGTTCTGAGGAATGGTATAGTCCCTTAAAAATGGCATAGATGAAAAGGGGCCATAACTGCTGGGGAAAAAGACAGTGGGAAATTGAAAACAAGGTCACAAATTAATAATGAGAATTAGACCAGCAGCTTAGGGAAAGCTGAAGAATGACTGACTTTAAAAGACAGCTCTATTCTAAGTGTGTAAAACTGCACTCAGTACTCTATAACAATGGTCTTAATGGAGGGTTGTTCTCTGTTGCTCCTAAAAGCAGGTCTTGCAGGTGCTTAAGTATAATGAACTTAAGCTTGGAAGAGTTAGGCTGGAGGATGGTAAGCTTTGCTTGACTTAAAGCTGTAGGCACAGGGCTGTATTTTTGAACAAGCTATAGATGCAACTGTTGCTCTGCGTTTTTCAGTAGTCCATTGAGCAAAGCCATAAAACTGTTACAGGTGATTGATGTTCTTCTAAGAACATCTGAAATACATTTTTCTTTGAAGAGTTCAGAAGTGCTGGGTAATACTGGTTCAGGTAATGACAGCTAATGCTTAGTGTTTGTAACCAATGACGCCTGGACTGCAGTGGTGTTCTTGTTCTTCACAATTCTTCCATTCCTTTAATTGTGGATGGCAGCAACCAGAACATTAAATCCAGATCTTACGTAAGCGACAGTAGCTGGGGTAGTGGTTGAGGTGCCATTCAGGACTGCTCTTTGTACAGTGATTGAAACAGGAGGGTTTCAATCTTCTCTATGTACTTCCTCTATGTACTTCATTTGGCGTTTCTGCAGTGGTTTATGTACTGTTCTTCCTTTCAGATCAAGGAGCAGCAAAGCCATCCTTCAGCTTCTTGAGCTCAAGTTCCTCCAGCACAGTCATACCTACCACTTCAACCAACAGCAGCAGCGTGTTTGGCAGTGCCATCTCTTCTTCAAATCCTCAGCCAGTTCCTGCTCCCTTCGTGTTTGGACAACCCAGCAACACTGTGAGCAGCTCTGTTTTTGGCAATTCTGCAGAATCTGCAGCATCTCAGTCATTTGGCTTCTCTCAAGAAAACAAACCAGCAACCACATCTTCCAGCACCGGCTCGGCTCTTGCTTCATTCCTCTTTGGTTCGGGAGCCAGCAGTACCAATGCAGCAAATTCAGGCTTTACCTTTGGAGCCACAACTACATCAAGTTCAACAGGTACATTTTAAATAGATGCTCTTCTTGGTTTTGCCATTACATAGCAGACCAAGGAAATACTGTTTCAGGAATATTTTCCTTTGGAGAATGTGTAGGCCGAATGCATGGAAGTAGAGAAAAATATTGAGTATTTATATTCAACAATATAAATTGGGGCTCAGTTTTTCACAGACAGTCTGGGAAATACAGTTTAGGAATAAACTGGCAGTGGCGTTATTTTATGCAAAGGAATCCTTTGCATAAAACCTAAATAAATCCAGTAGAGGACTTCCATTTGTATAGGAACTTTCACCATGAGAATGATAGTTTCTTTCTTCTCACTATCAGTCCAGTGCTTACGGTTAGAGGTCAATGAATTACAACTTTCCTGATTTTTCTCTCCCATACCTAAAACTCTCAAGTGTTGTAAATAATGTCAAGATTTGCAAAATTCTTCCTTCACAAGTATATATAAACACAGTACCTCTACATGCAGTTGCTGCTGCTTGAGGATTGGTTTCTAATAAGGATTATGGCCAGTGTGTGTTAATTTTCTAGCAATTTAGAGAAGATAAAGATAAGAATCTAAAGTTTCTTTACATTTTATGTTTGCTACCCCACTGCATGAATTTAGCAGTATGATACAAGACTAAATCTGCCAAATCATCTGCATTCCTGCTAGCCTAGCAGTATGTTGGAAAGAAGATTAAACCTGTGGGGAAAAGACTTCATCTAGTTTGATCTGATTGCTTAACCTTGTCATTCACAGAAATTAAATTTGCACACGTTTTTGTGTATCAGAAACAGAGATAAAACAGTCCTAAATTATAACAACCAGCAGATCAATTTAACCTGCTCACAAATCGGTAACTTTCAATGTCATTTCGTTAGTAGGCAATGCCATATTTCAAACATCTTCACAAAGGATTTCTTTTTTGATGCAGAAGCCTGTATTAACTTTTACTGTATATCTGTTCATTTTCTTGGAAAGAAAAACAGTCAGCCATTCCAAGTTATGGTGCAATAGAGGGTATTTTCTGCTGCATGAAGGCTGCTTAAATTGCATTAATAGTGCTGTTTAAACTGGCCCCTTCTACATAGCAGATCTGCTGTGTAAGTTCAGAGTCACTGTTGAGCCACATATTTTCGTTTCATTATTTCTGCTGGCCATGCAGAACCGAAGCAGCTAAACAAATGAGCTGGTTGCCTCTTGATATTACGTAGAGAATTACTCTGCTAAACCAAGTTTTTGAGTACAGAGAGATCACTACAAGCTTGATTTGGCCTCCAGAAGTTGATAATGGTAAATGCTTGGGCAGGGAGGGGTGTGCAGTTGCCGACAAGAAAGATTCATGTTCTTCTGATCCTAATAAATCGGGAGCTGTATTTTGCATGTTTGAAAAATACAATTTGAATGAATATTCTGTGTGTGATATAAACGGCTTTTAGTAAACACAAATTAAAACGTACTATTTGTGGGAATCTGTTCCTAGAACATGAATGTTAACCCAGTAATTTGAGTCGACAACCAATGTGTTTGAGATTTAATTTTGTCTGACTCTGGTAACTTGGTGTTTCTCACGTTACTTACAAGAAAAGGTGCAATTCCTGTTGTGGCTGACGTAGTGTTTGTTTTATATACTCACACAATTAGTTTGAAATTAAGATAAGTATTCAGCTACCAGACTTGGGAAACATGGGCTTTTAGAACCTTTGTTTCTAGATTCATTCTTGTGGGGGGAAAAAGACCTGGCATATACTGACATTTCTCTTCTGTTCCCTGAGGGTCGTCCTCTTCGTTTCTGTTTGGCTCTGGGCCTCCAGCGCCTGCTGCCGGCCCAGCATTTGGCGCCAGCCAGCCACCAGCATTTGGCCAGAGCCAAGGGTCCAGCCAGCCAAGCGCTCCAAGTTTTGGATCGCTGTCAACAACGTTGTTTTCAGCTGGCAGTCAGCCTGCTCCTCCTGCCTTCGGCTCGGTGACAAGCAGTACTCAGCCCTCTGTGTTCGGACAGCAAGCGACCCAACAGCCAGGTTTTGGCTCTGGTACCCCCAGTGCTGGTGAGTGCCAACCATCCTCTTCCCTTTTGGTCTCAAAGATTTTGTATTTTATTTTTTGTGAAGCGCACCTTAAATTATATGGAGAAAGAAAACTTCTGCCTTGCGCACATATTTAAGAATTACCCTCCATAAAAATAATGGGTACAGAGTTAAGTCATTTGTGTCTCGCTCCTGACTGTGGAGGATGTGCTGTAGGTATGCCAGCTTCACAGTGAGCCGGCTCCACAAGAGACGTAGCAGCCATGGAGGTTGCAACCCTACCACTAAATATTGGGGTTTATTTTCTTGAGAAATCTAGTGATTAAAAGGAAGCGTTGAAAACCAGGGAGTATTGACTGGTAAGATTGTACAAACCAGAATGGCAGAAGCACTGCAAAATTATTATTTTTGGATTTCTTAGAGTAGTTCTTAGTTATCTGACTTCGTTAACAGGCTTTGGCAATTTATTTGGATTGGGGACGTTTTTGTGTAAGAATACGGTCAGAATTATTTTTAAGCATTTATGGGTTAAGACTTTATTTAAAGTTCTTTTTACTAATGAAGTATAAAATACAGTGGGAAGGGGGCAGAGAATGATCCTTGTAATTTAAGTGTAAGGAAGACCTGTTCCACACTAGTAATTAGTAAAAAAGAAACCCACACTGCCAGAACGTACGTATTTGATATCATGTCAAGTACTTAAAGGGAAAAGCCTCCTTTTTTCCTCTCAGAAGTTTTACGAAATAGCCTCCATTAAAAGTAACCGACATTTTTGCACTAATGGGTAGATGAGTTGGCATACCACATTACTCACTCAGTCCTTCATTAATCAGGTAGCAGTTTAAAGATTATAAGCTCCCTGGATTGTCTGTGTTGCTTATCAGTGACTTTGATGGAAGGAATTTATTTTCTTTTTAAGATGAGGTGCTGTGTTAGCACATTAAATGAAAGGGAGTCCCCAGATCGACTGCACCAACACCAGAAAGTTTACTTAATATAACTCTACATGATTCAATGCTATAATTTAAGACTTTATTAATAAACTTCAATATGCACAGGTACAAACTTCATGGCAGTACAGAAGTTAGCAAACAATTCATTATCAGCGTGCCGGCAGTGTTACTTTAAGAACCCCTGCTTGATTCTCTGTTAGAGTGAACAAATTCTTCTGTGTACTGTTCCTGCAGTAACTTGGCTCTTCTGGTGCACACACGTGCCCCCCCCCCCCCGCCTTTGTCATCTTGAGCGACCTGTAAAAACAATTCTTTCAAGATAGTGGGAAGAACGTGAGGATTTTGCTGGAAAGGATTGAACTCAAATTTCAACTTTCTTACTCCCTTCTGCTTTCACCCCATCTTCCCAGGTTCTGTGTTCCAGTTTGGAAGTAATACTTCTAATTTCAACTTTCCAAATAACCCCGGAGTATTTACTTTTGGTGCAAATCCTCCTGCACCTGCAGCACCGGCACAGCCTTCTGGCTCTTCAGGATTTTCGTTCAGCCAGCCTCCAGCATTTACAGTGGGGTAAGAGACCGTATCAGAATTTCACTTGAGCTTTGGGTAGTATCAGTGGACGGTGTTCAGCCTCTGCTGCTGTTAAATCGTGAGGTGTTCAGATGAACCTTGGAGTTTGAAACTAAATTGGGCACCCTTCCTTGTAGTAGGCTGACTGGCTAACTAAGCAACGGTATCTTTAAAGGAGCCTAGTTGTCAGAAATATCCCACATCAACATATGTGAATTGTCTTGTTCTTGAAAGGTAGAATCCGTATCTAGCCATTATGCCGCTACTTACCTTCTGAATAAGAGAGATTTAATTGCTTTTGGTTTCTGGAACTCTCTTCCTCCTGTTCATCATATGCCATTCCTTGCCAGCTGATAACTAGCAAGACAAGACTATGAAACAGTTGTGCTGGAGTATCTACTCAGTGCTGCTACTGAATTTTCAGCTACACTGTCCTAAACTCTGAACTACTAATTTCTTTTGATAGGACTAATGGGAAAAATGTTTTCTCTGCCTCTGGATCTTCAGTTTCTGGTCGGAAGATAAAGACTGCAGTTAGACGTAGAAAATAATCGCCTGATTGGTAAAAGCAACTTTCGAAGCAGCTGCTACCCTGCATTGTTCAGTTGTTGGGATCGTACCTCTTCCTGGGTTAGCTGAAGTCAGATCTGCCTAAAGGAAAATAAAGCTCTGCTGCCCTTTCCTTCCCTTCCCTTCCCTCTCCCCGGTTAGATCTTTTTGGTAATAAATAGAGTTGGCAACAGGGCCGTTCTCAAGCAAAACTATTTTAGACTCCAGCAAGTTACTTCTTTCACTGACTCGGCATGGTCTGGCTGTAGCCGTGAGTAGAGCCTGCACAGTGAATGGCTTGTACAATACCTCTTCATCTGCACCACTATGTGCACTCATCTGCGTTTACTGACGCCTCGAAATTGTAATTATATCAGCGAGGGATGCTGTATAGAGTAGAGAATGTTGATAACGAATGATTTCTATGCTGAGTTTGTGCTGGTGTATGTGTGAAGTGAGTGAGTTTGGGTGTATCGTGCACTAAAATTTTCTGATAGAGGAAGACTGATTAAAGGATGATCCATGCTAAGGACTTGTTAGATCTGTAGTTCTTCATTTAATAATTATATGCTATTTCTATATTTTCATTCTTACAGCCCTTTATCACGTGTCTCGCCTTTGTTATTTTATTATGAAACATGTGTAAATACAATTTTGTTTCTCTATGTACTTTTTTGGCATAACAAATCTGTGAAATTGAAATTTTAATTTTGTGTGTTACAGCCATTTTTGTTTAGTATTGTCTCAGATTTTATGTAAATCCCATTATTCAAAGTTGCCTAAATCCATTTAGAAAATCTTTAAAATTGGGAATTCTTAAAGTAAGTTTATTGGCTTTTCTGATCCATTTTTGTTTGGACCAAAAACCAGTATTGTACAAAGTATTAAGTATATATTTTTATATTTACTGAAATGGACTGTGGTGACTTTGGATAATAAGGAAAAGTTTAATATTAAAGCCATGTTTATTACAGTATAATTAACATGTTAAACCATGGGATAAATGCCATCAATAAAAACTATGAAACGTTGTCTGGTACTTTTAACTCTCCATAAAGGCATCTGCAGCTGTAACTGTACAAGGTGATGCACTCAGCCTGAGCAATGCCACGTGCTTCCTCCAACCTCTGCTTTTTGACAGTGACACCGATGCTGATGTTAGAAGGTGCCTGGTAGGTAGGAAGGAGAGTTTTATTGTAGGCTTAAGCTTGGAGCCATACATCAGTGTGTCAGCTGTCTCTGCAGTGGTTGCAGTTAGCTTTTTTTTTTTAAATAGCTCTATAAAAATTAATGTTACAAACATTCACCACCATTCTAACTGGAGAGGAAAAAGTACACCCAATTGTAAATGAGTAATTTGGGGTTTTTCCACTTCTGCAGTAGTTAGAGGAGCTTCTTAGAGAACAGACATTATTCTCATAAAATGAGAGGAAATACTCTTGTTTGAAGACTACAGCTAAACTTTTCCTAAGCCACAGCATTCAGTTTATGGTTGAGATCTGATTGCTTGCCCCAGCTAGAGAGCTGACAAGACCTGCATAAGTTGCATAAGCTTCAAGTGTCTTCAGCTGCATTGCTGGCACTTCTGCCATTCACCCCCATACTGCTTGGCACCTGTATACAACTACAGGTGCCAGTAGTACAAAGGGAGATACTTTTCTAACCACAAACTAGCCTTCACAGAGGACAAAGGCTAACTTTTGTATTCATGGGAGTCTTACAGGGGTAGAGCCCTAATTGCTATTTCTATGAATAGAAAATATTCAGCAACTAGACTTTAAAACCACACACGTAAGCTGTGATTCAGACAGTCACATCCTGCCACTATAGCTGTGGAGGGATTGTGTGCAATTATGTATTTCCCAATGTCTAAATCTGAAAAATGCCACAACTTTCACTTCTTTTCCTTAGCTCTATCACCTGCCAAGTACTCATCCTACAAACAGGAAAAAGCTGCATCTTCACTGCAGCTTGTGTAAGAGACAAACTAAAGTTTACAACAGCATAATGTGTACCTATTTCCATGGACAGGCTCTGTGTTCTTGAATTGTAATTTTTTTCTTTACCTGCTGTGGAAGGCATGGTATTTTTCTACAGAGTATGGTATAGACATGGTATTTTTCTACTTTCCCTTACACCTGAATTGGTAGCAATAAAGTGTTAGCTAACAGTGTTGCTTTTCCCTTCCCCCTGCCCCCCCCCCCCCCCCGCCATGCTGAATCCTAGTTTCCAGGTCACTGCCACAGTAGATAGAGCAAAAATTGTTTCTGTATGCATACTGAAATTGTAAGTAAGTCAGCAACACTCCCCCTAGAAGGGACTTCAGTTAAGTTCTGACAGCTTTAGCCTCTGTCAGGCTGGTGGCCAGGCACTGAAGTTAAAAGTTGAGGCATAAGTCAACAGTACAGTTCTTGGAAAGAACAGTGAAGTGGTAACTATCTCTGAAGTTCTGTTTCCGCTACACATCAAGTGGCCTAACAACTTCAAAAGGGTGCCTTATTCAGACCTCCCAAAACATCATTGTAAATGAAGATCAGAGCACATACACAGAATGTGATGTTAATAAACAGAAGAGCACCACTTGTCAAACTAAAATATTGCAGAATAGTAATGCATTACTGATTAAGTTATTTCACCTGAAGACAAGAGAGATAACCAAGCTCTCAAACATTTCTATTGTCAACCTCTAAAACTGAAGGTAGGGTAAGAACTTCAGCCACAGAGTGGCATAGTTACGCCTAAGGGAAGAACACACAAAAACAAGGCTCTAGAAGAATTCCAAACTCTTACTCGAATTTTAATAAAACATTAACATTGTTGCTTATATTCCTTTCCCAAGATACTAATAACATGAGAATAAACAGATTATCAAAGCTATGTAATCATGCAAAATATTAGGCTTCTTTATTCAGTATTTAAGTTATTCTGAATATACAAACAATTAGCCAGAATTATAAAGTGAAAATAACCAGTATTTTTACTCCTGTAGATTTACACCCATAACACATTTCAGTTACTGTTTTCTGCATGCTCCTGAAACACATTCAGTTGTTTTGCTTGGTATTGTATGCAAGAAATAGACAAGTGCTTTCACTCCAAACAGAAGCAAAAAAGTTACCTTTCATTAGCATGATCTGTACTGTTCACAGCTCCAAAATTATTTACACACACCAACTCACTGACACTGCAGTGTAACATACCCTTCCCAGAGAAAAAGCAGCTATTATTTCACCTCTTTATTAGCTTTGACATGGAATAAGTGACAGTGCTCAAGACAGTCATGCAAAAAACTTTTCACATCAATGTTCTGATAAAATACTTAAAGAGGTGAGGGAATATGACCTGTGAAGCAATAATAAGGGCCATGACGAACACTGCTCATCTCTTTCTACACACATGGCAATTTAATTAGCATGATTTGCCTTACTGTCTAATACTGCAGTTCTCTTCCCCGCAGAGTATCATACGACTTAGGCAACTGCTTGGAAAACAACTTGATTTTCTAGTTACCTGCCAACATCCAAAACTGTAGGAGCGACATTTCTTTTAAGGTGGAGTATTTCTAGGTGTCTGCTTTCCACAGACGGACGAACAGAACAGCTCCTTTCTGCAGCTAATACAGCCACTTCCTTTCTCATCCATCGGAGGTTAATACTTCCAGATTCAATATGTATTGTTTCTCCCAAACTTCTTTGGCATTTATGAAAACTCCAATACTTTGAAGGTAGCTGCTGGCATCATACCGGAGTAAAACATTTTCTTTAGCTTCTGAATCAGTTCCCACTTCATTTGGGCAAAAGATTCTGCTAGACACCTCAATTTCAGTTTTGGGGTAGGTCTTTGTTCACTGGGGGTGGGAGGGGATGTTAAAACCAGTCTGGAAATCTCATCTTTTAGTATCATCTGACTCCATTTCTTCTTACCACAATAGTCCCTGCTACAATATCATAGGCTGTTCTGTTATGCTGGAAAAACAGCAGTGTAATGAATGCAGGAAAAAACGAAGCAATAGAAAAATTCTTGATCAAAGCTCGTATTGTGGACCTGAAATAAGAATAAAACATGCAGTGCCTTATTTTCACTGTTCTGCTTCTATCAGGAAGTAGTTTATTTTCAAGTTTAGTGCCTCAGTTTTGCACAGCACCAAAAAAAAAAAAAAAAAATCAATCTCCAGGGTTCAGAGATTATTTTATCAGCTAACCTGAAAAATATTCACGATTGAGTAATTGCTATTTTATTCTTAGATCACAGAATCTAACAATAGCTCTTGCAATCTAATTATTGCAAAGGCCACTAATAAAGAAATGGTGTATCTCCTTCCAAATCGCATGCCTTCCACACTATTAACCTGAAAGCAACGTGACTGAGCTAAGAGCACTTACGTTGTCATACTGACATTAGAAGATGGAATGACTAACACACGGCTGGGCGCAATAAGTACAGATGTATCACACGTCACAACTCGCAGTCCAAGCAAGAATTTCCCTGGGGTTGCTCCACCTGCTCCCCAAATACAGATTATCTGTAAAAGAAAACTTGTTTCAATTCCGCACACCATGTTGTTGCCTGGTCTAGCAAACTTGGTTTTCATCAAACTGTGCGAATGTCATAAGCTTCAACATAATCCAAAATACGGTAAAGGGGATTTACTTTGTAAGCCAATGGTGATGGAATTTTTTTCAACATTTATTCAACAACTGACAACTATTAATTATAGAAGTTAATATTTAGGAGTAGTTACCTCATAGAAGCAGACTAACAACCTGTAGATGAGAGCTACTATCATCATTTTCTGCAAATCTTCCATGGACGTATCTTCATCTATTTCTTCTATTATGTAATGCATGGCAAATTTGGAGATGTCCCTGTACAAAACAAGACTGAACTTTAAAACCATCTTTCTTCCAATACCAGTGTTACCTCTTTAATACCAGAATTCATTCCTTCAGTTCTGGTATTAGTAAAAGAACAAAAGCTCCTTGGCTTCTCTGGTACTGAACACACCATTAAAATTCAGAACACTAGTTTTCCTTCTGAGTTGCTGCCTAGCTTGTTTTGTCTTTTTCATTAAGAAAAGATCATTCTTTATTACCACTTTTGCACAATGGTGTCCCTGGGTAGTGAGCTGCAGAATTGTTCTGAAAATTCTCACACTTCTTGGGAGGCAGACAAGAGATTCTGCGTGTGATCATCTGACTCTGTATAAATGGAAGGCATCCAAGTCTCTCCCTTACAGGAACTCAAGGAAGAAGAAAAGGCGGCACTCTCCTCTATAAATGCAAGGGAGAAGTTGCAAGTCTCCCTAAGCAAGCAAGGGAGACCTATCCTTTGCATGATCAGGGCTCCTCACTCTCGGTAGTCTTTACTGCTCACCATACTCTTCTAGAGGCAGGCACCTTGGCACGCCAGAGGAAGTTTTTAGCTTAAAGCAACTGAAACCTTCAGTTGTTTACCCTAACAAAGCTACACAAAGCATCAATTTGGAGTCCGTTGCATATTTTCACAAGCTAAACTCTACAGGTTTAACACTCTTCTCTGATGCTTGGAATGGGCATATTTGCAACATGTATTTAGGCAAGGACTTTTCACTCGCGCATCTAGGTGAGAATTACTACTCACATAGAAATGTGCAGGCCCACTTCAAAACAGTCCATCTATATTTGTACTACTTGCCCCCCTCTTTATTCAGACTTAAGGATTGAAAAACATAAGGAATTAAGAAAACAGCATGGCACAACCTGCATTTCCCTTCAATACAACCTTGGCCTGAAGTCTCTATCCTGAGCCTGCAAGGGCGTATTTTTTTCATGACAACTCCTCACCCTAACCTCAAGCACACCACATCTCACAAGCGAAAAAGAAAACCCAGAATGTTTCTCTGAAGTTACTTGTAAGCAACTTCTTGGCGCTTGCAAAAGTAGTAATATTTAATATACTGTAAATTAATTGAAAAAGATTCCCTCTCTTTCCATCACCTTCACTATTTTACCAAAGCAATATACATATAGTTGTTCCCCATCTTTCCAGTACTTCATTTTGTAGCATTCTCAGCCTACTAAAAACAAGATGGAAATACAAGCTGTCAGATTAGAGTTGGAGGTTTTGGCAACTAAACAGAACTGAGTTCAGCATTTTAATTGCACGCTTCTCTGAACAAAAAACACTGATCATTTACATTGACATATTTATTGTTTTGGATTTGACTCTCTTCCACACACCTTTCAAGCAGCAGTTTAAGGTGTCTGAAAGATGTTATCTGCATAGCACCAGTTTACAGTCAGTCAACATTTGGAAGGTGCTTTAGCAGAAAACTTGGATTCTGAAGTGTGTTTGTACAGTAATGGAATTCCTGACTACAGCAAGCTCTCATCGCCTAATCAGATCAAAATATTTGATTACACCAACCCAAAGCAGAGGACCTAAACGAGCTACAGAATAAGATACCTACAGTTAAAGAGGCAGATAAAAAAGAAACAGTCTTTGAAGTAAATTATTACACCTGAGTATAAGAATGTGAAATGAAGGGTCTTTCAGTGTAGTGTATAGTTGATACACACAATGCTTAATTATACTTTTTTAGAAACCCAACTCATGCCCAGTAAAGACTGCAGCATGGTAGCATTCCTAGCAATCAGGCTGTATTTTAAAACTACATACGTATCTGACATGCGGGATCTGAAATTTTTTTTGTTGTGGGTTAGTGTTGTTTCGGTCACAAATCTAAAACACAGCACCATAGGAGACGCTAGGAAGAAAATTAACTCCATCCCAGCCAGATCCAGTGCATTTTTAAGGGCTGTTTGAAAAACAAATTTATCTGTCAATGTTTTTTCTTTGACATTTTTAGAGGACTTTTAAAAAATCTTGCTATTGCCTCCCAAAAATAAGACTGCAAGTCTAATCTATCCTTAGTAAGGAGTTTGTGAGCCTGTGAAGACACCTGTACAAATTCTTTGTTTCCATCAGCTGACCCAAAACCAGAAAGTGTTTAAAAGGAGGTTAACCGAGTGGTGCTTCTTCCTCAACTTTTGACAGTTACTAAGTGCCATCATATGTATAAGCGTACCATATATAGGTCATGACACCTCAAAGAGCATGAAGAGCTTAAAGCTGTATGTAATAAGGCTTTAAATTGTTCAACTTACTTTATTCCACTGAGGTGCATAATACTTAAAACAATGGTTGCCTTTATGAAGAACAGAATAAAAAAATCCACCATCTCTGCTATGAACCTGTGTGCCAGCGAAGGGATGATGAACTCCCGACCTGTAACAGAAACAGTTAACATTACCCAGATTTTACTGCACTAACACAAAGTTAACGCTATCATTTAAAGAACTTTTTCACGTTAACCTCACTGCAAGAACATTATCAAGGCCTTGATCTCAGCTCACATCTTCTTCGAGAAAACTTCTAAAAGTGTACAAATAAAAAATGATCGAACTGTTTAAATTGAATTAAAGAACCTTCTTAAATTAAATCAAATTCTTTCAGAACTCCAAGTCCCCTCATACTTAGGATTACAGACAAAATCCCACCCTGCTAAAGAACCAGAGAACACTGAAGATGCATCAATTTTTGTTTTCTTTTGTTTAGAACAGCTTCATAGAGACAGATTTCAGTAAATCTGGGAGTTTAGATAAAAGGAAAATTAGATCTTAGAACTACCATGACTTTTCTATCGCTCAGCAGCAAGGCTTCCATATGTACGAAGTACCAGCTCTCTAAAAGTAAAACACAGCCTATTTTGTCTCAAGTCAGACCCAGAAACAGGAGGGGATGAAAATACTAGTCATACCTGGCATAAACGTTCCCATAGACATCTTATTGTAACAAAACACAGCATGCTGCCCTACCATGAGCCAGAAAATGTAACACATTGCTTCTATTTCATTTGGCCAAGTGCAAATGGGGGCAAAATAAGTAGTCACAGTTACAAGTTTTTGTTGCTAACACTACCTCAGATGATTAAAGCAAAGAAAATACAAAAGAGTATCTTAGAACGTTTCCATGGAACAGTGTTGCAAGATAATTTCATCTGAACCCATCTACCCCTCTGTATTTCCCAAACAACAAACATGACTACTCACATGAAACCAGCAAGGACTCAAAACTCACATGAAACCAGCAACGCATCAAAACTTCATTTAGAAATACCCAAGTACTACTAGATTTAACTTGTGGAAAATAGTCACTGTGTTTGTTAGTGTTTCTGAGAACGCCAACCCCCACGCACACGGAAAAGAGAAAAAGAAAGGGGAAAGAGAACCATTCTTCTCTCCAATCTCAAAAAATATCATCAAATTTCTCTTAGAATAAGCCTCCACAGTTCAACTGCTGAGACTGACAATGCCAGGCCTGGCCTCACAAGCTATGCAAGCGAAGCTGAAAGCCCACGGCACTTGGGCATTTTTTAAATGGGGTAAGTATAATTAAGCAGCCATTAGGTAAGAGCAAGTTCTTATTTAACATACCTCAGTTTAGATTTCTTTATTTCATACCTGTTTCACTGATAACTCTGCATTGATACTATTGAGTAGCATGACTGTTATGTAAATAATATGAAAATGGATGCAATTCTCATTGTCAAAGCATGTCCAAGTTGTCAACTAAATTCTAATTAAAGATTCTTCAACTAAGGCAGAAGGGACCATAGCCAGTCTCCCCAATCCCGGCTTGTGCATACAGCGCCAGATAAAAGCATTCATTTGCTCTGTTAAAAGGAATACATTCGCTGAAGTTAGTGGCACAGTTTCATTTGAATATATTAGACTCAATGACTGAAAAAGGAAGAAGCTAAGTGGGGCTAAGAAAATAAGTATTCAAGTTATGTTAAACCCCTTTATATTAAGAAACCTTGGCAACCCTTAGACTGACAGTTTTCTATTGCAGTGATTTGAGATGTTCCTCATATCAGAAATCCACTATTTTGCCAGGGGTTCCTATTTGTATGGCAGGGACAGCCGAATGCAACATGCATCCATCTCAGCTCAAAGTCTAGGATCTTACATTAAGCTAGTAATAAAGATGGGTTTGCACCAGTCAGCCAGGCAGAGCAGCTGAGGCTTGGACATACTTTTTGCTCTACTGTTCCCAGCAGAAGAGCAGTAATCTCCTGCAGTAAGGCAGGGAGGGGTGAGGGGGGGGAAGTATCTTAAATCATGATGACCATCCACAAAAAGAATGCTACTACCCAGAGTGCTGTTAATACTGGTGCTCTGGCACACACCTGCAGGCAGATTGAACTGGAAGAGGCAGTTACCAATTCCGTTTTTTGACATCCCCGTTTAAAATCTGCAACATTAACATAAGCTGTCACTTATTTCAGCTTATGTAAGCACACTGGGCTGTAAACTGCAGTGGCGTAGGGACAGATACATGGCCTGCCCTGCCAAGCCTGCTGTCTGGGCAATAATCTGCAGCAGAAGAGAAGGAGCCGCAATCGCTTTAGCTGTTCCAAATAAATCCATTTGCAATCTGGAGCCAAAGCACCGGCACAACGCTCTGTCTTTGTAATTGTACTGTATCACTGTATCACATACAGAGTTCCCTTAAGAAGGCCAGGTGTTGCAACAGTATTTAGCATTCAGAATAACCATGTTCAGTGGTATCAAGTGCTATTCGTGCCATAAATTACCTTTAACATATGGAATTAGTTCTTGAAGAGCTAGGTAAAAATCCAAGAATCATTTCAGTCTAGCCTTTGTTCATATCCTCTTTTTCAATGACTGGCAGTATCTGTTTATAAGCAATCCATAACTCAGAATCAGGGCACAATTAAAGGAAACACTACTTTATATTACAACCTTGTTTAAACAACATCTGCTCAAAACCACAACAAAGAAGCAAGTTCAGAAGCTACATTCCCTTCCCTTCAAAATGAAGAAAAAGCAGCTAAAAACGCTCTCCCCTCACACCCAGCCACTAAGCTTATAAATTATATTACAGATCAGTAATGCTGTACTTTGCCCTGCAGAAAGAACAGAAATCTGGCTTTTCTCCAAAGTCCTTTAGCAGTGTTCTGCTCCACAGTTTTCTACCATTACTCAAGGTGCTACCAAACATTCAGGGAATGACATCTAGGCGCTCCTCAACTTGTTAAGAAATATTTGTGTGCTCCATGTTTTAACTCCAATGTGATCAGAGCAAGTTTGTCTTCCTCTCGAACAAATATAAACAGAAGCACTGCTATGCAGTATCTTCAACATTTATAGCCCTAACAGACTTTTGTTTATCTCAGGTCCTGCCGCTGGCTTGTTGAATGTAAGCCTGTTTTTACTTCTCTGCTTCAATTTCATTAAATGCTGTTACTTGAGCACCAAGAGTTCACTAAAACTGATAAAGTTACTTTAGATTTCATCATCCAAATGGGCCACTTGTGAAGCTAGATGCATTACAAGCCTGTTACCACAAGAGTAAGTTTCACTGGAGAAAAACTCCTTCCTATACATGAAATCATCTTACAAGCATAAAGTTATAAGCTGTACAAACAAGTCAAGCCTCTCAAACCTGCTTATGGATTAAGTTCTAGATTTACACACTTGCTATTTGGGCTGTCACCTTTCACAAGGCACGGCTACACGCCCGGGTCTGCAGCCCACAGAAGTGCAGCGACCCCCAACGTTGCAAAACCCCCAGCTTCCTTCTCGAGATACCCGTTTCCCAGAACTGCGGCGGAGGGGCCCGCGGAGACCGAAGGCGCAGCGGGCAGCCAGCCAGCGGCACCGGCGGGGGCGACGCCTCCGCCCCTGCCCATCCCGCACGGCAGGCGGCGGCTAACCAGGGACTCGGGCGATGCCTACCGCCTGCCCACGGGCGGCAAGGGCCAGGCCGGCCGCCCCCTTTCTCCCCACGCGAAGCGACCGAGACCGGCCCCCGACCCCGCCCGCCCCCACTCACCTGCCGGCCGCCCCGTCTCCCTGGGGGCCCCGCTGCCGCCGGTGCTGCTGGAGGCCGCCCTGGGCAGGGGGGCCAACCTGCCCGCAGCTCCCGGCCAAGCGGGGGCGGGGGCGGCGGCAGCGGCGCGGGGCCCCGGCCCGGCGGTGGCCGTCTGGGCTGGCGCCGGAGCGAAGAGGTAGAACGGGCTGTAGTAGGCGGCGGCGGCCGCCCCCGGCGGCGGGGAAGGAGGGGGCGGCGGCGCGGCGACGCGAGCGGGGCCGGCGGCGCAGGCGGGCGCGGCGGAGGCGGCGGCGGCGGAGGCGGCGAGGAGGGCGGGCAGGCAGCCCTGCCAGCTGAGGTACCCGCAGTACGAGTCCCACAGCCACTGGTGCACGCGCCGCGCGTACTCCGCCGCGCTCAGCGGCTTCGCCCCACCGCCCTCGCCCCCGACGGCCGCCGGAGGGGAGCACGGCGGTGACGACGCAGCGGCGGCCTCCCCTCCGGCGACGCTGTCGCTCCTCTCGCTGTCGCCCGCCGCTGCCGCCCCAGCGCCGCTCCGGCCCGCGCCCGGCTCCGCGCCGGGCTCCGCCATCTCCTCCATCCCCTCTGACACTGAGTGCCTTCCCTCACCGCGCATGCGCTGGGGAGACGCCTCGCCTCTCCCACTTAGCGCGGGGGGGGGGGGGGAGGAGAGAAAGAGGGCAAACACTAGGCGGAGACCCTCGGGCACCCAGCCTGACGAGGAGCGTACCACTCTCCAGCAAAACCCTTTCTGCCGTTGCGCTAGGAAAGAACCAGGCTTCCTTTCTCTCCCCTTCCTCCCCCCCCCCCCCCCGAGAAATGGTGTCGCCTAGCGCCGAGGCAGGGACGCGGTCTGCTCAGGGCGGTTCCAAGCGCTCTCGAGGTAAAAGGAAAGCCCCCACGGTGGGAAGGAGCTAACGCCCCGAACGCGGGGTGCGCGGTACAGGCCGCGCTCCTGAGAGGCCTCCCGGCAGCAGCGTACGCTGAAGGCACGTAACTTTTCCTTAGCATAAACAGCAGGGTTCCCCGCCCCCGGTGCCTCCCGCAGCCGCCGCGGCGGTGTTGCGCCGCCCGGAGGCAGCGCCGGGAGCGGCGATCCCCTCAGCGGGAGCGGCGGCGCTCGGCTCGGCCCGGGCCCGCGCCCCTCCCGGCCGGCGGCCAGGCGCCTCCTGGGAGTAAGTCGTCCTTCTCAGCCAAAGCCCGAGCCCTGGTTTCGTAGCCGGACAGCAGCTGTGAAAGCTGGCCTCCGACCATGGGGTTACTTGCTCTAGCACGTTGTACTATAGTGTGGAAAGGGAGCGTCCATCTTCCGTGCGGATCTTCCTTTCCATAAGGCTTCCCTCCGAATGTTCGTAGCAGGGCCTGCGGGGGGGCAGAGTGTGAACTTGTCTCTCTCAGGTTCCTTCGCTGTCCCTTCAGCTGACTTCTGAATGTGGCCCAGATCACAGATACATTACTCTGAATAGGCTGTGGTAGATGAGGTCGTAAACCCAAGTGAGGAATAAGGCATTGCCTTGCTTCTGAGCAGCTGCAGCTAGACAGTTGTCTGTCTGTCCTTCTGCTTACTGCCACCTGTGATCACAGCTGTTGTTTCTGACCTCTAGCAACTTTCTAAACACTTTCTCTTTGCTAATAGGAAGCAGGTTGAAATTGTTCGGAGAGAGAAAAGTTGTTAAACTGCTCTTTCTCTTGGGTACTTCTACAATTTGGTTTTGTTATCCAAATATTGCTTTCTTTCCATCTCCCCTTTTTCATCTTTTCCCCATCATGTTCATGGTCTTCCTGTGCAAAAACGCTGAACAAAAGAACCAGGACCCCTACAGCAAGTTTAAACACAGTTCACCAAATTAATTTTTAATATTTAAGGTTCCTGTGCACTATTAAGCATCTCAACCAGACCACAAGTTCCGTGTAACACAGATGTTAACACAGCTCTATACTGAATGAACGAGTAATATATACTGTGAACGTGGAGTGTTTCCATTTTTAACACAGCAAATAGCGCAGCTGAAAAAACCAGAAATTTCTCCCTCTCTCTGTTAGACTAAAACAAATACATTATTTTCCCATGTAACCCTAACTCATTTAAAAACTGAGGTAGTTTCTGCAGTGTGAGTCTCTCATATAGACAAGCTGAGGTGAATTGACAAAGTGCTTGGCAAATAACCCATACCACCTTAATTAAATGCAGTTACATTAGGTGCTGACACTAATTATGTAGATATGGTTCTAATTACACTGGCATGTGTTTTGTAATGTAGACCTGGGTGAAATCAATATGGGTAAATGATTTGGGAAACATAGCAAGTTTTAGCATGATTGGGAAGGACAATGAGGAATCAAAGAAAGGAAGGAAGGAAGGAAGGTAGACAATTGTATAGAAGAAAACATGGTCTTAAACCAGCTATTGACTCCTAATAGAAAAACTAGCTTGGAAAACTGACAGTAAAAGTAGCATAACAGAGCTTCTTCCTTTATGATATTTCACTCTTCCTTCATCAGCTACAGTCTATGTCATTTTTTTTAATTGGATTTTCACCACAAACCCTTCAGGACCAAATGGTGTCAGGCCTTTTTTTTGTGTGTGTGTGTATGTGCGGCCACAGGTTTTGCAAGCCGGGTCAGACCTTAAGGTACAATTACAAGATCTCACAGGCTTCCTATAATGCTGCCAGTCACATGTAAATTTTAGGGTCACCAGCAGCACTACACAGGCATAACCAGTTAGAGCTCACTATGCGATTATGCTGGGTACTCAAGGTGACCCAGAACTACTGACAGCAGAGAGAAGGGGAGTAACAGGTAACGGACACAATGTAACATTTCTTCATTCCCAGATTGTTCAGTCGTTAGTTTTTCATTCTTCTGCCTTAAAAAAATAACGTACAAAAATAACCACAAATTCTGCAAGCATTCACGTTGTTCTATTCTGTGATGCATATGATAAAGAGATGCTGTAACAACAGCGCTTGCCAGCGGTGGGGAACTCGCAGCTTAGGCTTTTGGTGACGAAGGGTCTTGTTTCATTGCTGTGTCAGATTACCACACGTGTTGCAGGAGTACTTACAATCTTCTGCAGCACCGATTTCTCCCTACTTTACTTTGCTTTCTCTTGTGAGCAGAGTCAGGGAGATAATCTTGGGTAGTTCATTGTACCAGTTGATGAAAATAAGTGGTTGAATGCCTTGGCAGTTAAATATCCTCTTCTCTAGAAATGAGATTTAGGCAAGAGGAAATGTTTTGAACTAGATCAAAAGAGGCACCTAAAAGCTGTTATTGCAATAGTTAAGGTTTAAGGGGAATCTGGAATCCCATCTTAAGCTCTTTAAGTATAGGTAATGCTGAAAAGGCTGATCTGTCACTCTTGAGTGGGGAATCTTTTTATAGTCAATAGGAAGTAGTAGAGCACTGGTCTGCTGTAAATCTAGCTGTTGTTCAGAGATGTATCTTTGCACATTTCTGATACACATTCTAGCGTATCAAAGGGAGGGTTTTAAACAATTTTTTAAACCAAGGAATTGCTGAAGCATTCATCTGGATATATGAAACTGAAGTTTGATTCCTTCCTTTGCTCTGGGGATGCACATCACATCTCCTGCATCATGCTGAAGTGTTCTAATAATAGGAGTCCTTGGATGAGAGTTGTTGGACATTAATCTCTTGTCATTCCAAAGTGGTTAATTATTGTTGTGCCCAGCAGCCTACATATATTCATGCTATTTGTATCAAGTATGTATGTTCATGTACAGAGTGAAATTAAATGCAAATGGTGGTTAAAAAGATTCTTCATTACTGAAACATACAGACTGAGGCACCAAAGAGTGAGAACTTTACCCCTTGTTGGGGCAAGCAGCCAGGCACAGAACATGAAACTTGAGCCAAAAAACAAATGTATGCATTTACATAAGTATAAAGTAAAACATTATATATTTCAGTGTAGAAAAATGGCACAACTGTCTCCCAAATTAAATCAATTTAGCCTTTCACTCTGAAACTGATCTGTCTCATCCATCTGAGGATTTTGAAGGAGAGATTGGCTCTAAAAGCTATCACAGTCCACTGAGAAGCATTTTCTTTCTAATAGATGCAACTTCAGGTGTAATACAGACAGAAAACAGAATCCTAGTAGTCACAGTTGATAAAAAGGCCATATCAAATCAGCTGGAGGAAAAAAAAGGAACTTTTCTACTTTTATCTTAGGGTACATAGATTTTTAGTGTGGTTGCCTGTTTACCGGTACTGTCTGTTTTGGGAGTTGTGTGTAAATGCTTTTATTTGCCTTTTACCTTGACCTGGTTTGAATGAAGAGTAACCAGAAAACAGCTTTACTCAGGAGTGTGGCACTTGGAAGCCTTACCAGTTACCTAATTCCCTA
This sequence comes from Mycteria americana, assembly GCF_035582795.1. NCBI lineage: Eukaryota > Metazoa > Chordata > Aves > Ciconiiformes > Ciconiidae > Mycteria > Mycteria americana. The sequence goes on along the minus strand of NC_134366.1, from coordinate 76,864,240 downwards.
TCACATTCTTTAGTGTTCCCAGAGAGGAAATATGAGTGTGCCTCCGTTGAAGGAGCACTGGAACTAGGGGTTTGGAGAAGAGTCTTTGGTGGTCAGTGGTGATCAGGTAGGGTCCTTGGCATGCAGCAAGACTTAGGGAAGCAGGGTTACGCCTAGAAGGTCACCACTGAGTTTTGGGTGGTGGAGTAGAGAGTGTTCTCTGTTCTTCTACAAAACTTTGGCACCCAAAAAGATTTTTCAGGATTATTTCAACCATAAAGAGGGGGGCAGGTGTTGTTTTCTGGTAGTCAGAATGTTCCTTGTGGAGTGTTATTTATGACTGTTATCTAACGACTGCTTCATATGTCAGGGGCCTGTTCATAGGCACCTTCTGAGGGCAGTAGCTACTGCTGGGCAGTATTTTCACAGCAGTGGGTGCAGATCACCTCCGGCAGGGGAACTGAATCTGTCTTGTATGTTCCTGATAACTGCTCTGCTTGCTAGCATATCGTTTAATCGAGTGAACGTTACCTCCATTTGTCTGTGAAAAAAGTGGCAGCCGCTTCCACATTGTAGGGGAGCCCAGTCGACTAGCACATCAGGAGAGTGCGCTAAGGGTGCATACTGAGTTGAGCCCCTGAAGGATTTCAAACAGACAAATCTTGATCTCTGGGAAAGAAATGTGATGCACAGGTTTATGAACATGCATATAGTACAGTAACATTGAAGGAACTCATGCAGATACAGATACGTTGAGACTCAGAAAACAGTAAGAACAAGAATGGTTTGTCTGGATAATAACTGTGGCACTGGGAAGCCTTAGCAAGTGCCTAATTCCCTAGGACGTTGAAAAAGATTTCTGGTTTTCAAATGCAGACTTAAAATTACTTACCCCTTTATCTTCAATAGCTCTGTTAAATATTACTTTTGAGTTTAATCGGGTATTTTTTTGAAAAGTCCTTTTAATGGAGATATGGTTAGCAGTGTTCAAAAGAACAGAAGAACAAATTAATCATTGGTAACTGATGTTTTTTCTTCTTCCTTGTTCATCTCACTCAAACCTTCTCTTTTTACCAAGAAGATAATTTCAAAATCCAAGTAATCTTCTAATGTTTTTGCAGTGACTTTTAGAGAGTAGATGCATATGATACAGTTTCCCAGTTCTTTGACAAACAGTATACGCGTCCTTCGCAAACACTGTTCTCCAGCATTTTTTCATTAACAGCAAGAGCTTGTGAGGGCCTGAGCCTCAGCTGGTTTCTGCCATCTGGTGGATACATGGGGTCACTACTGCAATACTTCTAATTTCCACTAATTCTTAGTAACCAATATTCTAAATAACTAAGTAAGTATCACAGAATCACAGAAGGGTTAAGGTTGACAGGGACCTCCGGAGGTCATCTGGTCCAACCCCTGCTCAAGCAGGACCACCTAGAGCCGACTGCCCAGGACCATGTCCAGATGGCTTTTGAACGTCTCCAAGGATGGAGGCTCCACCACCTCTCTGGGCAACCTGTGCCAGTGCTCGGTCACTTGCACAATGAAAAAGCGTTTCCTGATCTTCAGAGGGAACCTCCTGTGTTACAGTTTGTGCCCGTTGCCTCTTGTCATGTCACTGGGCACCACTGAGGAGAGCCTGGCTCCGTCCTCTTTGTACCCTCCCTTCAGGTATTTATAGACATTAACAAATCTCCCCTGAGACTTCTCTTCTCCAGGCTGAACAGTCCCAGCTCTCTCAGCCTTTCCTCCTGGGAGAGCTGCTCCAGTCCATCATCTTCGTGGCCCTTCGGTGGACTCTCTCCAGTATGTCTATGCCTCTTTTGTACTGAGGAGCCCAGAACTGGACACAGCACTCCAGGCGTGGCCTCACTAGTGCTGAGTAGAAGGGAAAGATCACCTCCCTCAGCCTGCTGGCAATGCTTCTCCTTATGCAGCCCAGGATACCATCAGCCTTCTTTGCCGCAGGGGCACATCACTGGCTCATGTTCAACTGGGTGTCCATGAGGACCCCCCGGTCCTGTTCTGCCAAGCTGCTCTCCAGTTGGGCAGCCCTCAGTATATACTGGTGCACGGGGTGGTTGTTCCCCAGGTGCAGGACTCTGCAGTTCCCCTTGTTGAACTTCATGAGGTACTTGTACAGAGTACTTCATGAGTACTTTTACAAAGGTTCTATTTAAGAAAGTATGAGATCCATTGAAGCTTTTCATAGGAAAAAAGCTTTTTACATTTGGACACTTAGTAAAAAATCTCCTTCTCTTTTACATGTATTTTACTGGCTGACTGACAGCATCTATACTGGTGAATATTTGACCCATGCAGGTTTATAAAAATGAACTGGCTAATTACACCATACATATTTGTTCCATATAAATATACACACCAAATGCAGCTTTCTGTTTTGACGGTTGCACTGATTTAGAGCATAACCACAATTTTAGTGCAGTGTAGAGCTGAAATCAAGGGGCATATCTTGTGTGATAGCATGCAGTAAAAAGAAATGATCAATAGGACCTTAGGGATGCTCAGCATTTAGCAGTTCACTCCTTGCTGGAGTCAACCGTTAAACACAGATCAAGCTTGCTGCTGAAGACTTGGTGGACACAACTGATCATGGTTGGGATGATTCATAAAATCAGCATTCTGCAGCTTGTTGACTATTTCTATCTCAAGATATACTTGATTTTTCAGAAAATGAGTTTTTCTCCTTTAATCGTACACAAATTCATGTAGGGTAAAATCAGAACATTGGATTTATTTTGTTTATTTAGCACTTCTTTGTATTTTTGAAGTTAAAGACAGGTTGCAGGGAAAGAACAGTCCAACTTACTGGAAATGTATGACAAGTATTTTTTATGAGGACCAGAACTGACAAAAGCTGATTATAGATTTTTTTTGTCATGTGGCTAAGAGTACTGGATAAAAGCTATTTGCATATTTAAAAAGTCTGTCTCCTATTTTTCTGGTGTCCATTAATGCATGGACTTGTTAGCCTTTTCTCCAGTTGAAGCCATTACCTTGGGTCTGTCTGTGCAAGGCCTTCTTCCTTATCTTTTAAACCTGTGCCAAAGTTCTCAGGTGTGTTCAGTCAGGCACGCACTGTTAACTGCATAAGACTTCTTCCTGTTAAGAAACCAGTCAAAAAAATGTACTTGGGTCTTGCATGTTGCAGGAACATGAATGTTATGGAGAAGGTCTAGCCACAAGGGAGTTTGCTTTCAAACGTTTAAAAGAAGAATCAGACCAGCCTTCACACAGTTTGTTTTTGAGGGGGGAGTTAAATCACTAGGAGGAACTAAAATAATTTGCCTGTGTAGTGATTCAGAGCTGTCTCACTGCTTTCTGTTTATCATCAAGCATTTGATATTTGTTTTGTGTCATACCTCCAAAGGATTAAGTGGCTTCCTGTTGCTGCATAATGGCTTGATCCCTATTTGATGCTGGATGAAAACAAGAGTCAGTATTTCAGGTCAGAATGCTCCAGAATGAGATTATTTTATGGAACAAATTATGATTATGATTTAACGATTAAACAATCCTTCAACAATCCTTTTATCATGACAAGTATGTGATGCCCATTTTTCAGATATGGAGCACATCTAGGTGAAATATGGAGTGGACCGCTTGTGGTTTGTTAACACAGGAGGGACACATCCAGAGCCATACAGGGAAACAATGGGAAAAGCTAAAATTAGAAGGCAAACCTTACAAACTTGCACCAGGTCATGATCATCTCCCTAGACATAATCTCTGGAAGATACAGGTGTACCTAGAAGTGAGAATCATGAAAAGCTCAATTCTCTGGCTGTCACCAAAGTTATATGCAAGAAACTTCAAGTTCATCTGCTAACATGCAGAACACCCACTATTCACTGTCAGGTGGATTATGGCAGCAAAAGTGATAATATTTAATGAAATGGGAGGAGGAGCTACTTTTTCTCAATCAAGCTTTTGAAACAGCATTTAAGAAGGAGAAAGCATATAGGACAAACACTGCAATGGAGCAAGCTCTGAACAACTTCGTATTTAAACAAGTACATTTTCCTTTTTATTTCATAAGAATTTTACTGTTGAAAAAATGGTATGTATTAAAGCAAACACATTATACACATAGATTAAACATCAGATAGCAAAACCTTACGGAATGAGCACTACTGGTTGTATTGTATAGGGTTTACAATCAAAGATATACTTAAAAACCCTCAAGAATTCATGTACTTTCAAGTTAAATTAGGCACAAAATTTAGTTTATAACTCGCTCTGCAAGCATCTCACTGTGATTTCACTGTTACGAAGTATTACAAGTGACCAAAAACATAAGCTGACTTTTTAAATTTTTAAAATTTTATTCGTACTATGTGCTGAAATAGTACAAATGTATACAACACTCCACCTTTGTTAAAAAAGCATGTACAATAGGGACTATAAAGTAGAATCAAAGGGCTAAACAGGAAATTACCCCTTTATTTGGGCTCAGAATTAGTATCACATAAACCTATGGCTTTGCTTTGTGATATATTTGAAATAGAGTAAGTCCTACAAATGTGGGGAAGAAACAGGAAGATATTTTTAATGAATATGAGCTACAATAGCAATATTTTAAAGGAACATTATTAGTAAGGAAACTAGCTGGTACCTGACATACATGCCTCCCTTGGTTTTCTGAATGGGATGCAAGATACAATGTGACACTTTAAAGAATAAGAGATTGTCTAAAAAAAAAAAAAAAGAAAAAAAGAAATCCAAGGAGCAAAAAACCTTCAAGTGATTTGCTGCAAGGTTTTAGCTTAGATGAGGCTTTAGCTTAGAAAGAATTACTAATTTGCAAGAAATGAGAGGGCAACAGCAAGTCTGTGGACCATAATAAAATCTTACCTCACAGAAAACATAGGGATCTTCTAAATATACATATTAGAAAAGTGTTTGATTAAAATACCAGATTTTTTTAATCTTCTATTAGCAAAATGTATTGCTGAAAGTTGTCCTTTTTTGCTTGTTTAAAACAAAACCCATTATGATTGCCACGGAACTACGAGGAACTGCATACTTTCTAGGGGTACATTTTTACTGCATCATACAGGAATTGCTTAATAGGTAAAAATAAACCTCTTAAAGTCTTAAAGCTGGTTTTGATTAGCAGAAACAGAAGAAGGAATGCACTGAAGCAAGATGATAAGTGTATCATGCATTATTTTGGCTTAATGTATACAGTATTTCAAACCAATGTGACTGGAGGGTGGGGGTTTTAATTCATTACATTCACATGACATTGTTTAGAATTAAAATTGTATGTGAAGGCAAACTGTGTGGAAACATGAAAAATACTGGGATGCCTAACAAAAGCGTGCCAGATGTGTTATTGTTTCTAGCATGCAGAGCTAATGCTTGAAGGCCTATCAGCAGTATGAACTACTGCTACTTCTAGTTCTTTACATTACTGCTTTGTTTATGCTGGCTGCGGTCTGGTCACGGCCAGCAAGTGCTGTATGGCGTTAGGAAGTTAACCCACAATCTCTGCAGGTTCAGTGACCAACTTAGATCCATCCCATGCTGTCTTGAACTGTTCAGGAACAGGAAATTCTTTCTGGTAAGAAACAAAAGCAACAATGATGGTTAAATAAACAGTGGATACCTCATGAAAACTGGTGGAATACTATTAGTGCTACATGACTGAGAAAGCATTGATAGCTCAGACATGCCAGGATTAGAGAGAAGCCTTCTTCATTACCCTAGGAAGCTATTTGACAATGCCACACAGGAAAAAGTCTTACTGCTACCCAGTTTCAAATAGCCTTGGTATGGTACTACTTTGCAATAATCCCTCTCACACCATTATTTGGAACAACTAAGTAAATAAGCCTTATGTCAGAAATGACTTTAGATTCCATCAGTGTCTGGGTTGGAAGACAGTAGAAGGGATTTAGATGTGGAGATTTAGCGAGGAGATTAATTTTAAGGATGAAAGCAATATTATAATATGGAAAAATAAAATTTAAAAAAAACCCCTATCATTTTAAGTGTGATACACTTCAAAAGACTCAGCATCCCTTATGGGGTACACAGAATGGAGCAGAACATCAAAGACAGTCTCCTTACATTCCATATATTCAGTGAAAGGATGGGACATGTTGTTGGGTCTTTCTCTGTTCCCAGTAAAAAAAAAAAAAGATGTGAAGAGAAGGGTTTTTTCATTCAGACCTCACAGAGGTGTTTTGATAGCCAGTAATTTCCGATGATACAGTGATCTGAGGTGAGACTGATCAAAAGGACCTTTTTATTTTTTTTTAAGAAATAGGTCAATATGCACCCACTGAAAATCATTCATCCAGCAGTCACTTTTGGAAATGTGGAGCATGAGAATTCTCTTGATACATATTTTCTTTTATAAAGCCTAAACCCTCCTACCATACAAAATTCCAGCCTGAAAGATTTATGAGAAATTTAAGTTCTGTCTATGGCCATTCAGTGCAATTTCAACACTGCTCTGTTGAGGAAGCTAGGAAACTATTATGCGTATGCTTTGCCTGCGTGATCCCTGGCTAGTGTGTTAAGTGACAGAGCATGACTTTACTAGAAATGCTGGTGGGCAGAGTATGAAAATCTTACTAGAACAGAAAGGGAGCTGGGAAAATGCACACGTTCAAGTGGCTTTTAAGGACATATGCTGAAAATACTAGAAAGTGCTACAGATGCTACCCATGTATTAACAGCTTTAGAAAAAAACAAGTATATTATACTCTATTATTTCATCTGTAGTAGTATTATATTTATCTTAGTTTTAGCATCATCATCTTCAGGCTTGAGTGCTCTTGTGTGAAGTGAGTTTCTTTGGGAGATTATGCTTAGATATCAAAAAAGAAAATTAAATGGACAGGAGCCGAAGCCATTATCTATCAGAATGGAAAGAAATAATGTCATGTCTGATCTTTGAAATTACTTTGTGCCCCAGAAAATAAGGAGTTCTTCCTGCACTGATAGCTGAGATATCAGTACCTAGAAATTCAATTGGTTTGGATAATTTTTTGGTGATGTAGTACGTGCGGTATATTAGTTTCTTTCCTAGCAGTTTAAATGCTGTTAGCTACCAAGACTAGTGGGGAAGGGGGAGGAAAGCTTTAAAAATATCTCACTCACATAATCACCATCTTGGGGGATGAGGATGTTCATCTCAGATGACTTGGCACTCACAATTTCACAATCTAATGATTCCTCGCTGAGGTAGATGTGGCAGCCTTCTGTTTTGTTAATAGAAATGGTTGGCACTTTCCCCATCACCTGCAAAATAAAATCTACTTAATATCAAGTCTTAAAATGCACACAAATATACTGTTAATAAAATCCTCACTGCATGCCAGGTCTAATTTTGGCCACCAACATCTGATCTGTGTGTCAGCTGCCTGCATGATGCTTATATTTGATTTGTGAGACGCTGTGAAAATTCTTGGTGGTGGTAACAAAGATCTATACACAACAGCGAACTTACAATATACAGCAAACTTTTAATATACAGTTTTATGAAAGTGCTTCCCTGATTCTCTCTAATTTCAGTGACACTTCTGTGCTGATATTTAGGCAGTGTTCACCTTGTTCATCAGTGAGAACTGGTTAAGAAATCAAACATGTCAACTCCAACCCAGTAAGGGCAAATGAAAGATCCCAGCATACAGTAATACTCAACAAGTGATTTGTAATATGTTCTGAAGACTTCAAAGCTCTTCCAGCTTTTACAGCATACAATAGGAAAGGGTTTTTATCCCCTTCAGGCAAGTTACAGTTCTAAAAAAGTACTGAGATCAATTTAATTAAATCTCTAAAGGTATTTCTTATGTCACTTTAAAAGCAAGCACAAGATTTACTTGAGGAGAGAAAAGGTAATCTTCTCTTGTTTCCAATTCTACAGATTTAAACATTTCTTTATGGCTAACTGGCTGACTTGCTGGTTGTCAGTAAAAATTCCTCCTTCTCCTCCTGGCCTCTCTAGCAGGGACAACAATATACTCTGGACAATGCATCAAAAGGGCAGAGGTTATTCTGAGCCATAAACCAGTAACAACAGCATGTGTGTCCTGGTTTTGGCTGCGATAGAGTTAATTTTCTTCCTAGTAGTTGGTATAGTGCTGTGTTTTGGATTTTAGTATGAGATAATATTGATAACACGCTGATGTTTTAGTTGTTGCTAAGTAATGTTTACACTAGTCAAGGACTTTGCAGCTTCCCATGCTCTGCCAGAAGCTGGGAGGGGGCACAGCCAAGACAGTTGATCCAAGCTGACCAAAGGGCTATTCCATATAATATGACATCATGCTCAGTATATGAACTGGGGGAGTTGGCCAGGGGGGCAGCAATCGCTGCTGGGGGACTGGCTGGGCGTCGGTTGGCGGGTGGTGAGCGGTTGCATCACTTGAGTTTTTTTTCTTTTTCCCTGGGTTTTGTCCCTCTGCCTCTGCCTCTGCCTCTGCCTCTGCCTCTGCCTCTCCCTCTCCCTTTCCTTCTCCCTCTCCCTCTCCCTCTCCCTCTCCCTCTCCCTCTCCCTCTCCCTCTCCCTCTCCCTCTCCTTCTCCCTCTCTCTCTCCCTCTCTTGTTATTTTCCTTTTCATTACAATTTATTATTATTATCATTATCCATTATTAAACTGTTCTTATCTCAACCCACGAGTTTTCTTACTTGTGTTCTTCAGATTCTCTCCCCCATCCCACCAGGAAGGGGGAGGGTGAGCGAGCGGCTGTGTGGTGCTTAGTTGCCCACTGGGGTTAAACCACGACAATGTGATAGATATGTACTTGTTCATGAAAGAGTGTCTCCCATCATTCAAGTTAAGAATATATTTTCACCTTCAGTTCCTTAAATGTGACAGCAAACAAAGAACAAGTGGTCTGTCCTCTTGCATCCCACCCTGATCCTGAAGTCTGATGTATGTAGTGGATCAATGCATCTTAAACTGATCTTTCTTTTCTTTAATAGGTTCTTACACAATAGAGAACAAAAGGAGGGTGTGTTTAATAAATTTTGTAAACATCTGGCAAGAAAAAAGATAGTACTGAGAGAAACGAGAGCCAAGCAATATGGCAATGAAGTAACTATAGCAAAATAGGCTTAGGTGGGTGTATTCTTCGCTGGGTAAAGAACTGGCTGGATGGCCGGGCCCAAAGAGTTGTGGTGAATGGAGTTAAATCCAGTTGGCAGCCAGTCACAAGTGGTGTTCCCCAGGGCTCTGTTTTGGGGCCAGTTCTGTTTAATATCTTTATCAATGATCTGGATGAGGAGATCGAGTGCACCCTCAGTAAGTTTGCAGATGACACCAAGTTGTGTGGGAGTGTTGATCTGCTTGAGGGTAGGAAGGCTCTGCAGAGGGACCTGGACAGGCTGGATCGATGGGCCGAGGCCAATTGTATGAGGTTCAACAAGGCCAAGTGCAAGGTCCTGCACTTGGGCCACAACAACCCCATGCAACGCTACAGGCTTGGGGAAGAGTGGCTGGAAAGCTGCCTGGCAGAGAAGGACCTGAGGGTGTTGGTTGACAGCCAGCTGAATATGAGCCAGCAGTGTGCCCAGGTGGCCAAGAAAGCCAATAGCACCCTGGCTTGTATCAGGAATAGTGTGGCCAGCAGGAGTAGGGAAGTGATTGTCCCCCTGTACTCAGCACTGGTGAGGCCGCACCTCGAATACTGTGTTCAGTTTTGGGCCCCTCACTACAAGAGAGACATTGAGGTGCTGGAGCGTGTCCAGAGAAGGGCAAGGAAGCTGGTGCAGGGTCTGGAGCACAAGTCTTGTGAGGAACGGCTGAGGGAACTGGGGTTGTTTAGCCTAGGGAAGCAGAGGCTGAGGAGAGACCTTACTGCTCTCTACAACTACCTGAAAGGAGGTTGTAGTGAGGTGGGGGTTGGTCTCTTCTCCCAAGTAACAAGTGATAGGACAAGAGGAAATGGCCTCAAGTTGCATCAGGAGAGGTTTAGATTGGATATTAGGAAACATTTCTTTATTGAAAGGGTGGTCAAGCATTGGAACAGGCTGCCCAGAGAGGTGGTGGAGTCACCAGCCCTGGAGGAGTTCAAAAAACATGTAGACATGGCACTTCAGGACATGGTTTAGTAGGCATGGAGGTGTTGGGTTGATGCTTGGACTATATGATCCTAGAGGTCTTTCCCAACCTTAATGATTCTATTAAAATCTGTAGGATTAATTTACTGATATTTGTTGCATTAACAAATCATTTATTTACAAATTATAAGCTCAGGTCTTCAAAATACTGAGAAAATTGAGGTGCTCAGCAGTTGCCATACTCAAACCCTGCAGAAGCTGCCTGATTCAAGCACCATATAGCATATAGCCAGACTCTACCTTCTTAAGTGGAACTCCACTCTGCTCCATGGCATAGAAGCTGTATGCAATATTCATAGAACCTGCTTAATCAAAAGAATTTTCATTCTTAGAAAAGGTATTTCCCCTTTATTTGAGTATTAACAAGCTGTGGTTTCACTATTCATTGCATATGAATTTTTCAGCTTTTATGAATAGTTTCTAGAGGTAATGATAAAAATCTAGTTATTAAAAAACCCCCACTCAAATAAATGCCTGGGATCTTTTTCTTTAACAAACTATCTCTGCCATAAGAAGAGATGTAGTGATCATGAATAAAACTGCTTGTTACAGTTCAGAAGATGATGCACAGCTGGTAGCAATGTCAGTCACTTGCATGAGGTTCAGAATATAAAAAACATCTTGCTATTATTCCCTGTGGTTGCTGTGACCAGTGTTTCTTAAGCATGGAGCAGGATTGTCTAATGTCATACAGCAGGCACAGCCTTTTAAACAAAAGACCTCACTTTTCTTGAAGACTGGCAGTTTGATATAATTTAATTAACATTCCATTTATTTTTCACTTAAAATAATACATCTTAAAGTCCTTTCTTGAGACAAAGTTGTGCATGTTGGACACAACCCAGTACCAGAGCATGTATAGTTAGACCTCTTTGAAATGGGATGAATGAAATGAATGAAGTGTTGTACATGTCAGGCAGACTGTCTATATTTTGAAGAGGGCAAGTGTTCCCAATAAAGAGGGCAATATATGGATTTAAAATACATCTATTTTCTTTTCATGAGAACCACAAGGAAGGTGATCTCTGATGAAGCTTTGCTTACTCGTTATCAAAGACAGAACCAGTAGAGGCTCATAGCCCATTTGTAGGCAAGTGACTACATTACTTACTCACATAATGTGTCACGTTGCTGGCAGGGGACATTTTCGAAGTCCCGGTGCCTACTTTCACTTTACGTCATTTAGTTGTCCTTTGACAGTCTATTTGAACTCTTCCATTGAGAAAATAAGAATAAAAGAAATAGCCATCTTCTGGGCTTAGAAATCAATTAGCTAACTGCCAGAATTTGTTCCATATGCACCGCTGAACTTTCAAGTCCTAGGAGCTGTTTACCATGAAAGCAAGAAAATTAGGGCCAGAAGTAATAGTTCTTACAGTGTATAGATCTCTCAGCTTCACTGGGACCAGAAGGGACTGGGCTAAGGGAGGTTTGTTCAGTGATGCTCAATAGTTTTCATAGGCATTTTCTAAATTCACCAGCAGAATTTAGTGCATATGAAGATACATTTGGATGCATCAATCTCTTATTTTTCTTGTGCTCCTGTGAGTTTTTAAAATCTCTTATAGCTACATGTTGGGCTTTTTTCCCCTGCTTGTTCTCTGTCTGTCTTTGTTTTTCAAATAGATATTTACCTGAATCTGAATATCCCTGGAATTGATCACTTCCACGATTCCCACAACGTTGTCAAACACAAGGCCAAACTTTTTACAGTTGTCTAAAATAAAAGCAATCATATATAAGAAAGGCAAGATAAAAGCAAATATATGCACACCTGCTACATAAACTACGAAAATTCCCCGTGTTGCACTGCACAGCTGAGCGGCTTTACTCATGCGATCAATCCATCAAAGTGAATGGAATGATTCAGATGCATTATTAATCACACAAGTCAGTTTTTTCAAGATTGGCATTTAAAGCCCAGCTGAGCTATCCACTCACCAATAGTAATTGAATTGACTTTTCCTTTTATCTGAAGCGTAGATTTGTTACACTTAAAAATGTAGGCCACTTGCTTGAGTTCAGTGTTGTTAATGACCAGGTCATTCTTATCCTCTTGATATTCCTATTTCAAAAGAAAGTTTATTTAATTGGTTGTCTTTAACTAGCTAACAGTCAGACAGAGTTTAGTACAACTTATCCTCGAGTCATTGCATCTTCAGTTACAACAGAGCAATATCCTTCCTGTGGCTTAAAAATCTAATCTGCTTGGTGATCGGATATTTCACTTAGTTCACCCTTAGATGACACATGTATATTTTAGAGCTGCAGAACTGAAGAACTTAGCATAGACCATGACAAAACCCGTTAATTTTGTAGCAAAGACATTATGCTCACAGCAATTTAAAAATGCACTCACAAATTGTTGCTTGGCTCCCATCCAATTTAGACCGGCACCTTGAAGAACAGAGCAAGTTTTTGTTCCCCCCCCATGTTATATAATGGTCTACACAGTGTGTTATGAACAGGTGCAGGTGTTACTGTATACAATAAGGAGTAATAGGTGAAGAAATTCCTTTCATCATGAAGCGTGAAGGGACATTTACACTCCATGGATGTCAAGGAAAGACGAGGGATCCACAAGGAAAGTTCCAGGTACTATAACCCTAAGGCAATGTAACACAGGCAAACTTAAGGTTTGCACTTTATGCAAACTCAACTCCACAGTAATGACTGTGTATATAACCTTCTGCATGACTAAACTGCATATTGTTTCCTCCCTCTTTTAACCAACACAGTCAAGTGAATTTTCACTCACAGATTCTTTGGTATACGCCTACATAAATTAACTCTCAAACGTCAAACAAATCTATCTTTTCCATCTGTAGATTGAGCAAAAGGAAAACACTTCTCTACTTTTAAGCATGGGAGACGTGCTTGCATGGTGATGAAAAATAGATGTATAATTCCATTGGTTAACAAACCTGGAGAAAGTGCTCTGTGATAATACTGTTATCCCTCACTCGCATGAATGGCCTGCAAGAAGGGATTTTAATTGGAGTTCTCCACTGGACTTGTTTCTGGGGGATTGTCTGATTTTGCATGGAATTTATATGCTGGTTCTGACATTTTCCAGTTCAGACAAATTAGTGTATGATTCTCAGAGGCAAATGAATTAACTTTAGACACTAACAGAACAGTAAGAACTAAACTGTAGTAAGGCAGAGCAATGCAAGAATCAGCGCATTTTAGCTGCAGCTTTGATTTGTTGCACTTTGATCATGGACAGCCTTTTGCAAGACATTCAGTGCTCAAGCTGGTTTGCAATGTGCAGGGTGCAATTCAGAGGTATGACTGGAACTCACCACTCTCCACTTCTTTCCCTCTAGCTCTAAGACAGGGGCATGGCTCTGCTGCGGGGAATTCTTGGGAGAGGTGGGACTTGGAGTATGGCTTTTTGTCGGAGAACGAACAGATGGACATTGGGCACGTAGGCTGGGGTTCTTGTGAGTCTTCTGGTCATCAGAGACATGTCGAAGCCCTGAAAAAAAAAAAGGGTGTTTATGAAGGAGTCTGTTTTCCAGTCCTAAGGGTGTTCATATTTAAGCAGGAAAGGTTCATTTGTAATTGTGTTAAATTATTCTGTGAATTTACATTTTTTATTTCCTCAAGGTTTGCCTGGGTAACTACTTAAAGTGTAACTGCCTACATATTTTTAGCAGTTCATATAAAACCTCTTTTACTGTGGATGAGCTATCTTAGTATCTTTAACAGGAAATGTTGCAATATCTTCTAGTCCTCCTCTGTCTGTAGCGAGCTCTGAGAGCTTGTTATATTTTTCCATCAATAAAAATGAGATTCTTTTTCTAATTTACGACAACATTTGACCTATCCCTGCAGCATTAAAGGCAGATATGTCAATCGTATGTTTTTAAACTCACAGCCATCCATTTTAATTACAGCTGTCCAGTATTAATACAAAAGCTTTATTATTGTACTCCACGCTGATCTGTGAGCCATACCTTTTCACCTAACATGGAACACATTTCGATACAGGTTGGTACACTGAACGTGAATCAGAAAGGGGAATACATTTTTACTCCAGTTGCAACTTAGAGGTTCACCAGCTACCAGGGATTGAAGATGTCCAGCTTGGCTGCCTTAAAATTAAAAGGATACAAGGATACCTCTAAATAAATGGTGTGAATTTCAGGTATGCTGAGCATACTTGGGTGCTGTTGCTTCTAAAGGAGGTTTTGGTATGCAGTCTCATCCGTCAGACTCACTGCAAGCCTCAGAAAGATCCAAGTTGCTTAAATGTAACTTAAAAATGCAGGGGAAGTTAGGTTACTACATACAGCAGCTCGTGATGTAGTTTGACTCATGGACCAAAATTTTATTTCTTTTCTCCTGACCTTTGGTAATTGCCTCTCCCTGGTTAAGCTGTGCAAATAGGGCTGAGCGAGATGCAGTTCCTTCATCCTTTGTGGTTTCTGTATCAAAGATGGGGGGAGGTCCAGGTGGTGGTGGTGGCGGTGGTGGTGGTGGGGAGAGGCATGACCCACTTGTTAGAACAGATCGCATAGACATGGGTGATGCAACAGGACCCTGTTTGAGATAGATGGAAATTATTTTACACACAGTGTTTCAAGGAACATTGTATTATGATAACTTTTATTTATTAACATCCTTGAATGCTGTGAGTTTGAGTGACTCTAGGCAGCCACAGGCTCAGAAGGATTTCTGGCACCATAATCAAACATAATACATAATCAAACATAATGAATCTTTCCCTGGCTGGAAAGGCAAGGCTGGAAAGACTGATTATGCGCAGCGCTACCTTACTGCAGAACTACTCCACGTAAAATATTTCTCTCAAATGGTTGTCAAGACTGATGTTAAAAATCTTTAATAGTAAAGATTCCATAATTTATTCCAGTGTTTACTTACCTAAAAGGCAAAATGTCTCATTTTTTTTTCAGATACCAAATTCAGTTAGCTATAGATTGGTGTGCATTCAGAAACATACAGAAAATGTTTTGATCTAACACAAATAACTGGGAGGGTCACGAACTGTCAGTTATACATATGCAACATGCTAAATTGTATGCAAGATGTAAAATGCTATTCTTCAGACTGTTCAAGTAATCTGCAAAGATTCAAATACAGCAGAATGTAAAACTATGGTGATTCAAGTCTCTTATTTCTGAAATTAGTATTTGAGTTTTTAGTTCAATTTCTCAAATTCTTTTTTCTTTTTTTCAATTGCAGTAGATCACAGCACACAATTTGTGAGTGAGGGGGGCCTTAGTAAAGTAAGTAATCCAATCTTTCTTTCAGTTTGCATAATCAAAAGTACATGTTTTGGTCCGAATGATAATGCTTACATAGAATATTATCAAACAGACAGAAAATACTAATAATGATCTAATTAAAATTTTATGCATCCTCATAGTAGACATTAGATGGAATCTGAGAAACTGAGAATGACTTTTTCTGTCTTGCCACTGAGTGTCACTCTGATCCCACCTCTCTGCAGCAGAGCCAAGACTGTTTTAAAAGAACCACTGTGAAAAATTACATTGGTTCTGATAAATTTAGCTAGCTATACAGACGTTGTGCATTGCACCAGTACATATTTATTAGGTGGGTAGATACAATGGGAAAATGACAGGGACTTACAGAGTCACAGCTCCTCTAATTGGCTACCTTTGTTAAGAGATACAGGTTGTTAAAAGTGCATCCCTGGTAATCAATACTGGAAATAGATATTGCTTAGCTGGATTCAGAGGATATTTTTAACCATTTGTGATGCCACTCCTTTCTCCTTTCCACTAAACTGAAACAGCAAAGTATCCATCTGGTTCATGCATCTCACATGAGTTAAAAACTGTAACTATTTCCTAAAAAAGTAAACTTGTTCTGGCCTGTAATCCCAAACTGATAATGGCAAAGGAGCTGAGATGCACATGCTCTTTTTTTTTTTTAATCTTCAGACATACTTTTTTTTTAAAAAAAAAGCAGCCTGGCACATTTGAGTAAGTAACTGCTTTCAAACCTCTTAGTCATTATGACCCTAATTAGAGTAGCACGGAAAGGGCACACTGTTAGTTAACTTCATAATGTACACCCTCTATTGGCACATGCATCTTCAGCATATAAGTACTGTTGCATTTGAAGGAGCTGTTTATGGAATATATTAGTGATGAATACATAGCAAGATTCTTTGTCACATTAGTGACATTAAAACTGCATTGCACAAAAAAGACTGTTGAATCCCTGGTACTTGCGTGAATAATGAAACTGATGTAGTGGTACAGTTTGCTTGTTTCTGAAAGGATACAAGATCTCTTAAGCCACTGAGCTCTCTTCTATGCTATTGAATCTTTTTGATCAAATGTAAACAACTGAGAAGAATGCCCTTTTGGAATTGATTATCATTTATTGTCAAGATATACCAGAACTGATGTGGACTACTTTTAGAGACATTTCATTGTTGCATGGATACATTTAACTCAGAGCGCTCCTGCTTATACACTTAGTAGTTATAGGTTATTGTTTTAGGCTGGGGACAACTTCTTCGCTCGGCCCTTAATTTACAGTGCTTGTCTTCCTGCCTCTGCTAATGCCAGTAATGTTACCTGCAGCAGAGTCAGCACAACTGTGAATTATTGTAACAAAAAAAATTAATGTAAGCGGATTTAGTGGCACAATCAGTTGTTGCTGCCTGAGGTGCAATAGCGATCTTCCCTATCTGTTGCCTGCAACCATAGCAACTGAATCCACTATGTCCTGGTTATCCAGAATTATGAACATTGCATTTGCAGGGCTTTTTAAAATACTCAGATACCCAGAAACGGCACTCACTGTTCACAGTGTAGTGTGAACATGCAGTGATGAATTATGTATGCTTTATTGGAGGAGATTAATAGTAGCAGTGGTAGTTAATAACTTGTAGTCTGAGATAAAAATCTGATTTCCCAAACGTACCTTATTGCTTCCACCTACATAAATACAGTGCTGTGATTTTCCAGAAACTTGTGCATGTAAGACTCACATGTTCATTTGGAATTAACACCAATTAAATTCTGCAAAGGCTGCAAAGATGCATTAGAGAAAAAAGGATGTAGAAGTTATTTGGATATTCTGCATACAACACAAGAGTGGTGGGTCACTCTGCCAGTCTCTTTGCTTAAAGTGTCAAACTGAAGGCCATCACAGATCATGCAGGAGACTCCAGGCTCCAATGATGCTGCTGAGTAGTGCATCAAAGGCAGTTTCCCAAACGGCAACAAAAGTATGGGAATGTCTGTGTAACCGAGGTGGAAGCAAAACTCAGAGGGATTTATCTGTGGAAGTGGATGATCTCTCTCCTAGAACTCTGAAACTATCTTGTGAAAGTACAGACAAAAAGGAAGGATTTAAAATACATCCATCAAGTCTGGACGTGTTTTTGTATGACTAGAGAATGTCATATTTACTTTTCAAGAAAGAGGTGAGGTAGGAAAGGATCTGGGAAACTAGGAGCATCTTTCCCTTCGAGAGCAGTACTGGTCTGCGAGAAAAGACAAGTCTAGTCAAATCTCAACCCTTGACCTGAGGAGTGATGACATTCTGGTCCTCTGAGTGGGTTTCAAGAGTAGGAAAAAAAATTTATCCCTTACACTCATGCTGCCCATCTACCTCTTTTCTTTACAAGCCTGGTCCCTCCACCAAAGTCAGTGGCTATCTCCACTGAGCTCAAAGATTATGCGTTAGATCTAATTAAGAACACAGGAGCTGTCACAATGTCTCAGAAGACACCTGGGGTTCAGTCACCCTTCCTACTTTTTCTCTTAATTTTGTGCAGTCACAGAAATAAGAGATGGACTGAACCTTTGTTGTTAATTTTTCTCTAATTTTTCTAATTTTCTGCATGACAAATTCTTGTCTAGTTAAGACCTGGGTTACAGCTACACAAGCTAACAGATATTGTATCATGATATTTTCAATTATGTCCGAACATCTATGGCCATCCTGGACACTGCAAACAATTTCAATCATAAATTAGTCCAGGCAAAATTGAAGGAAAAAAGGTCGCTAAAGTACAGGGAGGGACTAACTGCTCCACTGTAGATCTACCATCTTACGGCATGGACACATCCAGTAGGACAATCCCCCATTGAAACAGAACAGCATGGAAGAGATAGACGAGTCTCACTGAGGAGGCATACAGAGACTTGCTGTAAAGACGGGTTCAGTCTCACTCTGGCTTTTGTCTTCTTTTCTTTGCCATTTTGATTTACCTGACTGAAATCAAACAAACATTCAAGTGAGGTGAAATTCTTTGTGGGAAGAGTGTCTCAGGGAAACTAAGGCTCAGGGAAACTAAGGGGACAGAAAGCACAAAAGTGAACTGGAAATGCAGAAAACACATTGCACTTCTTGCATTCCCTGCATGCCAGGAAGATGGGATCCGTGCTGCACTCAAACACGCTGACACAAAGGGCAGTTTTAAAAGCAGCCTAGTGAAGTGGTTCCAGGAACTTTCTTTTTTGATTAGTTTTGAGCTGTATTAATACATAGACCTGCAAGTTACCAACCTAAGTCACTGGCAATTGGTTTGCTTTCCTTAGTCACCCTTCTAAGACCACTTAGACCCTCAGGCTCTAGAGTATTTCTGAACCAGACTCTTAAACTGTTCTGGTATCTGGCAATACTTGTGTATAGTCCTATCCAATTTCAACTAAAGTGCCCTTCACAAAGTCCATTCATTTCTGTTCTGTATAGGGTGGTGTTTGTGAGAGCTGCCGGGAATAAAATAGCATATTATATGCCCGCTTAAGTTCATCTATCCTGAAGCAGCAGGTGCTTACCAGTTTTGCTATTTGCAAACAACTCTTCAAATTAACTTCAAGCAGATGTTAACAACAGTGTATCTTTACACAAAGAGTATTAAGAGCCATTTGGACTAGCAAAGGCGGTTATTTGCAAGCCGCCTTTCTTCCTCTTTTATTTCAGCTGTTTGCCTCGGTAACAGCTGCTGTTCTCAGTGCTGTGGTGTCCACAGACATCACGTCAAGTTATGCTGATAGCTGACTGTTCCCATTAACATGTTGGTGTGGTAATTTTTCCATCATTTGCAAATACACCCCTTGTAAGAATTATCAGGGGAACAGATAGCTTCAGCCTTACTTTGTGAAAATGTAACGCAAAAATAAGCCATTAACTTTTAACCTGCTAGCTTTGTATCACAGTGAACTTGATGTGCTTCAAACCTTGCTCCTGGAGCTTTCTGAAATGGGGGAAAATGTAATTCTCCGAGTATGGTCCTATCAAGAACAGGAGATGTGGGCCTTGCAGCCATGTCGCAGCAGCTCTGTAGGGGATGGAACATTCCAGAAATTGCCTCCCAGGGAAAAAAATTGTCTTCAGCCTCCAACTAAACCACGCTCTGAATGGGGTGACAGGAACGGGTCAGGGTTTGGTCCTTGCTGGATAGCCTAGAGCCATCTGCAGAAAGGCCAAGGGCCTCCCATTGACTGTGGCTCAGTAGCTTCCTCTAGTGACAGCGTCTGAAGCTGCTCGCGGAGCTCGGTCTGATAAACGCGTATTATCACTGTGCAAGGGTTTGCAGGATTGCAGTACAGCCTCAAAGCATGTTGTATTTCTACCTTTATATTGTATGACTGGCAGAAGGGTGAGGTACTCTTCTTTTTCTCCTTGCTGGCTACCTAGCTGGCTCACTGGAAGAAGGAAATGACTGTTTATGTTGAGGCAGCTGGCTGGTTAAAATTCATCTATGCTGAATCTCGTTTAATTCCCTTAAAATTACAGTAGAGATGAATGAAGCCCTTTGCTTCTGAGAAGCTGGGCCTTGTTACAGGACATTTCTCCTAAAGGCTTCCCATGGAGCACAGGGCAACAGACAGTCTTGTTAGAGAAATAAAATGCTGTTCGTATGTAACACAAGTGCTGTGGATGCCACACTGTCAGTAATTTTTGGTGGCCATATACAGCTTGACATGTCTTTAGGTCTAAACCCAGCTACTGAGAGACAGTAAGATTTTCTTTTTATGTCTTATCACAGTTGTTTCTGTTTCCTGAGCCATTCTTGCTGAACAATTCCCTGGGTTAGCCTTCCATGTCACTGTTACTATATTTGTAGTATTGTAGCAGCAAGGAACCCTAGTCAGAGGCTTGTATCTCTGGGGATACGAGGGGCTTACGTGCCAGGCCCTGTACAAACACCTGCGGTGTTACTCTGTGTTTATCCAGCTTTAGGCTGACACAGTGCAGGCACAGAAACTGGGGGGAGCAAAGTTCTTGTGGTGGGAACCTGCTGTGGAGCATTTGAATGAACATACATTTCTTGTAGCTGCAATGGTCGTTTTTACTCAGGACAAACAGATTATAAACATCTATGTAATACATATAAATAAATTATATATGCATGTGTATAATATATAGTACCTATTTTATTAGTCATTCATATTAAGAGGTAAGTATCTATTTGCGGCTGAGGCAACAGGTGGCTTAGATAGAGGCATAAAATCCCTTCCTTAATTTATTGAAAAGCCTTCTTTTCGTGGCAGCAGATAAACAGGAATCCTGATGGGGACTACATTCTTCTCAAAAAAAGAGAGATATCGCTGTTTTCTCCCCCTCCCCCTTTATAGTAATCCTAGTTTCACACCTAAAATGATTACAGCATTCTGTATTGTTCTTTCCATACATATGCACAGCCAAAGACAAGAATCATGAAGCTCAAAATATCATGTATCAACCTCTGGGAACAGGTGGACTGTGACGTAGGAGCACAGAGCTCTTGTTAAGGTGTTTTTTGTGTAAAAGTAGCTTAGCACAACAGTTCTATTACCTACCGTATTTAAGCCATCTGTCTGCAAGGGGTTATGCTGCCCTAAGATCCGCAATTTACTAGATGAAACAGCTGACTTACAGGGCCTGTAATCTTTGTGAGTTAAAACACAAAACAACAAAAACCAGACCAGGCTCTTTTCTTGTTACCAGGTCTCAGCAGAATTATTTATCTGTTGAGTTTTCAAACTTCGAAGCCCCTTTTAATACACTTCTGTCATTTATCACCTGTGCAGGATTTAAAATGGTGCTTACATCTTCATAGTTACCAAACCAGAAATGTTTTACACAGCCAAGGTCTTCTAAATCTAAATCTAAATCTAATCTAAATAAAAAAAAAAATTGAGAACTATATGCTAATGTAATTGTCAAAAAGTAATGTGCTCCCACAGGCACATTAAACCATCTTTTACTTATATAATATTCAGTTAAAAAGAAGACCAATCCCTTTAGCAATATAGTAAAGTTTTAATAGATGTGCCTTTTCCTTTTCTCTCCATTTTAAATACTTTCAATTTTCTTTTTCCTTTCCCTTTTCCACTGGAACTGGGTTGCATTATGTTACCAGGTTGCGTTTGACAGCTGTTGTCAAACAAGCCTCTCCCAGGTTCTCCCTTAACATGTCTGAATGGTGTTTGGTCACTGATGTTAAAAGGACACCGTTGATACCCAGTAAAGACAAATATTGTCAGTCGTTGTTGGAACAAGGGAGTAAAACTACTTTCTTTCAAAGGGACGTGGATGTAATTGAGGCAGTCTCCACCAAAGAAGCAACTTTGTAGAGTTGCCAGGATGGCCAGTTTCTAAATTGACAGTGTACCAAAAATTCAACATTGCCTATTCTCTGACAAAGAAACAGTTGAGATTCAAGGATGCAAATTTTTCAACAAAAAAGTATAAGGAAATAGGGAAAGGGAAGGGAAGAGAAAGGAATGGAAGGGGACAGAAAAGGAAAGGCTATGACTGAGAAAAATTGAGCACTCTGAAAATGTCTACATCTTATCCAAGATACAGGCATTTAAATCAGTGTATCTATGCTGCCCTTACTTCTACCTGAATGAGACCTCTGGGATTGCAGTTATGGCTGTGGCTGGAATTTGGCACTACAGCTTTGACCTTTAGCTTTGGTGAAATGGCTCAGACGATGGCTTCTTGGTAAGTGGGTCAAACTAAACACAGCATAGAAGAGATACTGGAAGGATAGTAGGAGACTTTTGCCTGCAGAAGTTGGTCTTTTGCAGCTTGTTCACCTCAATATGTAGACAGACGATATATTACAGGAAAATGTTTTGATAGTACAGGAGAGAGGCAGGGCCATTTAATAAGAAAATGTCTGGAGCTGATTATTTCAGACAAGAATGAAATGGCCAAAGTCTGTACTGAGACTAGTATCATTGCATTCAATCAGGCTAATGTAGGAATTACAACGGTTCTTCTTGGTGTGGAGCCTGTGGAGAATTTCAACTTTTAAAAGAGTGTTTTTAGAGTACTATCTAATGAGTGATAAATGTTTTTTAAAATGATATTTCAGGAAAAAAAGACTTGAAGATACTGTATTGGCTTCAGTGGGAACAGGATATAAATAAATCTCAACTGCTTGTAAAGATGCAGACTTCCTCTTAAGAATTTGTTTTGATTTGTAAAGGGGGCTGGGAACATTCATCACTTGAGTGAAATTCTGTATTAGAAACTAACCACTGTAATGAAATTCACTGCTAGTTTGTAAATATTTCCTGTTTGTAAATAATCCTGCTAGCAAAATTTGTCCTAAATGACTATTGTATACAAAGAACAAAAACTTAACTGCAGATCCACCTACAACTGAGAGAAACATTCGAGACAATTATCCTTGAGCAAGATTTGTTTAACACTTATTTGATGTACAGGAAACTACAGCAATCTTTCATTATTACTGGTTGTTTTCTTGCTGCAAAGTTAACCTGTAGAAATAGGAGCAGAAGTTTCACTTCCCCCAGCTTACTCATGCAGTCCTTGTAGCAAACAAACTTTTATTAGGCATTCTTTGTGAGCTTATATTACAGCTGTTCATTTCTTTGCACCACCAAAAAAAAGCAGAGAGGGAAGAAAGAGCCATGCTTCAACAGAATCCCTTCGTTAGGCGAAAAAAAAAGAAAAAAGGGCATTTGCTGTTTATCAGTAAGAACTGAAAAAAGACATAGGTTACTGTTACAGCTGTAGATTTCATGTTAAAGTCAGAAAGTTGTAGCAAGCAAAAATGACAGTTGCTGCATGGGTAAAATGCTACACTGGGCATTTAAAACATTTCATTATAATAACAGCTTTTGCACAAGACTCACTGACATCTGAGAATATCATATCTGGTAGCAAATTAAAACTTGCAAATCTCCATTAGGTTGGTAATTGCTATTGTTCCCATTGTCAAGATGGCTAAATCGAGATGTAGTGAGTATAGTGAACTGCTACTCACCACAGGGTATGTGTGGCAGAAGGCGGCTCACACTTTACATTCAAAATAATGAACTACAAAATTACACTTTTAAGGAAATACTGTAGATCCATCTGACTTCCACTGACAAGCATATTTTCTCTGACATATGCACACTCAATTAATGAAAATGAATACTTCAGATCATGATGAAAATACAGAGTGGAACATTTTGCTCGCTGGGACAATACTGCTCACAAACATACATACTTTAAATATGTAGTTTTCTTCTGTGAGCACAGTACCAACAAATATTTTAACCATATCCATCATGTCTTGAAATGCCTCCGATTTACGTAGGGTCTAGTTTTGTACCACCACTCCACATGGGTAGCAAAACAGGCTCAGATACACAAAGGTCTCAAGGTCCTTAACTCCACTGATTTCTTGGCTTTCTCCTCACACAGTCCCACACACTTCAATAGGATGCCCTCAAGGAGTATAATATTGTCACACATCTTGGCAGAACCAGAGCCGAAGTGAATAAGGAGAGAGAATTGTGTTAGATCCAAAAATCTGTAAGCATCTGGTTTTATCACAAATTTATTATAAAGCTGATAGAGGTAACTGTTATTGTCAGAGCCAACTGCTTAGCCATTATTTCAACCTTTTGCACCTGTTTTCGTGTCTGTCTTGTAATTTATTAATACATTTCTTTCTCTTTCCTCTAAAGTGTCTGCCGGTGTGCTTACTGCCAGAGCCAGGAACGCTTTACTATATGCGCTAGTGATCTGTTCCAAGGTTGGCTGCAGCTGCCCTGTGCCAGCTTGATGGAAGGGTATAAGGAGCTAGAAATGGCACAGCTTTGTGATACTGTCATGGAGCGTGGCCAGAAATGTGCACACCATGGTATACAGCACCTATAGGTAAAGGGGCCAACTGCCCACTAAAAAATCCTGTCCTCTCCCTTTTGGAAACCCAAGCATAGTCTGATCTAGGCTGATGCTCCTGGGGTTTTGTTGCAGTTCAAGCTATAAGAATACAGCTCTGAGAGAAGCAGTAGTTAATGTTCTCCCTGACTCTTTGGACTATTTAGAAATACCCAAATGTGTTACTTAACAGCTTTTTATATAAAGCTTCAAGCATTGCTTTGTTGAATTCTGCAGATATGAAGGATAAATTATCAGTATAATGTACTTTTAAATCTGTACTTATACAGGCCAAAATCTTTCTCTCTTTCTCTCTCCTATAATAAAATAGGATTTCTGCATCAACATCTCCCTTTCATGAATGTGCCACTTTCTTAATGCCTTGCCAAACTACTGCTTTTTCCTTTTTTCCTTTTACGCATATAAGTGGAAGCTGCTGTATGCAATGATTTACAACTGTGTCTGGAACATATCTACAGCTTTTATATATATCGTATTTCTGCCTAGGCCCTGATTCTGCAGACCTTTATGCTTAACTTCACACAGCATGAATCTGTGACTTTCACTCTCACTTTAAAATGTACAACAAAAATGAAATTATCACTTGAGTAACTCATTGCTTTCTTGAATGTGTTTGTTACCAAGCTTCACAGAAATATTTAAAGAACATTTAAACAACAAGCTATTTAAACAACCTGCTAACTTACTGGATTCTAATTTCCTTATACTCACATGACGTAAAACTTTAAAAACTTATACATCCATAAATATGTGTTTGTAATTTAATCTTTCTGACACACATTACATGAATGATAATTTAAATGAGCCATACTTCCAAGACAACTTTCAGATCTGAGTGATATCCAAAGTGAGTGAAATCAATACTTCAGATGCAGTAATGGGCTCATCGCTCATGATGGAATGAGCACTGTTGGCAGGAAACTGTGCTTAATATGAATAAACAAGTCACACCTAGATTTGTATTCAGCAAATTCCTGCACAACTGAGGAGAGGGAAATAGAAAGACGTGATGGCTGAGATGCTGGTTTTAAGAACAGTCAAATATAATCTGCAACAGCTATACTTCTGAATAACATTACCAGTACTCAACAGCACTGAGAGTTCCTCCTGTTTGATCAAATGGCTATAACAAATTTTTATCTTATAACACTATTGCCATACTTGTAAAGTTCCATTAAAGGTGAAGATGAGTCTTTCCCTGTATTAACAAAACTAAACTTGTCCCAGATTCTCAGGCTAATTCTGCTAACAGGTTACTACAATTTCTTTTCCTTATCTAGTTATAATTTTAAAATCATTAGCTCTTCTCACATTCACTGATTAGAATAGAGTAGGGTGTAGCAAGTGTGAAATTTTGTACTAAATTAAGGAAGAGAATCATGTTTAATATTTTAAATTTTTGCTACAGAAACCTACAAAGCAGCAGATAATTCCAGTCTTCTAGTTTATCATGTTTAAACATTTTTGCATTGCTTCAAATGAAGAAGTACACACAGATCATGGTCCCTCCTGTGTTTGAACTTGCACTTGAATACTTGAGTCCTGAAGGCCTTGTACAATGTCTAATGAAGGGTGTGAAGAGAAAGTTACATAGTCTATTGCTGAGCACAAGTAACATACATTCTCTTACATGGTTATCACCTCCATGCAGGGGGAGATAAAGTAACTTTTCCAGGTACCGTAGAATCACAGAATGGTTTGTGTTGGAAGGAACCTTTAAAGATCAGCTAGTCCAACCCCCCTGCCACAGGCAGGGACATCTTTCACTAGATCAGGTTGCTCAAAGCCCCGTCCAACCTGGGCCTTGAACACTTCCAGTGACGGGGCATCCACAACCTCTCTGGGCAACCTGTTCCAGTATCTCACCACCCTCATCATAAAAAATTTCTTCCTTATATTCAATCTAAATCTACCCTCTTTCAGTTTAAAACTGCTGCCCCTTGTCCTGTCACTACAGGCCTGGTAAAGTCTTTCTCCATCTTTCTTATAAGCCCCCTTTATATACTGAAAGGCTGCAATAAGGTCTCACTGAAGCTGCCTCCTCTCCACGCTGAACAATGCCAACTTTCTCAGCCTTTCTTCATAGGAGAGGTGTTCCAGCCCTTATTCCATGTTAAAATACATTCCATCTGAAAGCCCTGCTTCACTTCCCTATGTTCCTGAGTTCTTACAATGGTTTGGTCTGGGAATTAAATTATCTGGTGGCCAACATCAGTCCTCTGAATAGTTATTCAACTTAAAAAAAAAATTATTTGCCTATACAGAAGAAATTATAAACTTGGTGTGAAAGACTGCAAGTATGTGAATGCACTGGTAAGTTTAGGAGATAACAACAGCAAAGAGCTGATTGATTTTATTTTTAATATATTTCAGCAATTCTCCTAGCCTGATAATAAACATGAGCACATTATTAGAATAATATAGAACATTGCATCAATGTAGACAGTGGACATAAACTCTTAAATTTATGCCCAACAGAAAATTAATTCTTCATGTTTGTGGCTTTCCTAGAGAACAATATTCATTGCCATCATCTTTCCATGCATCTCAGATGTAACACACAGAAGATATTTATATAAATATATAGAGAGCATAAATAGTTAGTTGTATTTACTCTCTCTATATATGTGCCTCAGTTATACTCTATACTGTGTTATATCTCTATATATACTCAGATATACATATAAGTATAGAGATATACTCATTTATATCTCTATACTGTGCCTCAGTTATATTTACTCTCTCTATATATGTATTTCAGAAATTATTTCTGTATGTACAAAATAACAGTTTTATAAAGATAGCTATTTATGAAATAATAAATTGGTATGTATCCCTTATGTTTCTTTTTCCTGTTATTAAATACTAATCTTTGTTCAGATTCTTTCCACCATTCTTCTCCTTTCCCTGTCATGTTCCCCCAATTTTCCTTTAGTCTGACGTCCTTCAATTTTTTGGGGTTTGTTTCTGTTCCTACCTTCTACTGTAGCAGGCCTGGAGAATTGTGTCTGCCTCTCCTCACCATCTGCAGCTGGGCGTTATGGCTATAATCATCCAAAATTATTCTTCCCTCTTCCTCCAAACCTGTAGCACAATGGCCTGACACATCTTCTCCACCTGTCTTTCAAACTTTTATTGGCTTAGTTGGGAAGTCCATGGACCATGACTTCTGTTCCTAACCTAGACATTTATTTTTCCTGAGCTAATGACCTACATTAAAAGTCAAATTGGTTACTGGCATTTTATAGTTCTTCATGAAGAAGGAAAGAGTACTTACAGTTTTACTCCAGGTAAGACCTGTGGTATGATGCTCTTTGATATAAGCTTGAAGGTCAGACCAGATGTTCAGATATGACTTCACCCAGTCAACATGGCGTGCATCACTGTGAAAACAGAGACAATATTTATATCTGTGAACGTATTGAAAACCAGAAAGCATTGCTACTCTTGCTTAAAGCAGGTAAAACCCAATGTCTGCCTTAAAGCCATGGACAAATCAGTTAGCAGGCAGCCAGCCAGCCCAGTGCTGAAAATACTGAGGCCTACTACACTGGAAAGCTTTTTGATCCTTCCCGACAACAAACAAGGGCAAAGGATGCCTCTGGCACAGAGTGCTTCCTGCTGGAAGGGTGTGTCATCATTCTGTTCAGGTTTAAAGTCAACTGAAGAAGCACTGAAGGTGCTGCTGGGTATCAGCAGCTACCCAGATGCAGACTCAGGGTGCAGAATTTTAGAAAATTAAATATCCATGGGTTCTGTAAGATATTCTAGCTTCCAAGTTCAAATGTAGCCATGGTAATACTAGATCATGTTATTATAGTCATCAGACTGAAATATTTATACATCAAGAATTTTTCAAGTACAAGTCACAAGTTGGCTCTGGAATCATTATTTGGAAGGCTTAGTCTTCCAATGGGACAGTAAGTGAAAACAAGAAATATGTAGAGAGAGAAACTGCTTGTAAGATGGAGTT
This sequence comes from Mycteria americana, assembly GCF_035582795.1. Taxonomy (NCBI): domain Eukaryota; kingdom Metazoa; phylum Chordata; class Aves; order Ciconiiformes; family Ciconiidae; genus Mycteria; species Mycteria americana. Next base: position 76,836,038 of record NC_134366.1, on the reverse strand, counting down.
CGTAGTTATGAAGAATTATTACTGGATAGTGATGGCTATGGACTGGATGCTTACAAGGATTTGGCTGTCTACCTCCTATTTATTTCCTGTGGAGTACTGCTGAGGATCTGGGTCAACAGGTTTAATCCAAAGCCTACTGAAGTCAAGGGAGAGCCTTCCACTACTTTGGAAGATGTGATCTGATTCAGTGAAAAACAGGAAAAGAATTCCTTATTAGGGGAAGAACTAAATACGTAAATAATGTACCCTGCTTATACCATTGTGAGACATTTTCTTCTCCAGAATAAATACTAAAGCTGTATTGTAAAAATCTTCAGTTACCCCAGTAGGTGCTACCTTCAGTAGGTAAACTAAAGCTTCAGGAATAATACATAATATATAGAACATAAAATATTATATACAGTATATAATATATTTATACATATACCATAAGTAGAAATATATACAAAATGTTTTTATATATATAAAGTTTTCCCACTAAAGAGGAAAAACTCAATAGCAAATACTGTTCTTCACTGGGATATAAAAATCAAGAGCCAAAATCTGGCCTCCAAAAGTACCAAATCAACAGGATTTATACATGACTTTTTTAAGAGGGCATGGGAAGGACCTGTATTTTTCCTCTTCCTCTGTCAGCTCACAGATCTCATTCATGGAACTTTTTTGTGAATTCCTTGTGCTCTTTAAGAACAATGCAGTACTACAGAAAAAAAATGATTGAGAGCTACGGAATTAGATGCTCAGTTGTGTACATCTACCACCTAAATGCACATTTTCAAGTGACAAGCGAGAACAGCAACAGTATGAGTGCACAAATGAAACAAGGACGCGTAGCAGCTAGCGAGCCACACGTTGATATGTAAACATGCATTTGCATATAAGCTTATGATGCTGGAATGCCAGAAAATTAAATATAATCCTATAATTTGCAGAGTGAAAAACCAGCACTGCTAATGCTGCTGCCATTCTCACTGCAACATGCTGCAGGTCAAAGGTGAGGAGGGGAAAATATACTACTGCAAGCAGATTTTATCAAATCCTTTTTAGTTTACAAAATGCTTTCTGTGATGGCATTGTGAACCCTATTGGTATGGTTAATGCTCTGTTCTCTGGCTAGTAGATACTGGGGCTTGGCAACATACCTGTGCTTGTAGTCCTTTAATACCCTGTTAGTATAAAAGGTAGCAGCGTCATTCATTTCCTTGACATAAGGGCCTGGTTTAGGAGACTAGGACCATCAACCCATGGTAGCAGGAAACAACAGAAGGAGAAAGGAAGTAAAACATTAGTCAGACACCTTCCCTGATGTATTAGGTATATTATAAAACACCTTCTTGGGTGTAGTAGACTGAAGAACTATGCAGATGAGACTGCAGAGTTCTGCAAGATTTGGAACTATTCTGGGCCACACCATCCAGAAGCACATTTACAGCCCTCCCAACCATCCCGTGTGTCACTCACCACTGCTATCCACCCAAGGGCAGGTATGCTTTCACTGACAGCTGAGAGGTGGTTGAACATTTTACTTCCTCTGTTCCTTTCTCTGAAGTTCTGGATTTCCTGAATCTTCTCTGATATTGGCTTGAGAAGCATTGCCACCTCATTCTGGAAAAAAAAAAAGATGACACTGCTGTTACAATGGGTGGTCCAAAACCACCCTATGGTTTAACATTGTCCTCCCTGCCCATTGATTTAACAGTTGGAAAGAAAGGTCAGCATATTCTCTACATTAAAGTAGCAATTTAATTACCCTCCTCTGGTTGCAGCAGCAAAATGCACAGACATTAAGTATTAATAATGTGTTGCAGCAGAAACTGTTCTCAGCACTGGCAGCATTTTTACATGCTGCCCAGGTTAAGGTCCATAGAGACCCTACAGCTCAGAGTTAGCAGAATGCTTGTATTTTTCATCTGATATCCCTGAACTTTTTGAGAGTCTTTATACTGGCTTGAGTTTTTCAAGTTACTAACCAAATTGTTCTTTCTATAAGAAACACAAACTAGCTACTAGGTTAGTAGCTTCTTATCATCTGGCAACAAGACTGAGAAAGTAATACACTGAAGGCAATATCAATTTTAGCTTTCTCTATTGGTATGTTTTAATTTCCTTTGGCTGCAAGTAATGTGGGAGGATTTCATGGGAAACATACTGCCTGCAAGCCATGGTTTGGGGAAATTCTCCTGTGTTAATCAGAAACGAATGGTATCCAGGGGAATGACTGTTGAGCGGAAGGAATAGTGTCTGGAGTGAAGAGAAAAGCAGAATGAATGTAGAAGCTATCATCTGAGCTCTTTCCTATGCAAAGTGAATGCTAATCACACTGGCCTAGTGTCTCAGAAAAACTAATTTAGAGCACTAACTTACAGGGAAAAATTCTTCCACTCAGAAGCGGCACATTGAGGGACAAGGAGTCATTAGTTTACAAGCAAAACAACTGCTGTACCTTGCAACCCTATAAAATGTTTCTATAAAAACAGTCCCATTCTTTATTGCAGAAGTATGCCCCATACTACATCCCACCAAAGAGAGCGCACCATTCTGATTTTTCCCTGGCACTTCACTCAGAAATCACTCAATGTGTAGCAGAACGCTGTATTTTTTCTCACCTTTTCTTGGGACTACTTGTTTAATGGAATTAAGTGCTTGCTGGAGACAACTAATCATCGTATTCTTGAGGACTAATGCTGTCATGACACAAGACGATGTGTGCATATGTCCTGCTTGATCTCTGTCGTCTGTAAGATATTTCTTTTCACCCTTCCACAAGACCTCATCTTTACAGGATTTTATGTCACCTTAAAATAAGCATCTCTGCTATGGATCAACATAGATCAAAAGACACTCCAACAAACATGACAAAATGAGGTTCTGCATTTTTAAAAGAATTTTGATCCAACTATGGAGCCTTAATATTTTAGTGGTAATGTAATTTTGAGAAAGGCCTATGCATCCGAAATGCATGGGGATATTTGGTCTTCTCCTACAACAAAGTGGGTTGGGAGAAAACAAATATTTACAGTATTACTGGGAGATGAAAAGATGTTTTGTTGATGGCTTAATGACCAGCATAAGTCATTAAAGTTTTAAAAAACCCTGAAACCTCCATGATTTGTAGTTCTTAAAAACTGATTTTGTTGCCATAACATGATAAAGTCTGCAGGAATTCTTCTTTCTAATTTTTGCTTGTTTACAACATGCTGCAGCTGGTTGGTTCTTTCTTATTTTGCAGGGAAATCTTTCAAGTGTGACAGTAGTTAACAAAACTGAAATTTAAGAAAGTGCTTGTTCTGCTTTGATATTATGCCAGTTTTCCTCCCATAAAGTCTAAGGGATATTTACAGTCCTTAGCTTACTGTGAATCTTCATGGCCCAGTTCCAGCCAAAGAGAATATCAGGGCTAAAAATACAGCTCCACAGATGCCTGGTGTATCTAGACAGCACTGGGAGGCAGCACGTTTCTGTGGATAGGGCACAGAAGTGGGAGTCCATAAATGGGGGTTCTCTTTGCAGCTCTCCCACCAAATTATCATCGGGTTTCAGGAAAGCTGTGTTACCTTTCTGTGCTTCAACTTCCTATATATGAAATGATGCTAATATAGCTGTTCTGTTTTGTAGAACACTTCGATATCTACAGATAAGAAGGCAAAATCAGGGCCAAACATTTTCCTGAATGGTACCATAAGGCCCACACCTCCGCCTACTCGTACTAGGAAAACTCCCAACCACTTTTGTGAGGGTTTTCTGTCAGTGGTACAGACAGAATTCCTATCCCTCAGTACACAGGACTTAACCCGTCCAGTGAATCAACTCTTTATAAAAACGTAGTGGATTTATGTAATTTCACAGAAAAAGTGCCCTGTGGGCGTTTTAAAGGTGAAATACATATTGCCACAGAAAGTAGCTCCAAGTAATCATTCACTTGGCACTGCAGTGACACCAGGAAGAGCCACAGAGGGCTTGAAGCTTTGCTCAGCTGTGTCCTGGGTGAGATGTGCTGGGAGAACAGTACAGCCTGCCTTCCCTTCGCTCTGCACTTGTCCTGTTCTGCAATGGCTGCTGGCTGGCTGCACAAAATGTGTGTGTGTGTTTGTGCAAGCTTGGCACGATCCAAATTTCTGTGTAAGGGTTGGACACAACGGAATACCAGCCTGCAAGGAATCACTTTATTGAGTCCTGTCTCCCAGCAGTCAGTTCTAAATTTTTAGTTAGTGATTAAACTGCAGATGAATTATAGTGTATATGGCATACGGGTACAGAAAGGCTCATTAATTCTGGCAGTAATCAGTCTTGTTTGGCTCTACAATGCAGAACCAGTTGTGCGGAGGGTTCTAGAAGAATAATCTCTTTATTGCAATGAATATTAAAACAGCTGGTTGTTAATAAAATGATTGTCTATACTGTATCTCTAAGAAAAAATGAATTCAAGGAGATGAATCAGAGCTGTTGGAAAAATCTTCAGCATGCCTTTGGCATGTGCTAGATAAAATTTCTTGTCATTTAAGACACAGCACAGTTGTTTAACAGAAATTTAAGAGTCTTTGTATAAACACCATTCCTATTACAATATCAGTTTTGCTGAAATGTTTAAAAATGCAAGTGGCACAACTTAGAAATATCAAAAGTAATTCCCAGTATGCCTTTGTCCTTTTTTAATAATTATTAAAACCAGATGGTCTTTTTAAATATTAATACCTAAACAACCAGGCAGCTTTGATCCATGTCTTATAATTCTTATTAGAAAATCAAGAGTAGTAAGACTACTGCAGTGATTAGCCAAAACACTCCAAAAAGTTTGAGCATGCAACAAGAACTGCCTTAGGCTTTGGCTTCAGAGACTTACCAGTCTCAGCCCAATCTCATAAAATGGCCTGGCATACCAGTATTCCAACAGACCACACCAAACAGACTTTCCTCTCCTTCGCATTTTTGTAATACTCACACGAGAAGTCCCCCAGATGACAGGTTTAACAGGACTGGGGTACATGGATTTAATTCAGAGGAATGGCCAGACTTTTGGGTTTTGTGATTTGCCTGTGAAGTCACACTAAACTGAGTGGCTTGCTTAAACTTTGGCTGCTTGAGCCAGTGATTACTTGAAAATCTCAGCTTTCATTTGAGAAAACTGGTATTTTCTCAGGACCATTGTTGTCCAGAAACCTGCCAGCATGAATCACAAAGGCGCAAAACCCAGCAGGTAAATAAAAATAGAGTTTTTAAAGATCTTATGTATTTTTAAGCTAATCTTACATGGTTTTGAGGGCTGAGATTGTTTACTGAAGAATTTTTATGTTGATGGGTGGCAACACAATTCAGACCTCACTATTATAGTGTTTAAATCAACCTGACCTATTATGAAAAAAACATGGTGAGGGAACAAATACCCTTTTAAGTTATGCTAACTGGGGGGGGGCAACCTTTGGCGTAGGAGCAGTAAAAGAAAGCTGAGAGCATTTGGGATCAGCAGCCCCTTCATTTTACTCAGCTGCAACCAGAACAGCATGACTACAACCTTTATTCCATGGTCTACAGTTCTGTTATTTTCTTCCGTCAGTTCAAAATCTCCATCATACTTACATCGTATTTTTCACAGGCAAGTTTGAAACACGGAGTTGATTTGAATCAGCTGTCTTTGTATATGTTGGCAAGTAGTGCAGCCTAATAGGAATGGTTCTGTAGAGCAAAACAGTTGGTGCTGAGGACCTGACATTCACACTATATGTGTTGGGGTGGGGGGCTATTTTGGACTAGCTGTAAATTGTGGTTTAGGTGCTGCCTGGGAGTGTATCTTCCATCATCAGAAAGATAACCATTTTGTACACCCTAAGACTGCTCTACAGTGTGAATCACAGCATAGTAAATAGGGCTGATTTGAAGGAAAAATATAGTCCCACTGTGAACTAAAACACTAATGTAGACACAGCCATTACCTCTGCAAACAGCCTAGTACAGTCCCATCCCACATTTCATCCTTTCAAGGGATGAAAGATGTCATGGATAGCATCCGCCACACTCAGTGCTAACAATTTAAAAAGTGAGCATCTGCTCTCAGCTGAGACTTGATTCCCTCTATTGTAAATGAAGAAAGAGATGTCCCTGAGGAGTTATTTTCACCTATTAATAGATGTTAGAAGACTATATATTAGAAGACATTAATAGATGTGAAGACTGCACTCTGGAGGTGCTGCCATTTACTGTAAAGAGAGCCTAGAAAGACACCTTACACAACATGCCTACCTTGACAGTTAAAGCTGATGAGCAGAATCCCATCCAGTGTCTATAGGAATGAGATACTGGTAGCTTCAGTGACCACCAGTGAGATGCATTTCTGCTATGAGTGGCTATGATTCTACAACTAAAATAGTTTTAGATTAACTGTAATTTCCCATATTTTGTATTTTGTAAAGGCAATCTGTAAAGAAGACTTTAAAATTTAAATTAGTCCCTTTTTTGTATATATGTGGTTTAAGAAAGGCCTGTCTTTTTTTTTGTAGCTGGGTATCAACAGTCTGAATGGAATCAGTGTTCAGATTAGGCTGAGGAGTAACCTCTTTCTTTAAGTATACAGAAAATATTTTTTTTTCCAGAGGTGAATCTAAGCTAGTTGGTAACTTTGAGCCTCCCAGTGCTGCATCCAGATTCCTCAAATGCTTACTTTCTTTTTTTTTCTTTTCATTATTACTTCCATAGTGAAATATTAACAGCTTTTGTTGGTGGCTAGCAAACTGTTCTTTTAGCACTGCCTATCTCCATCTCTCCTTGCAGATGGTGTATCAGATTTGGTACCACAGTTTTGCTCTTAAAATTGTAGCATAACCTACTGCACCTTAATCCAATACTTTCTGTGCAAGCATTTTCTGATTGGCAGTAGAGACTATCAGTGAGAAATATCAGATTTAGTATTCTGATATTTTCAGGGTTCAAAGGTCTCCTCCTAACTAACTACAGAGAGACATTAATTTATTCTGTTTTCTTAGACTGTAAATCTTCAACATAGTGGTGTAACAAGTGTTTGGTTTGTTTGTCAATAGTACAGGTTTTGCCACTTCCACTCACTGCTGTGCAACAGTAGGACCATGACACAGAGAGACAAATCTGCAGAAATGTTTGGTCAGCTTCATCAGCACAGAAGCTTAGACACATTTGTGTGCTTCCAAAGTGACTTAATTGGTATTTGGCTTTTATTCCTCTTAGATAGCACATAAATTCTCAATCTAACAGCCAATATTAGCTGTAGCAATTTTGTGCTTTGTGGGAAAAAAAAGGGAAGACCAAATCATAACCCCACATGACAAATTACTAGTTTGGTCATTTCTGGATTTGTTTTGAAAGGTGAACTCTGAGGGAGGGCAAATGGAGAGGAACATGAAAGACAAATAGCTTCTAACCAGTGGAGAAATCCAGGGCCTGATACAAACTGCATGCATCAGTTTATAGCAGTGTGGAATCACACCCAACGCTTTTGGCCAGGACCCTGGCTGTTTTTTAAATGGACTTGAACGCGCTAGATATTGTTTTCCTGTCCACTACTGCTCTCCGTGGGCAGTATATTCAACAAGGAAGGGTCCTTCTGCTTTAGGCACACAGGCAACATCTCACACCTAATCAACAAGAACAATTACACAAATTAACTGTTTTCAACCTTTTGATTTACTACTCCTCAATCTTTGCTGTTGTGATCGTAGTCCATGTCAGAGGTGCCTAGGGCATTCCAGGTAGCAACATTCTGTCAGAAAATGGTGTTCTGTTGAGCCACAATTGCTTTGTTCACAACATCTGAGATCTGACAAGCCTTTGCTAAGGCCAATTAGGTTTCACATGGGGTATGTCCCAGGACAGGGATGTTAGATGGTGCAGGCTTCCAGCCTTGGACATTCATGTGTTTCACCTGAGATCTTTCCAGAGGCAAACTGTAAGACTGCCAAGTTCAATGAGCAGTCCTGGAGTCTGCATAACCTTCAGAATTCAAAAATCATTGGCTGTGGTCTGCTTTAGACCAAAGTAAAATTAGAAAAAAATTAAATAACCTGTGAACTGAAAAGCCCTGCTTTTCAGTCAGCTGTATCCCCAGTGCTTTCCCTTTTAGAAGATCATGCACAGTCCAGAAATCCTGGGAAACAATTGCGTAGCACAGAGAAAGAAATGTACTTGTTCAGATTTGTGTTTAACAGAAATAAAGAATAACGTACTTAATGGGAAAGGGAGTGTCCCATCAGTATAGCTCAGTGGGATCTCACATGGTGCAGTATGAATATGAGCATTGCTACAGGGATTGAAGTCACCATTGCCTGGTGATTTTAGGACATTATTTTAGGACACAGCAGAACTCCCATAAGAGTCTGTAGGATCCCCAGAACTGCTTAGCAGGTATGTCAGATGAGGAGCTAGACAAGATACTGAGTATCATCTTCAATAATGTCTTCCTTATGGGGTGAAGCTGTTCTTAGTCCAAGTATAGACATACTGGAGTAAACAAGTGCAAGTAGCCTTGGCTTACTGGAGCCTGGTTCTTGCACAGAACGTGAACTGCTGGAGAGTCTGTGCCTAGTGATGTAAGCCAGTCTAGAGGTGTGCAATAATGTGCATCTCTGGTTCTGTTTCTCTTCTGTACAGGCTGGGAGATGTAGCACTGATCATGGCCCTTCTGTATTCCCTGGATCCCTAGGTGTCTCTGGGCCTTCTTACAGCTGAGTGCACTGCCCCTGGGGCAGAACTGAATCTCAAATGCATCCATCTTTTCATTGCAGGGGCTACTGACCTGGGAGTTTCAGCAAACACAAGTGAGGGAAGAGAAATGGTACAAGGACACCTACAGAAGTTAACTACAAGAAAGACGTTGAGGTGCTGGAGCGCATCCAAAGAAGAGCAACGAAGCTGGTGAAGGGTCTGGAGCACAAGTCTTGTGAGGAGCGGCTGAGGGAACTGGGGTTGTTTAGCCTGGAGAAAAGGAGGCTGAGGGGAGGCTGTAGAGAGCTTATTGCTCTCTACAGCTACCTGAAAGGAGGTTGTAGCGAGGGGGTGTTGGTCTCTTCTCCCAGGTAACAAGTGATAGGACAAGAAGAAACTGCCTCAAGTTGCACCAGGGGAGGTTTAGATTGGATAGTAGGAAAAATTTCTGCACTGAAAGTGTTATCAAGCATTGGAACAGGCTGCCCAGGGAAGTGGTTGAGTCACCATCCCTGGAGATATTTAAAAGATGTGTAGATGTGGTGCTTAGGGACATGGTGTAGTGGTGGACTTGGCAGTGCTAGGTTTATGGTTGGACTTGATGATCTTAAGGGTCTTTTCCAACCTAAATGATTCTATGATTCTACGATCAGAAAATATAATGAACCGGAGGCTGGTTAAATGCAGTCGAGCGCCTTTGAGACAAAATTATGAGATAACAGGTGTCAGGGGGCTATCTGGACCTAAGCTGAGTAAGAGTTTGCAACAATACCCAAAAATGAGCCTGTGAACACTGTAAGGCAGCAGGCTAGCGACTGAAAACTGTCAGTTGGTCCATCACTCTGGCTGTGACCACGTCACATGCAGTTGTAGGCTTGCTGATAACAGAAATATGTCAACAGTTTGGCAAGATTTCAGAGAACAGAAGGGGGAAGGGGTTCCCTTTGGAGCTCAGAACTCTCAGGCTGTGTCCATGTCACTCTTGGCACCTTCTGTAAGTTTGGGACCTGAGGACCTTAAAAGGACTGAACCAAATTCTTCCTTAAGCTATTTCTAGAAAGAGAGGTACAAGTTTGCAGCAGTCAAGCGAGTAGAATGGCAGCAAAACTTGGCTCAAACTCTTTTGCATAAGTAAGTAATAAATTAATGAGGTGAGGAGTATCCTGCTCTTCATATTTTTGGAAAACAGTAAGGGTGATCCCAGTAAGTATCAGGAAAAGTAGTGGGAAATGGAATGACATAAGCAAGTCAAGGTAATTAGAAAACAAATCCTGCTAGGATGCAGAAAAAGAAGTCCCAGGAGTCCTGTTACTGAAGTACTTTAAAAATAGAAGAGAGAAAAAAATGAGCAATCCTACACTGACAAAGAGTAGGGAACTGTAAATCTTCATCTTTGATTTCTATATAAAAATTCTGAGAATGAGTCCTTTATTCAAAGAAATTGCCACAACTATTCTACTCCTACAATAAATTTTTTGCTTAATTATAAAAAATTAAAAACCTCAGGATTTGTTCTCATGGCTCTAAGTCTAACTTCAAATACAGTTTCTTGGGTTTCAGGGCTTTTTTTCCCTTTTCTAGGAAAAAAAGGGAAAGCTGTCCTTTACCTCTCACTTTCTTTCACCTCTCTCCTCCCACCTGTGTGCAGAATCTGGATATTTAAGCTAGGTATTTAATTGGAATGTTTGTCTGCACAATGTTAGCAATTAAATCCATGAGCTCTGGCAGTCATATGAACTCCGCATTTTTTTTTAATGAGAAATTATGTAATCATTTATATTCTGAACTGCATCTGTCATTTAAATCTGTTTGTAGTACTTCTTACCATGAGCATGCTCAGCCTGGATATGTTTATATTGATTCACAGAAAAACTTATCTCATTAACTAGTTCCCAGTATGGGAACAATGGATCATTCATGCCCTCAAAGCAACTCTTAAAATTGTTTGAAGTCTTAAAGTGAAATGAAACAACTCATAAAGAGAAGACAGTATGTAAGTTACCATTCACAAAGAATTCAGCACAGTGACTTTGAGCAGTGATCTCGTACGTTAGTATTCATTATCATAAACAATAAAAAAAAAGTTGAACAGATAAACTTGCTCAGGAACACTAATAACTTTTAAAATTATTATACAATAAAATAACAATGTTTCAATCAGAATTGTACTTGGCTTAGAATAGGGGGAATAGAAAATTCAGATCCAAACTATTTCATAATGTTTTGTGAAGGTTTATGTTAAAATCTGTCTTCTGAATTGACCAAGCAACATGTAAGCGTATAGTCTCAAAACACTTTTTTCAACAACTTCTCACAGAATATAGCAATATTCTAATTTATTTTCCCTTCTCCATTGTCTCTCTTTACTATCTCGTATATAGTAAACAATTTATAATAGACTTTTTTTGCTTTAATGTTTGAAGTTTGGCATCAGAAGATGATTTCTAATAAGTGGATGAACTGAAGAATCCCATCTTGCTGAATGAGCCTGTATCCAGCAGCCATTAGCTGGGACATACACAAACAGGAATATCAACTGGTGGTTTTGTCATGTGATCTCTTCCACTGCACATACAAATATAGAACATGACCATAAAAAGTAACAGAACATGCTCTCTGCGAAGTAATTTATTGCAGTTGATGTGAGATTGGTATGCCAGCTGGAATTACCTTCTCGGCTCCTACTATTTTCACATATACAGATAATAAAGGCTGTGCACTGCAACAGATTCCAAATGAAAAAAACCCAACATTATTAACAAGAAGCAAAACTCTGCAAAAGCAACTTCAGCAAGCTTAACTGTTTGAAAATCTTTGCTAGTGACTCATAGCAGGAGTTAAAGAGCTAAATGAATACTAGGGCTTCAACATTTTCAGACGGGAAAAAAACCTGCTTTTTGTACGATATACTTTTCTCTCTTTGCTGAGCACAAAAAAATCTAAGGATTATTATTATATATATAGGAGCTTTCTTTTTGTTTGAATTCTTTATTCATTAGTTTGTAAGCTGCAAGAGCTGAGCTAATTAATTTTTCCAGGGCATTTTCCCCTCCCTCTTTTTTTTTTAAAGGCACCACCTATGACATCCCAACATGACAGGAACTCAGTAAATCCCCTCAGTCTCCACACCGCTGTCTCTGAATGTCTACAAAGCTACTATGCCATAATCACAACTCGCTGGCTCATTCACAGCTTTACATTATAAAGCAAACAGTCTAGACAGCTGAATGACAGAATTACTCTCTTTTCTCTTGCATTTATAGATATGCTGTCATCTTCATTTGCTTTTCTCTACTCTGTGCATTCTGATACACTAATGATTAGCTTTCCTGTTTGGATTCCACACTGACTCCATGGCTCTAGGCTATAAATACAACCAGAGCCCAGATGACATCACATCAATAAGGTCCTGGGGGGCAGGGGGGGAGGACCCCTGCTTATTTCCTTCTCCTGGGTTAGCTGGTGATAACTAGCTTTTTCAAAATGGTTAAGCAATGTGGCTTTACAATAGGATTTTTTTTCCCCATTGAGATGGAGATATAAAAAGCCTAGTGCCTGGAACCGCCACTCTCTGCAATGGAAAATACTGTTCAAGTTGCACAGAATAGGCAGCCTTCAATTATCGTCAGGTCTGTCATAGTATAGCTGAATGTATCTGTGCAAAAAATATGTGCAAAAAAGAGAAAAAAAATGAACAACAACATGTGTTTGGATTCCTATGAAAAATGTGTACCTAACAGTCTTTATGTTAAAAAAACTTAAGTAACTGGACTGCGTTTGTTGTCACTGAAAAATAAACTTTAGTCTGTAGTATTCCTGGTATTTTAACTTTGGAATGATGTGTACACACATATCATGTGGCATTTCCTCAGTGCTAAAAGATAGTTAAATGATAAAAGTATACTTTCTTGCCTTCAACAAGTTGCAGAAATCTATGCAAGCCTGATAACATGCAACTAAGACATATGGATACATGTGGCCAGCTCTGGTGATGTTTATGACAAGGTTTTTCTTATTTGTTACTTTTCTTAATGCTTCTGTAACTGTCATTCTGGATTGCTGGAGAATCTGTTTTTACACCTATTCTTTTTTTTTTTGCCTGTTTTGTTGCTATTCTTTAAATGAAAGTTTCTAAACTTTACAGTTGAAAAAATCTCAAAGCCTTGACTTGATGTCAGAAAGTTGTAAGGGTAAAAGTGGAGAGAAGTCATTGCCATTCTCACTTGAAAAGCAGAGAAAATCATACTGATAGCACATCAGCACAGGAGGCCAAGCAGTGAGCCATAGCTTTTACTCTTAGCAGAGCTGTGACAATACCAACACTTCAGAACAATGCATTACATTATAGGCCATCGGAAACTGTTCATTGGGGAATATTTTACCTATGAGCATGAAGAGTTTTGTGGGCCACTGGGTGCAATTGTATTCACAGCCAATATAAATGACTGCTTGAGGCCTGTACCAATGGGAATTTTGCCTGTTCTCTGTGAGTCATGACCCACTTTTACTCTCCGAGATCAGGGACAGCTGGAAAAACAACTGATCCTTTCTTGCTTGGAACTCTATAAATCTGAAGTCTCGCCTGGAATATCTGTGCTTTTTTTTCTTCCTTGAGTACCCTTGCCATTAAAACATACCGATTAGAAAAACTTTTAATTTGTGTCTCGGAGAACAATAGTGACAGCAAAATTTCAGTAATTTACACCAGTTGCAGAGAGTTCTGATTTGAAAATACGGAGTTTAATGAACTATGGAGCGGGGAGCTAGTGGAAAAAGACAAACTGAAGGCCGTGGAGAGACTGTGAAAGTGAAGTCTTCATTCTCTGCACACTCCAAGAAGGAAGGTTCAAGGGTGGTTCCACAGAAGGGCTACATGATCGCTATTCCCAGGAATGATACAGTGCTATTGGCCAAAACCTTGTGCCCTCTAGAAACTACAAATGAGATTTCATAACAACTCCACAGCTTCCCTGAGCTTTCTAGTTGCGAGGGGAGGATTTAAACAGTTGCCACCAAAATAAGGATATAAATCGACTTGATATAAATTGTTTTTTCATTTTCTTGACAAAATGCTTTGCCTTCCTTCCAGAATTGGCCTAACCTGGACCTCAGCTTGGAGAATACTGAGTCTACAGGCCAGTATTGATTTTTCTCTCACTAGCTTATCCCCTGACGTCAAAGTCTGTCTTACAGCATCCCTGGGGGGCTAGCAAAAAGCCATTCTATTCCACGGCATTTCCAGCTTCCAGAGAAACACTGATCCCACTCACAGCCGTAAAGTGGAAATCTCCTTTGGTTTCTTCAATGATCCAATATGTATTGGTGCAGAAAAGGTTCTTAACTCTGAACCATGGCTTTCTGATTATTACAGTGCCATGCTAATAACACTGAAAGCAAGCCTCTAAGTGCACTGTATAAATAAAGTAACAAATAAAAGCAAATGCAGGGATTGATATTAAACATACGGGAACACAGCCTTTTTAATACACTGCCTCTTGAAACGCTAGGTCACTTTTCTTACCTCTTGAGGCTCTTGACATTGAGATGCTAACACCAGGAAAGATCTCTGCGCTTGGAAAGCAGCACGTACCATCTCTGCCTGTAACAAAAGGAGGAATATAAATTAAACCTTAGCCTGTAACTTCCAATACCTCTTCTCCAATACCTCTTCTTGGCAGCTCAAAGCCAAGTGTGACAGCTCAAATCTTTCTTGCTGCTTCTCATCTAAATCACAGCAACGCTGACTGGAAGAAATGTATTACAGTACTGGCTTAGCTATAACTTTTGTTGAAATCTAAGGTTAAGTTCCCTGTCTTCTTCAGATAGGAAATAAAATGAGTTGATATGCAGTCTTTTGGTTATCATTTATAAGATTCGTCACAGGAGGACTTAATTTTAACACTTCAGACAATGTCTAGGCATTTTCATGGTAATGTTTGTACTCGAGTGCACGATAACAGCTTATTACCACTGAAAACGGCAACCTGCAAACCTTCTGTTGAACTGTAACTTAGGCTGTAGTGATGTTTAAGAAGAGTTGAGCTTGGCATATTTGCTGAGGGACTATGCTGTAGTTCATTCCTTGCCTGTCCTCTGTGAGCAGACCCTAAGGTCAATGGCTATGAGAGATGGTAGCTGAAGATTTTTGGGCAATTTTCCCCCACAAAACTCTAGAATTTGGCTTAAAGCTGCATCTGACAGCATGTTTACATGCTAACAGTGTGAATGGGAGGTAAATCTCTACACTCCCCAGTGTTCCCTATTGTTCAATTTTCTGGTCTTTTTGGTTTTTTTGAACACTACACATTTTCTGTACATTATGAATGATGTACATCAGTTAGAATCTAATCGCTACTTCAGTATCACCTATACCTCATTCAAGTGGATGAGTAGTGACTAGGAGAAAGCATTATTGATATAGAAAAGAACTATTCATAGCTAGTGTATATTGCTAAATAAAACCCAACCCAAACCAAATGCTGTCAAGTTAATCTAATATGAATAGGTACATTTATAATCACTTTGTGAAAGGGTGGGGAAGCTCATGCTGTTTTCCCTGGGGTTTCTTCAATCTAAAAAGAAAACAAGGAAATTTTATATACTGGCCTATGTGAATGCAACTTAAAATACACAGAAGTCAGGAAATTTGAAGCTGTAGCAAAGTAAAACAGCCAAATTGTGCTTATTGATCTTAAAATGTGATGGCATGAATAAAACATAATCTGTTAGGATGAAAATCACTGCAAGGAAGATGGTAAAAGCGGCCCAACTTGGACAGTATTTGGGGAGAAGGGGATATTATGGTCTGACAGGCTGAGATTTGGAAGAGGGTAATCATCTCTATAAGTAGATAAAGAAATAAATAAGGGAAATTGTATGAGCGTAGGAGACTTAAATTTTCCAGACATAGACATAAATACCATCAATAATAGCAACGTTTAGATATTCTTAGACATTTCAGAAGACTGACTTTTTGGTACAGAAATTCATAAAACAACAAAGTGTGTGCTATTTTAAGCTTAAGTTTTTTGTGTGAGGAGGATCTTGCAAAGCAGCTGACCAAAAACTAATGTCCTACGAGGAAGGGATTATGAATGGATTTGGTTCTTCTTAAATTGCAAGATGGACAAAAATAAATCTATAGCTAAGGCTTGGTATTTTAGAATGGCAAACTTTTAGAAAATAGAAAAACCAGTGAGTGAAGATGACTGGCCTGAGGAACTTAGTGATTTGAGTGCAGGAAAGGATGGGTTTACATTAAGAATGGAAATAATCTATGTGTGCTGGGCAGGAGGAAGAAATTGTAGGAAAGGCTAGAGTCTCTGAATGAGTAACTAACTAAGCAAGATACTAAGGATAGGTACAAAACCCCCAAAAGGTGAGAATAAGCCTTGATTATCAAGGAGAACTTTTTTTCAGGCATCATAAAATATAGAAGCAAAGGAATGATCGATAAAGGCCTTGTTGAACTGTACCTTGCACAGAAAAGTAAAACAAAGCCATATTTTTTTTAGCTAGGGGAACAATAAAGAAATAAAGCGATGAAGTGAGGCCATGGCAGTGACCTGAAGGGTAAGATGGGCATGCCTACATTATTCTTGATGTATAGCTTACCTGTTGTTGAATAAATGCTCTTCCCCAGTTTCAAGGAAGTTGATGTACATGAATATGTTGAAAGGATAGCTAAGGAGAATGATGATAAATCAATGGGAATTACATCATTTGAAGGGGAAGTCAAATACATGTAGCTTAGTGTGACAAAATCATTGGGTCCATATTATCTTCATTCTAGAGTACTGAAGACACTGGCAGATGGAAGCACAAGTAGAAAAGATTTTAAATATATATCATTTGGAGATAGTACCAGATGACAGAAGTATGCAATGATGGATTGGGAAAATATGCCCAAGAAGAGGGGGAAAAAGTATGTCAAGTGATTTCATGGCTATTAGTTTGACTTCAGCACCATGCGCATTTGGAACGGATTTGAAACGAGTGATTAAAAACACATATGAAAATTAAAAATGGGAGAAATTACAATTAGATTATCTGTGATTAAAATAATTACTTTTGGGGATTGTTTAGGGTTTTCAGTTTCTTAGACAAGGATAATGTGTCAGATCTCGTATATTTAGATATTATATAAAATGCTTATTGCGGGTCCCCATAGGAAACTCATACTTTAAGCAAAAATGATGCAAATCAGTATAAAAACTCTTAAATTGGATAGAAGCTGGATAAACGGAGACAACAATAGGGTATATTACAGGTGGTTTTATTTGGGAGGAGGAAAGTTGCTAGTTGTGTTTCTCAGGGATTACTTTTAGGAACCATCAATATGTTTATTAGTGTCCTAAGAGCAAGAATTAGGTGTGCACTCATAAAATTTGTGGGCAACACAAAGTTAGGAGGTTTTAATATTGTCAAGAAGGACTCACTCATCACTTGAGAAGAGTAAGACAACTTTGTTGACACAGGTCATATGAACAGGATAAAATTTAGCAGTCCTCTCCCCCGCCCCTTTAAAACAATGCATGATTTTGGGTGTAAACATGGAACTGATTAATTGGAAATGCTGAAGACTGGAAAATGCAAGTACAAAAGCCAGGAAGGTGGCTTTATGAAAAGAGCTTATGCAGTTCTACAGTGGATGTGGCAAAATATTTTTAGTAGACCTATAGAAGTGTTAGTACCATTGGAGAGGACCTCCTCTGGAATTCTGTGTAAAGCACTAGTCATCTGTGTTAAATAAAGATGAGCTTAAATCAGAATTGATGCAGAAAAAACCTATTTGGATGTCTAGAGCAGTATCTGTCATACACAAATAAATTTTAAGTTTGACTTGTTTTGCTCAGCAACACAGTGGCTGAGGAATATGATGATTCTTTCTCATACGGAATGTAAATAACAGAAGGAAGAAAATGGTAGTGTCAGCACATGATCACAGGTCTGTCAACTGGGTCATGAGTAATCATAATCTGAACTTTAAAAGAAGATTTCCAACTATCCAAAAAGTGAAGTTCAGAATGGATCTTCCAAATTCCTACAAAGAACCAGCATTATTTTAAGGTAGAGCTTTAAATGCTGATCAAATGGGTCATAAAACATGAGCAAAGTGTTCTTAGATATAGAAAATTAAGATTGTTTTGTGAGTTCTTGAACATACACTGAGCTGATAACATCAATGAGGTTTGAAAAATGTGTCTGTTTGGCACTTTGTTTACACTGCATTAAATCCATGCTTTTGGGTTCCCACTGGTCACTTATGGAGGCTGAGGAGGACTTTTTTCTCCACTCAAAGTAACAAATGGTTTCTTGTCTGATTTTTCACCTCCTTCTGCTGAAGCACTGGAATTTGGTCAGAGCTGGAGACAGACTGTAGGATGACGTACACTAATGTTCCTAAAAGACTGACGTTCCTTGAGTATGGCTCATACATGGGTCTTGCTCATCTGACCAATGTTGAAACTATTGTTGTGGAATCAGGATGTGGAATCAGGATGTGGAATCAGGATGTACTTCTCCTCCAGACATATATTACTCTTTCATGTTTATTACTACTCCTCCTCTACTGCAGAATGTGGCCAAGGCCACTTTCTCAAAATGTCTGGGAGCCGTCTTTAAGAAATCTTCTGCTATTGAGGGCACCCAAGCCATTGCTAACACCCTTTGAGTTACCTCTGCTGCATTAGAAGTGTGGCTTTTTGCATTTTCTTATTATCCTAAATTTATTATACAATGTTGGAAATGCTCAGTAGTCAGTGGACTAGATATTGATTGCAAGGCTTGTGCTGTATGCCCAAAATTTATCCAGCCCCAAAAGCTTTTAGTTGTGTAGGGATCAGAGCACTCAGATCTCTCACCTTTGAATTTAAATCTTAATCAAAGGATCGTGCTAACACAGTTTTTGCATTTTGCAAGCAGAATTTTATAAGACTTCTGCCACAGTTACTTCCTTCTTTCTCCAACAGCATTAAAAATGGCTTTCTGAGTTTTACTATTGCCGAGCATGCGGTACTTCTTTCCATGCATCCCATCAAAGTAATAGAAGAGCTTCTTCTCATTAAGAATGCATTAGTTCAGTCTATCACCACTCCAGTTCTTTCTTGTAGTCTTTGAAATGTGACACTTCATTGCTACCTCCTTCTATTTAGCAGGCAGGCTGTGTTAACTAAGCAGACAGCACTATTTTTTATAGGGAGATGACTCTTTCATTAGACCCCCATATCCAGTGAAGACTAATGAGTGACAACGGAACCGGGGGGATTTTTCTGAACAGCTTGTGTGGCTCAGCCGAAAGATTGCCACAGAACAAATCGGCTGAAACTCCTTCAGTTATAATGAACGATAGTAACGGAGCCTGAGTGTCGAAAATGCACGGGAATCATGAGTAAATTTATCAGAGTAGACTAGAACACAAACTTGCACACATCTATCTGCAGACAGAAATGGGCATATTTTGGAGCAACAGATAATTGACATCTAAAAACTTTGGGTAATCCTTTTGGCATTCTTGGGATTATGCATGGAGACAGCAATCATCAGACAGATTCCTCAGCTGAGGTGAGTATTTTGAAAGAAGCAAGTTCCTCAAAGCATTTCCTACTTTGCTTTTAGCAGTTTGTTCTAGAGGCTGGAGGAGACGGCTGTGACTGTGGACTTGAATGCCAGGACCATGTGGTGTTCCATTCACCACCTCAGCTTCCCCATCAGTAAAGCGTGGAATAAGGTGTCTTAATCCTTTACCCCAGGTGTGTTTGATAGCTGACTGAGGTGATAGATATGGTTGGAAGAGCCAAAGTCTGACATGTATGCAATGTCAGCCCAGTTCCATGTCTGTTGAAACCGGTGGCTGACTACAGTGAGTGACCTCTCTTGTCACCATCGCAGTAACAGCATAGATGGGCCTTTTCACAATTAAGCCTGCAGAAGTTAATGGAGGAATCATACATATTTAGAAATCATCTTTTTAATAGCAACTGGCTTAACCTTCTCTGTCACAATACAACGCCAACTGTTGATATTTCCCAGAAGCCACTGCTTGAAAAATTGCCAGAGGCTCTGTGAGAGATGTCTAATGGTGACAATGCTTCTGACCTGTCTGAAGTAGAGAGAGTATGGATTCCACCCAAACTTGCACTGTTTCAGACTGAGTAGACATAGATGCACTGAACCTTAAACTACCAGTTTGCTTTAGCAAAGTTCAGTTCTCCAGAGCAGATGTGATTTTAGGATCTATCTCTTTCTCATTTTAAATGTTTTATTCAGTCTAAGGTGCCCATCACTCTGGTATCCAAGCACTAATAAATGCAAATATTTATGTGACCACAGTTTGGCAAATGACAAGAAGAAACAGGCACATGCATTCAGATCTCAAGTTACAAGTAAATTCAGTCTTTGAAAAAAATAATAAAACTAAATAGAAATAAGAGAAACAAACAAAGGATTTCCTAATGAAATTTAGTCAAGAAAATTACTCTATTGACCTGATAATATTAAATTTGTCAAATGTTATTATATTTAATAACGTATTTCCTCAGTCATAGCACTGAAAAGCATAATGTAAATATCAGAATCCACTGGACTTCTGTTGTTAGAGAATAATACACATCTGCATATATACACATGCAAACTTAACAGTGATAATTTGCAAATCAAAATACAGATCTATGTACATTTTGGATTTCTAAAATATACTTAATGACTTTATTCTGAAACAAAATAGTAAAGAAGATGTGAGGGAAAAGAATTGGGATTTAGTGGTCCAAAGTTCTAACGTAGTTTCTGCAGAAACAATTTTGGGTCCTTTGGATTTAGCACAAGATACAATGACTGACAGCAAATGACAACTACAGCTGGAGCTTCACTGTTATGAGCGAAGACCCCAGTCTTTCTCTAAAAGGGACAGTACTGCCAGAGGAAGAGAAACAGTTTGTCTTTTACATTCTGCTTTCAAGAGCCTCTTCAAAGTGAAGTGGTGAAGTGGCTGGTGGCTTGAAGGGAGAACCAAGAAATGGAAAAAGAATGAAGTTTAGATTAAGTATGGGGCTGCCATAGAAACTGTCCAGGCCAGCTGAAGAGACAGTATTTATTTTGTACAGCTAATTGGCTGATAGAGATTTTTTAAAACTGGGCCAAATGCTGAAGAGTCAATGGCAGTTCTCCAAAGAGAGCAATTTATACTGGAAAAGGAAAAGGAAAGCGAGAAAGAAACTGTCACCTTTCTCTTACTGGTCCATGCAGAAAACAGGGTTGAAATTCTAGTCAAAATTGAAGTCAATGGGAGATTTGCCATTGATTTTGATGGAGCCAGACACCACCCCAGATATTTTCTGTTCTATTTTCAGATAGATACATTTGACTACCACCAATCAGCTGTCCTCTATTAGTGGGTTTTTTTAGTGTTTTTCAGCCTTCATGGCTATGTCTATATTAGGGAATTTTAGCTAAAGTTTCTCAGCATTGCTACTGCCTGTCCGGTACCAATCTAAGGTTATATCAGTGCTAGTCTCTCTAGCTGTTTATATCTGCCAGTGTATTAAACACTGGGTCATATAACTGCACAATGCTAGCCAATATTACTTATTTGTTGTTTCAGAGTAGCATCTGTAACTAGGTTCATTAACTTTACCTTTTAGTAAGCTTGACTGTGACTTAAACCACTCAGAGCTCTTACAGCTCTTACCTCTGGAAGAGCTCAAACAATCTTGGTCTTAAAGATCTTTCAGTGCTAATGACATAAGACAGATGGATAGAATTGTTTGGGGTAAATCATTGCTCATCTATCTGCCATTTCATTTCTCTGTATGAAACACGAACTGTACACATGTACTGGAGTAAAGGGGTATTCAAAGCCACGACAGTTGCTTTTACATTAATTGCAAAATTATTGCCTTGGATAAAGAATATACAGGTTCTGCATCTTTTGCACCAATAAAATTTGCCCCAGTGTTCCAGAATTTCCTCTAAGCTCTCCCAGTTTTGAGTGACATGAACTGTTCTGATTGATCTCAAGGGATTGTTAGCTTTAAAACCTAATGAATACTATTTATATGTCAGCTTTGTTAAATAATTAATTATTAATCTTGGTAGCAGAAGCAGTCAGTTATCTTGTTCGTCTGTCACTGTTTCAAACATATAAATATTTGGCTGCAGGGCCATTGCAGCTACTGATTGCTGCCAAGTGAAGCAGTAGGAGATCATATTCTCCGAAAAGATCTCTAATAACCTCCACCCACCAGAGAAGAAGAGCAAGTCCAGACCAAAGCTCCTGACTAGCTGATGCTCTCCTAAAGCTCAAGCTGCTTTTGTGTCTTCCAGATTCACAAATTCTTCACGAATCTGTTTTACAACAGCCAAAAATCTGCAACTCTCCTGACCTCTGTTCATTTCAACTTCTACATGGAAGTTCCAAAACCAGATGTAGTGTATTGATAATTAGGGATTCCAGAAGATTCAGCATAGAAAAATACTGAGAATTATGTGCAAAAATAAATAGTCCACACATTACTGAAGACGTGGTCTATTTACAGACTATGGGGTTTTTTTGTTTTCAATACTTTTCTTTTCTGAACAGTTTTGAAGATGTTCAAGAATTCAAGTTTGCCATTTACATTGCAGACTGCTGTCTTCTGCAAGGAGTCAGTCACCTGCTGGAGATTTCACAGCCACCTCACTGCACAGCATATAGTCATGGATCTACATTTAAAGGATTCCACATCAGTAGAAGGAAAAGATGCTATTGGCACATTGCAACACCTGATCTTCCAGTCCCTGGTGCTTATCTATAGACTGGACATCTCCAAAATTGATTGTCAGATGTCTGGAATTTGTGCTGTCATGTTCTGCCTTTATACTATGTAATTAGTGATAATCATAGAAACAAACAGCTGATAAAAACAGCCAAACATTTTAAGAACAAACAGAAAAACATAATGAGAACAAATGGCTTCTCTACAGTGCAGAGGATACACCACTAAAATCTATACTAGGCCACCATTGTTGGTTGGAGCTTCTAATAACCAAAGACTGTCATAGTATATTTTATGAGCTTTAGAGTATGAGTAACAGCTAATAGTGATCAGTTGGTTTTGACCTGCCTCCAGTTTGTCCCCAGGACTCCTGAGATGAAAGGCTAACACTGTAACAGAATGACAACTCAGAAAAGTATGCAATTTTCCCAGGGGATTAATTTAACTAATGACATTATGGGAATATCCTTTGTATCACATGTCAAAGGTTATGCCATGACAAAGTTGTAATTTTTTTGGAATTAGTATTGGGGAGAGTAGATAGAATGCACCCCAACCTGCACGGGCATTTATGGAAGTTAGCCACAGTCTTCCTGAGAGAGCTCTTACAGCTCTTTATCCTGACTAGCCTGCAAAAGCAAGCAGGTTTCTCCAAGAGAGATGGGAAAGGAAAACCAGCCCACTTCAGGATTTCATTAAGGAACAGAAAGTGTGGTACATTAAAGTTTCACAGACTTCCAAAGCTTCTAGTTTCTGCTATTACTTGGAGCTATATTGTGTATCTCTGAAAGTGTGCATTAGTTCCTTAAATAAATAGGAACCACATACAATGTACTGAATAGATGAAGTGCAAACTTTGGTTATTATCAAGATCAACCATTTTTTAAATTCAGGTTCCTTTTTTTTCCCATGGACATCTGAGTTCAGAATTCTTTGGAGGGTGCAGTTGCCTGTGTTGAGGAATTATTTGTGGAGAGACCTCATTTCCCTGAGGAAAGGCAAACCTACATTTCCTACATGGACAGACGCTGTAAACCAGCACATCAGACAACCACAGAGATCTCGGGGATCTGCAGGTCTCATTTTCATCTGTACAAATGCGCTTTTGCCTGCACTGGCTGCAGGCACTCTGGTTATTTCTCTGATGGGCTGTTTTGCCCCTGAGGTCTGCTGCTAAGCAGTCCCACTCTCTATGCCCAGCTATTCTCTCAGAAGCCTTTCTCAGTGAAGGTCCCAATCCATGCTGAGGAAATTTCAGAAAAGGCTTTATGATTTCACAGGGTTAGGATGTCATTCATGTGTCCCCGATTTAACAAATAGAAGTTCTAGGAACTTCAGATGCTTATCTCTGTAAATTAAAAAGGTTACAGCACTTGTTGAGGCATCACTTCATAAATACTCTTTTGGCGCTGTTCACTGGGCACCCTACTGAGGAGCTGATTTCTTGACTTTCTGTGTCTGACAAATACCAAATTCCCCGATAAAAAGACTGGAGAACCATCCATTTCTAAGAAATTGCACAGTTTTGAGAGAGAGAGCTTGGATAAATAGGTTCTTATATTGAAATGGCTTTGTGTATGTTCTGTCTCTCACACACTTCAGGACAACTGTTGACATCGCCCACCTCGTTCTGCAAGTAGTCCCACTGAGCTCCCTGAAAGCAGCTCCAAGGCTAGAAGTGCCAGAATCTGTCTCCTTGTAACTTCACTTCTACTTTTATCACCTTGAAAGAATCCCAGACCCCGACCAAAATGTGCTAACATGGAAGGAAGTTCAAAGCTTAAAGCTGACACATCCATATGATATTTAAGGTTTCTTCCCACCTGAACCATGCTTTCCTTTTCACAGGTGCTAAATACCAAAAGCCTACATTTACTTGGAGAGGGGCCCTCAGGCTCTCTGAAAGGCAAGGTAGTTATCTACATGCACACTGATGTGATTGAAAAGCAGATCTGACCTAAGGTGGTTTTTTAAACAGAACATGTAGTAAAGCAACAAGAAAGAAATATTTCAGCCTCAGAGATCTACTTCAAGATCCTAAACCGATCTTTTTATTATAGCTCTGGGATTTAGAATAAAACATACAATTAAACTTATGAAACAAAATAGCAAAAATTAAGCTGCTTTGCAGTTCAGATTAATTATGAAAATACATAGTTCAATTTATGGATGTCAGTAGACTAACAGAAGTTAGCAGTGACAGTGACATGGTTTAATCTATCTTAATGGACTCTTCAATATTCAGAAATCTGGCCGTATTGATCATGCAATTAATACTGGATAAAAAGAGGCAATACACATTTGTGGCCACATTCTACCCTCATCACTCCTGACAGCACTCCCAGCTTATTTAAAACAACATTCAAACCGCGCATTGGTTTCCCTTGTGGCTTAATTCTCATTATTCACTGAACTCCTTTTTACTAGAAACTGACTGAAGAGCCAGATTCTGAGCTCATTGTTTGGTTTTTTGCTGACTACAATGAACAGGCTTCTCAGTTTCCAAGCCCAGCATTTCTATACACTCGAAACAGTTGCAACCACCAACTAGCAAAATAAAAGCAGGTCAGGGATGGAGAGGCAGGATGAGTGAAAAGAGTGTGCACGTGCTTTTCAGAAAGAATGAGACTGAAAATTAATAAAAGACTTGCTCATAGCCTGTAGCAACAAATGACATCAATCAAGCATGGGAGATGTTTGTCCCAAAACAGGAAAAAAAGTAAAGATAAAAAAAAAAGAACATTCATGGATGTATATTTCTCAGCTTGAAATAAATGGGCTTAAATAATGTTACCACTCCAACTTGAAAAATCATAATTCTTCGCAAGAGAAATAAGAACCATGAGCACTGATGCCAGTAAAGAGAGTTTTCAGTCACAAGAGGTTCATGCTGATGACAAAAGCAGGGATACTGTCTCTCTGCTCCTCTGTCTTGGTTTTCCTGATGGATCAAGATAGTTTAATTTGCCAGTGGTTCACTGGAAATACTGCTGTAAGAATCACAGACCTCACTGTTCCAAGGTTGAGTGCCTGAAATGACTGCCACCTATGCCCTCCCAATCCTGGACTGCTTTGAATCAGAGAGAAAAGTAAGAAGTCTGATTACCTTATCAAGGCTTCCCCATGGACCTTGGATCTGTACCAACTCCAGGTCTCCAATCGTCCCTAAAAAGTGCCTCCCTACTTTACACTGGCAAGTGTCCTACGCCATGACTTTGCAACAGGCTCATTGAGACACGCTCACACTGTGTTTGTGGCTGTGAGTGCAGCTGGTCCACACACTAAAGCTATCCCTCATTTAGCTAGCTAATTTAGCCATGTAATTTTATCACCTTACGATTTTTGCTTAAGCTGATGCAGCGCTTTTCAACCTATGGGGCACTTATGCTTGTAGGTCTATACACTGCTTCTGGAAAACCACCAGGAAAAACAGGTTTCCTGTCAGTAGGCTCAAATTTGCTCTTAAAGGGCTTCAATGAAAACTTTTTAGAGGATAGCAAAATTAGCATGAGCTAGAGCATATGATCAGTTCTGATTTAGACTTCAAATGACTGAAAATATAATGTATGCCTTGATTAATTGCTCCAATCATTAATTAAAGTAATTGGTAAAACATGGACCTTAAATCTAGTCTGAACACTGGATATTATTCTGAATTCATCCAATCGATTAAAGAGCCCTTCACTATTGGAATTTTTTCCATATGAGCAAGTTATCTTTTAACATTTTCTTGGGCAAACATGATGGAGTTTTCTTTGGTTTCCTGCTGCATATAAGGTTTCCCACTCAAATCATTCTGATACGTTTTCCTGGCATCCTTTGGAGATCAGAAAATCCCATTGTACTGGGTAACCACATACAGATATAATCCCTGCTTTTAGGGGCCAACAGTTTTAGACCCTTACCCAAAAAATGGTGCCTGATCAACTGCACTACTTTGAAATCAACATAGCTACTTATGTTGTATGGACCATATGGAACATACATACTAAGTAGGTTCCTACTTAATCAGGAACTACTCCATATGCAAAGAAGCCCCAAGAAAACAGGTTATGAAGAACTGTTGACAGCCTTGACTGTTTATGTTTCTGATTTCTTATGTTTCTGACTGAGAGAATGCCATATGGAACGTTCTCATTATATGTTCCCACCACCACCCCCCTAAATTTACAGGTGCATGTTTCTCATGCCAGCAACACACAACTAAATGCCCAGTATTGGCCACCATAGCATATACTTTTCAATAGAGCCTGTTTGACTTTTGTCTCTTCCTTACTTTTTTAAACAAGAAGAAAAGCAAGTGGTATTTACTGCAATGTCAGTGTCAAGAAACTAACAGCCTGATCCAGCTCCCATCAAAATTAATGGAAAAACTCCCACCCTTTCAGGGGGTGTTGGTCTAGACTTGCAACGGACAGGTTCTTCATGCTCAGGAGCCATCTTTATTCCCAACCAGGTGTCTTACAGTCAGACAGGTGCAACCATGTCTGCACACCACTGCACCTGACCCAATAAATCCTGCTTGTTTTGAAAGCCAGATCCAATCCCTAGACCACAAGTAAAGTCATCCTTTGGAACAGAGCACTCAAAAGTTGTAAAACTCCTAAAAATGATACTTTTTCTGGATTAGCCACTTGGCTACATTGTGTATATCGCATTTCCATCTTTCTTGTCATATTAAAGCAAACATTCTTTATTGCTTATGTTATGAAGTATCTTGTAGTACACATACAGGGCGAGAAATATAGCTGAATTAGCATTACAAAATCAACTTTAATATTGATAGATTTCCAAGGTTGCTATTTCAGTTGATGATTATTTGTGTTTTTTCACTTTTGGTGGATAGCAGTGCTGTTTTCTACACTTAGTCTCTTTCTTTCAGCTGAGTGCATTTTGTATGCTATAAAAAATGTTTGTCTTTTTATTCTTTTTTATGTATTCTGTTTTTCCCAGTCCTGTGGTAGCTACTTGGTTTGATGTTTATTTCATGTAGCAGAAAATACTATCACAGAAATGCAAAGGCAGCCTGACAGCAAGCTCCTCTTTGGGCATGTTGACATCACCCTCCTCTCTGAGCTCTAATTCAACCTTCAACAGAATGCCTAAAACCACACAGCCTCTGGGCACAAAAGACGAACACGAGAGTACACTTGTGCACTCTGTTGCCCTGTAAGCAAATTGCCTTGTTAATGAGGAATCAGTCAAATAATGGGTTTGATAGTCTGTGTTTAGATTAGGTAAGATAAAGTGCAAAAGTGTTTTTTGGTGTATCACAGACAGCAGCACATCCCATTCGAAGTTCAGGGCTATGAAAGCTATTGACTAATTCTTCAACTTCTCTCACAAGAAAAGACAAGTACAGCTATTTCATGTGTAATAACTACTCTTTGGAAAAAATGAGGAAGCTAGGATTTTTTAACTTCACTGATAGGCCAAACCAGAGCTGCACTTTGCAAAGTGCATATATACCTCATAAAAGAGAACTCCTGCTTTCAGTTGTCTGTCTATATTTACATGGACTGCGCCTGGGAGGAGGAGAGGAGAATGCCATTGCTTTCATGTAATAGATAAGGAAAAGAGACTCTGTGGGTGCATGCATACGAACGATGTTTGTGGGGTGAATGTTGCTTCCCCTGCTCATGATGGTAACAAATCAGAGAGCCCCTGCAGATTGGGTAACATGCTGTGAATTGCTACTTCATGCTATCTTGTTTGAGTAGTCATACATGTAATGAATTGTACCTAAACTCTCTCCCAGTAAGTAGGAAGCTAACCAACAGCCTTTTTATTTCTGAATGCTCCAAAACCACAATGTAGATGGCTGTCTGTCTGAGCTCTGCATTTCCGCAGCTGGAAGTTGATGGAAGAGAGGAGGGAAAAGGCATCCATATTTCTGTAGTTTTCCTTTCCAAGCTAAATAGCTGGGATGAGAGAAGAGGGAACATAACTGAATCACTCAGACAATCTGTTCTTTTAACTGGTGGGGTTGGGAGGTTAAAATATTTTTACAAATAAACAATAAAAAAAGGCAAGTATTAGTTTATGTGTTTGACAGGAAGGCTGTAATTCTGTTCTGCTCTGTACCACATAAAATACTAAAATATGGAAATTTTACGTTATCTGTCCTCTTGTAGAACTAGTACATTCTCTTCTTATCATTATGTCTCATCTGGTACATTGTTCAAACTCAAGCCAAAGTATTCCACCACTTGAGATACCACATAAACAAAAACAATGTGAAGAAGCTCATAATAAACACATCACAAAAAACTGCTTCTTGGCCTTCTAAAATCTTTCTTGCTTTGCTTTAACAGGGCAAAGAGCACATCAAACCTGCTTGAACAGATTCCTCGCTGGGACACAATCTGAAGGTAGACCGTGTCTTCCACAGGCAGCTCTTTGTCATCCTCAGCACATTTTCTGTAGCGGTGGATGCATCTGGGCAAAGTGATGGGACTCAAGTCTCTGTGATCCAGCAATCAGCCAGTGCTATCCTATCTGCTGGGGCGTAAGAGAACTGCCTACGCTGTAGACCCACAGTCTATTTTATATTGCTTCTGATTTTCCCTCATTCTGACAGAAGAATGGTTCGGTTTTGGCACACATGGTGAATCAGCTTCAGGGCTGTTATAACCTGTAATAGTTGGTGACAGCCTCCAAGACACTGGTATGTCAGGCCAAAGACAGCTGGTTGGCAGCAGTCCTGGCCATACTCACTCTTTCACTGACTTCACATGCTCTATAGTTATGACATGGACAGCGGAAAGTGGTTTCATAAAATCTGTGCCTGTAGGGAACTTTCTATTTCAAAGAAATATCCATATAATTACCAGATTTTTATTCCACAGTGACAGGACAGGAAAAGGATCTCATCTTAGCCGTTTAGGATAATTTGTTTTAAATAGACAAAGTAAAAACCCTAGCCATTCTCTCTGTCTTTAAAAAAGTGGTTAGTTTCTTTAATGCAGTTGACCTCAGAGACTCACCACTGCATGTACTGTAATTTCAATGAGAAATATGCTGCTCTCAAGATTGAGTCTAAGCAGAACTCTTCTTTGATAAACTAATCTTTGTAAAAGCCACCGTGCTGCTGTGTTTAACAGAGCCAGGAGCTAGCTATTAGTTCTCTTTTTTATTTTGTTCTCTTTCAATAGACTAGAGTACAGCATGCTGAAAAAATAGGAATGGGGCTCCCCAGTAGATATTATTTATGGCTGTATTCTTCCTTTTGCCAGAAACACAAACCACACAATCCTTACAGCAATCAGCAAGAAACACATCATGTTAAATCCCTCATTTCTTTAGCATAATATGAAGTCTCTCTTTCTCTCATATTACCATTCTGGTCAGTCAGGTATGTGAGGTTTTTCTAGGCAACAGGTGTTTTTTGAAATAAAATACAACCTTCCCTTCAGCTCATTATGTGAAAGAGACAGCAGCTGCAAGTATAATGCTGAGGACACATGGGCTATAAGACACCCAGGAGAAAAATACTCCTTGTTCCACTTGTTAAGGTAAAGCACAGATGTTGCTTCAGTGATAAGCATGAGCATAAGGCAACCACAGTCTACTTCATGTTGTAAATTCAGAATCTAAGATTTCAGAATATTTAATAGGCTGCAATCAGAATCACCGGTTTCTTTATGTAAGGGAAAGTTGTTTATGTCTAATCTCATAGTCTTAACAAATACTCGTTACCACAGTTTGTGTTACACTATCGTCAACAATATGCTAGGGACTATCCACAGACTTGGCAGATAAATTACTAATAATCCTTTATATGGACTCAATTATGAGTATCAAATAGTGACAAATGCATAAATTAATACACTTACTGATTTAAACATTTACAGATAGTGTATATTAAAAAGGTTTTAGTCATTTAGAATGTTAAATGCAATTTTTTTCCCTGCTTAGCGTTGGTACTAAGGCTACTTCTGTATCACTCAGATCTAGACTGTTGAGAAATCAACTGCAAAATAATGGTGTCTAATGAATGTAATGACCAAAGCTAGAACTGATCCTTTCCAGGGAACAATTCTCTGCTCAGTTACATTGATAATTGCCCCCCCCCCTTTATTAATTTTTCTCTAATTTCTTTGAAGAACAAAGTACATATTTTGTAGCTTATAGTATAACTGTTAAGGTGAAAAGGCTTTTGCAAATAAAAAGGAAGTGCAGCATTTCCTTTGAAACACAAAGATCCTCTAGAATTGCCTGATCTCCTTACTCCCTCCAGTTTTCTAGGCCTAACTAGGTCAGAAACTCTATCCTACCAACAAGAACATATAACACCACAGAGAAAATACAGTTCACAGAATAATCCCAGAGCTCTTGCTCTGTGAGTAGGCTGGTTATTTTGGCTGTCTTGCAAAATATTTATGCTGGCCTTGCAGCATAAATCCCCATAGCTTGTAGGACTGCATGTTTTTCTGGCTACAGTGTTTGTTATGTAGAGCAGCAGCTGCAATGAACTGGGAAATGTACACATGGAGAAAGACCTGATGACATGGATACTAGAAAAAGTCAAAAGCTTCACACTCCTTCAGATCCAGCTCAAACTGACCCTGGCTCTTTTGTGTGTGTTTTTTTTACAAAATCTATATTGGTAAGCTGTTGGTAAGACGAGTCCATCCTTTGTCATTCTATCACCACCAGTTTTAGGGAAGACAGACTTGAAAAATATAATGAAACAAACAAGCTCTGATCACAAGATATTATAAGGTTGCAAAGTAATTTAATCATGAAAATGATAGCATAGTACTTCCTTGCTGTGACTTATGTGGTAAAAAAGGATCATTTAAATGTCCGACATACTCATTTTTTAGTTTGCTATGTTGTTCCAAATGAAAGAGATGCGAGTAATAAAAACAAACAATCAAAATAACAAAAATCTCTGCATTGATTGGAATGATGATGCACATGCCTAGAAGACAACCACAAGAAGTTATCGCTGCTCACCTATTGTTTGTTACTCATTTCTTGACTCGTGTTCTTAATGGTGTTCCTGTTGTGCAAAGGGCTTGGCAACCAATAGGGCAATTCAAATTGCTTGTGACTGAGAATATTTATATATTTTGCATACTATGGTCTTCAACCTTTGGTGCTGTAGAAGGGGAGCAGTCTCTTCTTATGAATCCATAGAGCTTTTTGCCCTTCCTGAACCAACTGTCCTCAGTGTGTTATGCCAGGTTATTACTACTACAAGAACTAATAATTCAGAGTACTGCTATTAAGATTCTCCTCTACTCCGCAATCAAGGCTGATCACACAGATTCCAAGACTTGTACGCTTATATCATGGGGAGAAAATTTGAGTAAATACTCACATGTGTCTTCACATCACCTTCAAGAATCTTGCTGTGCCTGAGAAACTCAGCAACACTTCCATTCAGCAGCCTATCAAAGGCTTCAACATATGGTGCTATGCCTGTAGAAGAAGAGCATTCCATTATAATGGGTTCATAAAGTACATAATGCATAGGACATTCCTTTGTAGCAGATGGAGAAGAAATACCATAGGAACAGCGGAAATTCCTGTAACTTAATTTCTGCCATACTCATTGATTTGTGAAATCAGTGAAAAAGGATGTATAATGTTTTTTTCCCAGCTAGAAAGAAAAAAACCCTGCTTTTGGTAGAACTTGGCTAGGAACATGAAGAGAATTTACTCTGTATAATATAGTGGGAAGCCTCTTTTGTCTTAAAATAACAGGTGCTAAAATAAACATTTCTCAGCCCTTCAAAGGCCTAGTGGCCTGATAAGCACGATTGTCTTAACAAAATTCTACTGTTGTACATAAAACAAATATTATCCCCTAAAAAGAATCTGCACTGTACTGAACAACTATTTTTATATCACCCACCCATTCCTGAAGATCTTTGTATTGTTTGGTGACTTTTAATAGCAAGCAATTCAATTTCCAGTAAGATAGAGTCTTTAGAATGGGCTGACAGTGTATTTATGCAGTGAGATGTGGCTTTGTAATCTCCTTATTTTGTTGTCTGACCTTGCAAAACTGTCACTGGATAAAGAAAGCTCAAACGAGTCTTCTAGATGACACATCCCATTGACTATATATAAGCTATACGTTCTAACAGAGGAATAAAAATGCTATTTTCTCGACGGTATACAGAGCACTTTCCTGATAAAGGGAACAATCAGAAAATGCAAATGCACGTGGCTTCTAAATGGCTTTATGTGGTACCTTTTAAGACAGCAAAAGTAATTTTTCCTTGGATGCTTTCCAGCCCTCCCTTTACGCCCTGACATATCCTCACGTCTATGCCTCAGAACCTTTGCCAGGTCCAGCATGAGCAACGCACATGTGAATTTATGGCATCTGTAGGATCTGAGAGACCAAGGTTAAAATACTTCCCAGCCTCTCTCCCTCATTAACGAAGCCTGAAGATTGCTCTGAAGAGGCACCAGGCTTTCCCCAGAGAGTTTGCTTTAACCTTTTGGCACTATATGACAATTGTGTCCAAATTCATAATCTTGAAAGCCCTCTTTATTCCACAAGAGTCATCTGGCTCCTTGACAGAAAAAAGAAAGGCTCTGGCAACTGGAGTTTGCAATGGCCTGTGTGAAAAAAAAACCCTGTAGTTAGTCAGCTAGGCGGGATTTCAAGGCTCCTTTTGTTCTCTTGATGTCACTCACCTTTAATTCTGAGGAATTTCTGGGCTTTCCTCCATATTAAGTGTTTGTGTGTAAACCCCTCAAATGACCTAGTGTACAAAAGGTTTTAGTTGTGGAGATGCTTTCCAAAGCCCATTTATGTTCTTTGTCAAAATCTGCGTATGTCTCCAAGAGAATCATTGTAACCTTTTACTTTAGCGCAGAGTTTTAAATAGCAGTTCACCAAATGGCAATTGTCCTATGCAAAACCAGAATCATCTAAGCTATTTTTTACTATTCAATACAGCTAACTCCCAGGAGCATTTACTAGAATTTGCTGTGGGCCATGCAGAGCAATTGAATGATTTGTTTGCAATCCTGCCATTGTAATGCCACTTAGGAAAACAGTAAAGGTACAGTTCTCCCATCCTCCTCATTATTTTGTTGTTTCTGAAAAAGTATTAACTGAAAAGTCAAGGTTATTTTTTGTAATAATTCTAATTATGGAATGGTCTTTTAGGGGAGGGGGTCATGGTAGAAGAAAGCAATATATCTCCATTTCCACTAGAGATTTAAAAAAGGTCACACTCTGGCTGAGTGTCAGTTTTAAAGGAGAAAAAGGAAAAGAGACCTGTTCTGTAAGACTGTCAACTCTGCAGTTGCTGTGGGGGTTATGTGAACCTCTGCAGAAGCATGGTAACACAGGCATACAGAATGATGTTTGTGGCACCATATGCGTATCAGTCACCCAAACTGAAGAACCGGTGCAGTCTTTCCTAACTGCATCAGCAAAAGCTAATTCCTGAGTCCCCATGTGAGACAGCTCCGCCTGGAGACGTGGTGCAGGCTGGCAAGTGCCCCATGGTGCTGCTTGCTCATCTCAGCTTCTTACTGCAGTCTCCTAGTGGGTGTGTTTTATAATCTCACTCCAACAAGGTTTGTCAGTTGGCTTCTTCTAGGGATCTGCTGGGGTTTTAAGGCTCCGCTTCCCTAGAGGGTGAATCTTTTCACTTGATTGAGCTCTTAGGTTAGGCCAAGGATACAGCAATTTTCATGGAAGTACTTCACATGGTAAGTTTATCTCCTGTTCTGAAAGCAGCCCTGGTTCTGCAATACTGAGCTCTGGATTAATAGAGAGATTCACCTAAATGGATTCATTATAGGATTGAAGCCTGTATTTTTTAAAAATGTACATTTCCTACTAGTGATTGATTTATTTGTCAGTTTGTACACAGATCGTGTTTCTCCATGACTTTGCTACAGTTTACTAGCTGTCTAGGTTTTCTCTGGACTGTACACATTTTATTACTGAGGCTGACTCTGACAGGCTAACTCACCTGCTAGGGAAGCCTGCTGGAAGATGCTCCCTTCCTGCCATAGAAACACGCTGCTTTCAGTCAGCTGCCCCACAGCAGCTGCCAGTGTGTAGGCCCATGGCACACATGACTGTGGGGGTCCCTCGCATGTGTTGTTGGGTAAGGGCTGGAAAATAAAGCAGCTGACATACACTGACTTGCTTCTGTGTCAGTAAGGAAGCTGCCTGCAACTTTCTGCTTGTTCTGCAGCTTCTGTACAGCAACTGAGTCCATGCTGGGATGTGCTCTTCTCTGCAGAATGTAGGAAAGGGCCAAGGAATACAGAAAGCAAAGGACATGAAGCTAATAAAGGGATATATGTTGGGGTTCTGGGTGAAAAAACAAGCTCTGGAGAAAGGAAAGGGCACCTCTATTCAATCAACATTAGAACTGCCACATTTATAAGGTTATTTACCCTGTAAATTTCAGGAACAACAAAAAAATTAAGGAATGAAAAAATATGATTTGGTGATATGATGTGAATAAACAAAGCCAGACTTTTTTGGTGTATTCTCCAATGTACTGCTTTGGAGATCCACTTGAGAAGGGAGAGCTCAAGAGATAACAACATAAGGCTATGGATGTGTGGCAGGCCTTAGTAAGCAAATGCTTGTGAACAAATTCATATTTGATTAGGGATATTAAACAACTAAATGAAGTAGGTCCGCACTATGAAATTCAGAGAGCTGGCAAATAAACTCAATATTTACATTGCTGACTTCTTCAGGAATATTTATGCTGTAAATTTTGGAGATGTCTCATTTCTTCTGCTAATTGGGCTCGAGCAGACATTTTCAGCTGGTGAGTTATCTACAACAATGTAAATGCTAAAATGGAAAGAGTGATAAAGCTTGAAATATGGACAGTATATTTAAGAGACTAGTCAAATCTTGGATTTTCTAGGCTATATTAATTTAGAATTATGCATACGACTAAGTTTGTCACATGACATTTCTAAATTCATTGTTTAAAATACGACTTTCTTTTGATACAGAATTCGTAATGGGTGGGATTGCACTCCTTCTTAGAAGACAAACTTGTGCACTGCTTGCAATTTTTTAATAACAGAGAGCTGGTACTTCAAAAAAACAGACTTACTTCCATTGACTCCATTGATGGCATCACACTCCATTCCACCAGATCTGTGTGAATCTGAAAATAATGATTCAAGTCGAGTCACTGCTTTCTCCAGTCTCTCCATCAAACCATGAGTCTCTGCCATTCTGAAAAAATCATTAAGGACAGAAACAGTGTTAGACCCCTCTGAGTAAAGCCCATGCTTTACTTCATGTTACAGTTCTGTTCATCTTGTGGCTTTATCTTTTATCAGCTTTTATGGTAAAACTCATATTTTTTAAGTATTGTCTTTCTGGCACATAAGCAGTTGCAGTGAGGCAGCTGACATACGGTAACTTGCTTCTTTGTCAACAGGGAATATGATCAGTATTCAGCCCTGTTTTTTCATTGTAAACAGCAGATTCAAACCACTGCTAGCATAGATTTGGACAGTCTGTATGTGGACAATTTATGACAAATACTTGTGTATGCTCCCAATTAGATATTGAGATGACTGAAATATTTATAAATGTAATTGGTAAAAACTTATGCTTACAATTATTTGCATCAGCCATTTACAGAGGCAAAAATACAGACCCAATGAATACTTGACTGAAAGCCAGACTTTAAATGTATACCTCCTGATTTTTCAAAAGGTACATTCTTAAATTTGCCTCAGTCTTTTATGCTTTGTAGTAAGACTCAGCCACTTTATTGAAGACTACACAAGAAGCCAAGAAGGTCTTCTGTTTATTCTTCTGATATGATTTCCCATCACTTAATTTTTTCTTATGAAAGTACCTGATGTGAATCAGCGTTTCCCAAGCTTTTTAAATCAAGCACTAATTAACCTTTGGAAAGAAAAAAAATTCAGGGGGCTGCTTGTGCAGTACTGCTACAGTGCTTTTGATTTAAAATTAAATATAAATTAGGTTAAATTTTTAACAACTCACACATTACTTTCTTTCCCCACAATGTGATTATCTGCTTTCTTACATGTGAGAAAGTGTAGGCATTGACATTTTTGAATACTGGCCAATGTCTTAGGGAACACAGCACTATATACACCTCAGACTGAGAAACAGTTATATAAGCAAAGACAAAGCTATGTTTAAATCCCCTATTATTTAATATAACAAGTTTAATGTACATGTTCCTCACTTAACGTTGCGTTTTATTCTGCTAAGTGACATAAGGGGGGGGGGGGGGGGGGGGGGGGGGGGCAGGACATGATCTTGATTAACATGATCCTTGTGAACAGTTCCAGCTCAGCTCCCACACTAGGCTACATCCCCTGCCCAGCACTGGGGTGTGCAGAAGTAGAGGCAACGGGGGAACTCGCATCCCCAGCTGGGGCAAGCAGGTAGTCAGCAGCTCTCTGGGGTGCCTACCTTGTGGCACTCTGCCAACAAGACATTGATTGCTGTATAGCTTGTAGACTAGAAAAGGTAGGCATACCTGGAATATATGTGTAAATATATTAGTTCCTAATGAACAGCCTGCTAAAAGTGCTAGTATTTCAGAGATACCAAAGCATAATAGTAGATTCCAGTAAACTGTGCAATACGATGCAACACGAGCAACCAACACAAACAATGCTGCTTCACTGTCCCCATACCCAGGGGAGAATGCCTAAATGTTATAACTAAAAAGTAAAGTAACATGAAAAGAAACGTTTTGACTTACAAATTAGCATTAATAATTCTTATGAATAAAAACAATAATAGTATTTTTATTTTTAAAACTTAAGTGCGAGAGAAGATTAGCTACGAGGACTGTGGAAACACATGCAGAGCTCTTCTGCTGAGTCATGCTGCCTGTCAAACAAGGTGGGACCTTCAGACTTTACCCTATAAATATAATGAGGTTTGTGTTTGACCTAAAAGTGAAGCAGAAGATTTTACAGTAAGAAACTGTTGGGAGAACCATTCTCATGAGAAAATTTTATTGGGAATTTATGGGTTTTTCCTATTCACGTTAAATAAAAAAGCAAACCCCCAAAAGAGGATGACATTAGACAGTATGCATATAAACACTGTCAAAATTCAGAAGGGCTCTCTTTGCTTATACTGAAAATGCACACTATTCTGTTTGAAAAATCAATGCATTTTTTAAAAAAAACCCTAACTTTTTGTAAGGTTACAAGTATCTTGGCAGGAATGAGATGAAGGTATGAGGAGACCTTCTGAAATGTTCAAACTTTTGTGAGAATATTAAACCTTTTCCTAAAACAAAGCACTGTTTAATCCTCAAAAATATTATGGAGACATTCTTTTCACATTTTACCCTGCTACATAAAAGCCTAAAATGGCGTCTGTTTTGAAAGTTATGTTTTAAACCAGTCTAAACTCAGGCTGGTCTAACATAGCATACTAACAGTCAACTCATTTCATCAGTATTTTAAAGTATATTTCCAGTATAGTTCCTGTTTGTCTTTATTTGAAGATATAGTCTGGTAGGTTGGTTTTTTTTCACCTGCCTTTAAAATCTTCCTTGATGACATGTACGAATTTCTTTGAAGACCTGTTACTTTTTGGCCTCTTCAGCCCGATTTTGCCTGTGGAAGGACCCAATTGTCTCACTACGAACCCAACATGTTTGACTGTGCACACTTGGAGGTCTGAGGAATCTCACAAATGAGCAGATGTGGATCGGACTTGTAATGTTCTACCCAACAAACTGCCCTCTGTAAGATGCTAAGAATACGAGTTATGGTATCAGAAGCTCAAGGGAATAACCCAACTCAATAACCTTATGGACATTTTTATGCAACACTTTCCAGCTGCAACATAGTCTTTTGCTCACTCTATTCTTCACAGCTTTATTCTATTCCCATTAGCTGGAGAACTACAGTGTTGTTCTTCCAAAAGCAGGTATCACTAGCGAGGCAATCACAGAATAATATATTGTTATAGTCTTTTTAGACAGAAGTAGGAACCATTTTTACCATAAAATTAGGGATGCCAGGTTTTTATTGTTTTTATAAGGAATGTTACACTTAAGGACTCCTCAAACATTATGTTTACACTGAACCTATCTTTTTATCTGTGTACTTGTACGTAAATATCATGACTACATGGTATTTGTATCTATACTGATATATATGCATGCACATAAGTATACACACAGGTATCCCTGTCATGTATGAATAAAGTGCAAGTATACTTTTGCCATTACTGTATATAACACTACAAGTGCAAATCAGTTGTACATATAATAACCTTACATTTACACTTCGCTTTACCATCCATTGACTAGGTATCTATCTTATAAACAAGACTGGAATTAATGTTACTGTTCTGAAGCGAAGACTCCACTGAACAATAGCATGACAACTCTCTTCATCCATTCTCAATCTAAACATTGACATCTTTGCCTGTATTTAGGGATTCACGTATTTGGCTCATATTATGACAATCTTCAGCATTTTCTTGGCCTATATTCAGCTGTTCATCTGATTACTTATCATTCCACACTGCATTCTGCATGGTCAAACTGACACCACAAAGCCACAGCTCCAAAGGAGTCAGAACACAAATGGTACAGCTTGACTCTGTGAAGATACTGTCTGTGTGATATAGCATCAGAGCTTGTATTATAAATAAATAATAAGACTGGTCTACTTACAGTGCCAAGTAAAATCTTTGCATGTTAATGAAAAGTAAAGAGGATGTAAATATGTCTACGGGAGCTTCCACTCCCATAAAACACACTTTTACATCAAGACAGATTCTCTATCTCACGTCTACTAGTATTTTAATTAAAGCTTTGATCTTGAAGTGGATTATCAGGGTTAATCACGTATCTTTTCCTGGAGTTGATGCTGACCACCTGTAAGGAGTTAAAAACAACAGTGCTTCAACTCCCATGTAATCCTGTATCCAATTGCTCTCTTAGTGGAGAAGTACACTGTCCTTCATTGAAAATAAGGTCAACTAAGAGCCAGGAAAGGTGTCAACCCACATCTACTGACCATCATTTAAATGCTGACATTGTTAACTGTCTCTTGTGCACAAAAAATAAGAGGGAGGATCCACAGATCTGCCCTGTTTACTGTTAGTGATACCTTTTTTGGGAGTGCTAAAGGCACGTGGTAATACTACCATCTGTCATTTCTTCCCCAAAAGAAGTGAAGCCAAAGCCAGGCAGACCAAGGCACACTGAAGACCAAAAAGCAGATCTCTTTCTATAGACAGGCCTTGGGAGATCACTGCTTTTCTCCCCAATTTCACAGCTGTCTCAAAGCACCATTTATCTATCATCAAGGGAAAAAAACTTGTCTGTAGACTAAAATTCCCTGACATACTCATCCCATGCAGCAGTCAAACTGGAAGCCAAAACACACAGGTACTATTCCTGTTATCATTGTATGTGACTTATGACAGAGAACCA
This sequence comes from Mycteria americana, assembly GCF_035582795.1. Classification (NCBI taxonomy): domain Eukaryota; kingdom Metazoa; phylum Chordata; class Aves; order Ciconiiformes; family Ciconiidae; genus Mycteria; species Mycteria americana. The sequence continues at coordinate 76,796,203 of NC_134366.1, read as the reverse complement.
TATTGCTCTATCTCAAGAAGAAACAAGCTATAAGAAGCCCACAGGGAAAAGCAATATAGTAGCATAAGGGGAAAAAATAAACATATGATGACTTATCAGGCATGTAAAAATGGCAGTTTTGAACACAGGAATGGTGCCACCATGTGAAGTATGATATTATTCTGACAGACAGCAGCAAGGGATAGTATAAAGCTCCACAGTTTGTTTTACTTCCTAGCACTCTTCTAATTTAGAAGCAAAAGAAGCGACTTGTTCATTTATTTGTTTGGGGTTTTTTTCCCCTAAGTACCAGTCCTTCCAAATCCACCTAGCATCTGAAAAATTAAGCCAGGTCTCACTCATGCTCATCACCTGAGATGCTACAGGTCAGATTTTGCTTTTCCTTGCTATGCCAAAGAAGGGCAGATGCCTAAAACAGAATACAGGCAGCAATGTGGCATTTTAATTGTATCTAACATTCCTACACTGCTTGGAAAATCACAGTCTTATTGAAAGTATAGCAGCCTGCACATGTGCTTTCTCTCATAGTCTTTTAATAAATTGCTACTGAGATACAAAATAAAATATACAAAAACCTAGATTGCCAGCTGGTACTATCAGAGAGCCAGTCATGAACGTTTCATAGATCCAAAGTACTGTGTCCTCTAAGAGTTCTTGTGTACAATATATATCAATATACATCAATATATATCAAGGGAGGGGAAATGCGTACACGTTCCTGAACATCCCCTCAAATTACAAAAGCACCTTATGGCACTTCACTTCTGAAAAAAACCCACAGTCAGCTTGAGCCTGAAATGCCTGGCTTTCCTACACTGCCATTCAAATGTATGTATCAACTCCAAGCTGTGTTGAGCGGGCAGTCTTTTTGCCACCTTTGGCATCAGACCCAAATTCCTGCTAGCACCCCATTCTGGTCCAGACAATGAAAACCCACTGGCTTGGGGCCTCAGGGGTTGCTCATTCCCAGGCAGAGCTCACAAGCAGCCTGGTACTGGCTGAGTGGTAACAAGGAAGCTATTTGGGTTACTACCATAAAAAATTTTGGGTGGAGAATGCAAAGCAAGGGAGCATTGGTTAGAAGAAAGTGTGTGTTGGTAGACAGACAGAAACATTACCTTGTATGGTTTGCATTTTGTTTCCCATTAGCTGTATGGGAGGAATGTAAACAGAAGCTTGTCAAACTGATGTCAAATTGGATGAACCCAGAAGACCTCTCAGTAAAGCCCTGTGTGAGGAGAATGATTCAGGGTTCAAATCAGAGCCTTTGCCGACCTTTTTTTCTTGTTTTGCCCCTAGATCTGCTACAAGCTCCTTTGGAAGCAATGCTCTTTTAAGTATGGAGAAAAAATACTTTTTTTTATCCTAGTAGAAGATATAGTCTTGTATATCTAACAGTACTAGAATTTTGACAACTTTGTTGTTGTTGTTGTTAAAATGGACAAGTGTTATACCTGGAATAGCAGAAAGACAAAAATATGTGACTTCTTCTTTTTGTGGATGGGTGTGCCACTTTGACGGATAAGTTGATTTGAAGTCTTGGCTGGCTCCAGTATACTCATCATAAAATATTTGTCTATAGCTCAATGTGTGTGTTAAAACCACTGATATGCTACAAATGAGTCCTCTATTGCTGTGCATAAGAGTGTGCTACCTAAATTATCTTGTCTGTGGACTCCTCTCTTTGGCATACCCTCTGTGTTTTTAAAAGGTTATTTTTTATAAGCAAAAAAGATTTTTGTGTAGAAGAGGAAAAAGCAGGTTCATGTTGCACCTCTTCCATTTAACCTAAGATTTTTCCTTTGTCTGGCTTTATGCTGTTGGTACCACAAAGCATACTTTTCTGTTCGCATTCTGGCTCTTCCTCTGCTTCTCTCCCTCTCCCAGTGATCAGGCTGCTGTCTACAAAGACATGCAGGAAAGGAATGGAGGCATTTTTGTATCTCACTATTTAAAAAATATTATAAAACTGCTTTGTAAAACAATCCCTATTTTGACAACTACCCGTAAGACTGTTGATGCATTTTAGATTTCTTATCACATCCCAGTTTAGTCCCATAATTATGGGTGAGCAACTGCACACGTCAAGCTGTGTGTTTACAAGTCAATGTAATAATAGCATGGACTGTGGTTAGGCCTTTGATAATTTAATACGAATTCTTTAAAATATGTCATGTGTTCATGTATGTGCTTAGTATCTCCTGGATTACCAGTTCACTTTCTAATTATATGTAAGTTCTGTGAAGAGCTCCTATCCCTTGCTGAATAATTTTGACTGTCTTATCAATTTTGTGATCACAAAGAACAAGTTCATTATTTAATGATATACTGAAGCAGTCAAGACTTGACAGTCTGTGTAAGCATGATTGACTTAAAATAACCAAGGCAACCCAGTTTCTAAGTACATTCTCCTATTCTTTTTATGCTCCCTTTTTATGTCACCACTGCTCATAGCCTTTTGTCTTGGTTTTATTTTCTTCTCTCCCTCCAATGAAGTGTAAGAGTTTTAGTATCTCTCCAATCAACAGAAACACAATGTTCTTAGCCACCTCATTTACTATGTATTAGTGTGGTGCTTTGCATGTAATCAAGCATCCTAAAGGCCTTACAAGCCATTTAATTACCTGTCACAAGTCCAATTACTGTATGTAAGCAGGCTGCCTTGCTGAACTTGAGAAAATACTGCATGCAGGCATTGATTTTATTAAAGTGCTTCAGTTCAGTTCATAATAACTGAACAGTAAGATTCTTTATGCTACGGTTCCAACCAAATTGAATTTGCACTGCCCAAAAGGGTAAACTCCATAAAGTACAAACCCTTATGGAGAGTTTCAGTACTTCTGGGATGTGAAAGGAGAAAAGCAAAGGGGGAAAGTTAAAACTAAACAGATAGTGTTGCAAGCTCTAAAAACACAAACTATGAAATGACTTCTGCAGAAAAGATGAGACTGTAGAGTTATTCAGTACCAAGGTTAGTAACGGTTTTGCTTGCTGTGAGGGTGGCCTTTCACAACACTTCCATACCCTACTTCTCATGCATATCCATATCATGCCAAAGCCTGAATAGATGGGCTTGATTTCAGCCAAGTTAGCTAAAGCCTGAATAGTTGGGCTTGATTTCAGCCAAGTTAGCTAGTGTTCTTGCTCTTACCAGAACATCCTGCTGCAATTATGGTCTCAGCACTCTGTGTCTGATGGTCTCAGGCTCATCGTGGCTGCCCCACTCAGCCTGCAGCCTGTGGCCCTCCTTCCAGCATGGTAGCAGCCAGGAAGGCTGAAGCAAACTTTTTGCCATTTGAGTACTCCCTTTGCTCTGCAGCTCATATTATGATCTTTATTGATCACAAAAACTCAAGGCCTTAGCCCATCTCCCATTCTAAAATTCAGCCCACTGATTCTGCAATACTGCTAGCATTGCAATGTGTTGTGCCTTTGCTTCTGATTCAAGATGAAATGGGCCACCTGCTACTAAAAAAGACCTTTCTATTTCCTGCTATAACCTGGTTACTACTTAGAGGTCCTGAGTTTTAATGATAATCCATGCAATCTTGCTCACTTACAAGATCTGAGACATTCGGCTGTTTATCCCTCCTCTATTTCAGTGTGAGGTATCGTGAAGCCCAGAAAGATCAAACTGGACCCATCTTAGATGCTTGTAAAGTTAGCCTTTTCTATGATGGTTGCTTTAGAGGACCCAGAGCTGTTAGGTGAATTATTCTGCTGTTTCTTCTCTCTAAACAATGACAGATTACACATGGAAATGTAAATCATTCTTTGCATTCCTTCCAGAAAGCAATTAATTAAGTATTTAAACTAATACAATACCTAACTTTAATGCATGGCATCTGAGCATGTCTTCTTGGAAAAATACGACACTATTCAATTATGTACCTGAGCATTTACCTGATTTTTTTATGTATGCTACAAAAGCATTAAGCCTTTGATTCCCAGCATACTACTACCAGTATTTTGGATTTTCCAAGCAATTTCTTTAGCCTGCTATTTTCTGAAAAACTGTGGGTCAGATACAGCAATTTCCATTAGCATATACTCAGGAAAGTAGTCTCAATTGGACCTTTTTTTGGTAACAAAAAGTCCCTGAAATTTGACATAGTCAGAATACCTTACATACACAGGTGAAATGAAGACAACAGTGTATGGACTAAGGCCATGTCTATGCCATAAAGTCTTGCTAACATGGTGACAAAGATCAGAGAGGTTTAAGAAACCCCAAAACCCATACACTTGCTAACTAGCTGAATCAGCAGAATCTCTGCCATAGCTGCAGCTATGCTTATGTGTGCTTTTGTCATTTCAATGTACACTGCTTAGTAAAGGTGTTGATATTCTAGTATAGTTCTAGCAGTGACATTCTCGAAGAATAGCTGGGCCTTTAGAGTTCAAAGCATTTCTTATTTGAAGAGTCAGTAAACCATATCTGCCAAAATTACTCGTTTTTCAAAAATACGCAAGCAACTGGAGCTGACTGTACCTCAGGAAAATGACAAGTTGCCAATTGCTCCCCCTATTGCAAAAGATGCACTTAAAATTTTAGAGAAAGGAATTAAAATTATTTTTATATATTAGGGTTGCTTAATCAAGCAAAATCTTTTTAACTAGTTCATAATAAAACAGCTGTCTGAATAACTGCAATAATCTATACCTGATTTATAGAAGGTGTTTCTTTGTTTTTGCCCCAAAAAGCACAATAAGTAAAGAATGTTCTCTTTCATGTAGTCAGATGTTCTAGTAAGCAGCAACTGCAACTATTGAATTTGCTGCTATTGCACGATGTTAAAACTCATGCAGAACCACAAAGAATACTTCTTCAACATACTTGGCAGTTCACCATTTTCCTCTCTAGAGTTCAAACCTCTTACAACGTTATTGTTGCTGACAGGCCACAGACTGAAACATGGAAAGATTATCTGACCTGCTCCAGGTAATGTTGCAAGTCAACCTCAAGGCTGGGAGCTGAATACAATTCATCTGGTTTCCAGCCCTCCTTGCTGCACTCTACTACTTTTCCAATAGCTGCTAATTCCCATGAATTTTAGTCCTGGGGGAATTTTAATTTTTTTTTTTTCCCTAACTTAGGGTCTCCAATGTATTTTAAATGGTTAATAAAAATTATACACTGGGATTAGAAAATCTAATGATAGGGGGGGTTAATACAGTAATCTTAGTACCTTTACTCCTTATGGTATATCAAGAAGCACTTTTCTCATTAAAGTGAGCACCATAGCTGACAAAGAATAATAAAAACATGTCATAGGTTGGTTCTACTGTAACAGTAAATCATGAACAACCTCTTCATTTTTATTTAATTGAGAAAACGTATTTTATTCATTACATTTGGAGTTGTGCCTGTCCACCTTCCACATCTGAGCAGCATTCGTTTGAAGGGGAAGACACAAATGAATCATAAGAATATTCTGAAGACTAGCATTTTTGTTATGCTCAAGACCTAAAAGGGCCATTTTGTTGTACGTGCCTGGCTTTGCTACAGAAGGTGGGTTGCCTTTGTTCTTGTGCAAACTTGCTCAAAATAGAATCAGTATTATGAAATCCTTGTGTTGAAAATGTATAGAAACAGAAAAAAGTTTATTATCATTTCCATAATAAGTAATTAAAAGAAAATGCTAGGATAAAATTTGAATAAAATTAGGATATCTGGCTCGCAGTAATGTCTTAAAAGGCCAGCTTTGAGAGTACTGTATTGAGTTTCAACTCATTCTATCTACCCCTTTGCTATTCTAAAAAATTTTTAAAGTTACATTTCTGAAGTAGGACTAGTTTCCTGACTACAGTTTCACAGAACAATGAAACATGGTAGTCCGTGAACCACTGCCACTTTTGCCTGGCTCAGAAATAAATTAATAAAAATTTGCAGTATTGATCCCACCCTGCCCCTCTGCTAAGCAGACTCCTTCCAACTATTTCCTAATGGACTGGCCTCTCTGTAAGTTTTTTTCTGAAAACATTTTCCATCACTGGAAAACAACCACATTTAGGTAATGCATATAAAGAAGGTTTTCTTCTCCAGATGGTCTTTGTTTTTAAGACTGCCCCTACGCATTATGAAATCTGAATTTTACTTGATAAAAATCCTCACTGTTGATCCTGTAATGCTAAGATACAGATCTATAGCAATCCTCAAAGCAGAGGACAGACTTCACATTTTTAGGTGGGGTCATGACAAGTTCTCCTCGGCTTTGTGCTGGCTGCGTCTCTGGGGGAGTACTCCTTTCAGATGTCAAGTTACTGCAAAATGCAGCATCTCAGCTTCACAGCTCTTCGTTTCTGCCTTCCTCCTGCCCCCTCTGAACGTCACCGTGTATTTGCAGAATCCCTTACATATTTTTATATAAAGGTATATATTCTGTCTTCAGCTCTCTCACCCCAAGATGCTGTTTAACCCTTTTCTCTGGGCTAAGCCTGTAGACTATTCAGTCACCCCACCACGTACCTCTGGCTCCAAGTGCAGGAGGAACCAAGGACTCGGAGCCCAGCTACCCGCCAGCACTACCGCTGCCTCCCTCAAAATTAGATCATCTTACGCTGATTAAGGGAGTTCAAGATTGGCATCGCTTGACAGAGTCAGGTCTGCATAAACAAGCGGAGGGCATTTTTAATAACCTGTCGGAAAGCTGGACTGCCGGGAGCCGGGGTGGGGGCTGGGGCACAGCCGAAAACACCCCCGGGAGTCATTCACGGCTGCCGCCGGCGCTGACCACGGGCTTGGCGGAGGAGGTCCGGGTACAGCCCCAAAGAAGATCCCTCATCTGCTGGGGTATTTTGCTCGGGTTTTCCCCCCCCTCCGATTACTTCCTCCCCGCGGCTCTTTGCACTTATCACTCGGGGGGAGGGGGAGGCTTTCTGTGCGCAGCCCGGCGCAGGTGACAGGCGGGAAGTTGAGGGGCAGACCGGCCTCCGGGCCGTCAGCACGGCCGCGCCCGCGGGGCCCTGACCCAGATAGCGCCCAGGGCACTGCCCGCTCAACGAATTACGCCCCCGCGCTGCAGCCCCCGGCCCGAGCCCGAAGACGTCCCCTCATCGCCACCCCCCTCCCCAAGATGTCCGCTGCTGCCGCCGCCGCGGCCGGGCCCCTCCGCGCCACCGCCGGCGGGAGCGCACCCACGGCCCCGGCCGCGCCGGGCCCGCCCCAGCCTGCCCGGGGCCGGGGGGGTCGGGCCGCTCCCCGCATCCCGCCCCTCCCGCCGCTGCCTGCTCTTGAGTTACCTGTTTTGATGACCCGTGTAGCCTTTTTTTCCCCCTCCTCTCTGCAATGAAAATCCGTGGCCGGTCACTCGCTCCCCCCTCCCTCGCCTCGCCTCGCCGCCGCTCTCCCTCCTCCTCCTCCTCCTCCTCCTTCTCCTCCTCCTCAGCGGGAGCCGGTGTCAGTCAGTCACATCAGCTGCCCGGGCAGGCAGGGAGAGAAATGCCCAGCAGCTTCCGGGAGTGCCAAATAAAGACAAGTCCAGAAAGAGAGAGAGACGGTGGCAGAGATGGAGAAAGAAAGCAAAAAGTGGGTGGAGTGTGAAAATGGAGAGAGAGGGAGAGGGAGAGGCGAGGGAGAGGTGTCTCTCGGCGGCGGTGCGGCGGCTCGGAGCCTGAGAGGAAATGGCAGTGGTGGAGCATCACGGAGGAGCAGGGAGAGCGCAGGCACCCAGGGTAGGGGCACCCACGGCCGCAGGCGTGGCGGGCCTGCCTGCCGCTCGGGCACAGCTCGGGTGAGTGGGAAGTGAGCACCCCACGCCACGCAGCCCCAGCCCACGCTGGGAAAGGAGAACGGGGCCAGTGTGGAAACCACCAGACGCCTCCCATGGCAGGGGAGGCTGAGGGCAGCCTCACGTCCACCAAGGTAGTTCATTGTCTACTCCGAGCCGGACTGAACTGTATTAGCCCGACCACTGCGATAGCTGGGCCCACAGTGGGGTTGCTGCCTTCATTCAGTACAGCCACGAAATCGGGACTTCTCCCAGTAGGCGAACCCTCGTGCCTAGGCCTCGTTTGTCAGGCTCTGTGGGCTTCATGCTAGTCCATACCCCTGGCCAAATGGGAGCACGTGTCTTTTGCAATTACGCGGTGCTCGTCACCACATGGTCCCAAGGGGCATCTGATCATCCACCTGAAATTGGCTTCACCTCCAAGTATCAAATGAGCTCGCTTTCTGCACAGAAGTCTTGGGAGAAGACCATGAATTCACAGCCTTTAAAGGAACAGTTAGCTCTTGAATGGAAAAATAACTCATTAGTTAGTGATAACAAAAAAGACCACATGTATTTTTCATGTCAACCATGTGTTTTTCATGTGCGATAACCATGCATGTGTTTTTCATGTGCGAAAATCAGTAGCACTTCTCCCTATCAAATATATAGCTTATTTTAGAAGATTTTGTGTTTCATTTCTGATGGTTTGACAACACTATAAAATATGGAACACAAGAACTTGTTTTAATGGTGCAGCAGTTAAATGGGGGCTGAGGAAAGTCATATTTTAACAGCAACTCACAGACCTTACATGCCTAAAGACAGCATTAAGAAAAAGCAAGCTGACTGCAAGGATCAGTCTGGGATCCAAACTCACTAGTGCAGACAATGTAATTGGCATCGGAAATTGCAAAAAATCAGTGCTGCAGCTTCCTGCATGTAGTGAAAAGAACTACTTCTCCTTGGCATGTATAAACAGCCAGATTAAATCAGCAGAACAGCACAGGTTTTAAACCAGAGGGTCTTGCCAGACCTTCCAAAAGGGAAAAAGGTAGAATGGAATTGAAGACCTGATTGCAAAAATGGGGACATTTTAGGGACATGGTATAGTGGTGGTCTTGGTCGTGTTAGGTTTACGGTTGGACTCGATGATCTTAAAGGTCTTTTCCAACCTATACAATTCTGTGATTCTGTGATTCTGTAATGCACAGAACACAGAAACTACTTAAGAGAAGCAAGAAACAAGCCCAGAAGATCTCTCTCTGGAAAGAAAACCTAAAAGGATTAAGAAACTGTGAAACTACTACATTTAGATTAAAGCTTAAGGTCCGTATTCTGTACAGCTCAGAGAGGGAAAAAAAAATCCCAACACCTGTGCAGTGTCAGCGTGATAAGTGGAAAGTTTAGGATGATAAATGCCACTGAATTTCTGTAGAATGTTAATTTAATTCGAGAAAAATGTAACGTAGTTAACTCATGAAAAGTTTGACAAGCTCTTACTGTAAGAGCACAGTCAAGCACTCCACATCATCCTTTTACATCACAGGCACGCGGAAAAGAGGGAAAAACCATTGGGCATTTCCTTTCCATGGAAAGTCTTTGGAGGCTACCAAACTGGCAGATGCCCTGCATGTCTAAAACAAGTCCCCTGTAACACATCTTCACTCCCAACTTCTAGTGCTTTCTTCACAAAACAAGTTCTTTTTTCCCTTCCCCAGGAGAATGTCGGCAAACTTAAAAGGCTAAGACTAAGGTAAAGGGAACATCAAGAAGTAAGAAATTTAGTAAGAAGGGAAAAAAGGGAGATTCAGTAATTGTAAAGTGACCTCATAATACAGAGGAAACCCAGTGGCAAGCAAAGACGTAAGATGTAGCACCTGAAAACTGGAGAAGAGCGCCTTACAGTTTCTGTATAAATAAAGGTAATCTTAAAAGGCAGTTCTATAAAGAACTTTGTAGTTATTAACTCAGGCCAAGCAACAGCCCCCTAAAAAGAAGAATGGAATGAGATGTGCAAATTTTGGACTTTGCAAAATATTGGATGTGCAAAAATATTGGCTAGATGACATGCTATTGTTTCATCCCATCAAGGAAAAAGAAGGCTTGGACAGCAATAAAAACTACGTTTTGAAAATGCTTGGCATTGGCATCAAGTGAAACACTGAGCAAGGAATGACTGGAAGATCAGACTTTGGGGTACTGAGTACTTTGCCCTCAGTCTAACAATGCATTCATATATTGGCTTAGATGTAGATGCAGAAAGTACATTTATGCCAGTAATTGCAATATTAAAAGTTAAAAGTTTTTATTTGTAGACTTCTTTCAGTGGGGACAGGGTCACCAACTTTGAGATCAAAACATTGAAAAAACCCTTACAATTCTAATTTATGCTATAGTTCTCCTGAAATTATGAGGAGCTCTTATGCAAGAAGTGCAGTAATAGCCCTCTTGTGGGAAGCTACCCCATTAAAATCTAGTAGCTCATGGAGCGCAGTGTATGGCAGTTAATAGAACTTTATAGGTTTTTTTCATTTTGCTTTTTGGGTTTGCTGCTGCAGACAATCTGTGCCAAGGCTGGCATGTTTTATTCCCTTTTATAGAAGAATGTATTTCTAAAGTTGTGCAGGGATCCCAAAGTGCACGTCAGAGGCTGTAGAGATAGGCTATCAAAATCTCTATAGAATGACAGCATTGTAACCTACTTAGAAGAAAATACTCTGGTGTATCTTTTATTTGCATACATGTTTTTTTCACAGAAGATGACTGTTGAAAATTTTAATGCTTACCTTCCCAGTATTTGTTGAAAATGGACTTTCAATGTGTATGATTGTAAAATTTCCCCAGTGGTATAAGTTGCATCTAAGTGATTCATAGATGAGTTGGAGAATACCACAAATATTGTCGCTCATTTCCTTGATTTCATGAAGTCTATCTTTGCTGGGGCAATGCAGAAAATATTAATATCCATTAAAATTGCACAAGCACTTATTGATGTGAAAATAGATTGGAATATCATGTGAAAATCTTGGTAGTGTGACTTGCTAGATCTGCTTAAATAATAGTGCATTCAGGACATGTCAAGATGCCTTTTGCTTACCAAATCTGCTGTTTAGTCTACAGAATTGGAAAAACAGCATATAGCTAATTAACTAAATGGATCTGTGAAGAGCACTGTGGGTATCTTGTACAGATCAAGTGTCAAGACACTCGGGAAAAAAAGGGAAGATTCAGCCAAATTTGTCATCATTCAATCTGATCACCTGTAAAATAAGATTAAGGCAGATTCAAATTACATTTAGTTTCACAGATGTCACTCTATTACTTTTTTATCTCTTCTCTGTATTCTTTTATGCAGGAAGCTCTGGGGGTGTGGACTCTCATTTCATAATTGTACATTAATTAGTTGTATGCTTCTCTTTAGGCATGGCCACATAAAAAGTTAAATAATAAGCATGTGCTTATCGTTAAGTATGTGAGTAATGGCATCCCTGTGTAGCAGAGCACTTAGGCATTCCAGTTGTATTTAAGCAGCTTGTTGCACAGGGATGGAATTACTCACTTGTTTATAATTCAGTATATGTTTAAGGGCTTTCCTGAATCCAAGGGGAAAATGTCCTGATCTCACAAATACTAATCTCTGTGACTACTTTTACTAACGGTAGTTTTGCTGTTTAATTCCGTTCTGTGGAGCTGTTCTTTTGGGAAAGCTACTCAGTGAATATTGTAGGCTTGGGCCCCAGTTCTGCTAAGTATTTACATTGCCCTATGTATTTATTATCATGAGATACAGGCTTCTGTTGTATTTTTGCTAAAAATCCTGTTTTATACAGTACTGTGTTTTGATATGGATTTCAAGTGAAGTTTCATGTTTTTCATTTAATTATGGGCAGAAATTTGCAAGGAAATTTTAGTGAGGACGATTTAACTGGGAATCAGAGGAAGGAAAGCAGAATTTTCAAGTATGTGAGTGTAATGTTATCATGTCACCTTCAACTACTCTTTTGCTATATATGAAACCTATGGAAGCAGTAGTCAAAAGGAATGATGAAGTCTTACTCATTGGCAATGTTAGTTTTCCTGTTTTGGAAGCGTTAGCGTTTCTGTTTGAGCTTCTTAGTTCTGTTTTGATCTTTCTTTCAATCTAGGCTGCAGGCAATCCATTAAGAGACTAGCAGTGTCCTCGAGTCATGCATCAGTGCAACTAAACAAAGTGAGGTACTGCTTCCAGCTTAGTAGTTGAATATACAGTTCTGCTTTGACAGAGTTTCAGGACAACTTTACCGTGCTGCTGGGCCACCATTCCAGCCCCAGATGTGAGCTGTGAAGCATCGTAGTAGGATAATTGCAGCTGGTTAAATGTCTGTGCTCTTGACCTTGTCATTGTCAGTGCTTTGTAATCCAGCTGTGTCTGAGGAAAATGTAAGTGTACCCAAATACTGCCGAAAGTAAAAACCTACTAAAAATGTTTTGTGGTCTTCTTCATGCCACAGCTTCTTTGATGCATTCAAAATGTCCCAGCATCCTTAGGAGGTCCAGTCACCTTCAGAATGCACAAACGGGTCATGCATGAAAGTCTGGTGTTTTAATCTGTTTTCTTGCAGCTGCAGTTTTCCCTTACTAGATGACATTCTTTTCCTTGTCATCTGCTGCTGTTTCTTTCATCACCATATGTATGATGGCATCAATGTCATGAGCAGATCTTGGCAAGACTTGCGTCTACATCATCAGTAAAATGCATCAGTCCTCTTCATGTACTATTCTACTGATGGTTAAAATCCCTTGTCTAGTGTTCAGTAAGAACCATTTCTGCTTATTGCGGAGGAGGTTCTGCCATGGCTTACTTTTTTCCCAGTAAATAGAGACTGCAAATATTTTTTTCAGCCCCTAGAGGTAGAAAGCATAGAGCCAGCTCTAAACTTTTTCCTGGGATGACTTAATAATGATTCGCTGAGATCAATGTTCTTGTTGCATAGGAAAGCCCAGACAGGGAGTGCAGTAGAAGTACTGAAAAATCCAGACACACAGAATATATGATTTTTTTCTAAAAAGCTGGGGATATTTGAGATTCTTTCTATTGCTATTTCTGAGATTTTGGGGAATAATCAAGTAATGAATTAAAGGTTTACTTGAATACAACCCACTGGGCTAGAAACTTAATTTTTCTTTAAAATAATTACACAATCACCTGATTCTAGGAAATGGTGTGTTAAGGAAAACACCAAATTTTGCAAAATTTGTGGTAAAATCACATGAATTGATAACTCGGTGACATAATTTTTTACAGAGAGAACACTTGTAGGATATAATCAAATAGCAATGTGGGAAGATAACCAATGTGTATTCTGGCAGTTAAATATTTAGTATTTTTCCAAGCACTTAACTAGACTGTGCCCTTATTCAGGCAGTGGTTCATAAGTAGCGTAACCCCAATTGCAGGCCAAGTAAGTCAAAGAAACCCCCTTAGAGGCAAAATTCCTCCGTTCTTTCACAACAGTTAATTTGCTACTGGGTGACATTTGCTACCTGCTTCTGCTAATGCTGTACCTAGCTGGTTTTGTTCTCCAAGCTCCTTTGCGCTGGATGGGTGAGGTGTGGTGGAAAGTGAGGTAAGCGCTCATTCCCTGTTAGAACAGTTTACTCAAGCAGAAAATAAAGACCTTTACCTCGCCATATTCACCGTGCTTGGGCTCATCCTGTAAGGACCCATTTAGCTGTTGACAGATATCTTCTGTAAATACACTTACTACCCTAATATAGAATAGAGGGGGAAAGACCACGAGTTTTGAATGTAAGTCTTTGAAATCTTTTACTTAGCTCTTGAAAGATACTGAGGTGATTTATGCTTTTCCAACACAGAACTGGAATGCCACGGGCGACAGCAGTGTGAATTTTCTTCTGCTCCTTCAACCTCTCCCTCAACCGAGGACTTGAAGAGTGAGGATATCTCAGCTTTATATCCTCCTGCAAAATGAGGCTGCTGGCAAGGATCCCTAGGTACAGTACATTACTTATATTAATATGCAGTTTTGTCAGCCTAAATTATTATTTTACAAATGATGACTACATAGATTAGATACAAGGAGCTGATCAGGCACAGCAGCACAGAGCCTAGCACAGTCATTTACCTTTCATATTCTCCATGGCAAATGGAGTGGCATCTTTTTGTTTCGCAATATTCTGAGAGCTTTTTAAGACCAGCCCCCTTTTCTGAAATCTGTTCTTCTCAATACATTTTTTTCCCATACAGCTGTGGCAGAAGGATTTCCTCTGTTGAGTAAAGAAAGGTTTGTTCTTTTATAAGAACCTTGTAAGTATAAAGTCAGAAAAGGTTTTAGGATAAATCAAGCCAAGTACTGGAGCAGCCAGATTATCTTCCTGTCTTCCTATTTTTTTTTTCCAAAAAGGGAAGGAAACAAAGCAAAACAAAGGAACAAAACATATTTAAATTTAATGCCTAAAATGGATTCGAAGGAACTGTAAATATTTCACACTGATGGGGTGAAATCCTGGTTCTCCTCAAGTCAATGAGTGTTTTGTCACTGACTAACAAGGTCAGCACTTCACCATACATTTCTGGATTAATGTTTCACTTGAATAAATGTAGGCCAATGATGTAGGTATCAGAAAGAATCTTTTTGTTTCAAAACTAGTCGTTTATTTCATTCTTATTTTCTTGCTTTCCTGTATTTACACAGGCTCTGTACATACTGCACTGTATTTCTAAAAGCTATCATTTTCTTTAGAAAAGAATATTGTTTGCTCTCCTGAATAATTCATCTTGGAGTTCTCTTTTAATCCCCCATCAAATGTGCCATTCTTGTATCTTCACAAAGGAAAAGAAAGGAAAACAACACTCTAAGGCTGATTTATGAATTAGACCATGAACATTAAAAATATATAAAGTGTTGGTATAAATAAGAACTTCAGTTTAGATTCTGGTTCAGTTATATCAGTACCTCTGAAACAACACTATTGGTTGAATACAGATTTCCACTAATGTAACTGACTTATCACAGAGTATAAAAAAAGGAGCATAAGAGAGAAATATGATGAAGATTTGATATTTAGCCTTGAGCTAATATGGTTGACAATATAGGTAGGATTTGAAGGAAAACTGAAATGCTTAGAGTACAATATAAATTCAACAGTAAATACAATGCAATTTGTAATATTTGTGAAACAACCAACTAATAGTTGATAAAAGAGCTTTTTATCCAAATTCCTGTATATCCTATTAGGTTAAAATATAAATATTTTAGATGGAAAGGAAAGAACCCAGAAGCACCTTCATAGAGAATCTGTGGCCCACAAGCACTTGTAAGGTCTTTCATTAGATTACTGTTATACATTTGATGTACATGTCAGATTAGCAAGAGACCTTTCAGCATCCCAGTGAGCTTCAGCTCCATCTTGTCCCTCTTATCGGTAGGAAGTCATCTTCTATGAGCTGCTATATCTCCAAATCTTTGTTGTAAGCAGGTCCAACTCATTTTCCCAGTAGAAGATGGACTCAGGCATGGCAGCTCCGATAAAGTGTTGTTTCAAAGCTGTGTATCTTGTGGTGTTTATAAAACATTAAATGGTAATAACCAAAATAGTTGTCTATTGCCATGAAGAATGTATTTACAAAATCAAACCAGTATTAGTGGCACATATCTATGCCACAGCATATAAAAGGTTGTTGCTTGTAGCTCAGCTAACCAATCCTGAAATGTCAGCCTCTTCCAGCCACCAGCTTCATTCAGCCTGTAGTAATCAGCCAAACCTGTTTTGCTTACCTGTGGTTGGTTGCCTCAGCACGGTTGAATGGTTTGTCTATGGCTTCTGTGATCTTCTCATAGTGTACGTACCTCAGTGATAAGCAAAGTTAGGGGCTACGTCAGAGGACCTCAGGGGTTGCATTTCAGCAGCAGCAAGGAATAAATTGTTGAGAGTTCTTTTGTATAGCACTTAATAAAAGGAAAATAAAATGTGTTAGAGGAACAATGGAGTGAAATCTTTTGGGGAAAGAAAAGAGAAGAGGGTCCCCACATTAACATTCTTGGGACTGTAGGCTGATCTACATCATCAGTTGTGGTGAGCGACACTTATAATCCCCTCTTCCTGAGTCATCCATCAGTATTTATAATGGTTCACCAGTGTTAATGTAATAATGTTTAAGAAATTGAAATATTTCTGAAGCGTAGCTTTCCCAGAAATCCTCATAGTATTCATAGCAGATCTTCCTTAAACCTTGTTTAGTGTTATTGAACAAATTTGGTAGAGAACCTGATGTGCTCCACATATGGGAGTTGTTCGAGGTTGATTTGTTCATTGGTTGTCCTGGTTTTTGTGTGACACAGGTCCCCAGCCAAAAGGTTGTATGTCTTGTATGGTCATTTACTGTTCGATTAATAAAAGCAGAACAGAAGGGACTATTATTTGTTTGCTTTTACTAGTTATTTTGATATTTGTTACTACCTTTTTCTACTTTCCTGTTGTCATTTTGGATGTCAGTTCTAGGAAATTAATCACAACCTTTTTAATGTCTTCATTTTCTGAAATATTCATATTCAGGAGTACAACCAAAACCTAGATTCAGTTACCATGTCACGTTTCTGACTGTTGGCTGGATGCCAACAAATAACAAGAATTAGAACAATTAGTTTCATGTATGAGTAAAAATACACATATATATTGGTGTTTCCTAATACTGACCAGGAAGAGGATGATGAGCAAAGGCTCAGATCCTCAGAGGTATTTAGGTCTCTTACAAAAACACATTTCAGTACAGCCACTAATAGAAGATGGGCAGTGCCACTATGCATCTGTATGTGTCCTGGGGCTGTTTTTAGCAATTGTAAATTCATACAGGAGCCTTTCTGAGCAAAACACCTGCTGATTTTAGTCCAGTTTTGTTTGAGGGAAAGCCTTAGGTTTAAAGGTCTGTTTGTTCCAGGGTGTTTGAAGTCAGCACAAGTTTAGCCATTGATTTGAAAGAGCAGGTGGCAGTCCTTAGGGGTCCACTCCTGTTCCAGCTGAAGTCAACTGAGACTTACCTTTATTTAATAGGAGATAGCTGTAATTCAGCAAATAATTAGCAAAAATGTTAGTAAAAATGTCCTTAAACCTTTGTGCAGCTGAATCAGCTCACCTTTGGAGAAGGCTTGTCTCCTTCAGATGTTGGGGCTATTGACAGGAACAGCAGTAGCAGCTGCTGTGTGGGGGTGTGTGTGTCTTGCTCGGCAACCTCATTCACTGACTGTGGATTTCACCTCCCACGCTCCACCTGTATAGGGCATGACTACTCAGTTTCTGTACAGCAGTGGTAGATTCTGTCTGGTATTAATACTTGGTTGAAAAGCAATCGCAATCTTTCTTTTTTAAAATCTTTGGATGCTAGGAATGCACTTTCAGCCCCCCTTTGGCAGTATTCATGAACTTCAGAATAGCTGGAAAGGTGTGATTGCATGCAGAATGATAAGTACAAATGAACCAGTATTACATTAGGACTGGTTTGTCATATGTATGTTATGTACATGTATATACACATACAAGTGATCTATTTTGTATAAGGAATTTCAGTACTACTAGTCGTAATAGTTTCTTCTCTGTTGTCATTATACACATTGAATTGGAGAGTGTGCCATTAAAATACCTGATCAAGAACATAGAAATATCCCTTTTTCTCTCTTACTATTTTTCTTTGCTAATACTTTTTTAGTTTGTAACTTTATTTAAAGAAAATAATCAGATTAGATTTTCTTTAATTTTATTTACATGGTATATAGAATATGCAATATACAATGCATTATAATTATATAATGTGTAGTATATATTATATAATATGTGTATATGTTATATAGTATATAATATATAATGTATATATAAATATCTATCAGAGAATCACAGAATTGTTCATGTTGGAAGGGACCTCTTGAGATCATCTAGTCCACCCCCCCTAAATTTTTTTTTCCATAATTATTTTTCATTTCAGCAAGAGGGTCCTTTCATGCAGTTTCTTCTGCCTTATTTAAACCATTTATATGATGTACCCTAAAAAAATGAAACCAAAGATAAATATATAAAATATATAAAATAAATGCGCTGTTTAGAAAATTTTAAATAATTTCATCCAAAAGAATGATCACAAAGTTCAACAGCGTAAGCAGCTATAGCTCCTTTGAATTAATAATAATATGATGATTTATAGCATCTACAACTCTGCATCTGAGTTATTCTATGATTCTTTAAAAATCATCACTCTAATTATGGTTTTTTTACCTCTTTAAAAAGTGGTTTGATCATTCCATGTGTGAGCCGCACCCTGAAAAACCAAAAGCTTTTGCACACTTAATTTAAGATTTAACCTAGTATCAGTGTTAAATCTGTTTCAGTCTGTCATTCTTTTGCTTAAAATGCTGTGCAACTCAAGGGTTTAGGAAATCAATTTATTATAATCTGCTGTGGCTTAGAACTTGATTCCTGCAGTCCAAGGTGTATAGTGCACTTTTCTTCCACTAAAAATAATGGGGGGAAAAAATTTCACTGACTTCTTTTTCTTTTCAAGTGCATTGAATGGAACAAAAAGAGCCAGCTTAATAGCACTGTAAGCTAAACTCTCATAATTGTGCTCCGAGCAGAAAACAGACAATCAGACCTCCTCACATAAACCCAGAAACTGTCAGCCTTTCACTTAAGTGCAGCTGTTTTTACATGCTCTTGCTGAGGTTTTCAGCAATGGTCACAGTTGCTGATCACCAAGAACTGGACTGATACCACCCGTGGTTGCTCCTAGACTTCTGAAAAGGTTTTGTGGGAATTAAAAAAAATGGCTTATTAATTCATGCTGCTTTAGACTATCATGATGCTACAGTCTGAAAGATCCCTAGCTTTAGACATGCAGAATCCCTGGGAAGTTCAGCAACATGACTCCATGGTGACCTTTTCTGAAAAAAAGGTCAGCATGCCACAGACAGACTTGCCAAGTCAACTGCTTTTCCCTGTAGACTAAAGCTTTGTGGTCTTATCCACAAATCTGTTAGGAAACTTGGCCAAGCTACTGCTTTTTGTTGTTTCAGGCACAATTTGTGTGTTGAATGGAGTTTCATACTAAGTGAGAGTGATTTCAGTACAATGGAAGTAAACTTAGCATTGAAAGTACTTGAAATTCATCCTGTGGCTCCCTCTACATTATCTCCAAATTTTTACAATTTTAATGCAGATTTCCTAGATTCATTCATAGGATCTGGTTCTGTACAAATCTCACTCTCCCATTTTCATGGTTGTTCTTCTTTTGTTCTCTCAAAGTTGAGGGGGGGTGGGACTTATTTGGTACATTAGGGAATGATCTTCCAGCAGTTTGAATTAACTTGGGATCAAAATAACCTCATTACCGCCACCTCATTATTCCTACCTCATTATTTCCTGTGTCAAAGAGCTTTTAAGCACAGGGGTTTATTTCCTTTATTTTAGGGGAGCATTTTTGGGGTACAAAATCTGGACAGGCCATTACCAGTTATTTTAAACACAGTCATAGAAATATTTTGACAGTTGGGGGTGGCTTGGGGTGGCAGTTTTGCTTAGACAGTGGCTTGGGGCTTTTTGGTTTTAACAGAAGATTAAATTTGGGCCAGAACAAACATGTGCTCTTCCCATCCTCTCCCTTCAAACTTCTCTTTGTGAGATAAATAGACGTTAATACTGAAAAGACTGCAGAAGTTAAAGATTTTATTGTATTAATCCTCTCTGGTATCATATTTTCCCCTACTTTCCTTTATCTCTGTTAATTTGCATCTTAGATTAGGGTACCTGTTTAGGGCAAGAACTGTGTCTTTGGGTGGTATTAATCAGCTAATGTATCTTTGGAGACAATTATGTGAATTTGTTCTGTTAATATTTTAGAAGTAGACTCTTACCTGTAAGAGTTATTTTTACCTATTAAATGTTTCAGGTCAGATTCTCAGTTCTTCTAGGTCTCCAGAACTGTACAGAAAAGCTGCAGAGATCTGCTGATTTATAGCCATTGCATGCCTGACCCAGCATTCATGCAGTTATTTCACTGAAATACAATCTGAAACTAGGAATGTGTATGCTGCTAACGACTTGAAACTTTATTTATGTGACTAATGTAGCAAAAATATATGCCATTCGACAGTGCCTTCTATACTGAATATTGTCAGGTCATTGTCCAATCATGCCTGCACAGACTCCCTAATAGACATAGAATTCAGACGCTGGACACACACGGCATTGGAAAGTGAGAGCTCTCAGGTTGCACTGACAGGGGTAGATGAATCATGGACTGATATGACTAAAGATGTTAGTCTCTTAATTTTTCATTAACCTCAGAAGCCTCAATCAAGGTACTTACAGCAAAGTAAGGTATGAATATGTCAAATTCCTAGGTGAATCACAGATCAGATCCTGTGGATCAAAAGCTCTGTGGCTGAACTTTGCGCTGGGCTTCATAAGAATAACTTGCACTTCAGAGTCCCAG
The DNA here is from genome assembly GCF_035582795.1 of Mycteria americana. Taxonomy (NCBI): domain Eukaryota; kingdom Metazoa; phylum Chordata; class Aves; order Ciconiiformes; family Ciconiidae; genus Mycteria; species Mycteria americana. Next base: position 76,776,013 of record NC_134366.1, on the reverse strand, counting down.
TCATACCTGTCGCTGCTGCAGGTTCTGTGTTCAGATAGCTCTGCAGTGTTGCAGCTTAGCACAAATATATTCACCTAGAATTTGTTATGTGGTCTAAGGAGTAACTTGTCATCAAACCTGTATATCAGTAGCTATATATGTAGTGAATAAAGATAGATTGTATAGCAAAAAAAATGGCTATATGTCAGTTGGCTGTTTAGTTGGTTTATGATTCAGTTGGCTCAATTGACTCAAATCAGGTTTTATGATACAACTGGCTCTTCAGTGTTTTATGATACTTTTCCCATCAAGTTCCATCTGTTTCAGAAGGGTGACAGATCTGAATTTGTGGTACTCCTGTCCTTTAGTATTATCAGAAGGACATAGTGAGATATTTTGAGTCTGGCAGCACCACTGGCTATTTTGGCTGGTGTTGTGCAGGATGAAATGGGATTGGCTGTTATTAGCTCCATGCGTGTGTTGTAGCCGCAAACACTTGGTTGTCTCTATGGGTTGTCTCTACTGACAGTACACTTGTGCTGTCCAGAAAAGAGGGAGACTAGTGGTGATGCATAACATAATGCTCAAATTCATACAATTGCTGTGTTTCGGTAATTGAGGGAATGTTGGATTTTACAGCATGATCCCTGATCAGCTGTGAAATTCTGGTGCAGCTTTATGAAGAACTGAAACTTTCTAGCAATCATTTTACTTCTATGCCACAACTTTTTACACTTTTCCACAACTTCTTAAATAACCCATCTTTCAAAAATTATGGATCTGCTATGGTTACTCATTCATAAAAAGCCTGCTGCCTTCTTTTGTCTGAAGAGAAGTCGTGTAACAAACAGACATTCTGTATTGATCCACTGTCTCGGCCAGGTAAAAATCGCCGTTAAAACTGCAATAATTCCAGCTCAAGTATTTTGAAGAACTTGTATAATCTGCTCTTCTCTTTCAATGTGAAAAAATGTCTGTATTTTTCTAGCAGTTGTTTTTTCAAAGAACAGCCACAACAGCATGTCACAGGACAAACTCAGTGAAAGCTACACAAGTATAAAAACTGGCCCACTGATAGTTTATTTGAAACTCCCCTCCTGCACACAGTCATCTGAGGTATTTGGGTTTGCAGCTTTGCACTACTACACCTGTGTTAGTTACCTGGTGAGCGCATCTTTTACGTTCCACACGTTGTCTGGCTCTCAATCCACACACAGATGCGTGCATGTATATTGACACGGCAGTGAGCAAAAGTGATCAAACAGAACTGATATACTGTGCAACAAAGCACAGTAGAAATGTTGAGGAAAAGGCTATGTAGAAAAGACTTTCAGACAACTGTGTTCATCTATGTGTGTGTAAGTGAAAACAGGCAACTTTGTCTCAGCAGTAAAAGAATTTGTTGATTAAAAGAAGATAACCAATATGCAGAAAATACGTGCTGTATGCATAAAATGAATGTGTTACATACGTGTTTAGTATTCCATAGCATATGTGAGATAAAACTCAATATGCAATTATGTGAAATTGTTTACTATATTTGGTTAATTCTTCCCATTCTTTCATACCTTAGTGTTCGATGGTAGGGATTCAAGTCTGTGACATCTGTTCTTGACTTACAGTCTGTGGCTTTTAGAGAGTTACAAATGTTCATTTGCAAAAGCTACATGGAAATATGTATCACATGTAATATAAATGTTGTACAGCATCCACACTGTGTCAGCTCTGTTAACTAGATGCTGACACTAGATTTACTGGAAGATGAGACTTGAAAATTAACCAAAACAAAAATATAGTCCTTCTTTCCAAGCACTTAGAGGTCCTTCTACGCCTCCATTCGCCCTCAGAAAAGAACATTTAAATGGACTATGTACTTATGGAATTTTGGTATGATGATTTTTTCCAGAGAAAACTTTGTTTCAAACAATGAAAAATGTGGTGGAGTATGTGCCTTCCATTTTTTATTTCTTCTTAGACAGTTTTTTCTTCTTTAATGAACTATTTACTGGAGATGCCACTTTTTACAATAGACATTTTGATAATTTCAAATAAAAATTTACACAAAATCATCTTGATTTTTCTGAAATGGAAACTAGTTGAAATATATCATGAACATTTGCCTCCAGTAGTTTCAAATGGTCTATCTAAACATAGGTTATGCTCACTATTATTCCTTACTGCCAATATTTGATATCATAGTTAAGGTTATACCTTTCAAGCTGATAGTGATTGTTCTGTGAGTTAGCAGCAGAGTATCATTGCTGTTGATACAATACATTCATAATTCATTGTGTTGCTATATTGCTTTTATGATTGTCTCTATGAACTATCTTCAGGATTTAGTTCAGTTTTAATCAGAGAGGCAAAGCTAGGCAATCCCTGTCTTACATGTCTATTTGAAAAACAAAAAATCAGCAGAAAACCTTTTACATAGAAGAAAATAAAACTGGGTGAAGAATCTACAGAAGCAAGCTCTACCTTAGGTGAGCTAGTCCCCCTTGCATCCTTTCACAAGCAGCAGAAAGAGGTTCCTTCTGACAGTAATTCAGAGGACCTATGTGTCTCTTGACCACAGAGCGACACTAGGGGTATTAAATTTTCTAGAGTAAAGTTAGGCCTGTGGAAATGACTTTCAATTTTCTCTATTAGAAACAAGTTCTGCTTTGCACCAGACTACAGTATTCAGAGCTGGTAAAATGCAAGATAGAGAATTACAGTGTTTGGCATAATCAGATAGTGCTTGTCTAATTCATTGCAGGAAGGGGAGGACATACGTCCTATTGTCTTTTTTTTTTTTTTTAAAGAGGGAAAGTACTTGAACCCATTCTTGCCATTTAACTTGATGCAACCCTAGATATAGAAAGTGATTCTGTATTTTGTATACTGAATATATAATCCCACTCTCATTTCTCACTGTCAAAGATATCTAGTGATCTCATGTGGAAAGTTTGGAGTGCTGTGTCACGATCAGCATATTTGGTTTCGTTGGAACTAGGCAACCCCAGCTTAGTCTATTCCAAATAACAACATTTCTTATTAATAGGGTTCTTTTTAGAGTATTGATAGTACTTGGCAGGTATGGAGAACTGCGTGTGCTAGATGATGGCCTAGTTAATTGTGGAATTTGATTCTCCTTTATTTCATGAGCTGACTTGCAAATTCTTTCTCTTTTTATCAGAGAAGCTTTTTGCAAGCACCAGAAACCAAACTGGGGAGGAAACTGGGATTTTTGTTCTCAGATCTGGTAACAATCTCATGTCTTGCAAAGATCCCACAGCTGTCCTGACTTTAGGAGTGTTTGAAAACATCTGTTAATGCACTTTATTAAGACCACCTAATCTGAAGACAAGACCACAAGACCTGACCCAAAGTTCTCTGAAGGTATCTGGGGAGCTTTCAGTGATTTCACTTATCTGTGGAGAAGGCCACTAGACCCTCTGAGAGGGAAGCAGTTTTCAGTCAATATGAAAATGTCTGTGATTCTGTTTAAACCTCTCTTCCAGCCTCTCCTCTACTTTATCCTGCCAATTCTATGCTCGCTTCTCTCCTGACCACTGTAGTGACCAAATTGGTTCTTAAACTCCAACTGCAAGCTCCTCTTGGTGTTTTTCAAAGCCTCGGGAAACAGTTCCTTTCTCTTTCTAACAATTTTAGAATTAGCAGACAGATCCCAAAGTCCTTTTTCCTCTCCCTGTGCCAGGAGTTTCAGAGAGGAGAAAGGAAAAGGATGAGCAGAGGAGCCTTTTCCACAGTGGTAGAGGAGGGTTCCTTTCTCAGGCACTTCCAAACACGTGCCCCATTCTGCAGCCTGGCGTGACATTTATAAATGGATTTTCTGAGTTCGTGACCTCTTTCAAAGCAAGTGCTGGATGCCTACACATTTTGTCCTGGCTCATCTGTGGACAGTGGGCACCTGTTGCACAGAAGGTTCTTCACCGAGGCCTCACCAGCAGGTAAATCTAAGCTTCTATCTGGATAAGAGAAGGTCTGGAGTAAAAAGGAACAGCCCTAGGTGAATCAGATAGAAACTTAGATGATATGCAGATAAGATCTTTGGGGTTTTTTTAATTATTATTATTTTCTGAACCTTCAAGCATGTTTATTCAAGTGATATTGTTAAAAGGGAGCTTGTAGAAAACCCAGTTAGGATTCCATAACTTTTAAGTGCCTCACATGGCCAGATGTCATTTTACTTTTGCCAAAATATGGAAAAAAGGAAGGCCAATAGCTTTGAAATTTAATTTTGAGTACATTTAATTAGATGGCAGTTCGATTTTCCTATAACCACACAGGTTTGGGGCAAAATTTTACAAAGCCAATATAACATGAAAGCATTACCCATTTCTTAAGGTGCAAAAGAATGCAGGAGAATTACCACCAGGTGTGTGTCTAAACTGTCATTTACAAAGTTAAGAGGAATCTGTGTATGAAGTTTTTTTGTTGACCATGGAAGTCAAAGGATTCACATGTACCAAAGTGTGTTTCTTAAACATACACAGAGCCTTTTCCATGTCAGTTCCAGAGGCTGCAGTCTGCAAGAGCAGTGTAAGGACTGGGGATGCTGTTGGGCTAGTGATTCCAAATCATACGCTGAAATTAGCTGAAATTTCTTCTAAATTTCAGAGGTTTTGCACACAGTGTGGGAGATTGGGCAGTGCTTAAGAGAACAGAGAACAAGGTAACACGAGATCTGTGAAAGAGCAAGAGGTGAGATTTGATTATCTGTTCATGGATCATTGTATTCTTACCACCTTGGTGATTTAGTACCATGCTCTCCTCCTCCTCCTCTCAGCTTCCCAGCATTCCCCAATAGCCAAAAGAAATACTCGGTTTGGTGCATGAAAATCTTGAAAGGACTTGGACTATATTCCTATTAGGGCAGAAAGAGGCTTTGGAAATCTGCTGTCATCCCATCAGCCCACAGAAACACTCCAAGATACCATATTCTGGGGGAGAGAATGGAAAGTATCTAGAGCACCAAATGTGGCAGCTGGAAACGATTTAAAAAAATCCACAAGATGGGTAGGCCAGTAATGTTATGAGGGGTAAGAGAGGCAGCTGGGAGATTTAAAAGGGAAGGCCTGAGAGCAGCTGAAAGATGCCAGCACTCTGTTAGCAAGAGTGTCTGAGAGCTAAGTGGCTGTGTGTGATGAGAAAACATGCCAAAATGATAAGAAAAACAGCTGGAGAAAAACAAAATTTCAAAGCCTCTGAAACAGGGATGGATATGCAAATTCTGCTAGCACTATTGAATGAGTAAATTAATGACTTTTTTTTTTTCCTCTCTGTTTTCATAAGTTCATCTTGTTTTCACAAATTACCTCTCTCTGCAGAATATGCAAGAGTCCTTTTCTGCTGCCTCCTCTCCTTGATCTTTTGGTTTTTGGTTGTTTCCTCCACAGAAAATAGGTATTTCTGAATAATACTGTTCATTTGTTAGTAGTCTCTTAAGCCAGTATTTTAACTGTTTATTTTTCTATTTCCTGACCTTATCAAGACTTTCCCTGCTTATCATTCTGAACGTGAAAACCCCTTGGTGGAATACCATTCTCTGTGAAGAAAACGCGCTGGTAGCAGTTGATTTTAATAGTTCCAAATCCCATTCTGGGTAGGACCTATAAGATTTAGATGGCTTTGTATTCCAGAGGGCTAGCTGGAGGAGTTGGCAGGCTTGAATGGTCTGATGAACAGTCTAGAATTTGGCAGGGTCTAAAGCAAGTTTGTAATAAGAACGTGGTGACTTTGGAAAGTAAACTATAAAAATGCACAGTGGGGCAGATTTTCAAGGCTTTATGCATTACAATTGCACCTGTACTTTTGCATGTATTTTATTATACATACAGCTTATAATTTACTTGCATCTGATCACATATTTGAATCTAGTCTGGGTGTGTGCATCAGTGATGTAAAAACATATGCCAATATCTGTATACAGTAGCATGTTCTTTACCTTTGAAATTGTGGCTCTGCTGTTTTTCAGCTGTGAAAGCAAGAGGGAGTATGTGTGTACTTTTTTTTTCCATAAATCATAAGGAACAAAGACCTTATGTGAAAAGAAGAGTAGAGGAAAAGATCTTAACAGATTCTGTCCCATCAAAAACCAAAATACAGCAACATGAAAAGAGCAAACATGCTGTCTAGCTTCTCTGAAGCTGTTTGCTAATGACCTCCAATGAACTAGAAAATGTTACAGAACGTAGTCTCAGCTTGAAGCCTGAGAGGAGAAAAAATAGCAGGCAGAGAGAAGGATGCAAAGAAAGTGAAAGAGAGAATGAAGATAGTCAATAATTATTTTCCAACAACAACAAAACACTAATCAGGCAGCAAATTTTTGATAGCTTTCATGCTGCCTGACCTACACTGTTATGTCCAGGCCAACAGGAAAAAGAGCAGCAGCAGCAGTTTTGGAGGGCATGAAAGTAGACTCACATAATAATAAAATAATAGAGCAAATTGAAAGGGGGGGAAGGTATAAAAATGCAAATTAAAATATATTAGATTGAGCATTGTATGAAAGACATCTGAATTATCATCACTTATTATTGGTGAAATATAACTCATTATGTAGCATATACTAAATATTTTAAATAATGAAAATCATAGGGTCAGGTCAAAAGATTTACAATCCATTCTGATAAAATACCAAATGAGACAGAGAGAGCTAGAACATTTGCCAGGGAAAGTTATGCATGTCTGGCATAGGGAAATATACTTGGAATGAGTGAGAAGAAATATTCATGGTGCAAATTAATTGTTTTTAAAGAAAGCATTTAAATTAACTTTTCAGATACCTGAAAGCCTTTGACTGTGTATTTTAAAAGAAGATCTTTTGTTTTGGAAACGCTTGACATTATATTCCCCTAACAGGAACAATTAACCAAAAGCATAAACTTACAAGAAATTTTACATATAAGATCAGTGTTGTACTTTTTATGCTTAAGTAAATTTCTCTCTTGGAGTAAGAAATTTCAGCTTCCCTTCCTCATTTTCTCCATGATTAGTTGCAGACTAGGCAATTTATTATTCTACATTCTGGTGTAAATATAGATGGCCTCTGTTTTTTTAAAAAAATGAGTTTATGAGAAATGAGTGCAGGTGCACTTATCTGAAAAGACGAGAGATAGTGGATTTGAGAAATAATGGGGGAGGCACTGTCCAACTGTTTTTTCAGTGCATTGCCTTTGGTAGTTAAAATAGCTCTGCCTTCTACATGTCTTGTTTTCCAGCCTGTAGATTAAGAAGATCTTTGCCAGTGGCTTTGCACCACCTTGTGACTTAGGAGAATTTCCCCCCAAGAAGGCTGTCCAGGTTCATGCAGCCGTAGCCCTTGAGAAAGAAGGAGGATTTCAGTTGCAGAAGGAAGAACGGTTTGTTCAGTTATATTCCTAATTAAAATGAGGCAGTGGTGGAGAGGCTGAATTTGCAGGACCTCCTACAGCAGGAGCGTGAGCCTGTAAATCCAGACAAGCTGCTGTGAAGTCTACAAACTAGAGATGCGCCTAGGTGGCTCCATTTAAATGGAGTGCAATACTTCAGTTTTGTAGTTGGCATGGTTCCCCCACATGCTGCTCTTTGAGTGGTCTTACTCTGTACTGTTTCTCAAAAAATCCAAGGTGGGGTGCTTTCTACCACTTCTCAAGAATGAGAACGGCATGAGAGATTTCACCACTGATAATTTTTTCAGACTCTGGGGAATAAGCTGAGCATCACTTTAATATTTTTTTCCTCTCCTCTCCTCTGTACCAAGTCATTATCAGAAAAGGACCCAAAGTTCATCACAAACACGAACATGTACCTACCTTTTTCTTCTTTCTAGCACATCACATTGAACAGCAGAATTATCCTTTCACTAAACACACACAGGTGTTGGAGTGTGTTCCCATACTACAAATTTCGGAGCAAGTCAATGCTCAGCAGAGCAAAGTGCTGTTTGGAGGGTTTACATGCAGCTTGCTCTGCTCAACAACAAGGCCTTTGTGAGTTGTTCTCTGGGGTAGCCAAATGGTCTTGCAAACACAGGTAATCCTCTAAATATCAGGATCTGAGAACAGTGCAGTAAAATAGCTATTTTCTTGAGATTATTACTGGTTTAGGAATTAAAAGTCAGTTAGTACCATTAAATCTTTTACCTGTATGACTGACAGAACCTGAGATTTTGCAGGTAATCCTGCTTGGATTTAATAACATCCCACTGAGAAACAATTTGTTTTTATGTTGGCATATTTATGACTTTGTCCTCAGGAATTACCAAATGGGCAATAACTACCCTCATTCTCAACCAGTTAAGACCTGGAAGATCTGATCTTAGTTTTTAAACTCCAAACAATCATACCATCCTCATAAGCAAATTAAATACCACAGTAAATGTCAAGAATCCATGAAAATCTTTTGAACATTTGCAAGTAATAGCACTTTCACCACCACTGAGCAGAGTGTACTTCTGACCCCTTTAGAGCAAACCTCTCTGGCCTCCAGCAATTCTCTCAGGGTATATTCATGCAGATCTTTCTTTTTCAGTGTGGGCCCTGGCTCTGGTCCCTGAGTATTGAGCTCATCTTGATTGTGCCCAAAGCTTGCTATTCTGTTCTTTCCGCAGCAACGGGCTGTAGCAGGTAGGAACCAAGCTGTCTTGCTGAAACAAAGTATCATTAATACAGTGCAGCCACATTTCAAATAAACCGTATCTTAAATGTAATAGAAGACAGAGTAGAGACAGTGCCTGCTTCTCCCTAATACTGCCATTCCCTGAGTTTAGGAAAGCCAGATTCCTTGAGGCTCCTCCACACGCTCTGTTTGTATCTCTGCCAACCTGTATTCTTAGAGAACTGCTGGCAAGCGCCACTGCCATTTTCGGGCTCAGACCAAGGCACTGCATAAGGTTTGCATTATATTGAAGACAAGATACAAGATCTTTGAAGCCAGCTTCATTCTTTGAAGTTCCAGTGGGCACCAAGACTTTCTTCCTCAGCAAGTCACTACAGTGCTGCTTTGTTTGCCCTTTGCCTAGCCTTTATTAAGCTAAACCAATGCATTCACACAGGAAAGCCTTTCAACTGTCGTGTGCCCTTCTCAGGCGCTCACTCAGCTGAGCTACTGCAGCCACGTCAGGGCCAGCTCCTTTCTGACACAAGCCCTCTGAAGGCTGATGGGCACACTTCTGTTTTCACACTTCTGTTTTCACACTCAGCTGCTGTTCCCAGAGTTTTACGTTAGATTCTGATTTCTTTTGGCAAGATCCCAGGTGTTGTTAGAGTAGACAGGAAAATTGCTGTTCTTGATAAGGTCAGAGGAAAACCCGTTTCAAGATACAGTAGTGTAAGTGGAACTAGTGACATTTACAGAAGAATAAAGCCTGGAGATCTTTGTACTCTCTCTTATGTGAAAAACAGTATAAATTATGATGGCACTCAGGTTAGTGAAAGGATGGACTTTACAGAAAATGAGCAAAGATTTTACTTGATAAAGTAGTTCACTAATGGAAAAAAGCCAATACTGATGAAAATCAGGAAAGAATAATGCATAAACTTGCATACTGTGATACCTAAGACTTGGGTTATGAAGACCACATTTTCCTTAAATAGTGTTCATAACATATATTCATGCCAAGGAATGCACACTACTCTATAACCATATATTGAAAAAGAAACCGTGCACATTCCTTATTGCACTAATGTGCTACTTACCATCTTCAAAGGCTAGGAAGGGAACATACTGGACAAAGAGAGCAGCCCACTTTTAAGGTTCTTTGTTGTGAAGAAATTATATTATAATTGAGACTGACCATCACTTAAAAAAGCTTTGGACATACCTTGGAAAAAAGCTTGTGCTTCAACTTGGTTATGCTTTTGTTGTTCTTCTGCCCATATTTACTTACCTGCAAAAAACATTCCCAAATCGTCTGACTATCCTCAGGGAAAACAACATTTGCCTCTAGACTTTCATTGTTTCTATCTTCATTCAGAAATATTACCAGTGAATGAATTGGGAGATTAATTCCAGCAGTTTGAACAAATAGCCAGGGAATCCCAATTTTTGGCAACAGTATGGCATCCACAGCCTTGAGCAAGTAATCAGTCCTCCCTTTGAAGTGGTTGGAAAATACACTGATGTGTTTCTGTTGAAAACCATTCAGTTGTAGTGGTTCTTGTCAGGAAAAAATCAGAACATTCTACTCTGGTACTTTCCAGAGTAGTGCAGGGTTATTTTATTTTTAAACAATTTATGATTTTTTAAAATAGTTTTTTTAAATGATCAAAACACAAAATGTTTAAAAAATTACCTGAATTTTTTCTGGGAGGGCATTTTGTTTACTGCAGTGTTTTAAGCTTTAGCTTATTTTTGTCATCACTATAAATCTGGACAAAAAAAAAAAAAACAGTAAAAGTTTCTCAGAGGGTGGCAAAATCCCTTTTCTGCAGTGCTGGATAAAAACGTGACCTGTTCTTCAAGTGTGTGGTAAAGATTGATTCACGTCCTTTGCAAGTGCAGTGACAAAACTCTTTTAACAGCTGAATGACAGATGATGGATTCACTGAGCTTTGCTTGTGATCTACTTCTGTCAGGTTTGGTATTTTGACATCTTTTGCTCTGGTTCAAATGGAATCGGTGAATTCAGAAGAAGGTGAGTTGTGGATAGGAAGAGCTCTTTTGTAAAGATTTTTCCAGATTTCATAAAGTTTGAGGTGAAAGACTGTGGGTTTTTCTTAATGTAACTGAAACATTTTACCCAGTTTAAGTAGGAAGTGAGTGGGCACCTGCAGAAGCCCTTGCCCTGTGTAGAAGTGGGGAGCACATCACCCACAATAGGCACATCTAGAAAGGGGAGAAGAAGTAGCAGGAGCACCTGTGAAGTCTGGTACAAAGATTAACACAAGGATACTGAGCTAAAGAGTATGTATATCTCAGAGACCTCCCACCAATTGATGTGGTTATCTGTCTCTTTTGACTTTTAGATGCTTGGTGATGAAACAGGCTTTGGTGGGTTCCTCCCTAATCTCAAACTGCTTATGTCAGAAATAATGATTGTGTAAGCTAGCCCAAATTCATGGCTTATCTCAGCAGAGTTGACACATGGCACTGGGAAACATTCCAGAGCTAATTTTCTTTACATTGAGAAAAGCTGATAATTGTTCTATGTGCACATCTGCATGTTTGAACACAGTCATAGTTGTAGTTTTCTCCTTACTCTTTGACACTAGGTCAAGCTTATTTTTTCTTATAATTTTAGACTGGGCTTTGGAGGAAAAAAAAGAATCTGCAAACAAACCCCCAAAGCCCAATCATTGGTCATAGTAAGCCTTTTGTAAATTCACACCTAACCATGCTATTTTCAAAGTCCTTAAAAATCTTTAGTTGCTGCTACTGTAAGGTGTTTTCTTGGTTTTGCTAAATTTAGTATATAACAATATAATGAATATGTTGCTTGGGATCCATATGCCTGATAATATGGTGGCATGAATGTGGTAAACTACCTTAAAAGAGCATTTCCCCATTGTTTTCAGGGATATACAAAGAACAGCTGGATGTAAACTTCTAGCATGCATCTTGTAATATAGTCTTGCTAACCAATAGGCTGCAATATGTACCCCTTATGGTAATATTAAATGTAGTGTGAGGCTGATTTTCCTTTTCTTGCATTATCCCATTCTTCCTACTGTATCCCATTCACAGCATTGTGTATTTTGGTGATAGTTACAAAGCCAAATTCCATCATAATCCTCAGTTGTTACTTGCTCATAAATTTTTCATTAAAAATTTCCTATGGGCCTGAGCTTTTTACAGTTAGGCTTTGCCCAGAGCCTGTTTTATTGATAGTTTGAGGAAGCATAACCTAATGGTTTGAAGTTCAAGCACACAGGAAAACAGAAAACAAAAGTTACATACTTTGCAATCTGAATACACTGCTTACATGTTTATACGAAAAACTTGGAAAATAAATTGAAATTGAACTGAAGACAATTCAAATCGTATGTGCAAGCTATTTAAAACTGAAACATAGGTTCAGAATAGAATGCTTTTTCTCACCAAGCTTTGAGCACAACTAGGGAATTGCTCAGTTTGAAATGGCTCAGCATCTGATGAACAAGACTAAGAGGTGCTTTGAATGGTTGCATCATGTTTTAATCCCAATATAGTCCTTTCCCATGTTTGAAAAATCCCATAAATATTAGATACAATGAACTCTAGTAATGCCAAGTTATATTCACTAGTTAATAGGAAAATACAAATATTAGGAAAAATTACAATTCTAGCAGCCAGCTTATCGGTGTAAACTTTCAAGGCATTACACCTTTTTTAATCTCCACATTCCTTAACGATGGTGTTCTTAGTTTCAACTTCTCCCTCCTTTCCTCCCTCTGCAAGGAACTCAGCACTTGTCACTTTTCAGTGTAAAATCTCTTTTGAAGGTTTTGGAAACACAACTGGAAATTGCATTGTGTGCAATTTCTTGCTGCTTACATATTTGCCATCTCTCAAGTAAAATGCTAACATTTCTGCTGAGTATTCACATATTTCACAATTAAGTGCTGCTATTTCTCAGTTATTTTATTTTGGTCCTGGTAATATGAACTATTTGCGTTTCAAGTATGTGAAGTGTTAGTGAGGTATATTTTATGTTTAGCTACTCATTTAGCAAAAATAAGAGTTAGGGTTTATGTTATATGCCCAAAGCTAGGTTTGCTAGTGGAACTTGCACATTTACATTTTTGCTGAGGTTATTTAATCTGTCAAGTTATAGAGCCAGCATGCAATTGACCTTTATAAACTGAATCATAAACTTTTATTCTGTTCCTGTTGTGGCTTACCACTGCACAGTCCCCCTCCACGGCAGCAAGCATTCCCCTTCATGCTCCACCCTGGGGTGTCTGTCACCTCCAGATGGAGGCAGGAGAAGGTCCCAGCACATTGACAGGAGTGTATATATATAGGGCAAAGATGCTTTCTTCATCCTATATCAAATAATAGGTTACCATGCCACACGGTTTCCCGAGCCATCTGTATCATCTGTCTTCCACTCAGAGGGACTTCTGGTTTTAATTTCTACTTGACACCATGTCCTGTAGGCAGACCCGTTCTGGGGCAGGGAAATGGGAGAAGAGAGCAGAAAATGGCATTTATTAACTGTTTCCTACTCACCTTCCTGCAGGGTGTTTACATGCTTCTTAGCAGAAAGAACACTACATTGCACTCTGCAAGGTTGCTGATCTTAAGGTCAGAGTGCAAAAGGCAGTTCAGCAACACTTCTCAGCAGCCAGGCTATAAGCACTCATTAAGAATAGAAAATGACAGCGTCAGCCTAGGATCTTAGTAAGTGTACCAGTTCTGGACAACTGAGTCTCATAATCCTCCATGGTGAAATGAAGTCTGACCCCAAGACCAGGAAAAGTCTTTTCTATCACTTCAATTTCACTTCTGCCCTCTTTTGCAGATGAAAAAGACCACTTTCGTGGATGAAAGAACAGCTCAAATTCTGCAGTCAAGCCTGTGCTTCTGCTGAAGTCACTGTAAGAGTGACAGCTGCAGTAACAAATTTCAATATGAAGATTATATGAACATCCCTCCCATTTCCCAAAGAATTGGGCAAGACTGTCATGCATTTCACACAAGCTTCTTTCAGGCATCAGGTAGCAACTGCTTTTGGTCATTAGTGGCTTGGACTGATACTAAAATGTTGAGTATTCCTAAAGATTGCAAATCCATCATCAGCTGGATCTGAGCAGCTACTTCAATGCTTCCCAGTTCAAGTACTATATGCAAAAAGGTGCCCTGGCCTTTAGGTTTTTAAGAACACCACTTTGTACTTATAGAAGGGATTAAAGGACAAAAGAAACTGCCAGGTGTGGAAGGGATTGATTCAGGGACCTCTTGAGGAATCTCAATCCATTTAAGTCCATGGGAGCAGATGGGCTGCACCCAAGGGTACTAAGCGAGCTGGCTGTTGTTATTGTGAGGCTGCTCACTATAATCTTTGAAAGGTCATGGCGATTGAGGAGGTCTTCCATGACTGGAGAAAGACAGATGATGCACCCATCTTCAGAAAGGGCAAGAAGGACAATGTGGGGAACTACAGAACAATCATAGAGTGAGAAATCTTGGAAGTAATTTCTGGGCACATGAAGGAGAAGGTGGTGATTGGGAATAGCCAGCATGGATTTACAAGGGTAAATCATGCCAGACCAACCTAACTGCCTCCTGTGATGAGATGACTTCATCTGTGGATGAGGGGAAAGCAGAGGATGTTGTCTACCTTGAGTTTAGCAAGGCTTTCCATGTAGTCTCCCACAGAATCCTTGTATCCAATTTCAGATGGTACTGTCTAGATAGGCAAAAAACTGACTGGATCACTGGTCAAAAGGGTTCATGCTCTGTCCAGAGGCTGGTTACAGTGGAGTTCCTCAGGGGTCTGTCCTGTCTGATATCTTTATCAATGACCTAGAGGGAGAGACAGGATGCAGTACTATTAGGTCTGAGGGCTAATGATAGTAAATGGAGGATGTAGTTATAGAATCATACTCATAGAATCATTTAGGTTGGAAAAGACCCTTAAGATCATTGAGTCCAACCGTTAACCTAACACTGCCAAGACCACCACTAAACCATGTCCCTAAGCACCACATCTACACATCTTTTAAATACCTCCAGGGATGGTGACTCAACCATCCATATAGTTGATATGCTCGAGATCAGGCCTGCCATTCAGAGGGATTGACACTGGCTAGAGGACTAGGACACCAGGAACCTCATGAAATTCAGTGAGGACAAATAGAGTCCTTAGTCCATCCGAGATAAACCCCCTGCATAGGCCAGGGCATGACTGGCTTGGTAGCAGCTCTGGTGAAAAGGACATGGGAGGCTTTGGGTAGGCTGGCAAACTCTGGCAGCAGTGAAAGTGCCTCAAACTGTATCAACAGGAGCAGAGATGGCAGATCAAGGGAATTATTTCATTTTACTTGGCACTCATTAGACCACAGCTGGCATAGTGGGTCCAGCCTTGACTCTCCCAGTATGTGAAAGCTGTTGATAGACTTGTATGACTCCATTGAAGGGCCAACAGGATGGCTGGGGGTTGAAGCATGAGACTTGTGAGGAGAGGCTGAGGCATTGGGGTTTGTTCAGCCTGCGGAAGAGAACAGCAATTTTCCAGTTCCTAGGAGGAGAAGATATGGCTGGTCTCTCTGCCAAAGAATGAGACACAAAGGTTATAAAGGAACAGGGGAGGCTCTGGCTAGATAGAAGGAAAAAAAAAAAAAAATGGACACTATGGGGATAATTAGGTAGTGGAATAGATTACCCAGAGGGGTCGTGCAGCCTCTACCTGGAGGATTTTAAGACCCGACTGGACAAAGCCATAAGCAACCTGGGACATCCCAAAATCCCTTCCACTCTGAATTATTTTGATAACTCTCAGGATGGATCTTCTCTGTAGAACTTCCTCCATGTAATACAGTTCATATCAGTCTACGTATTTAAAAGTTAGTGCGTATGCTGCTGGAAAATTACATAAAAGGTTGCCCCCCTCGTTTTAACTGAACAAGATCTAAGACAATTTGAGCAAAAACATCACTAGACGGGATGCAACAACATTTTTTTTATTGTCTTAATACGAGTGAATAGATTAAGAGATCTGAAATGTTGTAAAGCAATGTACATACTGAATAAATAATACGCACAGGAGAGTCATGTCCACATTATAACACTGGCTAGTATTCAGAATACTTAAAATAAATCCAGTGACATTGGATAAAGTCCATAAAAATGCTATCCTGTCTTCCCTTGTATGAAATTGTTCAAGTATAAAAAAATCCAATACAGTGTAAAATATCAAATTCCATTTCGGTCAAGAATAAAAATTGCAAGTATTGTAGTTTCACAGGACAATGTAAAGCAGCATTTCCTAGCAAAGGGAAAAATAGTCAGTCTACATACAGATGAGTGAGAGAATAGCACTAATGTATTTGAGAGGTCTACATGAAAAACTAGTAGAGGGAAAAAGAATGAACTAGCAATATTTTATGTAAAAACCTAAAAAAGTGTTAATTTAAGAGTACCCTCATACAGTGCACGTACTGAATTTAAATAAATCCAAGTCAACATCCTTAGTTAATTAGGTTAATATTTAATATGCTACATCTAAGCCTACTAAATAATTTATGCCATGAGATGAATACATAATTTTACAGTGTCACATCTAAAGTTGCTTTCTTTAGAGCGCAGCATAGTAAAACTTTCAAAATAAATATTTCTTTTTAAATAGCATAACAATTAAGGCACAGTATAAATCACATACCATTAACCCTTCAAGAACAGCAGTCTTGGTAACAAAAGTTGCCTTGTGTACTGTATGTTTGCTAATAAATATTTTAAATATAATCCTGAAATAGATATTAAAATTGTACAAATGGTTTCAGAAAAGAAAATTCCCTTAAAACAGTTCTTAAAGGTTTTAATTCATTAAGCTTCTTCCTGCCTTTATTCACAAGTTACGAATAGATGCAATAAATAGAAAGAGAAGGCTGTTGTAGTAAAGGGCTGATCCTATTTTAGAATCAGAATAGCTGACACCAGCAGTTAAAGTTTCCCAAAAGTGAAACAGGATGGGGCGAGGGATTAGGATGTGACAAGCTCATCACATGAGCACGAGTGATGTGTTCTGTCCAGAACTGTGTGTGTTATTGATTGTCTCTACAGCTGTTGCACCCCTTACTTCCACATCACTTGCTCCATAGTTCCACTCATCCAGAGGACAGAGAAGAAAATAACTTTGGTGCCTGTCCGCCATCTTACTAGCCGGCCATCTTCCTTGGGTTGTTCGATGCCCGTTAGTGAGACAGTGAGAAGATACTATCTCACGAAGACAACTTCTGAAAGCTAGAAAGGACAATCAGTGCTTTAAGCTCGTTTCCTCTTAAATGGATAAAGATTACATATTGCTGACTCAGTTTTTTCCCTGGTTCAAACTTTTCAAATACCATTTTCTTACTTATAAAAGGCAGTTTTGCTTCCCTGATACTCTAAAAAGTACACCTTTGCTTTTTTTGGTTCTTGTTTGTTTGAAAATATGAAGTCCCATTGCTACTCCTGCCACTCTTTCATGACAGTACAGTATTTTTTTTTTCCCATTTTCTTCTGGCTTGATACTTGAAACTAGACATGCCGCACTACCCCTCCCCTCTAACAACATTATTTGGATGCATACTGTATGAAGACAGTGGAATAAAAATCTTTAGTTTTGCAATAGCATCGCTTTCCTTAAAGCTCCTTAGTTAATATCAATTGTCTCTGATTAACTACTTATACTGGAAGGCTGAAAAGAGGAAGAGGAAGAAAGAGCTTCCTTCAGGAGTCCATCTGCTATTGCATACGGTCTGTCTGCAGCTGTTGGGGCTGGTACTGGCCAAAAGCGGCAGCGGCCGCAGCGGCCGTCCCAGGCGCTGCTGCGGTGATGGGCTGCTGCACCGCGTAGCCGTAGCCCCCCGCCGCCACGTACCCGGCGGCGGCAGCCGGCGAGGCAGCGTATGGGTACTGCTCGTAGGCGGCGGCGGCAGCGGCCGAGTACTGGGCATACGCAGCTCCGGTGTAATCAATGTAAGGCGTAGTGGAAGCAGCGGCTGCTGCGGGCTGAACGTGGGGAATTACCACTCCAGGCTGCACAAAAGCCTGTGGATAGACATAGTGAGCAGGGATCCTGTTGAAAGATGGGAGAGGGAGTTAGAGTTGGTACGCAAGTCAGCGCCTAAACGTCATATCCATACTCCGAACTAAAACAAACTCAATTTAGTTGTTGTTATGTGCATAGGGTTGCCACAATAACTAGACTCAATGGACCAATTATCAGTTCACTGGCCCGAAGAGATGCATCGCTCCAAAGCACAGCATTATAGCCAAGTTAAATAGGAGTGTTTAATGTTGCTTGAGGATATTATGTTTAATGCTATTAAAATCTTTAGAAGGACCAGGATTACTGATGTCAGTTTTAAGACAACTCTAAAGGAGTAAGCTTGATTATTCCATCTGGAAAATTGCAGTATTTGTTTTTCAAATCACCTGTAAGTCATTTTTATTACCCTGCTTCTCACTTAACTACTCAACTCTTAGTAAAATTATTTCCTGCAATACTTTTATTATTAGTAACTGAGCAGTTTGACAGCATCACTATAATGAGTTTGACAATAGCCAATAAGGCAACAAAATGGTTGAACCCTGACTTTATGTAAAGTCTTCTCGGGGAGGGGGGGGGGAGAGTGTATTGTGGCAACCCTACTTAAGTTGCTATGCAGACTCAGCACACATTAATTTCTCTGCAACCTCAGTCACCCTTATTAAAAATAAGAAAAAAAACAACACAGGCGACAAAGGAGTTTAAATAAAGTTCACAAGTGTGGTAAACACAGCAAGAATCACACTTTCCAAACGAACGATAGTGCAGCTCACTCCGTCACAAGAGGCCATTGAGGGGAAGCTACATAGATGCTATTAAAATCCATAACAGTGACTCCTAAGTACATGTGCATCACACTTTATAAAAGTTCATAAGGACACAAGGGTCAAACCTGTTTGATTATCAGGCCACTGATGTCCTGTTTTGTGCCAGCTTGTTTATTTCTATGCAAGACATACAGCATAGAGTTTTTTGGGAGGTGGGCATAGGATTAAGTCTAAATAGATCTGGTGCTTAACAAAAGCAAAAGAACAAGTTTACAGCTTAAGAAATAACCATTCTGAACAGATCAGTACACACACTTTCCCATCGTCTCCAAGTCACAAAACTTGCCTCCTTGGCTTGTTTACGTAGCCCTCCAGTTTTGAAAATTGGTCATATTGTTGTCTTAGCACACAAGTGTACATAAAATACAACTATGAGATGAACTTCTATCATATAATATTTTAAAAAATAATATACTCAATATAATTCTCATTTTACATTCATAACCCTCTCTTGCATCTGGATTTCCACAGAGAAGTCCTTCACATATGCAACTCCTTTCCAGTCAGTGAATCTTTATAAATCCATGAAAAACTGCTTGTGCAGATTTACTACTATTTCATACTGAACTTTACTTTTACAGACAACTCTAAAGACTGCACCAACCTTTTAGCGTGCTGTAAGCACAGATGCAAATTGCAATGGTTAAAACTGTCCTCTTTTCTCCAAATTCAAGATTTAATGGAAAGGGGTTTTTTTTGTTTGTTTCATTTTTAAAATAATTTCAAGATTTACTTAAGTGGTCAACAAGGAAACATTTCAGTCGGAAGGGACACTGTCAACTAGATTCATAACAAAACATAGTTTAAACTAAGTGATAGGATTAGTTTTCTAACAAACAGCCTCATTTTCTTTTTAAGAAAAAAAGAGCTCAGTTGATTGAATAGGAATATTAGCAGAGAGAAATGTTCAGTTGCCATGTTTAAGACATGAACACCACAATCATAAAAACCCAACATGTCAATGAAATTAATTTCCTACTGTGTGAAGGGAGAAATGGAAAAAAAAGTGACAAATAGGGACTGGGAAAGGAAAGAAAACATAAAACAAAACTGTAAGTTGGGTTTTTAACACTCACCTAATTTATGAAAGGATTAGCCAGAAGTGCATTTGAAGCATACTTAAGCTGGCTCTGTGCATTTAAGTACACATCATTACCTGAGCTCTCCATACAAAATGGATAAGCATAAACAAGCATTTTGTATTGGTAACCAGTCAAGTACAATCCTAATAAATATAACACCATGTTTTTTAAGTATTGAGGAAAGAGATATAAAACCAAATTTGAAGTCGCCGAGAGCCTCTTCTGCATCATTAAGAATCCATTTAACACCACATCAAAGGAATCTTTACATACAGCATTTATGAAAGAGAGTAATTCAAACAGAAGAGACAGTAAGCAAGCTTATCTAGCTGCTTGTGTTGACCTGAACTGATGTTACTAAGATTTTCTGAAGGCATTAGGACACTCGGCCATATCCTTGAAAAAGACAGAAAGATACATGTGCTCCCACTTAAACTCTTGTGGCTTGTTTTATTTAAGCCAAGAAACTAACAGGTGGTGAAGTTATGAAACATTATCTGTTTGCCACATCTTACCCTACAATAAACATAAACCCTGTGCAGGCTCCTCACCACCATGCCATTTCACACATGATGATTGACAGCATAAGCTGCAGTGGGGCTATTTTTGATCATCTGTCATGCTACAACTGTTTTGAGTCGAGTAAAATGGCTTTATATGGCCAAAGTAAATTTCTACCTACTGCAGAGGCCAGCACATGTAGATCTCAGCCATTCAGAACCCAACTGCTTTTAATGCTCTGCCAGGTCAAAAGCTGAAAAAGCAATTCCCAGTTACGCTGGATATGCTTAGTATCCTTAATTTTAATAAAAGCTGCTGCTTTACTTTTGAGAGTAAGAGTATGAGAATTATACATGGTTTAAGCTTTCTTTCCTGGCAGTACTTTTTATTTTGGAACGTATATTTACTGTTTTACACTTTTGCAATAAAGGAAAAGGGAAGTCACATTTAACTTTAGCAGTAACTGTAGCTTTGGGATATTCAAAACTGAATGACATACACTCCTTCCATATGCCTTAAGACCTTCATTGTTGTTATAACAGAAGACTTGTGTTTAACTAAGACCTGAAAAATAATCCTATAAGCAATAATAAAGTGAAAGCTAATTGTTTCAAAGGAAGGAAAGGACTTTCTAGACTAATGCAGAGAGCTGTGGCATACAGAAATTCAGTAGTAGTAGTACATCACTGACTCTCAAGATTAAATTCTTGTGAAAGTAGATATTTAACTTTGAACAAAATGTTTTGCTTTGGCCCTTGCATGGCATCGTCTGGTTTTGTAAGCATAATTAAAGAGTAGATTTTCACCAATGGACAGCTTTCCTTATAGCAGAAATAGGTTACATAAACATCGAGACATACAAGACCCTTAATATGCTTCCTTTTAAATTTGTGCCTGATACCATTAAGAGGACATTTAGTATTCTGCAGCTTAACTTCTGACTGTTGCGGCTTCATTCCCTCTTTCCAGATTATCCGTAGTCTAGTATTATACAAGTCTTTTGATCATAAACTCAAGAGAGGGCTTTTCCTTCTCTCTTAAGAAAGGCAGAATTGCCTAACTCTTGGAAGATAGTACCAAGCAGGTAGTATCAGCTAACTATTTGATAATGAACTTAATAACTTTGGATTTAGCTCTGGTCTTACTAAAAACAGTGGGAATGTTCTCATTTTGATCGAGGTACAAGTTTTAGATAGAAAATAAAGAGAAAAAAAATCTCTCCAACAGAAAAAGTCATATCCTACACCAATAGCTCTGTATAACCCCATATTTTCCCAGCAATATTAAAGTAAAAATTACATAAGCAAAATGAGAAAAGCTGTCTTAGGAGGCAATGTCATCTTCCCCCTCCATAAACTCCTATTGAATTGAGAGATAGTATTTTAATAAACAATCCTGAAAACAGAGCTGTATTGATAACCAGTCCTGCGATCAAACAGCTTTCTACGAAACGCACCAACAGTAAGATAGATGCTGAATGTAAAGAGCAGGGAGAAATGTTATTTGGTGGATGAATTTATCTCTGCAGCACTGAATAAAGAAAAATTCCCAGCATTTTAAATGCTTCATACATTGAAACTAATCTAGTTTCTGGCTCCCTCCACCACAATAATGTTGTACTTAATTCAGAATATTGTAGTTCTGCATCTTCTCAGTAAAAGTAATGTAACATAATCCAATTATTTTCATTTTCTTGTTTGATAGGTGGGGAACCATATCAAAATGCTGCTGACCATACCAGAATATGGCAGCACCTCACTAATTTGCACTCTGGTAGGAAAAAAAAAACCCACAAAACATTTGCAGCTTTTGTGTATTGATTAGCAGAGTATCGGTAGTGAATCACCACCATGACCCATTTGACGCAGCATATTAGTAACGTGTACTTTTAAAAAGTGCAACTGCACAGGAGGAAGAAAGGCTTTAAGGTGACCATATATTTCAGCGCAATCTATGTAACATCCTCCAAGAGTGAACTCTTCAATAAAAGTAGATTCAAGTAAGCACTGAAACAACCCCTCTTATTGTCAAGGAATATAGTGAACGAAGATGTTCATTCACCCTAATGAATGCTGTTCTTAATCTGAACTACGTTCTTTAGAAAAGGTACAAGTCATTGGAATTTTGAGGAGGAAGCAGGATTAGTAATCTCCTTTGTTTGCGCATAGTAAAAGAAAGGCAAAAGCCAAGGATTAAAAATGACCAATTTCATATATACATGACCCTGCGACCAACATTCCTTTTCTTCAGATTTATGTACATTGCATTAGAAATAAAACCTTATTCAGCCTGCTGGAAGAATTTCCCTGACCTAAACACAATTTACATGATCTATTGTTGGCTCTGGGTAAGGAAAGCAAGAAAGAGCCCTTCATTTGTGCAGTCCTTTAAGCAAGGGATTGCCACAGGTTCTCCTTTTCTGTTGTGCTCAGCAAATACTCAGTGTCTCCACAGCTGATCCCTGGGCAGTCCACTGGTTCCTCTTTGCAACAAGTGCTTTAACAGCTCTGGAGACAACACACTCCACCTCCTGCCTACCTTAGGGCAGGCATCATAAACTGATCGCTGCATTTACACTGTCATTTCCTCACACTTTGAAGAAGTCAAACAAAATACAGTAGAGAATAATCAGAAGAAGAAAAAAGGACAAAAAGTTTTCCACAACCTCCCCATGTGTCTCAGAAGAATCAACATTCTCTTTTAAAAGTACATAAAGTTTCTAGGAAAACTTTTTCCTACAGTTTTGAGGACAGGAACTGTTTCCTACCGTTTTTACAAATCAAACTACCAAGAAGCTATTGTTGCTTAATAACAGCTAGGTACAATATTCTAAGGCTATTCTAGTCAAATAAACAAAATACATGTGACGCATTTTCCCTACTTTATTGTTAGCTTACTCATTAATTAGCAAAATGCATTATTTTGCAATGAGTTTCTCAGTCAGTGTGCATTAGTGAAGTGACACTGTATGGAAAGTAAAGCAGACTTCACCTCCTAATTATAGGCCTATAAGAAGCAAGAGTTAGATCTTCTTAGGAATAGTATACTCAAGTAAAGGAGAAATGCGCTACATATTAAAGACAGATTGAAGAAAAAAACCCTCAAATTAGAAAGCCCAAATGGACGCACATTGTTAATAAGGAGCTCCACACCCCTCCCAAGAACAAACCCCCCCCAAATTATGAACATGCAAGCAATACGCTGATTTACTTAAAAATCAAGAAGTCACACAATTTAGCACTCACTACAAAATATGGTTAAAAAAGTCACAGGCTACAGCTTGAAAGCAAGGAAAAAAAAAAAAGGCCCTTTGCTCCCCATGGCAAAGTCACTCCTCAACAACAAAAACAAAATTAAAAAGACCCCCCCAAAAAACTTTCACTACAGCTCTTTCAATTAAATAAAAGCACACAGTTTAGCTATCAACACCACTTCATTACTGTAATAAATAAATAAAAAAAAGCACACGGAGGTCTATTGACTATATGAAAAAAACATACATGCATCGTTAATCACCATTTTAGCTTGTTTGTGTTTGAGTCTACTGGTTACAGAGTTTAATTCCAAACAGAACTATTCCACCTCTTATCATCATATCCTTCTGATCAGTTATCTTAACTGTAAACGATCCCTGTCAGATTAGAAAGAGATAAATAACATTGAGTCAAGCTGAAAAAAGAGAAATGGGGCACAGCAATCTTGCATCAAGTCATACCTCCTTGTTTTACCATAGGGTCATACGGGACTGGACTGCTTAGGTGGAAGGGACACATCCCACACAACTTGACTCAGCTGCAGCATTTAGAACATGACCGACAAGGTGAGCACATTTACGGGTATGCATTTATAAGTCTGAGAACTTCAGCATTGCTGGTGAGTTTATAAGGCTGCTACTGCAAGAGGCCTTCAAGGATCATACTTTTTCTTTCCTTTTTTTAAAAAAAAAAAAAAAAAAAAAAGACTTTTCCTCCCCTATTTGAGGTCCCATTGAACAGACTTACCCAAAAGGCCTCTGTATGAGAGCTGGATGAAGCTGCTGGACACCAAAGGCAAAACCTACCAACAAAAACACATCACATTCTCTGTATGGGTGTTCTTTTGACCACTTATTTATGCTATATATACGGACGCGCACGAACGCAGAGTAACAGCTTCCACTAACAACCTCTGAAAGGCTGCAGAACCACAAATTAGAAAGCAAAATATATCAATCCATATATACACACACACACGCATACAGAACTTAAAACAGTAAAGCACATGCTTTCCTAGAGATGTTTAGAAGAATGGCTTTTTCTAAACAACAAGCACAAGGTTTTCATTCACATTTTATTTTGTGCTCCATTCTGGTCCCTCACCTTAGCCTCTGAAGGGTTATATGATACTTTCTATTCATCAGTGTATTTGTGTACTTTCTGCAGGCTTAAATTCGAGCCATCTCTACTCGTGAGGACTTAGCATGGGGGTCGAATCCTACCTTCATTTCTGTTCAAGCGCCCAAGCATAAACCCCTTCTTTCCTTGGTGGGGACTTAATTACTCACACAAGTGTTCCTCAGGCTTAGCACACGGGAATTCAGAGCAGCCTCCTTTAGAGCACAAAGGTGCACACACTCTGCGCCCCTGTCTCCCTTGCTGCAAAGCAGCAGTTTGGGAAGTGGCTAGGGCATGAGATTGGCTCAGACGCGGTCTTAGGAAGAGCCGTTTCATTTTAAAATCTGCATAATAGCTCCTGTTTGTTTGAGGAGTTCGCATTAAGATACTGTTTGTATTAATAAGACCGCACACATTGGAAGCGATTCATTCCGAGGCCAATCTTTCCCTGCAACGATACTCTAAATGGTCAGCGCCACCACGTTCCCAGCAGTAGGAATAACCAGTGAAGTGTCTGAGCTGTGGAAGTCTTCCTGGGGAACTGCAGATATTTCATCTCTGATTGCTTTTGGCTTTTAAATAAGGCACATGTCCAAAACAGCCAGAAAGTTACTACAGGCTGCATTTAAAAAAATCAAAACCAAAGCACACCCAAACACTGAGCGTACTTCAGGGAAGTGCCGGCCAGCACTACCTTTTCTAAAGTTTTACTCTCTTCAAAAACCTGAGGTACAGAGAGAAAAGCCGTTCAGGGCCGCTTCCTCACCTGGCTGCATTATCCGCGGCTTGGCACCCAGGTACGCCAGGTTCACGTTGGCTTTCCTGCCATCGATGATGGGGTTGGGGTCTTTACAAGCCCGTTCCGCAGCAGCTCTGTCAGCCATGGTGACCTTAACGGGCGATGCTGCGCATTAGAGCCCTTTCCGCGGGAGAAGGAGAAGCCTCTCGCCCAGGACAGCCAC
The DNA here is from genome assembly GCF_035582795.1 of Mycteria americana. Classification (NCBI taxonomy): domain Eukaryota; kingdom Metazoa; phylum Chordata; class Aves; order Ciconiiformes; family Ciconiidae; genus Mycteria; species Mycteria americana. The sequence continues at coordinate 76,750,630 of NC_134366.1, read as the reverse complement.
CCAGCTGCTCCCCGGGCGGCGCGGGGGGACAGCCGGGGCGGCGAGGGGCCCCCGCCCGCCGGCCGAGCGGAACGCAGCGTCCCGGCGGCCGCGCCGGCAGCGGGGCTCCGGGAGCCGCGGCCGGCGCAGGGCGGAGGGCGCGGAGCGGGCTCCGCCGCCGGCAGATAACCCCGGCGCGGCCGTATCAGAGAGCAACAGGCGCTGGCGGCGCTGCGAGAAATGAGGCAATTCCCCCCCACCCCAGCTCCGTTTTCAGTAATCCCCCTCCGCCCCAGCTCACCGGCAGGGAGAGGGAAAAAAAAAAAAAAAAAAAGGAGAAAAAGCAAAAAGCCGAACTGCCCGACACCTCCTCCCGTCCCCTGAGCCACCCGGCTCCTTGCAGCGACCCCCGCAGAAGTTTCTCCGCGATGCCCACGCAGCCGCCCGCCTGCCCCCTCCCCGCCCTGCCCCGCGCCCCGGCACTTACAAAGCCGTATCCCCGGGACTTGCCCGTCTGCCGGTCGGTGATGACCACCGCCTCCTCGATGTCGCCGAAGACCTCGAAGTACTTGCGCAGGCTGGAGTCGGTGGTGTGGTAGGGCAAGCCCCCGACGAAGATCTTGGTGTAGGTGGTGTCCTTCTGCGTCGTGTGCATCTTCCGCCCGGCCCTGCGCGCCGCGCCGCGCTCTGCACCCACGCGTGGCCGCCGGGGCGTGCGGGTCCTGGGCGGCGAGACCCGCTTCCAGAGTCAGCCCCGCTCTTTTTTGCTTTTCGATTTTTTTTTTTCTCTTCTCTGCCCCCCCGTCTTCCCCCCGCCACCCAGTTACAATGCAATTCCCTTTTGCCGTTGCAAACCCAGCTTCCTCCTCCCTCACGAGCGGAGCCCCGCAGCCTCCGGAGGTTTCGAGGTAGGTACCGGCAAAAGGAGGAGAGGAGGCCGGGCAGCAGCCAGCCTGGCGGCCGTAGCGCTGGAAACGAGCAGAAGCAGCAGCTGGAAGAGGAGCGCAGGGCCCGGGCGCTAACAACTGAGTGGCCTCCCCCCCCTAAAAGCCACCGGGTCGGGCACTCTCGGTTCCTCCTCCTCCTCGCAGGGGCGGGGACGGCGGCGGGGCGGACCCCGCGCTCGGCCGCGGCCCAGCCGGGGCTGACACACAGCTGTTGGCACCAGCTGGATGCCCCCCCGTGCGGCGGGAGCCGGCCCTCGGAGCCGTCAGGCAAAGGGGCTGCTTCAGAAGGGCCCCGCGGGGAGGCTCGGTGCCCTCCGAGGCAGGTTTGCCCCGGGCTTGTGCAAATACGAAGTGCCGGAGGCAGGGTCTGGTGGGGACACCGCTGCCCGGCCAGCCCGGGAGCCCGCGGGCAGAGCCGGCTCACTGGGAGCTGGCGGTCCTCAGGTGTTTCGATCCCTCCCCGCAGGCTTGTGGTGAAACCCCTGCCACCCTCACTTACCTCTCTCCCCAGGCTAGCAAAGCTATGGTGCCGCAGCAGTTCCATTATTATTGTTGTGGTGGTGGTGATGGTTGTTGTGGTTCTTGTCATTGGGTTGGACAGAGGATGAAAAAAAATGGTAAAGCTGCTTGCCTGGTTTTTCTCTTCTCTTGCTGCCTCTGCCCTGTGCTGGGACTGGGAAGGATGCAGAGGAACAAAAAGAAAGGAACGTCTGTGTGACATGGAGAGGCAGAGGACTGTGGGAGTTGGGGGGAAGGGAGACTCACAGGGAGACAGGAAGGATGCGAGGAAGGTTTAAGATTGGGGAAAACATGTGTGCACATGTGTATAGACTTCTAAACCATTCCCTTGTGGTTCCAAAGTCTTGATAAGTACTCGTGTCTCTTTTTCCTCTTTCTCCGACTTCCTCTGTCTGTTAGACTTTCTCCTGTGAAGTCCCTTTCTACCTTAGAAAAAAGAGCAATGCATCAGTTGCAGGAGGGACTTTCACAAAGCTCTTCAGCCCCTCCAGTACCAAGCGTTAACCATAAAGACAACACTTAGCCCTAAACTTAGGCCCTGCTTGCCCCATATCTAACCTTGGCCCCATTTGATTTTTTCAGCAGTCATTGTCCTAGTTCTAATGGCCTGCACAATACTAGGCCATGCTGTCACTAAACCCTACTTGATCCTTCAGACTCTCCAGATTAAATCATTTGGTTTAATATGTTAGGACTAACTCAGGTTGAAGCTTAGCAACCCTAGCAGGATCCAGATGTAAATGTTGCTTTTCAGCTCGAGCTATGACAAGCCCTTAACCTTGGCCTGAATCCAGTTAGGCCAGCTAACTGCCCCAAAATTTCTCCCAGCATGGCTCTCATGTTGGTCTGGAATATTGTGTTAAACCTGACACTCGAGCCGCTTCTGTTCCAAGGGCTAATCATAACCTTAAACTCTGGCCCAGTGACCTGAACTTAAATACTAGCCCAACTAAAGGTGTCAGCGCTCAGGAGAGCACTGCAGCACACAAACCGCTTAGGAATACATTTAACTTCTCAGCCCCTTGTGGACCTGAAACATGAACTTCACCTAAAACCAAACATAGCCCATCCCATCACATTTCCTTTGCCTTGCTGTGTCCAGCACTCCTGCGTGTCTTGTGGCACCTGCAGGAACGGTGAATTAGCCTAGTTTTGCAGTCATTACACAAACTCCTGTATGAACACCAGAAAAGTAATACTTGGCTATCCCAGAACTAATTGCAGGTGTATTTAGGAGTTTACCTCTTTCAGCCCAAGTGGAAGATTGATGACTTTGACAGACCCATATCCAAAACCTAGCCTTTTAGTCTAACAGCAACAGCAGGTATTCCAGATCCAGAAACAAAACCTAACTTTCCACATCTATGTCCCAACAAAGGACAAACTTCTTGCATTTAGATAGGATTCATCAGGCAGCCCTTGCTCTAGTCTGAGTCCTTCTGTCACAAATCCAAACACAACCACAATACCCTCATTAACCTGAGGTCCAGGATGCATTTCTTAATAAAAAAACCCCACAGTTTATTTCTGTCAAATGTCCCTAATCTGCTTACTATTTTTGCAGCATTTACAGGTTCATGTAATGGACAAGCCTTTTCTGGTCCTTCTTTCCTAAGGCACAAACCTGATTCCAGCCAAAAGTAGCCTTAAACTAAGAAAGGTAGCCCCCACAGCAATAGACCTAACTTGTACTACCTTCATGCTACAGGCCTACAGACCCTACAAGAACTGAAAATATATCTTCAGCCCAAATTGTTGCCCATTAGATTTTTCTGTGTGCCAAACCTCATCCTATTTCAGCCTACAGGATTCACACATAATATCAGCAGTCCTTGCCCTTTTCCTAACCTTAAACTGAACCATAATTGTCATCAGTACCACGGCCATTGCAAAACCCAGTGGTCCTGGGACCACAATTCTGTAATCTCATTTCTCTCACACCCTAGTCCCAATCTTCAACCTAACCATCGTTTAAAGTTAAAAGAGGTGATGCTGCTGTCCTGTGAGTATCCTGCGCAACCTCACTAGTCCTGTCCTCCTTGTTTGATATTCCCTAGAGGATTAAGATGGTCACACAACTCTCCATCCAGTTCTCTCTCAGACCTTAGCTCTGTCCCTAATTCAAACACTGACTATAGCCTTAACACCAGAATTGTTACTGCTATGATCCAACGCATGTACAGTACAGTTTTCATCCTACTCTGGCAGGCTAACACATCCTCTTTTCTCAAATCAGAAGTGACCCTGGCCATTAATGGATCAAAATATATCCTGTAAGCTATGCTACGACCATTCTACTAGTGTATTAGCATCCTCAATTCCAGATGGCAATCCCAATGAAATTCAGGAATAAATACAGTTCTCCAGCCCATTCTTTCCTCTAACCCAACTGTATCACTAACACTAACACTATCACAAGAAGAGAACCCCTACTATTGAGGGGTAACCCCTCAAAACTCAGTTTTACCTTTCATCCCTGCCAGCATCAGACCTCTTCCTACTTTGGTGGTCTGGACAGAATCTGGGGTACAATTTTCCAGCCTTAGGATTCCTCAGGAATCCTAACCTAAATCCCAGAGAGGTGATACCTTGCCATTCTGCAACTAACTCTAGTCCATTCAGTCCATGTTCAACACAAGCCTTTATTTTTGTGTGGCACACCTTATGAAAAACAAACGCAGGCCTCCAGCTCTTGGATGGATGATCTTTACTGTCTTATGACCAAACTGGGACTGATTTGGTGCTACCAGCACCAATCTATATATTACTTCAGCAGCCCTTGGAAATAAAAATATTTTCCAACTGTTTCTGAGTCTTAATCATCACTTTAACTGTAGGTTTATCCAAAGAGAGGTGACCTCTATCATATGGATATGAATTAAAGACCATTTGAACACTTTAGTATTCAGGAATATATTGTATACTTCTCTCCTAAACGGTATGTTAACTCCAGATTTTAGGCTAGTCTTAATCCAAAGGAGGTGACCACCAAAAAACACCTCAGGAGGGTAGTTTTTTCAGATGACATCCATTTTGGATATGTTCTGGCCTGATTAGGGCTTGTGTCTTTGTGCTAGGGCTAGGGTTCAGTACAGTGAAGCTTGAGGAGCAAGGTTCATCTACAGAACCTGTAGGTACCACAGGAAACTGATGAAGCTAGATGAATCCTGAGATGAGGATGATACTAGAGTTAGCTGTTGGTTGGATGGTGTTTACCTGGCTATGTTGGATGTATGACTAAGTTTGCAGTCAGACTAATGGGTTTGAAGATTTAAAGGCATGGACTGTACAGTATCTATTGTGCTGCAGGGAGGTTGATGGGCAACTTCACCAATGTCATTATCCCAATTGCTTGAGGTAATATGTATTTTGTGTTTTGGGATGGGTCAGCAGGATGATTTACTGCTAGGGATCTGGTTGTGGCTTTGGAATGCAAGTGTGGAAGAAACACATTTATTCCTATATCCTGCAAATTTTGCAGTAGTGATGCCACTGGTGAAAGCGTGACAATTCAGCCAAGCAGTGAGAACACGTGGAAAGAGGGATGTATTAGTAGCGCATTCCTGGGAGAGATGTGAAACTGGGGTTCCCAAACCCATAAAGAGATTTGGAAATTGAACCTGGGTCACCCATGTTCTGGTAGGTACCAGAAACAGTAGACTACTGTAAAACCTGAGAGAAGGATCGGTCCTGTAGGTGGCTATTTTGGCATTTTCGGAATCTCAGTTTTGAATCAAAGTATAATGTAGGCACCTAGGTACTGCTGCACTCTTTATATCGCTGTGAGTCTCTCCCAGGTATGTAGGTATTGTTGCTGAAGGCTGTTGTAGATGACAATTACCTTCTATGTAATTTTAATGGTTTTAAAAAATATATCTGAAGCTATACATTAAAAAGTGGTCTAATGTTTCTCTTGGAACCTAGTAACATGACTTAACGGGAGTAAGCCCCAAAAGCTATCAGTTACAATTAATTGTTTTTACTCAGAGATTTTGTGATTTTGCTGTCAAGGTAAGATAGAATAGACAACTTGCCAGCTTACCAAATGTTACCACTCACTGGTATCAGCGTAACTGTAATATCATGCTTTTATTTATTTATGAGCACCATATGCCTGTCATGTCAGAAACCAGTGGATGTTATGTGTTCATTCATTAGGTTTCTGAAAACAACAAAGAACCCTGATTATATTGCACACCAGTCATTCTTGCTAGTGCTTTATTTCAGTAAATAATAGTGGTCTTCAGAACATTCAGTACACTGTCAAATAAATGCAGTTGGAATTTCTCTATATATTTACATATACATACACACACATTTTATTTGCTAACACTATTATTAGAATGCCTAGGGCCTAAAACTCCATGATTTTTAGGTAGGGCTAAAAGTAAGAGTAATTATTTTTCTGTTAACCTAGTAAGACCATCAGTTTGGTCAGTGAGATTTAATTTCTGCTGAAGTTCCATAATGCCATAGCTCCGTCAAAGCATTCGGCTAATAACATTAGGCATGGCTTTGTCTGCTAATCTGTGCACTTCCACCAACCACATCGCATTACAGAGAGGAGCAGAATGTCTAACCTCTGCTCTGCTTAGTGTATGTTACAAGGGCAATAGTGTGACTTTGTCTGGGGAAGCATAAAGTATAGTAGTAAGTAGTACACTCATGTTCTTAAACAGATCACAGTGTGAGAAACTTAGAAACCTCATCATCTTCTCAGTCTTCTTGCTGATGTACAATCTTTATCTATGATTCGTTCTTGAATTGTCAATTTCTGCTAAAAATTTCCTAACCAGGGAAGCTTCCACCACCTCTCTTCTGATAGTGTGTCCCCATTATAACAGACTTCATCATAGGATTTTTTTTTCCCCTGAAACCTATTAATCTTACTGTTTTCCAAAGTCCCTTTTGCTATAGTATCTGAGTGCTAATCCGCATGATCTTCAACTATTGTAACCTCCTTATTTCCAATTAAATCACCAAATATAGAATACCAAGGGTCGTTTCTCGGTATTTATTTCCCTGGTATTTATTTTTCCCTGTTCATCTTTGAAACTCAGTAAGTTGAGTCTAAGCTGCTGTCCTGTGAGTATCCTGCGCAACCTCACTAGTCCTGTCCTCCTTGTTTGATATTCCCTAGAGGATTAAGATGGTCACACAACTCTCCATCCAGTTCTCTCTCAGACCTTAGCTCTGTCCCTAACTCAAACACTGACTATAGCCTTAACACCAGAATTGTTACTGCTATGATCCAACGCATGTACAGTACAGTTTTCATCCTACTCTGGCAGGCTAACACATCCTCTTTTCTCAAACCAGAAGTGACCCTGGCCATTAATGGATCAAAATATATCCTGTAAGCTATGCTACAACCATTCTACTAGTGTATTAGCATCCTCAATTCCAGATGGCAATCCCAATGAAATTCAGGAGTAAATACAGTTCTCCAGCCCATTCTTTCCTCTAACCCAACTGTATCACTAACACTAACACTATCACAAGAAGAGAACCCCTACTATTGAGGGGTAACCCCTCAAAACTCAGTTTTACCTTTCATCCCTGCCAGCATCAGACCTCTTCCTACTTTGGTGGTCCGGACAGAATCTGGGGTACAATTTTCCAGCCTTAGGATTCCTCAGGAATCCTAACCTAAATCCCAGAGAGGTGATACCTTGCCATTCTGCAACTAACTCTAGTCCATTCAGTCCATTTTCAACACTAGCCTTTATTTTTGCGTGGCACGCCCTATGAAAAACAAACGCAGGCCTCCAGCTCTTGGATGGATGATCTTTACTATCTTACGACCAAATTGGGACTGGTTTGGTGCTTCTGGGTGCTTCCCATGGGTCATTTCTCATGGGAATATTCTTCCCTTTAAAGGGCAGTGGAGGAGGTGACACAGAATTTCAGTGATTCAGCAAACAAAATTCAAAGCTTGTGAAACTGTGAGTGCAAGACTTATTGCCTATATATAGGAAAGTAATAGGCATGTCAGGTGAAGCAGGGGTGAGTGATAAGTGTACCCAGAAGGTCAAATGCATTCATAAAGGTTACAATGAGCACATGATGTTGGTAGGGGAACACATGGAAAGGAGTGGTAGAAAAAAAAAACAAGGGAAAGGGTTTATGAATACCAAATCATGAGTGCTATACTGAATAGTACTTCCCAGTGCTAGAACAGGTCAGAAGATAGAATGAGGCTAGCGCCTGGCATGAACTGAAGTTGTCGTATGATGCTGTAATGGAGGGAGCGCTGACACCAGAGGCTGAACCTGCAAAATCACAAAGCTCCTACACCCGCCATGTGACGCACTGAGAGTTAGGAGAACAATGATTCTTAATGTTGACAACAAGCGAGGCAGTTGTGCAGGGGAAGGAATAAACGTGGATTTGCAGACTAGCTGAAGCTTAGAAATGGGAGTGTGAAACACCAGACTCTCATACTTAACCTGTCCTGGTCACAGGCAACTAAGAGGCAGACATCTAACAAATCTGCAAAATCCCATTGATGTTGATTTGTGTGGTGTAATAGCTGGATGACTCTATGCTAAGCACACTCCTGTGCATCTTTAAAATGTTGTACACCCACCCCCATCGTGATACCTGATGGGAAAACCAGTGCTCAGAGCTGCCTGCTGAGCCATATGCATGTAGCCTGGACTGATACAAACTCATCGTTTGCTTGTATTTTGTATGCAAAACAAGAAGTCCTGGTACAAAGAATATTGTTGAGAAAAAATTCTTAGCCAGTCTAAATTGGTGGAGCGCTGCTAAAAGCAAAGAAACGATACCAAATTACATCAGGTTACATCTGGCCTTCAGTCAATGTAAGCAGGAAAAAAAGAAACAGAAATACGGGGATGCTGGTGAAAGACAGAGCCACTAAACCTTAGTCAGTTATTATTACAAGGGATTAAACTGACAGTCAACAAGCTGCATGCTAGACATTAGCCTCATAGAACAGTGCACATCTGTTAGTAGAAGTAGGTTAGTAGAAAAGAAAAAAAGTGTGGACAGAAATGCAGAAAATAACTCATTCAAACACGCTTCAGCTCCTCCTGTTCTTAGGCCATGCTGGAGGAATGCTACTGGGGAAAGTCCTTAGTAAGCAACTAATTACCTATCACAGGAATACCCTAGTACTGCAGCTCTGGATTCAGGAATTGCCTTCTCTGTGGCCTCGTGCACTCTCAGCACTCCAGAGGAGCGACTTGCACTTTCCTGTCAGAGAGCTGAAAGGCTCTAATTTATGGCCAGGAGATACCACATCCTCATTTGCCAAGTTCAGCCCAAGGCTTTCTTTTTTAAAGGACTTAGGTCTTCTTGCATTGCTTGTAGTGGAGAAACTGAGTTTTTAAGCAACTTGGCTTTCATCTAACCGCTGAAGCAATTAAAACAGAGTCCAAAATGTTCCCTTGCCTACTTTTCATTAAGAGAAAAAGGGAGGTTTCAGTGTTCCTCAGTCCTCACCCAGGGACATGTCAGCATGAGCAGAGAAAGAAAGGGAGAACTACTCCACAGAACTGTCCTCTCCTTTCCCTTGAAAGTACCTGGGGCATGAAGGCAAGTAGAGGAAGAGAGGATGGATTGAATTTGTGCTCTGTGTTCTTCACCCGGCGTCTTTTGCTACAGCCGTGGAGGAGTCCTTCATGTTGTGACTCAGACACTCAGCCTAGAGCTTGAGCTTCCTTTGCAAGTGCTGGAAGAGAGCATTTAGGAGGGAAGATGGACTTTAGCCAGAGGTCATGCCATTTACATGCCGTCCTCTCTCAGGATAGACAGTATATTGCCAGTCTCACCCATAATATGCTGGTGAGTTCTGTTGTAGGAGTATGTAGCTTGTTTACTAGTTCAACTATGTTTTCTGATTCAAAGATATTGTATGTTGCTGTCAAGTATTTTTAGTCTGAGCTTCTTAATATCCAGTTTACTTTGCAGTCTTGGTTTCTTCAACTAAAAATAGCTCCAAGACAACAATAGCTTTTAGGTGGTTCCACTTTTTGGATTAGACATGATTTGTTAAAAAAAGTAGCAACATGTGATGGTAGTTTGGTGCCTTCATTCCAGAAGGATCTTGGAGAGATTCACTAGCCTGCACTGCGTCTCACCACCTGCTGCTGTGGTACAGCTAGCTCTCCACTGTGACACAGCATTCCTCTTCTTCAAGGACTGCCAGAGCAGATTATCTTTTCTGGTTCAGAGAGATTTTTTCTGGCTGGGATTTTTTTCTTTTTTTGGTAGGTAGAATGAGCTAGGTTAGAGTTTGGCCTGAACACTAAAGTGAAACAAACTTCCAGCTGAGAAAGATCATGGAGGCTTCCTTCGCACCCCTCCAAAAGGTCAGGATCTCTGTAGTACGTTCTCTTGGTAAGGTGACACCTGCAGGTATACAGCACTTCTCCCATCTTCCTGCGATATCTGAACAGAAGTGACTCAGAAGGGAGGAGCTCTGCCTGCACTGAATCACCATTGCTTTCTATATTTATCCTACAAATTTAAAAGTCAAATTCTGTCAAAAATTCCGTTTAACCTGTAAGATCCTAGCCCTGAGGGCTACAGCTTCAAAACAATGCAGCAGGTTGTGGGGGGTTTTTTGTTTGTTTTGCAGTGCAAGTGGAAATTTGAGCATGTTACCGCTTGAGCAGTGGGAGTTTCGTCAGTATAGCATCTACGCACTCATTGCTGCAACCCAATAAGGTAACGTGAGGTTTTTAAGCATTCTTATAGACTTTATTGTCCTCGGCTGAGAAAGACATGACTTTTGCCTTTAAAAAGAAGTAAAAAAAACCCCTTCTGACTTTGTCATGAGAATAAAAATACCGCTGTTTGGCTGGTTTGTGATGTTTGTCCCTTAGTCTTAAGTTTCACAGTTCATCTAAGGTGTGAGGTTATGAAGTAGGGCACAGAAAACGTGTCATGCTCTAATGCCTCCATTTTCACCTCTGGAAAGGACCGTTGCTAAGACGCTACAGCTGTGAGTATGTTAACAGTGCTGCAGAAAAGATATCACATTGCCCTTTGGTTAGCCGTGTACAAGGATCAAATAGAATTTAATTCCACCAAAGAATTCTCATGGCTTTGAAAAATGGACTGGGTCAACATGAAGCAATTAAAATTTTGTATTAATTGCGTATAAGGCTCAAGTATAGTGCTTGGATTTTCTAAGACATAAAATGTAGATTGTCTCTTCAGTCCTAAGATAAGCATCCTGCCTACCCAATTAGCATTTGTCAAGGTTTGTTAATTTTCACTGAGGTTTACCAATTCATTACTTTTTAAAATTAGAGTCTGAGAAATAATTTTTTGACATTTGATCATTTTACCAAGATCTGTTAAGGGGTTTAGCAAGGTCAGGTAAGCAAGAATCAGTCCACTTGCTGACCTGATCTTGCGCATTGCCTTCCCACTGGGAACTGCAAGTACGTTGCAGTGCACTGCCTCCCTAGGGAATTTGGAAAAAGGTAAGAAATATTGGATCTGCTGCAGGAAGTGTGTCTGTGACCTTGGTGAGGTCTGTGCAAAACTGACTTGCTGTCTGATCTCTACATATTCTGCCATTTGAATAAGCCTGGACTAGGCAGGATTGCCTCACTTCAAAGCACAATAGTAATTTAGGGGCCTAGAATGCAATATCATTAAGTCAGAATTATGAGAAGAAATTGGATTCCTGCACATTGATAAACAGGATTTTGCTATACTGGTTTGCTAGCTACTGTCATACACAGGCTGTCATGCATTCCATATTGAAAGCAGGTGTGTTAAATGAAACGAGACAACAAAAACTTCATATTAAAGCATAGCTTTTTTTAACCTCCCTGGGAAAAACCTTGGTCATTTCAGCCTATCAGTTATTTCCTTGGTATTTATTTTTCCCTGTTCATCTTTGAAACTCAATAAGGAAATAAAATACCAACATAAATAAATGAAGAAGAAGGTTTCTCAACACCAATAAGCTAGACAAAAGAAACAGAACACTAGAGAATGTTTACTTATTCATGATATCTTCATGAATGCCATACTTTGGACGAGTGGGAAATTTTTGTTCATGTTTGGCTCTCAAGTGTGTTAATTAGGTTTTATTAAAATGGACGTGGGGGACAGTTAGCTTGAAAAAACTAGAGAAGCTAAATGCAACCAGATTAGAAGTTCATGTGAAACACTAGTGAGTAAGAGGAATTGTTTAAAGTTGATATTATATGCAGGGGGATGGGAAAATATTTTCATAATCTTATTTAAGGAGAGGAAATCTTTGCAAAAGGATACATGGCTGTGTGGGGGAAGTACGAAGTTTGTTCTGGGGGGTTTGTTCTGTTCTCTTCCCTGTTCTGTAAAAGTGTCCTGTGTAAGTTTTAGTAGTTTTGTCTGTGCTGTCATCCTGTCTAATAGGCATCTTCTTAAACATGTGAGAAGGCCTCTTCAAAAGAATGAAATTCCTTAGAATGAGTTCAGTACATGCATAAGTGTTTTCAAGATTTCAGAGTATCTGTGAGGTTCAGATCCATACTGCCTGGCTCGCTCTCTGACTGTTTTGCGTTAGTGTGTAGCACAGGGAGTTCTGGCTTGGAGTTTCTCTGTACTGCCGTGACCCTGGAAGTGTCAGGAAAACAGTCCTAAAAGTGAAATCCAGGTATTACACAACAGTTTTCTCATCTGGCTAACTGAGAATTGACAGCAAAGTACGAGAAGATAGAGGCAGGGAAAAACAACCCCCTGTACTGGCAAGGGTACAAATTAAAATGTCAGAGCAGTCCTCATCACGTGAAATTTCTCAGAGCTCCATCTTTGCAATATGCTGCATAACTTCTCTTACCACAGAAGTTTAGGGACTCAGGTTGTGTCTAGCCATCTTAAAGTCTATGTGTAGCAAAACCACGCCTCGTAGGATCAGATTCAAGAATACAGTCACTAGAGCCTGTTTGCTGTTTGTATGGTCTGTCTAATGTCATTTCAAGTTATCTGATAGCAGTTCTTAAAATGCTGGCAGTTTCCATGCTGTTATGCAAATGCGGCTTAGAAGAATTAACATATATATGGTCAGTGACACAACACGGAGCAATATATGTGTTTTTCATTAAGTGGTTTCTTCGTAGATCTTCTTCTATCCCCAGGATTCCTTTGCATTTATTTACATTTTCATTATTCTTTTTTTTAAACAGCATGTACATTAGAAAACATGTCAGATGACCCTACATTGCAGTTGTCACCACGTTAACAAACAGCCACGTTGGGGGTGGGGGTACCCTCTCAATCCAACCATAAAGGACTTCAGATTTTTGTGAACTACTTACTCATGGGGGGAAGTGATCTTATTCTTTGATATAGGAGAAATCTGGGGGCATTTACTTTTACTAGAAATATTTGCTTTTTAAAAACTGAATTAATAAAAAAGATAATATAATGCCAAAAGTCCAGCTGTAAGCTCCCAGAGCAGCCTGGGCTAATGTGCTGGTACTGCTGCTGTGGGTGCCAATGTGGGTGAGAGGTCATTAGTTTCCTTTGCTCTCTCTGCTGTCCCCAGAAGGTGACTTGGGTCAGGAGGAGCTTGAAAGCTGAAGATTAGAGGGAGAGTAGTCACGTCAGCTCCAGCATTTTGTTAGTGATTTTCTAAATACCTTATTTCAACTGTAGCTCTTTCGCTAGTGCGAATTTCTTGCATTGATGCAACCCCCCCTGCCAAAGTTTGCGTATCAGAGGCTAACCATGCATTTCCTTTGCTCTGGCATCTCTGTACAGCTCCACTGCAGTTTTGGTTGTGTGGAGGGTGTGGCTTGAGCTTTGCAAACCTAATGGCTCTCTTGCATAAACAGATTTCTCTTCTATTCTCCAAAATATCACATGATAATTATAATAAATAAATAAATCTGCATTGGAGTGTGAGCTCAGTCTAAAACCACATTTGAATAGACACAGGTGAAGACACCCTTGAAGAGCAATATTAACTATTTAAGTGTTCATGTAAGACTGGCGAGGTCGGGCACACTGGGAGTTATGAAGGCTGATTTCATATAGAGCCCTGATTGATATCAGTGTCTAAAAAAGGTGTCAGCTCCCACTGAAGCTTCTCCCATGACTGGGGCAATCATAAGTGTGTCTACTTTTTCGCCTCTTGCCCCAGAGCTAACGTGGATTCTTGCACAGCTAACAAGAGAGTGAACTAACTTTTCTAACAGTCAGGGCATGGAAAGGATCTCTTTTCTCTGCCAGAGAACTGTTTTCATGCAACTTGTACAAACTTAAGTGTTTCGGAGAACTGACCTCCTTTGCTGCATTTGGTTGATGCTGCCAATGGATTTGCTAGTCATTAAGGGAAAGGAAAGAAATACCTGGACAGACAGACACTGTGACCACATACCTTTGAGGCCACTGTTTAAAAAAACCAGAGAAGTAAAAACAGAGGGGAAACATAGACTTGTCCTGGAAATGCCCTCTCATTTGGCAATGTGCAAGATTGGTGCTTGAAACCATTTTTAAAATGTTGGTTTACCTACTCAAGAAAAAAAAAGGCAAAAGAAAAAAAAAAGGAAGCTCAGACAACCCCTGGTATCTTTGAGCTCCACCAAAGTGCAGACAAGCTCACGAAACCCTCTGAGATATCTACAGCCCACCAAAGACTCAATCCACAAAGCATAGCATTGCAAAACTCCAAGGAGGTTGTGGCCACGTTCAGCAAGTTCAGAGACTATGCATGGACATGACTTGGACATTTCCACCATGTACTGCATGTAGGGCCTCATTTTTGTGATTGACATGGCCAGGAGCATATTTTGCAGATGGGGTCTGGCAAAGTGTCAGCACCTTTTATTTTCTATTTTTGCTTAGTGTGGACACAGGGGTCAGCCAAGACTGTCTGTTGAAAACAACAGGTTGTTTTGTGCCATCATTTTTCTAGCCTTGCTTTCAGCTGAGGTTAGTGGTGAAGGGGCCACTAATACCTGAATTCAGAATCGGAGCCCATGGAATTTCTCAGTGTAGCAGAGGCTCTCGCTGTATTGGGGAGGCAGGAGGGCGGTAAGAAGAATGGAAAACAATGGATCCCTGTTTCAAGTTCTTAATAATTTTTAAACTAGTGTAAAATACTACTGAAAAGGGACCTTTGTCTAAAATACTTGGACGTTACATTTATCATCTTACGCTGTAGGAACACGTTCAATACAAACAAACAAACAAGAAATGCCCAACAACTTTTGCCATTGTTAGGAACATGGGGAGGCCATTGCTGATTAGAAGCAAAACTACATCCAGGAAATATTTGTTGCCATAGTGACCATATTTAGTTGATTCCTTTTTCTGCTGTACAGATCTGATGTAATTAATTCAGATATTTATAAATAGCTTCCCGTGGTGCCAAAATTAATGGCTGCAAAGTAAAGTTGCAAAGACTTTGGATGTGCAGCTCTGTTCGGACAGATAGAGACCCCACTTCAGCAAAGCAGTTAATGTGAGCACGCAGTTTTAAGCGTTACATCTCATTCAATAGAATTGTGTGTGTGCTTAAACTCATACATGTGCTGAAATAGTCTGCTGCAGTTGACAGCAGATAGTGAGCATTTCTATTTTAAACTGTGTGGTTTGTTTTGATCTCACTTTCATAAACTCCAGTGGAAATAAGTCTATAAGTAGTTACACCATTAGTCATACTAGGAGTGGCCAGTTGCTTACTCGGCAGTTGCTGTGAGCATTACAGAAAATATGGGCATATACACCTTTTGTGGTTTCATGTTCCTTTCACTAATCCCCAGCCTCTGTGAGTTGTTCTCTACAGCCCTTTTCTCCTTATTTTTGTTTATACTAGCGCTAGGGAAATGGTTGAAACACATGCATTTTACAGTTGCCTAAAAGGGAATTTTTCTGGAAGTGTGCAAATTCAGCATGGAGTATGTGTAATCTCCAGTAGTTCAGGTCCATTCAGTGGGAAATTCTCTTGAAAGCTTCATCATAGTCAGGTGCCAAAAGTCTTGCAGCTACTCTGCATCATTTGCTTAGACTATGAGTTCCACATCCATTGACTCTGTGCTGTTCCAGGTGTTAATTCTGCCTTGTAAATGCAATCACACAGTCAGTGTGGGAGAGAGAGAGGCAAGAGGAAAAGGTTAAAAGATTTACCATTCCTGCCTCTTTTCAGAGGTTTTATCCCCTCCAGTAAAGCATGGCATATGCAAATGGTTCTCTCCACATCTGGCACATCAGGGGGCATTAGCGTGTTTTCCAGCATCAGGATAGCAAGGGACAGCTGAAACTGGAGGAACAGAAAGGGAAAAGTCCAGAACCAACTTAAAAATTACAATGACACAAATTGCCATCTGCAAAGACAAATAATCAGAAAACTGGTTAACACCTCTAGCATCATCTTTATCCATACTCCTTTCACATATTTTCAGACCATAGTTTGTATCAGACATTTGACACCTTTCCTAGGCTTCTGCACTCAGTCTTTTCTAAAATCTGGCTTTTGCATTGCGAATCTGGTATTGTCTAAGAGTCAGAATCCAGGTGGCATCTCTGCTAAAAAAGTTGGGGCTTTTTAATGCACCTCAGCTTCCCTGAGGTGCGGTTCTCACTTTCTCCACCCAGAAATTACATGGTCTTTGCCATTTTCTTAGACTTACGGAGACCCAGACTCCAGGTCCCTCAGGCTGCATACAAAGAGAGAGGATGAGTGAACTGAACTTCAGATTTCACTCTTTCACCTGCACTGTGAATCCACAGGAAACAGTCAAGACATGCTGAGACTGTATCTGCAAACATCCTATGGCAAAATCTATGCCATGGGGCCCCTTATTTCTTTTCACCAAGGCAACACCTGGTCAGGAAAGTTTGTGGTGCAGAATGTCCCTCTTGAAGCCGTGCTGCTGGACAGGAGCAAGGTCTCTTCCTGCAGCATTTATTTTGGAAGATCCATCAGCTCTGGAAGCCTGGTATCTACTTTCCTTACTTTACCATGTGTGTTTGTGGGCAGCTTGCCCTCCATTTTACCCTGCTGAAGTATTCTGGGGTGGGTTGCAGTGGTCCTCTTCCATGGAGGGGCTTTTCGGAGAGGAACAGCAGTCTGTCCAGAGCTGGGGGGAAGGCTAGGCAAGGAGAGGTGCCAAAGCTGTCTCTGTCCCGTTCTCTCTCCTGTCAGGAGAGAGGGAACAGGGCAACAGTCTCTCCCACAGCAGGAGCCTTTCTGGGATAATTATTTTATAATTGTGAGCTTTTCTGTTCTGCAGTTCTCACTACTTTTCTCTCAGTACAGTTGCAATGAACTTAGTGGGAGAGTGTTCAAATAAGAAGTGTCTCAGTTTTTAACCCAATAAGTTCATGTCTTAGAGCAGTGATATCGTAACAACCAGATGCTTTTGTTCTCAGTGCGGTATTTATCAGAGATTCGGAACTTTTACACCCCAAACCAATGCAATTAGTGGGGAAAGGAAAAGTCCTCTTCTACGCATCTCATCACACCTCTGGGTGAGGAAGGCCATTTTGTGTCAGAAGCTGAAACAGGCGAAATCAAATGAAGGAGGCAGGGACAGGCATTCCTCTGCCTTGGCAAAGCCAGAAAAGGACATGCTGGAGAACCCCTCAGGGGAGGACCCAGACAATCCCAGAAGGATTAAGCTGTGATATACTGTACGCGGTAACCAGAGCTGAACCTGGCAACACACAGCCCCACGAAGCATGGCTCCAGCACTCTGTGTGCAAGAGGCTGTTGTCCATCAGCTCCAGCGTGACCCTGTGCAGGCTGTTATGACAGCTGTTGGAAACTGTTATGTCAGTGTACCCTTTCGGTCTCTTCAGGAATAGAAGATGCTGTGCTCTTTTGGATTTTTTAATGCCCTGCTTAGTCTGGATCACAAGTTAGTGAGACATTGATAATTTTAACCATGTACTGCACAGACCTAGTTGTTTACATTGCTGAGATGTGTTCTTTGTTTCTGGCAAACACTTCCAGAGGAAGCCGATGCAGAAAGTGGCTGGAATAACTTCTCTTTCCTTATACCTTTATCTTCTCTCCTTCTTCTGCAGAACATTGCTATGTTATCACTGTATTCTTTTAGAAGAAACTTCTCTGTCTGAAGTTTCCTTTTGGCACTGTGTTATTTCTTTTCCAGTAATTTTGTAAGGGACAGTGTCAGCTTGGGTTTTACCTTCATAAATGCACTACAATTTGTTTCTGCTCTCAGACTTGCACAAATCCACTGTAATGCCATTTTACAATTGCATTCCCTGCTTTTCTACCCCTGCTGCTCTTTGATTTTCAGAGAGAAAGGGAGAAGCTAAATATTTATACAAGGAAAACTGCATTTACATAATAAATAAACAGAAAAAGCAGAGAAATAATCCCCCCCTCTGCTCTTTAAGTTTCAGTAACACTGCACGTAGGCTGTTTCAAAGAGACGTGTGCCTCCTACCCTCGTCCCAGCTTCGGCAGGCATCCCTTTAACTGCTCGTACTCCTTTTTAACTCCTTTGCATAAAAGAAAAACTCCCATTGTGTCTAAGAAATTCAATATGATATGGAAACCAGATAGGTTGTTTAGTTTTTTTTTAAAAAGAAATGTCTCCTGCCCAACTTTAGTATGGCAAGGAAATTTGATTATCACTTGTTGACAGGCATGCAGGTCATGTCAAGTGTTTCTGACATGTCTATTTTAAGTTAAGCTAGAATTTGTATTTTGATTATGACAGAGTAAAAATACTTGGACAATAGATAGTCTTTGCCTGTGAATGAAAATTGGAATAGGCAAGTTATAGTCAGATAGACTTCTATTAGGGAGATGAGGCTTTGATTGGGTCACTGCCCATATGTCCTAATTTAAAAAAAAAAAGAAATTAAAACCCCATACCACCTGCCCTCCTGTTACTTTGACAGAGAAAAACATGATCATAGCAACACAAGAGAAATAACATGAAATTACTTGTGAAAGACAACTGGAGTTTTTCCTCTTGCCCATTTTAGTCAAGTGATAAAGTATCCACCTCCTTCTGCTTAACCGTCTGTTTTATTCCACAAGCCTGCATTTCTGCAGCATCGCAAGATGTTTTAAGTGTTAAATACCCTGCGGGTCCTGGCTCCTTTGGCTCGAAGCAGTAACTAACTCAATCAGAGTCAACAGCTGAGACCCAGAACAAAGCTGGTGTGTGGTCAGGAGCAGGGCTCCTAGCTGGCTTGCCACCATGCTGAAATCAGTTGGCCCCTTCATGCCTTCAGGAGTTGGCAGCAGCAGCATCACTGCACAGCCCTCTGCAAGCCCCCAGCAGCTGGCTGAAGCAAGCTGAAGTACTCTACATCTGTAGGTCTGAAACTAGGGGTTGTGTCTCTGTGTGGGGTCTGTAACGTTAGGAGCAAAGTAGAGAGCCCAGTTAGAGGCCATCTATCTGTGCCAAAATTTGGGGTCAAGGGCTCACCAGAAGTGGAGTCCCAGTTTGCAAGGGGGTCATGACCAGAAAACATTTGAAGGTGGCTAACAAGGGCACTAAGTTGAGAGTAGTCGTCAGCAGAACAAACTTTAAGTGTAGCTTTCCAAGCAGTTGTCATGTGAAGTCTGGAAGCACGGACTGTGTTGGTCAGTATTCAGCTCGCTCCTTTTGGAAGCAGACTGGTTCTTGGAAGAAAAAAATTGTCAGAGGATGTGAATGTTTCTGAAGAGGGGGATGCTGAAATTTTGCTGGATTCAGTGTCTGTTTGGTCTTTATCCAGCTCTGAGCTCAAAGGGAACACTTGTGATAATACATTTTCTTCACCATAGAGACAAATGCACCTCCTGAGGGAAAAACAGTTGCTTTGACATTTCAGGCTGGGAAACCTGTCCTTGACACATGCACAGGCTCTGATACATGGTGTCTTGGCTTTGCATACTTACGGCTGTCTGGGAGGCTGGCACAGTCCCTGTTCAAAGGCAGTGGCATGCCAGCACCGCAGTGGTGAGGTCCCCAGCGGAGATGTTTGCACTGGGAAGGCAGCAGAGCACGGCAAATACCATCTCTGTCACAGGAGATGATGTTCTCTGCATTAGCCGTGGCGTTGTGCACTTGCTCACACGTGGTAACGTATTTATGTTAGCAAAAGCCCCAATGGGACAGGGAAAAAAAGAAATGGAGCTTATGTTATGTTGTGGCTGCCAGCAGTCACAAACTGCACCGTGGCAGGAAGCTGAGTGTAAGAATCAACTGTGTTTTCAGACTTCTTTTAGGAGCTGCAGTCTTGATTTGCAGAGCTGCCAAAGACCTGCAGTGTTCCTACTTTCAGCTGGATGGGGGAGTAGCCATTCTGGAAATCTGTCCAAGGGATTTAAAATCAAGCCCCTGGCTAGTAACAGTACTGTACAACTAAATATTGGTGCCCAAAGGACTAGATAGCAAAAAGCACAGAAGAAGTGACTGGGCAGAGAGGTGACTATGCTGGAACATAAATCATTAATATGACTGATAAGGTGAAGCACAAATAAGGGAACATTCCTATTCTACAGTATTACTACTGTGGTTCTGCATCCATAGTCACCGTTTCATAACGCTGGCTGGCCAAGACTACGTAAAAACTCGACCCTAACAAATGTACTCTTGGCTCAGTGCAAGTGATGAGGCATTGATAGTTATGGAGAATTCAGTACAGCCAGCTTTACCGCCTGTTTGTGCTTCTTCACCATTATAATTCTCCTTCAGCAAAATAAGTGCTTACAGACTAGCTGAGAGGTTATAGGCCCATAAAACCAGAGGACACTAAGAGATGATCTGTACATGTGACAGTAAGATGAGCAATCACATCCAAACACAAACTATGCCATTAGTATTACTTACTTTTAAAGCGCCATTATCCCTGCATTGTTCTCTCCCATTAACATTAGTCATTCAGGCCCTTGAGAACTTTAATACAAAAATCCCTACAAGCTCATCAAGCAGATCTCACACAGTCGCAATGTTGCATACAAGATTTATAAGACGGAACTGGCTGGATGTGAATGTGGGAGTAATGGTCCATAAGCAAATGTGACATAAAAAGAAGTCAGCCAGGAGAGCAGCCTACTGAACTCAGAAAGCCTAGCTGTAGTGGGAGATGCTGTTATTTCAAAACAGCTTTCATCTTTTGGGGTGGAAGGGAGTCATTTTGTCATAGGGAGAAGAAGCAACTGCATAATGTCCATGGCATTTATATACTGGTCAATGAAAGTCAGTCTCTGGTTTTGAAATCATGTAGCTGTATGCATTTGCCGTTTGAACACTGTATTAGGAGAGTCTGTGCTCCTGCATTCCCTCCCCCTTCTTTCCCTTCTCCTTTTCAGCAAAAAGAGACCTCACCAACAAAGAGAAAATAGATTGAAAGCTCTTGCATCCAGACTCTTTCAAGCAAAGCTTGAGAGAGACTTTGGCACATAATGTCTCTAACATTATGTTCACTGCCCTTAGAAAGCAATAACTAAATACATTCTTCTGGCAGTTAGCAAGTGCAGTGATTTCAACACAGATGAGAGAAGAGAGGACAAAGAAAGAATACGCTTAGAGCATCCCTTTCACTATGAACCTATGGGCCAGCTGGAGTGTTTACAAAGCTCTAAGGCCAGCCAGCAGGGAGTTGCAATAATCTAATTTTAATTATGTGACAAAAGCATGAAGAATCATTTCAAGGGCTAACAGAGCAAAATGGTTGTAGCCTGCCAATATTCCTTAGATGGTAAAAGAAGACAAGTTAACTCACAGAATTTAGTTGTTTCTCAGAAGACTAAATGGGATCTATCACAACTCCCAGCCTGTTGTTGTTAGAGAACAAATTGGTTGCCAGAAAAAGGCTTTAGATGTTAAAGAAAGTTCCCGAGAGGCATTTAGGCAGAACAGCAATACCTATGCTCCTCTTCTTAAATAAGATATACTCTACCAGTGAGAAAACAAAGTCCCATAATCATGTTAAACTGTCTAATACAAAACGCAGAGTATACAAGTTGCTAGGTATAAATTGACAGACCTTCAGTCTGAGTTCTCCAGCATCACAGCCTTCTGGCAGGATCACAGTAATAAAACAGCTGCTTTGCTGTCCCAAAGCAAAGCACAGTTAATAAAAGGAAAGGAGAGGGAAGGGAAGGGAAAGAGAAAGGGAAAGGGAAAGGGAAAGGGAAAGGGAAAGAAGGGAAAGGGAAAGGGAAAGAAGGGAAAGGGAGGCGAGGGGAGGGAAAGGGAGGCGAGGGGAGGGAAAGGGAGGCGAGGGGAGGGGAGGGGAGGGGAGGGGAGGGGAGGGGAGGGGAGGGAAGGGAAGGGAAGGGAAGGGAAGGGAAGGGAAGGGAAGGGAAGGGAAGGGAAGGGAAGGGAAGGGAAGGGAAGGGAAGGGAAGGGAAGGGAAGGGAGGGGAAGGGAAGGGAAGGGAAGGGAAGGGAAGGGAAGGGAAGGGAAGGGAAGGGAAGGGAAGGGAAGGGAAGGGAAGGGAAGGGAAGGGAAGGGAAGGGAAGGGAAGGGAAGGGAAGGGAAGGGAAGGGAAGGGAAGGGAAGGGAAGGGAAGGGAAGGGAAGGGGCAAAGCTCAAATCCTCCTGCTTTGCACACATCCCAGCCCGCTGGCAGAAAAGGAGTGTTGTCTCCTGGCAATAACAGAACAGAACTCACAGCAATGAGCCAAATCATTTTGACTCCACTGAGTAGATGGCCATAGTGAAAATGAGTTACATTTCATGCTATCAGAAAATGAATCCATAGGTTCTTCTTTTAGGATTTTCTTCTTCTTTCTGGATGCACTGAATCCAAACTTTTAATACAGTCTTACTCTTAATTTTATTTTTCAGTAATACTTTATACTATCATGGCTGTCTTTAATCTGCTGTTGCACGGGGATTTCATGCTTTGGTTTTATTATTGCTTGAGACATCTAGTAGTGAACAAAATTTCAGCCTTTTGCAAAGGCATTCTTGGAAATACTGCATTTTCAAGCAATTCACATTCAATAATTTAAGAGTTGCTGGGGCTTCATGGGAACTTTCACATAGTGGCATAGCTTGTTTCAGAGTTTGGTGATGCACTTGAGCTATTCTCCTTGCCGCAGCATCACTTTGATGACAATGCTACATAGGATGCCAAAAAGTGCAAGTAGTCTGGTTTTGCTTCTACTCTTCATTATTCCTTTAAGTGAATTAACACACTGCTAAATAAGTGCATGGCTTTCAAGTTCAAGAAATGTTAACCTTGCTCTCCATATATAAAATCTTTAGTTAAAGTACCTTATCATAATTCAGAGCAATTGTCATTTGAAAAGGAGCACACTACAATAATATGTGTGTGCTAAGCAAACAGAGTGCGGTGTGTGTAGTCACTGTTTTAGCATAGTCCTGTTTACATCTGGGTCTGCAATTTTGCAGAGAGAGTGTATCATGGAAACAGGATTTGTCTTCTGTATAGCCAATGGAAAAGCATGTGAAAGTGGCGTAATAATTATTGTGCATGTCCTCAAAATTAGTGTAGTTATCTCCATAGAATCAATTAGGTCTCTCTGTAGAGTGACTTTTTAATGAAAGCCTCTACACAGGTACAAATGATTATTAATAAGATATTATACAAATCAGTATTGATAAAGTTATTAAATAAATAAAATTAACAAACTTAAAACTGTTCTCTGCTAACATCCTGTACTCCTTCCTTCTTTAGAATGGTCTTAGTGATAATCATTACTAAATTGAACCTCAGAGTAATTATTCTCAACAATACTGCCAGCGGATATTGCCATCTGCAAATTACTTTTCCCCATTATGTGACAGTGATGTTCTCATTCTTGATCAACATTGTCATTCAGATTTGCATAACCTGAGATCTTTTTCTGTGAATTTAGCCACTCTTGCATGGGATTTCCTTCCAACACCAAGTGCTTTTGGCTCAGGTCATTTTGCATTGCTCTGGAGTAGGATTTAAGGTGTGATGTTAGCATTCCTTTGCTTATTTTCAAACTTTCCCTGGCCCAGGTTTTAATGCAGACATTTGCATACACTTTGAAAATATGTCTGCTGCCACATGTTAACATGTACTGCCATCACACCTTGAATCAGGGCCAGCTTCAGGCACAGATAAAGAAGGCAATCTCCTGTACCCAGTAGTCTCTCCTCAGTGACTGCCTATGGTACTTGTGCTGGAGGAGGTGATAATGAACTATTTGACCACTATATGCTGCCTGAGCATCACTTCTTCTTACTGGTGACTGAAGGTGTCAGAGCAAGAAGGGGAACAAGGTGAACGAAGCAATAATTACTGTTGTGAGGGCTGGGAATGGTTCTTCCTTACAGCCAAAGTCACTGATGCGTCTCTCGAGAGATGCTAATAGGGCTATCGAGAGATGTAGCATGATGCTACATTGGGTCTTAAAATGTAAAACAAATTGGTTTTGCAGCTAGACAACAACCATTAGCGTGCTGATGCTTAAATTCAGCTAACTAACAGTTTCACGTGGGTAAACGAAACTATTTTTTTGAGTCCTTCTAACCAAGCTGTAAGCTGTTCCTGCCTCTTTGGAGTATTTGGTAGGCGTAAAGTCAGACTGATGAATGCTGGGCAAATCACTGGACAAATTTAGGAAGCACGTTAGAAAAGGGGAAAGTGGGGAAAAAAATTAAGAGAAGAATTTGGGGGTACCATCAGCTTTCTGATGATATAGATGTTTGTATAAAGGTTTATGCTTACCTGTTGACACGAATAATTCTTCAAATAGCTATCAAGTAATGGTTTTATACTCTACTGTTATTTTCTTAGTAATCTGGTGAGGGACATCTGCAGTTTCTGGAAAACTGCAGCCATTTGCCATGAAATTGGCAAACTAGGGTAGATTTTGATAAATAGTCCAGAGGCAAAAGACCAAGGAAGGGTGAGGCCTTAGAACAAGTGTCATTTTTGAAACAATCCAGTTTAACTTTTCATTTTAAAAGTGACCCTCTTTCATTTTTATGGTGAGGTTTAAAAAATGTAGGGTCTTGAAGCTAGATTGAATACTCCATATCCAACCAACAGGATTTTTTTTCATTTATTCGATGCAGAGCCTGGAGTGAAAAGTCCATTATTCAATCAGCTCCAAAGGGTGTGAGTTTCAGAAGCCAGAACAGGGAACTGAGATGGGAGAGCAGGGCAGAGTGGAGGGAGTGATAAGCTCAGCACTAGCTGTTGGTTGACATTACAAAGATTGTTTTTGTCAAGGGAAGAGGTAGAAATACCCTCTCTCCTTTTCTATTTTTTGTTCTTTAAAGAAAGCTGACGTTCACAATGGCATTCCCAAATGCTTAAAAGCTATATATGTCAGTGCCCTCCTCTCCCTCCAGGTTACCTTAAGAATCATGAGGCTGTTTTCTAACAATATGGTCCCCCCCCCCCCCCCCCCAAGATAACTTCCTCTCCAACTGGGGAAATGCCCGGAACCCAAACCAGATGCTTTAAGAAAACTTCTCCCCCTCCGTACACATTTTGGGTTTTCTAAAGTCAGGGACACTTTACACTGGAAATCTTCAAACACCAAGGAAGCCCAGAGTCTTTGTGGACTGCCAGCTATGACAAAGCTGTGGTATTTCTGGAAGGCAAACGAGGTGCAATGCACCATCCATAGTTAAATAAAAAGGTCTTCTTTTGGTTTATGTTGACTGAAGCCCCCAGCAGTCTAATGACTAGTGGGATACTGTGGAATTATAGATCCTTAGTGAAAATCTTCAAAAAGAGTATATATTGGTTAAAACTGTTAGACAAAGAAGTATGTACAAACATCTAAGAATATATCTAAGAATGTGGCCACCAGTTATACATCAGCATTAATTGAACTGAATCCAAAATTTCATGTAATATAGCCTAATGTTTCAGTCCTACACAAGGCACACCTGCATCTTTACAAAGTACTGACCTGGAGTCAGCTTGACAGCTCAGATTCCAAGTGGGCTATCTGGTAACTTTGTGGATTGAATATAAGCAGGGAAAGAGCCCAGAAGTTTGCCCGCTGCTCCATCTAGTGCTTGTGTTCAGTATCCTATAGGACCGTGAAGTATCTTTTTCTTCTGAACACTGGTACCCTAGGAGAGGCATGGATATGCCAAGGAGCAGCTTAATTGCTGGAGAGAACTTGTAGTCCACTGACTTCCTAGCTCATAAGGGCTATCCATTAGAAAGTCTTCTCTTCTACTGGCCTCTCTTTTTTTGCCTGTCAACCTGCTGTAGTGAACAAGTTCCCAAAGAATGGCTGAACTGCCTTTGCAAAGGGGTGATCTTCCAGGAACTCTTACGGGAAAAGGAATACGTAAAGCCTTATCAATACATGAGCCTTATCAATTGCTAGAGCCATTGTGATAAAAGCACAGTATTTGTGTCAAGCAGACTGGGTCCAGTTTAATGAATTTTGTATTTAATATGACTGTTTATTAACTAAAATATCTCATTTCTACCAGGTAAGTATCAAATCATGGGATAATTAAGTCTTTCGGCAGTGTACTCAAAGGCACATAATATAGAGGATAGAAGATGGAATATTACACTGGTCAGAAAGGTGAGGAAAACTGTTTCAGACAGACTGTGTCCTCTCTAGTAATTTAAACAGTGTCAAGGAAGGTTTCTGAATATAAACTAAATTGTCATTAGTTCAGTTGTCGGAACAGTCTCTGGCAGTTGTTACATTGGCCAGCTAGCACTTTCCCAGGCAGCTCCCAGGCACAATTCAGAAGATACTCTGGATCAAGGACCATTTAATAGGACGGATGTTGGTGTTCCATACCACTTGATCCCAGGCATGTTTAATTTCCCAACGTAGAGGAAGTCACAGTGTAACACAGTGTGTTACTGAGAATTTTGATTCCTTGTAGTCCTAGCTCAAGAGCTTTGGCTCTGTAACTCCAACAGTAATAGCTCGTCTTTCTAGCTGTACGCATCCAGGGAGTGTAACAGGAAGGGTAATGGCTCTCACAGCTACGTGAGAGTACAGCTTCAGAAGGAGGTTTTTAGTGTCTAGCAGGACTTTCTACAGTTTGTAATTCTGCAGCTGGATCTTACTTATTTGATTTTTAAGTATGACTCTAGTCTAAGCAGCTCTCAGAGATGCCATTGCCAATAATCATCAACTTTCATATCACTAGCTGGCTTAAGTATCTTCCAGAATATAAATAGGCTCAAAATAATGGAAACAGTCATATCAGCATACTCTAGTAGCCAGGCACTACATATTGCCACAGCACACTAAATAGTCTCATGTGGAGGAGAGAAAATTTTCCCTGTGCCATCTTTGTAAATCTTTTTCTGAATTTGTTTATGTTTACCTGACTCATTTTCTTTCTCCCAGTTTCCTCTCCTCCAAAAGAAAACACTTCTTATGCTAAAACTGCCAGAGAGGAAGAATAGGTCTAGCACCTGCCAGACATGTTCAAATATTAAAAATAAGAGATGGCCTGTTAAAGACAAAACCCAGAAGGAACAAGAGAAAACAGAGTATCAGTGGAGTGGGAAAGTGCTGGTAGAGGGCAAGTTTATTCTGCTGTTTATATATCAGTCAGGTCTTTATTTCAGAACAAATCATTCCACGGAATAAAATCCCAGGCAGAAAGGTTAAAGGGGTAGCTGTGAGCGAGGGCACGCAGGGGTCACACACCCGGGTAGGACATTCTAGCTCTGCTCTGTCCTCACCCTCCCCAAGATAGCGTCTATCAGCTGGAAACACATCTCCAGAGCTGGCTGCATCATGGTAAGGAGAAGCTGTGACCAGAGCTTATGTATGATATCTTGGTATCTTGGCAGGAGAGCTCCATTAATATCCCTGACAAGATCTCTTTATCCTGTGCCTTCCTAATCTGCAAGACAACAGGAAAAGAGAGGAAATTCGCTGTGCTAAATTGAGTCCCTGCTGTGTGTGATTGATACTGGTTTAACTTTGTAAAAGTTGCCTCTTTGTTTTATCAAATGCTTAATGTTTTGGTTTGGTTTGGTTTGGGTTTTTTTTCCAGCAAAGAGGAGGAGGGAAATATTTTTGTTATTCCCATTCTGGGAGGGGTTGCACAGCAGAGACTTTTCTGTCCTAAAGCATCCCGGTATCCAGCCCTCCCACCTCATTAATCCTGCCCTCTCCCTATGCCCTCTGCCCCAAACTTTCCCTTGCACATTAAGACCTGGAAGTCTTCTGCCAACTGGGATTTCTTCAGTAGTTGCTTATACAATCACTGAAGTCTCTTTTCAGTACTTGCTGATCCTGTGCTGGGAAGAGAAATGATAGTTTCTCTTGATGTGCTGCCTGAAATAAGAACTTATTGGCTCCTCAAAGGAAACCAACACTTTTGACAGCAGCTGAAAAGCAGCCGAGTTGTTTTGAAATGTAAAATTAACGTAGAAAAACAAAGGGAGGTTGAAGGCCCCTGATTCAGTTTTTTCATTTAAGATCCCTCCGTACCCTTAGTACTACACTCAGTGATTAAATGTAATGTTCTGTATATATAGGAGGTCAGATGACATTATTTACTGGCCCTTCCTGGCATTAAGCTTCCTGAACTCATGCCAAAGCATCACATTGTGTAGTAGAATTGTACCCCCACCATTTAGTACTTTGGCTTGGTCTGATGTACATTGACAGAAGCAGGCAGCTAAAGCAAAGCTTAAATAAAGCTCTAAGGGCTGAATTTAGTTTCATCATTCCAGATAATATTAAAAGTGTGCACGGAGCAAGTTAGGAAACAATGCAGCTTCACACGAGAGAGCTCCCGAGAGCTGCTGCAGCACACTGGCTCAGCACTACAGGCTGTTTATAAAACAGAGACTTACGCAAGATATAACCATTTGGATGTCGAGTTCAAACACCTCAAAATCGGAGAGAACTCAGTTCCTGCCAGCTACTCCTGTCTATTTAATCTTAGGGGCTTATTTGAGAATGCTCCTCTTGGTCTAGGTCTGTGTTTCATTTTTCCCTGGAGATGTAGGTCATAGTGGTCAACTGTGTCTTGCTTTTTGTGAGAAAGCCGTTTGTCCCAGATGTTCACACATTGCCTTGAAATGGGAGAATTTTGGTGGTCCAGCAGCAAGGACCGATATTTTAAATGGAACTGCAGCGCATTATAGAGAACTGCAGCGTAGCGAGGACAGGATAAAGACTAGTGACTCCCCTGCATGCAGGAGAGAAGGCGAACTGGGTCAGAAAGAAGAACAATGTCAGAGGATGAACAAAATGAGGAAGGCAAGAGAAAGATACAGAATCAGATGTAAGGGGAGAAGAAACAGAGACTCATGAAGGGAGCAACTCTGCCCACGTCACCCAGGGAGCTCCAGCAGCACTCTTACCTGCCCAAGAACAAGCTCGACAGACGAACATGGGTGTCAGCCTCAGGGAAAGGGACCTGACCCTGCGCACTCGTGCCAGCGCAAGATCCACGCTGCTGCTTTTCCTTCAGACAGATGCAAACCCCCATCAGAGCAAAACCTGGCCCCGATCCATTGATTATTTTGAATATTTCTTTCCCTTCCTTTGAACTCTTCATCTCACCATCACATGGAGCATTGTCCTTCCACAGAGGTGTTTTGTATAGGAAAAGGCTGGTAGGGAGATGGCTGGTATTGCTTCACGTGGTAGAGCTGTCTTTGTAGCAAGAGAAGCAGCAAACTGATAGTATACGTATAATTTTACTTCCCTTTAACTTGTCTTTCTGTATTCTCGGAACTCTATTTTTTCCCCTTGTTTTTCTTCCTAGTGACAGCGTGAACGAATAGTTATTCACATCTTTCTTTTAGCTACGTATCTTAGGAAACTGTGACTGAAAGGGACGGTAGCATAAATACTGTGCGCACGGTACATTCTCCCTTCCTGTTAAAAAACTCGGGGAAAAAACCGGGCAGAAGTAAATACCTAACCTCTCCACTGGCAGTGTCAGAGCAGGCGGTCAGGAGCCTGCGGGCGGACCCCGGCAGCCTGGAGCGGCTGCTGGCCACCCCGCCACGGCCGTGCTGGCCACCGGCCCCTCCGGGTCTCCTTTCTTTCCCCTGGCGAGGCGGCTCTTCCCTCAGGTTCCTGCCCCAGCTGAACTCCAGCTCAGCTGCGGTGCCGGTGCCGGGAGTTTCGGGGGGGGTTTCCCGGGGCAGGGTGACACCTGCTGGGGGCGGAGGGGGACGGGCGAGCCCATCGCCTCCGAGGGCAGAGCGCCCAGCGCGGAGCTCCTGCTCCTCCCCAGTGGCCAGCCCCGCCGCCGGGCTCTGCCCGCGGCTCCTGCGCCGGGTCGGGGGGGGGGGTCTGCGGGGGGTGGCCGGCTGCCGTGTGAGTCACGCCCGGCTCGCAAGAGACGAGGTGTCCCGCAGGCCCAGGAGGAGCGTGAGGCAGTCTGGGGACTGAAGGTGCAGAAGCTGTGCCTGGGAACAGCTGGATGAATTACACGCGAGAGGGATGGGGAGATAGCCCACCAACCTGCACGTCATGGCTCACCACTGGTGAGTTACCCCTGTGCTTCCTCCGTCAGGCAGCACGCAGGCCTGGCACGTTCTGTGCTGGAACTCCAGTAAAGCACCAGAGAAAATCCCTGTGACGGGGAGAGGCAGGAGCAGCAGGCAAGTTGCACAAAGCCCTACGCTCAGAGGAGTTTGGCTAGGTGTTATAGCATCGTACCTTCATCATTTCTTCATCATGTGAGCAGGAGGCTCCAAAATGCCTCCTCCCACATATTACCTGAGGCAAGGGCTCATAGGGTCTCACAAAGGCATCTGAGGGGTTTAGAGCAGAGACTGAGAAGTCCCCAAACGGCACAGGTAGGAATCCTCTAGCCTGCACATAACCTGAGCACTGGTGATCCTGATGCTTGCCACGCTTAAACGTCTGTAGCTCTGGCTCTGTTTGCCCAGTTGCTCAGCCAGTTTAGTTTCAGGAAGTGGCTGCCCTCCGGTGAAGCTCAAGGGAGCAAATTCAGGCAAACCACTCCTATGGAAATAGGTCGATGGTGGTTGTAAGTGTTTGAGGAGAGCGAGCCCTGGCTGGTCTGGCCTACTGAGATGCTTCTGCCTACCCTCCTATCTCTGCCCTAGCATGGGAGAAAAGGCATCTTTGCTCAAGTCACCCTTGCTTAGGCTTGTGTCTCCCTCTCCCTAGGCTAGGAGAGAGAGATCAGTGCTGACAGGGAGACTAGTGCTCTCTTGCACAGTTGCTATGGTGCTGCAGGCTCCTACTACCTACCTGTTGCCTTTTCCAGATCTGTCAAGGGACAGGGATTAGTGCAAATGTGGCTGTGACACAAGTCAGTGGTGCTTGGTCATGGGGGCACTGCTGAACTGTGCACCAAGGTCTTTGGTAAGAGACCGACCATTCAAACAGGAGAACATTAAATACTTGAAGGCATTTTAAAAGCAGACACCTGGCACCTACTTGCTGCCCTGGTTTTTTTTGTGCAAGCAGTTAGCCATGGCTAGGAGCCCTGCAGTTTTCAGCTATATCTCAGTGTAATTTTATACATAGGAATATTCACAACGTCCTTTGAACTCAGTCGAAACAGCAGGCTGTTCCTTTGCTCAGAAATGTAGCTTTGTTCTCTCTGCTTAGCTATTCTCTTATGCATCAAGAGACAAGTCCAACATCCACTGAAGGTAATGGAAAGACACGGATGGTTTTCAATGGGAGTTAGATCAGTGTTCAGATAAATACACAATTCAGTAAGGCAGGCTTTAACTGCTTCCCTTATTAGTAATACAAACATTTGTTTACTTAACAGAGAGATTTGATCTTTAGTTTTAAAGGATTTCCAAGTTCAGAAAATATTTAAACTGTGTGCCCACCCAAGAGTTTGTATCTTCTATTGCAGGAAAAGGCTCAGAAACTTCCTGTGCCAAAAAGTATGAAATTGTGGGTTTCAGCAGATCCTCCTAACAGAGCCAATAATTAAAGTTGTTGTGAACATTGTATAAGGATAAATCCATGCATTTTTTCCGAGATCACCTTCCACTGCTTGCACACAGCGTTCAGCCTCTTCCAACAAGCGTCCTAGGAAGACTCAGAATGTTACTCCCGCTGGTCTAACGGGGTCAGCCAGACAACACAACAACCCTTTGACAAAGCATATACCAGACTACCTACCATTCATACCCACCCTGCCTCATGAGGTGGATGTGGAAAAGTTACCTGCTCAGGGCTTAAACTCTTGGATATGCTCAGGAGGAAGAATTGAGTGTTTCACTTCTGAAACAGGTCTGTGCCCTCCCCAAGTAAAGCTGACAAGCTAGACAGCATCACTTCTCAGCCCACCAGTTGAACTACACTGTGCCACAGCTTCATCTCGAATCTTTGATTCTAGGAAGTTTTTCTAAGTAGACTGCTATAGTAATGACACTTGCAGAGGCCCTCTTGTTTCTTGTTGCTTTTTTCAGGGTATCTTTGCTCCATAGTTGATTTGAGAGACTAGCAATCACGTCTGACACGCAGATCTGAGCCAGGCAAGAAGCACATGAGTGGTCCTGTTACAAAAAGGCACCTTTCCTGATGCTCTGTGTCTCTCTGTATCACAAGGGCTTATCAGGCTTTGTGCTGCACGGAGCGAAGATCGTCACCCAGGAGATAGTGGAAGAAACGGCATCGGCTGCAGACAGTCCATCGTTTGTCCTTCTGAAACTATGGGAAGGCACTGGGAGACTATTAGCACTTGAGTAACTTCACTGCAAGGGGAGGCAAATTACTCTAACTTGGTGGAACAGTCTGTATGGATAAATATATGCATACACACACCAGTTTTTATTCCAAGCCTGGCCAGGTAGCTTTAGCTTGAAGTACCTAAGAGACAAATTTCAGTGAACAGCCTGGGTTAACTGTGTGGTGAGAATGTACCCTCAGATCTCTTCCTTCTCCTATTTGTCAGGTTGTTGGATAATTTTGAACCAGCTGAGTAAAGTTTCTCTGTTTCCTAAGGTATTTTTTCTCTTTTTCCTGTTTTTCTACTGTTCTTTCTGGGCAACACAGGGTGATTTCCAGGTTTTCTTCTCTATTGCTAATAGTTTTTTCACAAAACCTGCCCACTTGGCCTGGAGCTGGGCTGAAAGAATAGGCTTTTTCTGATGGGCTGCCTTACTCAGCTCCTCAGGTGGGATCCCAGCTGCTCAGGAAACGAGATGAGCTTTTGCCCCTTGCCTTAGTGATTTAATACAAGTCTGGCAAGAGAAGAGAAAGCAGGAAAGTTTTTTTCTTCCTGAGACTGATAGGGAGAACTACCATGAGACTGTAAAAAATAGGGACTACCTTTTCATCTGTTCTGTAGTGCCTGGCCTGTAATTTAAGAGAAGAGTGGTCTTGTGCTGCAGCTGAATTTCCTTGGCTTGGAAGGTGGAAAGGAAGAATGTGTCACCTGTAGCTGGAGGTAAGAAAGTAAAAAGCCAGGAGCAGAGGTGAGTGTGGTGCAGGATTGAAGGGGGAGGGAGGGAGGTGGAGCCTGTGGTCCAGATGGAAGTGGGGATGGACATGTTTAGAGATGCACCAGAATGGGGTGGCAGGGCTGATAGCAAGGAGAGCATGAATGGCACAGTTGCTTTACTTGTTGCTTTTGGAAGACCTGGCTGTAGTTGCATGTGCATTGGAGGTAGGGCATGGGGGATTCCAAAGTCAAAAGACTGACCAAACACATCACTGTAACAGAAACAGTCATCTCCTTCCATGTGGACAATCCACCTGTGGTTTGTGTATCTCAGCCCATTAGTTGTTTTCTCCATTGTATTTTCAGTACTTGTTCTGTCCTTCCTTTGTATGCTCAATGCTTGTCAAACAGATGTTCTTGGGGCCTATTGTCACCTTACTATCTGAAGCTCTCACCTCTTTGCAACTTGCTCTGCACAGTAAGTTAAAAGTCTTTGTTCTTACTCTTAGGGTTCCACCATGTTCTACTGCTCCAAATCCTTGCTGGTCACAGCTTTTTCCCTGCACACTCCTGCTTTTGTGCCTTCCCATGTCTATACAATGCCTTTCCAGCATCCTGTTCCCTGCTCCCTAGGGAAAGGGAATCTTTTCATGGTACTATCCCAGAAGTGAGCTAAATTTAATGATATAATAATGAAAAAGTAAATTTGATAAAATCATGATAATGTGTACATGCTTGAACTTAGTGACTGGCTGGTTACTAATTTGCATCTTCCTGGCTCTTCTCATTTGTTTTCTTACTTTCAATTAGTGTGTAACAGTTAAGATTAGATACCATTTTCCCAGGTGAGATAGGTAGCAGCAAGACTCAGCTGTGCCCCATGATAAATCATTTACTTATGCCCAAAAAAAAGACAGCTGCAGGGAGCAGAGGAGTTTTTCATTTTTGCAAGACAGCTTAGATCCAGATTGTTTCATTGATGCAGTTGTAAGTTATCAGG
This sequence comes from Mycteria americana, assembly GCF_035582795.1. Taxonomy (NCBI): domain Eukaryota; kingdom Metazoa; phylum Chordata; class Aves; order Ciconiiformes; family Ciconiidae; genus Mycteria; species Mycteria americana. The sequence continues at coordinate 76,716,935 of NC_134366.1, read as the reverse complement.
CTTGATGATAGAGTTCTTGGTATAATTGTGTTTGTGGCTTCTACTGCAGTTCCTTCAGCAGTACCCCTGGCTCACCATCTGAAGGTGAGGGCTGAGGGGTGTCTGTACCTCCTTGACTTTCAAAACTTGGGCAGTCCTTTTCAGTCTGTTTCCCTGTAGTTTGGTGGGCAGTTGCTGGAAAAAAATGTAATGTGTTGTGGCATTTTGTTCAGTTCCTCTTCCCTAACCTAGAACAAAACAACAAAAAACCCCAATGCTTTGTAATGAGGGATGGAAGTAGATATGTGTCAAACACATGCAGCAGTTCTTACTTTCTACCCGAATGTGATCAGACTGTTATGGCAGTTAGCACTGAATTTAGTCAATTTATTCTGGTGTCTGTGGAAGATGCATCTTTTGCTATAGGGAAAAAAAAAAAAAGACTGCTCCAGAAGTTTACTCTTATGCATATTTTTAGAGTAATCTTCCAGGCTTTTGGCAACAATAAACCTGGACTTCCAACATCTAGGAGATTAATATAGGACCCACTGCACTGCCATTAATCAGGTTTTGGTAGTAGGTTGTACATAAACTGTCTGCATTAGCTCGATTTATAAAATGTAGAGGGTTTTAGGTAATAAAGCAAACACTAGAAAAATACACAGCAGAATTAGATGACCTGTTTTTTTGCTTCAGCAGAAGTATAAATGTCCTTCACTGTAAAATCACCCACTTCCTTGTTTCCAAACTGAATTTTTTTCCAGCCTAGCTGGTGGGTTCTTCAGTGTCTTTTCCTGGGCATCTCTGTAGAGACATTAAAAGCTTTCAGCAGAGTATATTTTGGTGTTGGGGTGACACTTTGCTGCTTGCCTTCAGCTTTTTTTTCATGCACAGAGGTGATGGACTCTCATACCAATGAAAGCCTAGAAATAATGATGTGTTAATAACCTCAGTGCTCACTCATGAGTGAGTGTTGTCTGCAGCGAGAATTCCCCTTTTCTGCTGAGTGATGTGTCTGTGAAGCTTGCCATGTTGCTGTACACCCAGCAGATGTGGGGATTTGGTAATGAGGCCCTAAGTATTTAGGGAAGTTACTTTTATTACTGCTGAAGATATTTAAGAATGGTTTTGTTAGAGCTTTGTAATCATGATACTGCTGGCCTCTGCTGCATGTAAATGAGCAGCCCAATCCTAGAGCTCTGCTGGTGAGGGTTACTTACTTACTCCTGGAAAGTTGTTACTTACTCCTGGAAAGATGTGGTGATTATTTGATCAGCCAGGAGGCTGAATTCTACCATTTTCTGTATGATAAGCAGTTTTAGCAGTGTTAAACCCACATCAAGGACCTAGGGTTGAAATAATCACTATCCTGTTACAAGTCTCCTGAGTTATCTGCTCCCCAGACTTTTATTGCCATAAATAACTCTAGAAGTCAGGCCTCACTGCCAGAAGTGTTAAGTGCTGCAAAGAGTATCGAAGATGACTCATTTAGTGAGATGAAGGTGGAGCATGAATCAGTAGGAAGAAAACTGATATACAAAGGAGAGGTTTGAATGTAGGTGACAAAAAATCTGAACAAAGCAATGTTCAATCATTATAAAAATGAAACAAAAGACTTTTTCAAAAGAAAAAAAAGAAAGAAACTCTTCTATCTAATGACAAAGGCCATTCTAGCGAAAGCCCAAAGTGGGAAGGTATTGCGTACTGAGCATGTCATTCCTTACCCAAGATAAACTGTGGACTGCATAGGAAGAAATGAATGGAAAATTCTTCCCAATATGTCCCAACTAAACAGAGTATTCAGCAAGCAGGTTGCTTTCCAGATTGTTCTGTGTCTATATAAGCTGAGAAGATAACTTATCTTTGAGCTAAACAGTTTTGGGAGATCAAGAGTCCTCAAAGTGTCAATGAACCCACACTGAAAGCTAACAGCAATGGAAATGCTAAAATAATAACCTGTGCGCATCCCTTGTAAATGATAACTCATGATAAGTGGATAAAATTCCCATAGACCATTCCATTTGAAACTACAGCCTTTGGTCCTTTTGCTTACCCTGTAGCTCACACACATAGGAGTGCCTTTAAGGTAGACTTGGAGAAAAGGTACCTGATACATGATATCCTACAGCTGCTAGTGTACTAATGAACTAAAGTGTCCAGTGCTGCCTATAATTCAACTCCTGCTACTTCTTGGGAGTAGGGGTGTTTATTAAGAGCTTAATGTAACTCTTTGGGGGTGAGGATTAAACATTTTCACGTTTGACATCAGCTATGATTCTTTAGAGATGAGGAAAGGTTCTTCGCTGAGAGGGTGGTCGGTCACTGGAACAGGCTCCCCAGGGAAGTGGTCATGGCACCAAGCCTGTCAGAGTTCAAGGAGCATCTGAATGATGCTCTTAGTCATATGGTTTAGTTTTAGGTAGTCCTGCAAGGAGCAGGGAGTTGGACTCGATTCTTATGGGTCCCTTCCAACTTGAGATATTCTATGATTCTATACAATCTTTTTGAAGCACGGGAGGGAAAAATAGCAGTACTTTTTTTTTTTTTTTCTTTCCTTCTTTCCTCTCCCTAAATGCTGAAATGTAATGCAAAGAAGCCTAGATACCTGTATCTTAGGTGGAAGCTCTGGTTCTGCTGGCATTTTTCGTAAGAGCCACTGTTAAAATTGTAGAGGCTGGCTTATCCTGTGGTGTGTATGGCTCTTCCTTGGCTTTGTTACACTAGACCCATAAAATGTTGCTCTCAAAAGGACTGCTCCTTTAGAGCAGTAACACTTAGAAACAGGTATAACAAGGCGTCTTAACCTGTACTGCTTGGAGTTTCTTTATTCAGAATAAAGTGAGGGATGGTCAAAAGACTGAAGGCTTCTAGCGTAGTTGTTTAACAGTGTTGGCAATGGCAGGAAATCTGGAGAAGATGGGTAATGCTGCCAAGGCTTAAGGGATGCAGATACTTATATGGAGTAGAACTATGTACAGGAAGGGAAAGCTCTTGCAAGGATATCTCTGTCTCCAATATTATTGTAAAAATAATCTCCAACCTGGTTGTACTTGGCTTTCATAGTGCTGTGAGGTCTGTGAGCTCATTTCTTCATTGAAGCTAGTGCTGGACTGAAATTCGGCATAAAACTATTCATGCTTATGCCTGCTCAGTTCCAAAATTTCAGCTGTGAATTTACCCATGTGTTAATGCTCAAAATCCAGAGCTGCACGTTGTAATTTGGAATACGTCTGGGTAATAAACCTTTTCTACTGTGTCTGTGTTCAGTGCATTTAGTCCCTCTATTCATAGGTAATCTCCTGGATTTGAGCTCTAATGGAATAAATTATTCTTACAGGAGGCAGCACAGGCCAAATTTTCTATTGCTACTAAGGGAGAGCTAATAGTTAACAGCTAGTGACAGATTTATGTTTTCACTTGTAGGTTACCCAGCAGTGGGCCCAGCTCAAATGTGAAATACCACTTGGAAAAGTTGGCTTTGTTAGTGAAAAGTATGAGGTTCATTTTTAAAAGCTGTACTGATTTTAAGACAGAAATCCTCCTGTTGGGAGGATAGAAATTCTCTAAGGAGAAATAGCACAGACTGAGTTTCTGTCAATAAAGAGTATGTGTAATTTAATACCAGACAGCTTTTTGATACAGGAGGGAAAAAAGAACAGACGCTCACCTATCTTATGAAGGGGAAAAATACAAAAGCCTGCCTGCAGTACGTTACCTAAATTTAGCCACAGAGGGGATAATCCTCTCAGATACTCAAAAAATCTGTCTGAGGTAAGTAAGTGAAGGCTGTGGAGATACTGTGCTCGGAGACCCTCCAGCCCTGTTTTCCAAAGTGCTGGCAATAGGAAATGTGTTAGGCAGCACCAGTGGCCAGGCTGTAAGGTGGCACTTGCTCATTTAGTCCTTCTTATGAAAGTTTCTGTTCGATCTTCAATAATATAAGTGGCCAAGATTAGAGATGTGCGAATGGCTTGCCTCAAGTGACAAAGCTGCTCAGAATCATCCTTGGTTTAATCTTGAGTTGTTCCTGTATCCAAGCAGTGGTGGGATAATGCTTTGGATGATAGATATCCACAAATGTATTAAACTGCTTCCAAACTCCCTGAAGACCTTTCCCCTCCTGACGTCTGTACTAGAAACCCTATCTGGAAGAGAAACCCTATCTGATCCTTAACACAGTACTTGACAACAAAGAATTAACTTGAGTTCAGAAGCCAAAATAAACCTCAGGTTATGAATCAGAATGAAAAGAAAACAGACACTAGCTTCTTATTCAAATACCAGTTGTGTGTATATATATTTTTTTTTCAATCCATTTTGTAATGGTTTCTTCGTCTGAGATCAAATGTGAATTGTAGATTTCTCAAAGTGTGAATATTTAGGATTTCTGAGATCTTAATTTAAATGTGATTGTAAGCCCTGACAGCAGTATTTCTTCTAGTTTTGTGGACTTGAGAAACAAGTTTGTGGCATCTAGCTTCCAGTGAGTTTTTCAAAGAGCAAGTTCTTAGTACTGTCACTGTCTCCTTTGTCCCCATTTGAAACAAGCCTGGAAGCTGTAAACAACTGAAAACTGCTACCAGCTTCTGTTGTATTAACATCCCCATAACACAGTTTTCTGTTGTTTAACAACTTGCTTCTAAATTCTTAGAGGAGAGAGGCCTGGATGCTTTGCGTGTGCAGAAACTGAATCTCAGGGTGCTCGCAGCAGGGTCAGAGCTGTAGCAGGTGTCCTGCCTCATATAATGACACTTGTTTTCATACTCTTCTCCAGTCCTGGCAGTGGTACTTTGGCTCTTGATTATTTCCTGCATCCTCAGCTCCTCAAGATGTCTGATGATTTTTACCTCTCTGTTTCCTCTAAGGGCCATGATTTACTGGTGAACTCGCTGGTGAGCAGCGCATCTTCAAAAGATGAAAACATTAAAACTTGTAGAGCATTTGGCATTCAAACAAAACTTCATGATATATTTCCAGTGCCAGAGTTTTTATTTAAGAGGTTACGTACTGAGAACAACCAGTGGAGAAGGCCTGCTCAAGGCTCTTTTCACTGCTTAAACTTTGCAGTAAGCTTTTTAGTGGCTTGAAAAATGGTGTAGGCACCTAGTTCAGTTTCTCACTGTAATCAGTTACACCCAGGGGGACACATTCAGGAAAGCATGGAAGCGTGTGCTGTAGGCCTGTGAAGCCAATTTTTGAGCATGCTCCCGAAGAGGGTCCTTAGAGAGCTCTTTACTGTTCAAGTTCTCAAGGGTCCTGTGATCTGGTCAGAGAAAGCCAGGCTGGGACGAGATTGTACAAGCCTACTAACAGGCCATCCTGTAAAGATCACTGTGCTCTTCTGTTAAATGAACCCCAACTTTCATATGCTTTCATGGTCTATGATTTTTGTTGTAACAGCATTGCTACATTTGAGTCTGATCATAAGCATTCCAACACTTAATTATATATTTATAAACAGCAATTAAGAATAAAAAAACCAAATTATTTTGATAACCCTTCTGAGTGGCTGTTTAAGTTTCCACATATTAGACATGAATAAACAACGAACAACTTTATTGCCAAGACCCATCAGGTTTTTCAACCCTCAGTTGACAGTTCTACCATCTGCCCAACCTCTATTGGCAGAAGATAGAGCTTTTGTATGAAGAATGCTTGGACCAAACCAAAATCGCAGTTATTTGACATCTGCCAGTCTTTATAAGCAGAGTGGGTATGACAACGTTGGCTTATTTTTTAGTTGTAAAACAAAAATACAGAACATCTACCATCTTGCAGAAGCTGACTCCATACCTCTCCTAAAATAACTGAACCAGTCACCCAAAAAGCACTGGGGTTCAGCTGTCAGTCAGAACATGTAAATGTCAGAAGCCAGTATACAGCAAAATGTATCTTGGCAAAAAATAAAAGCATGATGAGTGGGCAACGTTGACAAGTGATGTGAATTTGTATTGGTTTTACTAATCTATTCATTCAGGAGAAAAATGTAGTTGAAATATTGTGGTATTGTATGGGGTTTTTTTGGTGGTTTTTTTTGTTTTGGTTTTTTTTCTTGAAACAGAAGATTGAAGCATGATTTCAAAAACTTTCTGTTTAGAAATTTCCTATGAAGTTATCTTTTAGCAAGTGGGCGGAAAAGGAGCTTAAAATTAAATGAAACACTATTTCAGAGCAAGCAACCAATTTTGTTCAATCTGAAATGAAATCCTTTCATCACGTCCTTCTGTGGCATTGGGAGTTAAGTCCTCTTTAATGAATAGCAAACACCAGTAATTATTCCTTTTGTGTTCAACTTGAAATATTTTATTGCAACCCTTGTTTATTACAAAGAGTAAACAACCACTGTAGATTTTCCATTTAGTGTGTTTGTGAAATGTAAGCTGTTCATGGCACTTGAAAAATACGAGAGTTAAACTACAAAATTAGGGGGTTTAAATGTGCCAAAGATGGTACTGCTTTTCCATCAGCAACTCTTACTACAATGGTATCCCAAGATTATAGAAAAGTTTGGGTTTAAGTGATCACTTGTAATTGAAAAAAAAATTCTTAGCAGACCTTTGCTTATCGTCATGACGATTTCTGGAATTTTTATAGTTTTCTCTATATGATGACTGGCCCTGCAACTTTTGGTTGCAAACTTAAGGAATAACATGGTATTTACTTACTGTCTCTACCTTACGCTAGTCAGGGGCATTGTATTAACCATTCTGTTGTAAAAACTGACTCATTGTAACAGCAGACTGACAGCCCTTGCATAGGCAATGCGTCCTCCCCGTGTGCCATAATCCCAGTTAGAGAGGGCTACCCCCAGCGGACGAGACTGAGTTTGTTCTCTTGGTCTGTTCCAGGCGTCTGCCAAGAAAAGTATCTACCCTGCTGCCTGTTCTGGTAGTGAGGGTTGAGTCATGCTGCAGAACATAATCATCAGCTAGGAAATACTTTCTGCTACTATTGCATGGTTTTAAACCAGCGCTAAGAGTTCAATCCTTGCGGTGTCGCAGCATGAACGTTTCTGGGTATAGAAGTTGGCTGTAGCAATACTCTCAAGATTATTGGCTCCTAGGTCTCTGTGGAGCTGGTATGAACTTCAGTTACTGTTTACCTGTGCTTTTTGCATCTTCTCAGAAAAGCAGCAATGCACGTCTTCAGGGGAGTCTCCCTCGCTGGTCTCATCTTCAAGTTTGGCTCCATCCTTTGAAGTGCCTGTTGGCCAAGCTGCCCCATCCTCTGAGGGAACAGCCTCTGTTCCAGCAATGCTGTCATTTTTAGTCTACAAGAAAACGAAGAAATCAGAAAAGCTCCTTGAGCTTCTAAACATTTAAGGTGGTATCTAGAATAGTCCCATAGAATTGGCAGGTTCCAAGTGGAGTGTAAGACAGAGGTGCTCCTGATACTTATACATGTTCTGTCACAGGTGTATCTTGATGGTGAGGAAAGGTCTCTTGGGGCATTTTGGAAAGGAAGCAATGACCTTAAACCTAAATGTGTTCATAACCCAGTTAACTATATTGGAGTATTGTTTCAGTACTTTAAGTGCCTTCTGTATGCGGATCATTGGTTAGAAATTTAAAACTGAGTTTTAAATTGGCACTTGGTAAGGTGTTAACCTGTGCACCTTCTAAACAATAGCTTTGAACCTCCAAAGAATGCAGGATTAGAGCCTAGATGTAGTCTTGTCTGTTCTCTGTGTGTTTGGGCTTGAGCCAGTGCAACTCTGCAAACTTCACAAAGTGGCTGTGCGCATGTATCCTATAATATTTGCATACGTACAAGGCCCCTGCCTCATAATAACTTTTTGAGGCAAAACCCACCTTGCTGCAGCATTGTAATTCATCACTGGTGTGGGAAACAAGTGCCTCTAACTGTATCTTTAATGAGGCAAGTGAGACAGACTGTGAAAAGCCACTTTTCAGGTGCTGTAAAATCAGGTCATGCATGTGGCCAAATGGTGAGTCTGCTTCCCCTGCAGCAGGGGTTGTATTAAGCTGAGTAAGTGATAGCCCTTCTCTTAAAGAGCTCCCTGACAGATTCAGAGCTACTGTCAACATCAGCAAAACCATTTCTCTGTAGACATATGTCCCTGTACACTCATGTGCTAAGACATCTCCTAACATACTTTTGTACAGAGTCTGTTTGGAAGAAGTCACTACCTGGCTTTTGGCTTCCTGGTTGTTCTGTAGCTCCTCAGAAGACAGCTGTGTGAGAGCAACCCTGTTAGAAATATTGCAGCCCATGGTGAAACTGTGACCATATGCTTCTCCTTGCTGCAAGTCCGGGGAGTAGGAATACCCTAGTCTCTTCCTGGGAAGCTTCATTATTCATTATCGCCATGGAGTCTAACTGTTGCCAGGGCCTGTTGCTACAATAAATAACACCACAGAAGGCTTTCTTCTTATGTCCTGGCATACAGACATCATCATCTTTGTCCAGGCACCCTCATCTGAAGTTAAGAGGGAATGTGTTTCTTCTGCACAGCTGGGATGTTGGTCTGAGAGCAGCAAATCTCTACAGGTCATTCAGGGTGTTAGTGAACCTCCTGTAGGAACTCAAGCAAAGACACTTGAGTATCTCCAGCCTTTTTTCCTCTTTTTTCCTCTTTTTTTTTTTTTTTTTTTCCCCTTCCCTAGGTGAACAAGATACTGTCATGTAAAATACACACACACTTCGGTCTCTGGTTGGATTTCTTAAGTATTCTTCAGCACCATTAGCAATTGGAAAAGATTAGTCCTGAATCTGGAATTCTAAGCAGCAAGGCAAGCTTTTAAATGGGAGGAAATGTAGTCAGGAGACAGGGACAGGCTGTGACTAGGGAAAAAGTTTTGAGCGTCCTTTGAAATAATTGTACAATTTCTTGATTACTGTTTGAGTCTGTCCACATCCTTAGAAGTAGATAGCTGTAGAAGATTTAAAAAACATTTTTTTTTTTAAAAACACAGCCATGGTTTATACTTCCAAGAGGTTGTTATAAAAGATAGCAGAGAAATGTTAAGGCAGTGCTGTCAGTTGAAGATCATAACTGGTCATGTCTTGGGTCACTTGTGCTGAGATCATCAGCTGTTATAGTTAGAAGAAATAAATTGTTTTGTTTTTCACAAATATTCACATGAAACTAACTCTTTGTATGAAATTGAAAGATTAAAAAAACCCAAGTAATTATTAATACCTATGAGGAAATTTTTTTGTAACTTCCTGAGACCCTGGTAACAAATGGATGTTAGCTTGTGACCTTACCCTGATTCATATTGGAAAACTTTCTGTAAATCTTGCCAAATTTCTTTTCCATATCTGTGAAACGGAGATGTTTACATGACTAATGTGTCTTTCAAGTAGTAAGGCTGGTGAACTTTCAGAATGACATGAACCCCAACACTGAGACAGAGTGACTCCAGCCTAAGAGATCACTCTGGATGGATGGCTGCAGGCAGCACTGTGTGTTCTTCCTGTCTTCAGTCCAAACCCTCAGCTGGTCTGGCTGGGAAGCTGAATAAACTCATTTGCATGGCAGTGGGCCTAAAGTGATCTTCCCTGCCTCAGTGTGCCTTATCTGACCGTGCAAAGCGCTGCACTAAGGTTACTGTATGGCTTCCAGGTTGTAGCTAGCATCTCTGCCTAGCTCAGAGCACATGTGTGTGACTGTTCATACCTACCTGTGCTGGCATCCTAGAGTGGCAAGGAACTCTCAAATGTGCATGTACTGTCTCTTGAGAAACAAGTGTCTACCAAGAAATTTTGTTCTTTTTTCATCCCTAATCAACAGGGACCTGATTCTTGTGTCCACTTTGAATTCACACAGAATGCAAGTCAACCTTTTGGTGTGTGGGGGTTTGTTGTTGTTGTTGCTGTTTCATTTTTTTTTCCCTCTTTAGCAGATGTTTGCAAGTTGATGTGATAATGCTGAAATATGGTTGCTGCTTGATGTATGGCAGAACATGATGTACAGGCTGAGCTTCTTGTTTGCATTTCTGATTAAACTCTTGCTGTGATGGTGCAGTTCTAAAACTTGTTTGTAAGTAAATGAAGGTGAAGTTTTAATCCTTGCAAAAAGGTGATTTTATTTGTTCCTTCGAACACAAATGAGGTGATAAAATGAAAACGGAATGTCAGTTATCAAAGTAGGAAAATTGGTTAAATAGAAAATCATAGGCTGTAGCATAATAAAAAAACAGGTAAGCTTTATGATTTATGCTTTACAAATTGATTATTGGCACATAAGAAGAAAGACAAGTGATAGTTTGAAGAAAAAGAGTACACGGGATCTAACAAGTGGCATGAAATTGGCCCTCATTCATATTTATGAAAAGAAACTTCCCAGATCTCAACAGAACTTGTACACTTAGAGCCTGATCTTTTAATATCTTACGCACATGATTAAATTGACATGGTGAACAGTATGTTTTTGAACAATTGGAGCTGCAGGCTTTCAAGAGCAGACTGCTCTCACACTGATGCTGACTGGTGATAGAAAATCTTCCTCTCATTTTAGCAGCTTTTCATCAATCTGTAAAATTAAGAATGAGCAAGCTTCAGTACAGTCAAGGCACCAGGATGTGTGGTGTTGGTTGAAAAATAGAGGATAATTCTTCAGAAATACAAATACAGGATATTTCCCTTTAAGAAAACCCATGGAACAGAGCCTATGTGAAGCACAACATTGAAACTGGAGAGAAAGAAGAGCTGTGAGAAGGCTAGTAATGGTGGGAAGGGAAAAAAGTGCAGGTCTCTTTATGCCTTGTCTTGTGAGAATGAAAACAAAAGCCAGTCACAGGGATGTGCATGCTGGGGGAAAAAAATCAGTACAAAATCAGAAACAGCTGTTTCTATAATTGCTGATGTTATGTGAAGGAAATTGAAATGTATGTATATTTTAAAATGAGCAGAGTTGTTTTCAAAACTCTAAGATCTGAAGCTGTTTGGTGGCTTGCAGGATGATTAGGAAAACTGAATGGGAGGCAGGCCATCTTGGTGCCTACAACCTTATCAGCTGTCTCTCTGATTTATGCTTCTAAATTAGTGAGCTACTGCAGAGAGGTGAGAAAAGGACTATCTGTGGAATGGCATTCCTGATACACAGCAACACTTTGCTGGTCTCGGTAAGTGAAGGATTCCCGTGTAGTATCGCCAGCCTGACATGTACATAGATACAAAGCACTCTCCTAAGGCTTGGAGGCTGGCTGAAGTTATTAACAAAACAAAGCTTGGCTGATTTGAAGGAGAGAGGCAAATTTCTGACATTTTTAGTCTGACAACACTCCTACTGACTTCGAACAATAGAAAGCGACAGCGTGGATTTTTCAGGGGCTTTGAGCAGCCACATTTCTCTTTGAAAATAGGACTGAATAGTTGGGCAGCTACAGAGGAAGTGCCCTGATTATTAGTGAGCACAAGCAGCCATTTGAGGCCAAAAGGACTCTGAAAGACTGCAGCCCATACTGTGCCTGTGCCTAAAGATGGAAAAGGGTGCCCATTTTCCCTGTGCTCTGGTGACTGTCCCCTGGGGTGCTGCCACAGTCCTGAGGAGGAAGCTGTCTGCTAGAGACATGGGTGATGGAGTGGAGGGGAAAAAATCCACCCCAGGAGATGGGGGCTGCAGCTGGAGTTGAGTCTGGAGGCTGGTGGGAGTGAGCTGAGTTGTGGAGTGGGCAGAGGGAGGGGATAGGGAGGGACGTGAGGAGGTGGCCCTGGCTATATAAGGTGTCTAGAAACCAGAGACACTGGGCTAAAACTGAGAAATCTTGCAACTGAAGTCAAAGCCTCTGCTGACCATGTGAGAACTGGTGCACTTCAAAGACTGGTTGCTTAGCTAAATCAAAGTAGACTTTCACAGACAGGCACTATATGATGCTTCTTTCCCTGGGGTTTTCTTCTATTCCCAATTTGAAATCTTAGCTGGGTGGTAGCGGATGTCAGGGCTTCCATCTCAGGCTCTTCCATGTCAGGCTCTAGGTACCTCCCAGATGGGCTGAACAGCCTGCAGAGCTAGCCTTTAATGTGGAGCTGGAGTTTTGACATACAGCTTAATATTTGTAAGACTGGGAAGGGGACGATGGCTAGAAGGGGAGCCACTGACTGGGTGGCTGTGGTCAATGGAGAACTGACCGTTGGTTGTGCAGCGCTAAACCAGCTCCATGGCTGGCTCTTTTGTGTGTCTCTGTGTGTGTTGTATTTCAGTGCTGCATGTGATCCAAATGCTGTACGTAATCTCTCCATGGTGACTGCACAGCATTTGTTTCTATTTAAGGAGAGAAAGAGGTTTGGGGTTTCTGCCAGAATTCCCACTCAGGTAATTACACTTCTGCCTGCAGAATTTCCCCGTAGCTTCAATTGTAGTAGTTGTTCTTCACTCCCGCTCCTAAAAAGTGCAAACACAGACCTGCTGCTGTGTTTTAGGAATGCAGCAGTGGTTGCTCTGCTGAGGCAAGTGAAGTGACCCTGCCATGCATCATTTATGCTAGATTTGCCCTGAGTAGAGCACTGCATCCAATCATGCTGCTCTGCAGCTCTCGTCTTTCTGTGCCTGGCTTTGGCATAACAAGTTGGTCTTGCTAGTGATACTGCTAGATGATAGTGAGACAGCCAGCTGGAAGCCAATGAAAAGATGATTAAGAGCCAAGAGAAAACCATATGGAGAGAGAGGGATTTCTCTTTACAGAGTTATAAGTAAAAGTGTTTATGTCTTTGGATCCCACTAGCTGTTTTTTCCCTTCTTTTTATCAGTTTTATGGGTGGGAAGTGGTTGCAGTTGATTAGCAAATTCTATCAAATCTCTTTAGCTAGAACAAATGTTGTAAACAGTAGCTGTTTCAGGCAGCTCTGTCAGTACTAAAAATCAACAGGCTAACATTGTAATGGTAATAATAAGTATTTAATAGTTATTAGGCTAATGTTAACTACAATATTACATAGGATACCAACATTATATAAATAGTATTGTTTTGCAAAATATGAGATATATTAAATGAAGGATCTCTTATCTCAAGTTTAGATGATGTGGTGATTTTTTTTCCCCCCCTGAACTTATGACAGCAGAGCTATTAAAGTCCAGCTCAGTCTGGAAAACACTTCTGCAGATGCTTAATTCTCTTTGAAGTCAAAGTAAACACAGGCCTCGTTCACTCGGAGCCTTATACAGAGATTTAAAACAGAGGATGTCCAACATTAATAAGTTAAGACTCATCGAACATGGTGCAGATAGTAAACAGAACCAAGACAATTGAAACAAATTATTGATTCATGGAATTTAGTCTTTCTCTTCACAGAATGTTCACATGCAGATTGCGTTGCTATTGAATACAGTTCTTATTCAGATTTACTAAATGAATGTTATGGTGAGTGTGGGGGTTTAAAAAAAAATTCTCTTAACTAATTCTGTATAGTTCACATCCTCGAGACTCAAGCTGTTTCACATATGTTATTGTTTCAGTCTCCCTGACTGAATGCTATTCAAATGAATAGCACTGAATCCCTGCTTGAATTGGTATGAGGAGTAGGGGTGCTTAAAGTCTGTCTCTGAGGTTGCAAGTTTCTCATGAACATGGGGTAGTTTAAGGAAAGTCTGACAAGTGGGAAATGAGAATTTTTGACAAAAGTCAGTGTCTTCCTTCCTCTCCAGTAAGAGCAAGTTAATTCTACTAGTTGCTATTCCTAGAACAGTTAGGTATTGTGCCTACTTAGTTGAGAGCAGGGTATGATAGTACGTATTTCTCTTACTGCAATGTTCAAAGAAGCTTTTGCACAGTGCTCCCTTGAACAAGGATTCAGGTTGGCCTTTCATGGTTTTAGTTGCAATATGGTGAAGTACTAAGTGTGTGTGTGTAGGTGGGGGGCACTGGTATCTGACTGTAAGACTGCCCTGATGGTTTGGAAGGACAGATCTTCATGGTGTTCAGAACCTCTGTGGTGTGTCCCACCTCTGCATCCAATTCTGTGCAGAACACAGCTTGCCTGAGAGATAAAAGAACTTTTTCTTTCCCTATCCAACTGGAAAAACTTCATAAAAGTTGAGGGATGGTGCTTATCTGAAGTACGTCTTTTGCCTGCGCCCATCTTTGTTCTTTTTCCCCTCCCAAGCAACAGCAAAAACTTCCTGCTCCTCTGTTAAATTGATCTCTGTGAAAGCTACTCATGTCTCTACCTTAGATGCTTTTGTTCTCAGCCCAAAAACACCAGCATCTTCCGTCTTTGCTGAAACTGCCTATGAGTGTTGTAAATGTATCTGTTGGTCTCAATGGGATCTCTGTTGTCACCCCTATTTGAATTGGTGGATGTTTTGGTCTTCTGAGAAAGCTTGTGTTTCTGTCACTGAAGAGCCCTTGCAGACTGCATGGTGTGAAAAAGTCCTGTGCTATGCATAGTAACTCAGTGGCATTTGTTCTCCAAAAATATTCAATGCAGACAAAGGCAGCTTCTGTATCAGGTGAGTTGGGAGTAGTTCAGAAGTCTCGCATCAGTTTGTTGGGCTGAGCTCAGGTCTCTTCAGACCCGTACCATTTTACTTAGAATATTTGATGCTGGGTTTCGCATCAAATTTGAAGCCAATGACACTACTTACTAAGTTCTCAAAGATACAGTAGAAATTGCAGAGGTTCTCCTTCTAAGCTTTTGGGCTAAGCCAAAATACACTTTCCAAAGGAAATACAGGAACCTGGAAGTGCAAGCCCTTGTAGAGGGGCAAACCAAAGCCCTTTCAGAATAGGGGAACTCATATGTGTGGTCAGAAGAGTATGCATAATTGAGGATCTCTTGGCAATATTTCTCCAACCCTGGGAACAAGCTACATGAGATGCTGTGCTAACGGAGAAGGAAGTGTGGATGTACAGACAGCCCCACTTCAAGCTTCTGCTCATCACTGGGATAAGACTGCAGTTAGGGGCAAGTTACCTCACAGGGAATGAAATAGGCCTGTGATCCCATACAATTCCAGTTGCTGGAGCAGACTAGGAATATTCCAGGCATCAGCCTTGCTCTGTTTTGAAGTGATGCTAGAGCTCCTTTCACGGGACAGGACAGCTCTGCTCCTGGAAGAGTGCTGTCCCAAGAGAGCACCACGTGGCTCCGAAGTGACCTGGGATGGTGGACAGCCCTCCAGCCTGGCTCAGCTGGCATCCTCGCTTGTTCCTGACTGCAGTTTGGGCTTTGTGGAAGGGCTCAGGAGAAATGCCATTGTCTGGAATCTAGATGTCTGGAATCTAGATGTCTGGCAGAAATACAGAGAGAGACTGCCTGACTCGACTGCAACTTTCCCATGCTAGAGGTAAGGGAGATTTTGTGAAGTTAATTAGACTCCAGATTTGAACTTTCTTCATGGGTATTTGAATCTGGCATTCTCCTTTCAGCTTATCTGGATATAGAGCTGCTATACATTGGACTTGGGATGCTCCTGGAACAAGAAACGGAGTGTATAATATAGCTGCTTTCCAGGGACTGCCTTGTCAGAGTCTGTGATTCAGCTCTTTGCCTTATGGATTAAACTTGGAGTATTCATGTACTTTTAAATTTCTTTTAAAACAGTTTGAGATTAAGTCTGTGCTGTTAATTAGAGTTCTGCTGCTGTTCACAGAATGCTGGCTGTGCTGAGCAAAGCTCTTCGAACACCTTTTTCCTGAATTTGAACAGGCAAAGCACTGGCCTCTCACGCTTCCTTAGCAGGCAGTACAGGTGAGGTGAGGAGCTACTTGTTCCTGGTGGCATTTCTGTGCTGCTGGGAGAGTGGCCATGTAATGAGGTAGAGCCAGCACTGCTCATCTCCTGGATGTCGTAGCAGCATGGGGCAGGGAGTGGCTTACTGCATTGCCGAACGCAGTACATCGCTACTGTGAGCAATACATCATAAACATACTTTTTGCACAATGACGAAATACCATTTTAGCAGATGTTTAATGCAAAATTGTCAGAGCTTCTAAGGAAGCTGTGCTGCAGCTTTGCTCCTCTGCTCAATGGCAACTTCCTTCAGACTTCCAGCCTCTTTTATCTGTAACTGCTTCATAGTCATATATTTATATTTTAGGCTTTTGTGATCGCTTCTTCCATCCCTTGATTCAGTGGGTCCCCTCCCTTTGTCAGGAAGCATCCCTCCAGCTTATGCCCCTTTATGAGTGAGGAGCCTTCATGCTTTGCCTATCCTTGCCCAGAGCCAGTTCTGTTTCATCTGTTGTCATGTTTTGTTGTGGGACAGGGGCTGTAACTTACTTTCTTTGCATATACCTGTGTAGAACGGAGGTTATCCTGCTAAGAGTTTGAGACATTCTTGTGGTGTAAAGTAGTATGTAGGAACAAACTTTGTATATATGTAGTCTAAGAATTAGCTAAATATTCCCCCTTATTTAGCTGTTGTTCACACTCAGTTCCTGAAGTCCTCTGCTATACTTTTACGTAGAGAGCATTTTCAGTCCTAATGCAAAAGCTGTTCAGATATAGAATGATTCCATTTTTCTGTCTAAATGGGGAATGGTCCAGATTTGTATGTGAGAGCTGAGATCAAAAACTTGTTGTTTGCTTCTATTTAAACAAAATATGTTTTTTAAAAAAAAAAAATCTGAAGAGGTTCCAAAATTTCTCCTGAAACATTTTTCACTTCCTTATATTTCAAAGAAGATTAGCAGAAACATGGAGCTGCTTCGGCAGTTGTGGAGATAGAATTAAAAAAACATGAGTTAAAATACAACTGCTCAAGCTGGGGGGGGAGGCTGAAGAGTGTTTACTAGAAGCATACTAGCTGTGCGTCTGGGATGGCTTTTAGGCTGAGGAAATATTACCAATCTGTTCACTTTACATATGGACAAGTGGTGATATATCAGAGTGCTGTGTATCATGTGTATAACCTGAGTATGGAAATGCCTTGTTCTCAGGAAGCTTCTGTCTCTGGAGTGGAAGGCAGCAGCTATTTTTACTAGTGTGCTGCAAAATTACACAGAAGAGCACAGGATGATGCTGTTTCCCCAGCTCACTTCATGGATGACTTTTCTAATTTACTAAGGAAGGATTGGTGACAAACTAGTACCACCAGATAAGCATGGACACAGCTTCACACTTTTTTGAAAGAAGTCAGCAAGGCTGTGCTGGGAAACAGTCTAAAACACAACAACAAAAATTATTGCATCGGAGAAGAGCTCTTTAAGCTATGCTCTGGAACTGTAAGTGCTTGAAATACCAGCTTTAGAAATAAGCATTACAGTGCAGAGCCTGGGCTGTTTTTGTCGGGTGCCCACAATGGTGGGCACTGAGATGTAAGAAGCTGGTTGGTCTTGTGTCAGGATGGAAAATGTCCCCTCTGTAAAGGGACAGTAGGAGACTTCCATCGTAACTCCTGTCTGAACCCCATTCCTGAAGATTTAACTGATACTTAGACTAGGTACTGCCCTCTATGTATGCATGAGATGTGTACTGCATTCCTAAGAGGTAACAACAATCCCATGCTTTTCTGACATGTGATCAATTAGAGGTGAAATCCTAACATGAAACCTTACGATAAAAGTTTGCAGTGGGCTTGCAGAGCCTTTGGTGAGCCTTGCCAGGTTGCTGAAGTTTCTAAGTCAACATTTTGCTTGGGTGACGATAATGGGACCATCATGTTTACTCTTCTGTTGACAGCTGCTCTGCTGATTTCCCTCTGCAAACGACTTCGGGTTTAGCAAGTGTAACTGGTGAAGAGCTGTGTGAGTGCGACAGAACAGTCTGTTACTGCAGCAAATGGAAAAAGCAAAATGCAAACACACAGTCGAAATCTCGCTTCTTGTATTCTAATTGCTCACTTTTAAAACTGGTGTGGCTGATGTTTGGAGTTATTTTATGCTTTTTCCTAGCATGCATTTGTGTATTTTTCCCACTCCAGACTAGCTTCATTATTACCTAAAAGTTACGTGCCTGAGAGCCTGCTGTTGTTGAGGGTGATCATGTGTGGAATTCGGTGAGTTAGTTACTAAAGGACATCATTTCAGCAGTTATCAGAGAATTGATATGTAAAATGTAGAACTGTCTAAATTTGGCAAGTGCATCCAGGATCTGCATTTTCCTGATTAGCAGGAGTGCTAGAGTTATTGTAAAAGCAAAACATAGTTGCAGGTTACTCTGTTTAGATGGTTTTCTTCAAGAAAACAGAGATATACACACACAAACATGTTTAAAAATGAGGGATTTCAACGCAGTTCAAAGACTTGTGAAGATCCAGCCTTTATGACTTTTATAAAGCCTGGCAGGAATGTTTTAGCAGTTTGTCCTGGTGCATTTATAACAACGCATGGTGCTGATGTTGGGAAGGGAAATGATGTTTTGTTGTGCATTTGTGAGCAGGGACCTTCAGCTGTAATTACAATATAAATATGAAAAATACATTGATAAAATCATTCAGTCATGTTATGAGCTCTTGAACTTGCATTCCTGTAAAGGAAGACTGCAAATGGATTTCAGTCCCTTTGGGATTGTGATTTGTTTTGTATACCTGTCACCATAGGCCTTTAATGCTGTATGTAGTTTAACATATGACCAATATAATGGTACTAGTAATGTTTCTCTTTAGAGTAAATTAAGCAAATGTTCAGCCTTTAAATATCCATGATAACTTCTCCTGTTGTTTACAAGGGACTCCCATTGTGGCCATTAAAGAAGAACATATGGCTTATTGATTATAATGTCAGCTTCTCAAAGTATTTCACGCTGTGCCTGTTCTAGAGCTGATGAGCATCTGACATGCACTCTGGAGCACTGAGAAAGAAAAATATCTTTAGATGTCAAAAACAGTTCCCAGGTGAGAGCCTCACAGCCAGAAGGAATAAAAAGTGCCCTCTGGCCTTCAACCATCAATTACCTCTCCTGCCCCTGTGCTCTTCTTTGAAGATATATTGACTTATATTTAGCTTCCTCTGAAAGGAATTTCAAGCTTTTAATGCAGTTTATTGTTTTATGCAAACCTTTACAACACAATTTACCCTTAGTAAGAGGGTGTCTATGCTGGGTGGTGAGAGAGTGAGCACCCTCTGTCCTTCATAAAGTTTATGACAGCCTTTAAAATAATAGTGCTAGAATAAATTTCAAAATGTGGCCTTAGCAGTTTTCTCTAAGACATCTGACAGGTAAGATCTGGCAGGTTTTGCTGTGATCTTTTACAGCATTACATTCTTGCATACAGCTAACATCTTGTGTAAGCTGCCTATGAAGACTATATTCAAGAACAATATTTTGTTGTTCCTGTTATAAGAGCAGTAACCTCTGGCTGAAAGCAAGGTGGAGAAGGAAGGGTGACAATTTGGATTTACCAGGGCTAAATTCAGCAGTGCCTGTTTGAGTTTTAAGCTTCTTGTTGGGTCATTCCGGATGTGGATGAATTTTTTGTTTTGTTTCTGTAATAGCTGCTGTTTCCAAATTCACACCATAATTCTGCTTTTGCTTACCTAAAGCAGAGTCTTGCTTCTGAAGCCTGGGAAGTTGTTGCAGTCTGACTGGTCTGAGACTGGAATCCATATTGGCATACAATAATGGAAAATATCCAGGGCTTTAACTATTGAGCTGTAAAGGTCTTATTTCCTTCTTATTACCTACCCTAATTAAAAAAAAAAAAAAAAAGGAAGAGCAAGAAGTTGGGAAGGTTATGCTGTATTTTATTTACATGGGTATTCTGGTGTCAAAGCTGTTGTTTCATGTGATGAAGGACCTCTGTTGTATAGCTAGTTCAAACACTTAAAACGAAACTTGCCTGCTGGGGTGCAAGCATTCTGGCACAGGTGATACAAACTAGATGAAACAGCAGCTTCAACCCCAGCTGAACCACAGAACTCAAATCGAGTCAGGGGGTGTCAACCACCTGTTTGTCACAGGGCACAAGACATGGCATGGTCTTGGCAGAAGGGCTGTGTTTTGTGTCAGAGGGGTCCCATCGTGTAAGGTGGTTAGCAGCCCGGTGGTGTGGGGGTAACCTTGCTTAGCCTTTTGGACTATATATTCAATGAAATCAGCCCTAAGACAGGGTTCAGATGTTTCACTGAAGGAAAGTTTGTTGTTGTTTGGGGTTTTTTTGGTGTTGGGGTTTGTTTGTTTGGTTTTGTTTGTGTGTGGGGGTTTTTTTGTTTTTGTGGGGGTTGGTTGGTTTGTTTGTAATTGGGAAATTAAACCAGGTTGGCCTTGTGAATCTCTGTCCTGCCTTGCAAACAGTCAGGTCAACACATGGGACTTAAAATGGCACAAAGGTACTGGACTGCTGGTGGGGACCTGGCGGTGGTCTGCACCAAGCAGAAACGGTGTTTTCCAGCTCCAATGGAGCTTTCCAACTCCATGACCAAATCAAACTTCGTTGTTGTAGAGTACCTGCAGTATGGCTTTCTTAGGGCTGGCCCTTTAAAACGGGCAGGCTCAGCTGAGCTGAGCTTAGCATAACACAAACTTTTTGTCTGCATTCCTGTTGCCTGACCCAAGTCTGCTCTGCAATGACCATATCTAGGGCTAGGAGAAGAGTTTGGCTTGTCCTGTCTTTAATACATTTATCCTTGGAATACCCCTGTAGGTAGGGAACTGCTGAATCTCTAGCACAGTTGGGCAACTAATCACATAGGAAACCTGTGACAGAGGTAAGACTCAAATCCACTTTTCTCAAGGCCGAAGACAAGCCCCTAGGCATGGAGGTAGCTTTCCTCTCTTTGAAATTCCTTGCTGTTCTTGCCAAAACTGCCAGTGGCAGCTGTGAGGAAAAAATGCTCACTTTTGGAAAGCTCCGCTCACAGCCACACTGAACATCAGTTCAGAGTGTGTTTTCATGCTTAGCATGTTTCACTCCTGCCTCTTCAGAGGTCATGTTAATATTATCACCTCTCATCAAACATTAATCTGTACATCATTTGCCAGTTGAAGCACGAGTAGGTTGCGCAGATTTATTCAGCAAGCAACAATTGCTGCCTAGACTCTGTGGTCTAGTTGTTAACAGCTGGCTGTTTTGGATTGTGTTTTTTAAGTGGAGAGCCTATTTATAGGCGGCAGAACACATGCACGTCCTTGTCTGTGCTACTGCAGATCCTGGTTAATCTCTTCTGTTACAAAAGCCTAGCCTACCAGCTAGCATACTGTGTATTAAAATTAGCGTGGGAGAGTCTTAAGAGGTTTTTTTTTTCCCCCTTTCCATCACTATCTTGAAGCTTTGGAGCAGGCTGATAGCACAGAGACAGGCTGCTTGTCTAAAAATGGGGGGCAAATGTTTCCCTCGTAGCTGGTCTCTTCCATGATACAGAGGAAGTGATCTGTGGTGGTGTCTGACACAAAATGTCATTAAGAAGCATTCTTGTGGCAAAGGATCTGATTTTAAACAAGGTCTTTCATGTGTGTGCATCGCACCCCATTCTTTACCCAGAGGAGGGCAGAGTTAGATTTTGTTTGCTTCTTGAAAATTAGATGGCAGGCAAAGTATCTGTGATGATAGCAGGCTGGGAGCTGTCTCATTCCTGCTCGAGGGCTGGGGGAGAAGAGGGTGTTGGCTAACACCCAGCAGAGGAAAACCTATCTGTATCGGCACACTTGACACCGTCAGTGAGGTGGGGAGTATGGCCCAGTGCCTCAACACCCAAGGAGTTTGTCTATGGCACTCTGCTATTTAGAGGCACTGCTTGCCTGAGTCACTCCTAACACTGTTCATGCTTAAAATGAAAACACTGTGATTCTAGCATAGCACACAATTAAGTGCTTAATTACAACATGGAAAACAAAGTTAAAGAGAAAAATGAGTACAGCACAATTTCAGATGATGTTAAACAGCAGGGGTTTTCTTCTTGGTTGCTTTAGTGTCCCTACTATTTTTAGGGATTATGAGGGGTTATGGAGGAGAGTGGGAAACCAGATTTCTCCCTCCTCCCCTTGGTTCTTCCAGGGTTCACACACCTCTGGGCTGCTTTTCTCTCTTTGTTCAAGAAGGAATTCCCCTGATCTTGTGTGTCTGTCTTCACCACTCTCTTCCCGACTCACGCTGTTACTTGTTTCACATGTAGGAATTGGTATCTCCCATTGCTCCTGGCCCTGGGAGCTTCTCTGCTTTTATAGTCGGACTGTATTCCTTATTCAGCACTTTCTACACTGCTGGTCACGATATTTTCAGGGCCTAGCACAGCATTTTAGGAATCCCAGGCCAAAGGAAGCGTTTGGTGACCATAAATCTTACTGAATGCCGTGTCTCTGGCCTCTGTAAATCTGTTTCTAGACTGTAAGGATTGTCCTCTGATGCATGGCCAGCAACTGGGACAAGCATGGCTTCTCTCCCACCTGTGCACAAGAGTTTTCTACCCATAAAAATGAAGTGTGTGTGTGTATGGGTGGGTTGGAATCTGTCTGGATCTTAGCTTATTGTGACTAGCGTACATGCACAGACCCAACAGCTGAGCATCACTCCAGGCTACACTACAGATGTAGCCATGGGGTCATAGCTGAAGAAATTGTGATACAGGCTGGATGTTTGGCATTTAGAGGGCTTTTATTATGTCTTCTGCCAATTTTAGAGGTTCTTTCTATTACCTGATCAGCACTTACTAAACAGGGAGTACTGTGTTTAGTTGCATTGCCCTATATTGGCAAATCTTCAGGGACCACGTTCTGAATGGAGAAACTGGGGAACCTGAAGATGTTCCTCGGTGCAGCCTTGAAGCCTCTGCCGATGCTGGGGACAGAGTTTGAGGGAACTTTCTTTCATCCAAGTGACAGAGGTTGTGATTTGTGGTCCTGAAATAGCAGGTTATATCTCTTGTGTATTCATCTCTAAATGCATGAGAAGAGATTCCTGTAGTGGGGGAGAGCTGCTTTTGTCTGTGAACAAGGTACAAATTAGCTGGGTAATTAGTAAATGTGCAAGTGTACTTTGCTTGCCCAACTCAAAATGATTTAATCCTCAAACACTTAAGATGACCAACCAAACAAAAAAAGTTGGCAGTAGTTCACTGTGATTTAGAAAATGTGACTCGTTACTTCATGGGCTGTCAGGGGTATTTCTCAGGCCCTTTTTCCAGTCTCCCAGCTGAGCTGTGTGTATGGGACATATGTGAGTGTGAAGTCTCTGCTCCAGTATGTTGTCCAGGAACTGCCTTCCCTTTGGGAAGGGTGGCTGGTTTTTCCCACAAGAAGACTCTGGCTCTGTCTGCAGCAGCAACATGTTCAGTTCCTGAACAGAATTTGCATTTTGGTGGTATTCTGCTGACCACAGGTAGGAGCCGAGATATAACAGATGTGAACTTTTTAAGGAACTTTTCAAGGAAAAAGCATTTTCAAACTATTAGCCAAATCTTAAATAAATCGGTGTTTGGCTGCAAGGCTGCTGTCTTCAGCCAAGGGATATTGCTGAGTAACGTGCCCTAATAGAGGGGAGGAGAAAGATGTTCTGTCTGGCTGTCGTCTTTGTGGGAAGAGTGCTGCAAGCTGCTCAGACAGAAAGCACATGGGTACTTTGGGAATACCTAGAGAGGGAACAATGCTCTGATAAGAGGGCAAAGGAAAGCAGTGGACTGCAGAGACTGGTGCCTAGAGAAATCCAGTTATCCAGGCTTCAAGGGACTGGCTACTATAACAGGACCTGAAAATGGAAAAAAATTGTTACAGCAGTAGAATCACTTTTCTCTGTTTGAAGTGGTGTTACTTCTGAGACTTGCCTCACACAGACATCTTGTAACTTAAGGAAAACAGTGACAGTTCACGCACCCATGAATATCAAACAATGTTTTTATTTTAATTCCATCACAGAAATTATTCTATGTGTCTGGGCAGGGGGGAGGGAAGGACAGATGCTGTTCTGTATTGTGCAGAATGTAGAACAACCTGGTTTGTCCCTTCCTTCTCATCCAGTCCCTTGTCACACGAGTCCCTGCAATAAAGAGTTTGGAAATAGCTTCAACACGTGCCTGTGGAGCAGGAGAACGAAGACGTTCTGCGGGGCACTGGGGTGAGTACAAGTACAGGCTGGACTCCAGCCAGAATAATGAGGGCGTGCACTTCAGTCTGCATAACTGCTTCTCACAGCATGGTCCTTAAGTGAATGTGAACAGCCGAAGAGATGTGCGTAAACTTTAACCTAATTGTTTCAGTCACTTATCTGTTTATACCTCTCCTAAAGCAGTATGTACTTTGTTAAGTATTATATACATCTGTCTGCATTTCATATTCAGACATACAGGTATAAATATTGATATACTAATTTAAACATAAATGAGTAGCATCCATGACATCACAAGGATTCATTTATAGAATCGTAGTACAACACCCCCTGAGCGTCACCTGTGAAGATCACATTAATACACCTGGGGTATATTCTGCACTGACTGGCAATCTACTGCTAGCAAAGGATGCAAACGGATAGGCTCTGGTGCTTTTTGCAGGGCACTATGCCAGCATGATACAGATGATGGGGAAGAGCTGAGCAGATACTTAACATCTCTGTGTAAATCCTCCCTGTTCTGTCATGAGAGCACCTCGTATAAATAAATAAAAGAGATGCAGTTAAATCATGCCAGTCACAAAAAAAAGTCTGAAGACTGACTCTGGCTGCCTGCCCAGTTGTGCTAGGTTTTCCACGCTATGAAGCATATAGTCGTGTCTGGGAAAGCATTTAACTTGTGGTCCATGGACTTCTGAAGGCCTGGGATGATTTCTGAAGGATCTGCTAAATGTAAATAAGAGAAGTGAGACTCTTACCATGAGACTTAAATCTACTCTGCAGGAATCAGCACCTCTGTTAGAAAATGCTGAGGTCTGTAAATTGTAAAAAGTTGACAGCTATGTGGCTGGAGTTTTCTCGTTTATTGAAAACCTGAAGATGAAGGAATGCTGTGGGGTCTCTGGCACGGAGTGCCAAGACAGCTCTGGCTTCTCTATGTCAAACTGACATTGGTAGGACTTGACTTGGGTTAGTAAAAGGAGATCTGTTGGCGATTCACGTGTTATCATTTGTTTTCTTCTCAAAGTCCTGATGGAGTTCCTCCTGCCTAGGTGTTGATCAAGCTGCCATCATTCAGTTTCATATATTGTGCCATTGCATTTTTTAACTTCCCACATCTGAGCAGGCTGCAGGTCTAGTTTTTTCCCTGGATGGATAGTTCTTCAGGCTTTTTAGGCTCCCAGTAGTAGTGCTGATGTAGTGAGGATCTCCCAGTTGCTTAAGTGCAACTTCCTGCAGAGCTACAATGAGGTGGCCACTCTGTATTTACAGTTCTTTGTAGACAAATGGTAGTGAAAGCAAGTAAACCCACAGGCTCTGTTGAGGTTTTCAGAACCAATCTCTTGGAAGCATGAGAAATACACAGATCCAGCCCATGTGATACAACATCTGGATGTTCTTCCTCATCTTAGCTTTCTTACCATTTTGTAGTGCTCTTTAGAGTTAGAGACTGCGAGTGGCTCCGAAATGAAGGCTGTATCTTCTTGCCCAGATGGGTTTCTCTGTAAACCACCTTTGGTTGGTTCTGCACGTAGGGAGGACCCCGTTATTATGGTAGGCATGCAGGTAGCACTCAGCAGAAAGCACGCAAAGTAAATTGGAGTTGGGAAATGCCAGGGTACAGGTATTCTTAAATATGTTAAACCAAACTGTGATTTTCAAGTTGTACGTAGGTGGATTCTCAAACACGTGTTCTTTGGGAAGACCTTGAAAATAGGAGATGAGGTGGGTTTGTTGCAAAGTGTTTGTAAGAAGTGAACTTTGCAAAATGGGGGTTGCAGCTGCAGTGCTGAAAGCATGAAATGCAGGCTGAAATCTCCTACCTCACAGCTGTAAGAAGGCTCCCCAGTTCTCATGTGACTCTCCTGGGGGGAAACAGGACCTCCAGATATGTTTTCTTGAATCTTGGACC
Organism: Mycteria americana; assembly: GCF_035582795.1. Taxonomy (NCBI): domain Eukaryota; kingdom Metazoa; phylum Chordata; class Aves; order Ciconiiformes; family Ciconiidae; genus Mycteria; species Mycteria americana. The sequence goes on along the minus strand of NC_134366.1, from coordinate 76,691,163 downwards.
TATGGGAGCAAGAGGGGGGTGTGGGGGGGAGGGCAGAATGGGCTTGGTTAGACAAAGGTGCTGCCAGAGCAGGAAGCTGAAACTATTCGGTGCCTGCAGTTTCCCTCTGCCGCTTGGAGTGGACTTCTGTTTTTTATGTGTGTGTTTCTTTCTCTCCATGTAGGGCTGGTAACAAGTAACTTTTTCCTCAGTTAAGTGACCTCCTGTGGGTTGGAATTTGGAAATCAATAGAGCTTTTTGTATTGTTTTATTCTGCTGTCCTTGAATCTCTTTGAATCTCCTTGAAACTTCTCTTTTAGGAAGTTGGTGTCACTGAACTATCTCTAGAGTAATCGGAGGGCAAACATTCTGTGAGGTTTGTGCTTGTTTAAACAGCTAAATTAAATTGCGGGGAAGCTATACTCTCTCGCATAATGGGATGATGATCATGTTCAGATTTTATTGGTAGACTCATGCCTCCAGCCCCGCAGGAGTCATTAACAGAAAACAACTAGCTGTAAGATCACCGACTGGTATGCAGTGTGACCTGGGGGGGAGAAACACCTTCAGCACCAAACTGACCAAACCTCCTCCCCTCCCACACTCCGAGGCAGGCAGTTCAACACAGCGGGTTTCAATGAAGAAACCAAGCGGGGATAGGTCTTGCTGAGGAGAAAGCACAGGCAGATGTGGGAATACTTCCAGAGCAGAAGCGAGCACCTGATGGCTTTCAAATGTGTGTAAATTTTAAATGAAAATGAAAAACCAGCCCGAGCTGAATTTCAATTATCAGAAGATATAAATTAAAAATAGAGTTGAAGCTTCAGATTGAAATGTTCATTTTGACTACCTGGTTTTAACTTTGGTACATGAGTTTTCCTAGTGTTTTGATATTGTCAAAATCACTTTACAGCAACAAGTCCCAGCAGATTATAATAACATCTTGTAATATTTAGCCTGTTAAGTTAAAGCTTTACGGTAGCAGGATTTGGTTTGAAAACCGCTCTTCCAGGAGTCTGGGAGTGGGGGGGAGGAGGAACCGGGCTGTTGGTTCCTAATGGGACAGGACAGGCAGGCAACCTCCCAGCTGCAGGAGGCCGGCAGGGGAGGGGGTTTGCGGTGTGTCCTAGCGTTAGGCTCTCCCCGAGTCTTTGCCTTGGAGTTGCAGCAGAAGTGCAGGACAGCCAGGTCCTGCTGGTGCTACGCCTGCAACTTCAAAAAAGAAATGAATCCCCCCTTCCTGGCTGTGTGAGTTGAAACCATCCCAGGCTTGCCTCCACGCCTTCCTCCGCAGCATCTTCCCCCCATAATCCCTTCCGTGCTCCTCTGCACTCGCAGTCCGTTCTGCTCCCCTTCCCTCCCCTCCAGCCCCCGCCTGGTCTCCCTCGCCCCTGTTCACCGTAGTCGGGGTTTGGATTCGGGGGAGAGCCAGGTAGAAGGAGGTTTCCCCTTCCCCTCCGCCGTGGTTTTGGGAGGGGGTTAACTTGAGTCGTTCGCTCTTTGACCTCCTCCCCGCGGACTGCACTGCGGCGTGCCTGCTTTCTGCCTGCTCCCGCCTGCCTGTGCGTTGAGTTCACTTGCGCTGAGAGTCAGTTCGCCCCCCCCCCCCCCCCCCCCCCTTTAGCCGGTTCGGCCCCGTCTTTCCCCTTCATCTCCCGCCGGGGACAAAGCTGTGGCTGCGGCCGAGGCGCTGACCCGGCTCCCAGGCAGCCAGGACCGCGCGCTCCCGCCGCCGGCCGGTCGCGGCCGCCAGGGGGCGCGCTGCCGCCGCCGCCCGCCCGCGCTGCCCCGGCGCCGCGCGCCGCGGGGGGCTGTGGGGCGCCGCTTGCACCGCCGCTCAGCTCGCGGGGCTTTACTTTAGGCTTCCACCACAGAAATGACATATCACGGGGAGTAGTGTCCTGCGATTAATCCCAGCGTAAGGTAACCTCTCTTTTTTTAAATTTTTGTGGGTTTTAAAAAATATTTTTTAATCTTTTTTTTTTTTTTTTTTATGCACTTGACTTTAGCTTGGTGCAGCACGACCCACGCAGCACCCAGGGCAGCGTATATGATCCACTGTTCCCCTTGGTGCTGCCCGTCTCCCCACGCCCCCCTGCAGGGGCTCGGTGGCCCCGAGGTCTGCCTCGCGCCGAGCTGGCCCCGTGTCGCTTCTCACGCTCGTGGTGTCAGCGCCCGTGGAAAAGCTCGCTGGTGGCTGGCACGGGTAGGGCCCTGCCTAGGGGCTGCTCTGTGCCACTTGGACTACAGAGTACAGCAGAGATAAAAATGTCTGCGTTCAGTAACACAGCTTTTTGTGTGAAATGGGTTTGTTTTATACTGATGCTTGGGCACTGAGCACGTTACCTGCTAATGTAGCTGAAATGCTCAAGAGGCCAGCTCTCTAAATAGGAGAAATAAGGACCTGGATGATAATTGCCAATTTGACATCTATCCAAGTTATGAAGCGCTGCTGAAATGCAAGACCACAGTGCCCTTCAGGAAGTCATCTTGTACATCACCCAGCTTTTAGGCAGGATCTGTACTTAAACTCTCCTGACAGATGAATTTCTAGCTTAAAACCCTCCAATGAGAAGGATACCGTGATCCCCTGAGTAGCTGAGTCTACTGTTTAATTATACCTACAGTTGGAAAGGTTTTCCCCCTAATATTTAGCTAAGTCCTCTTTACTGAAAATTATGTTCAAGGTAGTACATGAACAAAGGGTCACGTAAAGTCTTTCCTTGTTTTAAAAAAACAACCTTTTACATCTTGGAAACCTGTTATCATCTCTAATCACTTCTCTCTTTCTCTGACTAAACAAACAATTGTTTTAACCTTTCCTTTTCATTACTGTTTTCCAAACCCTTTCAGTCTTACTGCCCCTTTCTGTAGTCCCTCTAATTTATCTACATGTTTCATAGTTTGCTGCACCAAAGTGGATGCAAGTACCACGTAGTTGCCAGCATGACATGTAGTGATTATATCTACTCTGAATGCCTGCAGCATGCACTTATGAAATCATTGGGAGCATTTCTACATTTATTACAGTGTAGTTTTTTTCAGGCTGGCATCCTTACAGCAACATTTTATATTGGAGGAAAAAATAGCTGAGCTTTTATCCCTAGATAAAACCTCTTCCTCAATCACCTTATTTCAAGTAACTACCTAATAAAATTAAAGTGAATCTATATCCCTTATGTGCCATAAAGTGTTGCTTAGAGCTTGAACAAGGCTATTGCTGTTCAATTAGTCTCTAGAATGTTAAAAAGCAAATCCTGATTTTTTTTTTTCTTCTGCATTGATATAAGTTTCAACAAGATTTCTTATAGCAAAGGTTACAACATGTGCCTTTTATGTGCCACTTTCTTTGGAATTTGCTTCCCTTGTAACCAATATGAGCCTCAGGTCTCAGTGGGTATGGCCCAGGTTGTTCTAGTCCTCCACTGTCCAGGCTGAGCGTTCAAAATGCTGCTTACAGATCCTTCAGTCAATATGATTGATTGTGGGTCTCTTGTGAAACAGAAGCATCCATATGCTGTGAGGGGGGAAGTAAGCTCCCTCGCTCAGGGTCAGTGGATGTCAAGTTGGCATGTCTGCCTTGAAGGTCTACCTACCTCTTTTGGGACAGAACAACCAGTCTGTGTAAATCTGTTATGCACCGGTGCTGGGAAGGGGAGGCTGACAGCTATGAATGATAATCTGTCACTTCTCAGTTCCTCCTGCTCTGGGCTGCCCTGCAGCGCTCACTCTCTGGGGGAAGGTGGATCTTGTTTGCTAGCTGCTCCCTTGATCCCTGGGGAGCTCTTAAGGATGGGCAATATGGAAGGTCATTGGCAGTAGACTGTTGCTGAAGCCAGAGGAGATGGAAGACAGTAAGCAGCCCAACCTACAACTCCAAGGCTGAGTTAAGTGTTTTGTAGGACAATTGAAAATGTGCTTTCTGGTCTGTTCCCTCAATGTATAGTTGGTATTTTTTCCCCCAGTTCTGTGGCTGTGAGAGCATTACAACAGATGCAGTATGAAGCAACGTGCACAATTGACCCTGTGTTGTCTCCACGTGCACTTAAGAGATCACACAGGAACATGCATGTACACCATAATTGTGCTTCAGCTATGGGTCCTCTGCTGGCATTTTATGCTGGTTCAGTCACCTCTGCTGTCACTGTTCTGGTCTGCAGAGCAGGACTGCAGAATGGCAGCCACGGGACTGAGCTAGTTCTTGCCCAAGAGGGCACAGACAGCACCTCTGATTGCTCTTTACTCAGAGGACCAAAGATCCTCTTTGGACTGCTAGCTATTCATATACAGAATTAAGATACTTTCCCAGTAGATTTGATGTATCTATATATGTCTTTCTGGGAATTTTGTTTAGCTTGTCCTCTTGCCACGTACTAAGCCCTGTGTTGATGTTTGTAGCATCCCAGCCATTTGGATGATGATTTCTTTTTCCTGTTGGCATATTGCTGTGTAACCCACCAGGCACAACACTTCATCTTTAATTTTATCTGCAGCTTAAAAATCTTCTGTGTCTGTGTAGACATTCAGAGTAGTGACACATCTGCCTGTTACATTCTCACAGCGTAACCACTTTTACCTTGTGCTTTATTCTGGGTTTTAGTAATTTATTTTAGCAAATGCACATCCTGCAACGGGGAAATGGCTTGTTATTACCCTTGGATTTTATTCAGACACTGCAACTGGAGTTTTTTGTGCTTAATCTTGAGGAAAAAGGCTGGAACTTGACCTGTAAAGGTGCCGCTTCAGAGCAACAGTGCTGTGCAGGAGAAGAATGGGGGGCAAGAACATAAAGAAATGGGTGCTTGATAGTTCCCAAATAGAATTATTTCCTCATAATGTCAGGCTCACTTTTTACCTGATCATGTTCCTTAACCACAAGATCTTAGTAAGTAATCAAGAGCGATAAGAAAGATGCGAATGTGTGTGTGTGTGTGTGTGTGTATATACGCATGTGTATATAAATCTGTTATAATACGAAGAAGAGAGTGCTTTCTTTTTTCCCCATTACTCTTTGAAGTTTCTTTCATCCTCTGCAAACTTACGCAGGGATGGACACACACAGGCGCACCGTTGTCTGCTGGGGTAGGTACTCCTCTGCTCCTGATACTGAGCTTCGGCAAACCTGGCAGTTGCTAACATGACACGGGCAGCCCTGCTACCCACAGATTATGGACATGAAACAAAGAGACTGAACTATTTATATAGGAGAGTTGTAGAAGAGCAGGGAGCTGTCTCAAATATCAAACTAGTGTCCTGGCCACTTGTTGTCCTTTATTTTAATCAGTAACATTTTTATAAGTTACTATAATCGGTGTGAACAACCTGTGAATGCTTTTTGTTCTGAAAAAGGGAGCATTCGCCTCTGAAAAGAATGAAAAGTGATGCTGGAGGGTGGGTGGGATGCTTGGTGGGGGCGTCTTTAATGCTGCTTAGTTTGGCTTTTGTTTTTGTTTTCATCTCAATGTATACTCCTCTGAAAATTCTCCCAGTATTCTGGCGCTGGTCTTGACATGGACCTCATGGCTTTCACATTAAATTTATTTTAAACTGCTTTGTTTTTGCAGGGTCTTAGTACCCAATTCAGATATGATAATAAATTTGAGAGAACGATTTCTTAATTTATAGCTTCAAATGCAGTTAGCATAAACTTGTAGTTTCCAGTTTAAAAAGATTATTTCTTTGATCTTTTTCTGTTTTCCACTTCTGAAATAATAGCAGATTTACTAGTTGCTCATTGTATACTTAACCCTGTTAAACACTGACTTGCTATGTGACTGCCTACACAGGGCAGATATAAATACCTCAAGCTGAATGCCTTTCAGCACCGTGGTTATATGCCTTTCAGAACCGTGTTCTGCCCCTAAAGGTGAGCCCTAAGGGAACCTCATCATCCATCAAATTTGTGTTTCAGCTTTAGGCTTAGTAGGCTTCAGTTCTGCAGCCAATGAAGTTGAATATGCTGAACTTCCTTCTGTAAGCATGAATGTTTTTAGTGCCATTTCCAATTAGGGACACTTTAGAATTAAAATAATAGTAATAATTGTCCCTCCTGATGCTTTTTTCCCTGTTTGCCAGAATTTTTGTAGAGAAATGTTACCAGTTTGTTACCAGTTTCTAAGTGTTTTGATGGAAGCTTTAAATACAATAGACAACTATTTGCCTTAAAGAATGGTTTTGCTATGTGTGTCTTTTTTTTTTTTTTAAATACTATCCCTGTACAAGGCCACAGACACCAGAGAGGATAACAGCAGAGCTTTCCTACTTAGTTTTGAGCATTTGTGAAGAAAACAAACAAACAAACAAAAGTGTTTTTCTTCTGAGGCTCTAACTTTCCAGTTTTCCTGTTAGCGCTCTAAAGCATATACTCTAAAACTTAGTTTGTTCAAATTCATGGAAATCTACAATCCACATTGGACGTGAGACTTTGTACTGCTATTAAGCCAAGCAATTCTAGAAAATATGGGGGTGAAATTAATATAGTGTGAACAGAGAAACAAAATCTCTTTGAATGGTTTCAGAGAAAATCCTCAACCTTAGTTCACAGATTCTTGGTGTACATAATTAAGAGTTTATAACATTTCAAAATAATTTAATGAAATGTGGCATGTTTTTTTTCCCCCAGTGTGCAAAGGTGCAACTTTCCTCTCTGATCCATCCAGAAAGTTGTGTGAACCACATCACAGAATAAAGGCAGTGCCTTACACAATCTCCCAGTTCAAGATGACAGTGAAAAACAGAGATATAATTTCTGCTTATTTCACCAAAGTAAACATTTGAAATACAGTGCTGCTTAGTAAATGAGAGGCTGGAAGATGTCTATTGAAGAGAAATTGCTTGACTGTGTGTATGTCTATGTTCACTACCAATTTTGAGATAAAGCTTCTGGGGTTGCTGTGATGATGAATGATTGTGTGCTATACTTGCATGTGCTCAGCTTATGATTTTTGCACACAAATATGGACAGTGCATTCAATGTATCTATTGTTATTTATTTTTTAAAAGGTAATGTCTAATTAGCAGACTTAATTACTTTGATGCTTCTATTGAAAGCAACAGTAAGGCTTCCAATGTATTGCTGCCTTTTTTTTTTTTTTCAGTACTCATTACAATGTTTCCTGGCATTCATCAACACTTCTAAATTACTAGGAAGAATGTGATTAATCATTCACTTCCTTATGCTTCCTACCAGACATACGCAGATCATTGCAGGCAAGTTGAAATAAGCCATTTGAAATTTTCAAAACATGCTGCAGCTAGTGGAAATTTGGGGTAAGCACCAGTTTAAACAATCTATCAACAGATTACAGCACAAAAGGTAACTCAGTATCTGACTGTAACTGAGGATCTGATGACTAACAGTTGATGAGTTGTCTTTTGAGGAAGGATTTCTCAGTCACTAAGTCAATAAAAATCCAGGGAAGGATTTCATGGAATTCATTTTTATGGAATTCATTTTGAGTCCAGCCCAAATGCGTCTCAAAGCAACTTGAGAAACCAGAGTTCAGGTGTCAGAAGCCCGAAATTCTAAGCCAAACCTTGAGAGCTGACAGTCCCATGTTTGCATTGGGATTTTTTGGGGTTTGCTGGATTAAATCAGAATTCATATACATAAAAGTTCTGTTCAGGCCAAAAAGGAACAGTAGACAAGTTCAAACTACAAAGATCAGAGTTATCATCTTTATTCTGCAAATATGGAACATTTGGAAAGCCTTGTGTAAACTGAACTTCTGCCAAGTTTTTCTGAAATAGTTACCATCTAATTTGTCTGCATTATGTTTACTTGGTAAAAACGCATGTTGCTCTGTTTTTTTGGAAGTGAGAGCTTACGCATGAACTGCAACCTTTAGAGACACAAAATATCTTCTGAAATGGTTTGTCAGCAAAAGTTTAAATCGGCTCTTGTCCCTATCCACCCATGCTACTTGCATCGCCACTGGAATGAAAGCACCCCCGGCAGTCAAAGAACAGCAGCCAAATGCATTTAATGTGCTGCCCCACGAGGAGGGGAGGGAACAACCTGGCCAAGAACCAAGTGCAAGTACGTAGCCTGATTTCTTCTGAAAGAATGAAACAATCCTTTTATGTCCTCGTAGGAAAGTAACAGCTTTCTTTTCTTCCTCTACAGCCTCCTTTTCTAGAAAACTGTTCTTCAAAAGAGCATAGTGCAGCATCATGCTTCAGCCTCCAAGATTCACACCTGTAGCTGTAGGAAATATGAGTATTTTTGAGTTATTGCTTAGATGGACAATAATAATAAAAGCCCATTAGCTTAAAAAAAAAAGCACCTTCAAGCATTGTCACTTAAACATAATAGTCATTGTTATTAATAGTTATCTCACCAGTTTTAACATGGTGATCAACTACCATGTTTCACTCTAGGTTCTGGGCTATAAGAAATCTGTGCTAAAATGAACATAAATTTGCCTCAGCAAAGGCTTCTAACTGAACGTAAGCCACAAAGGGTTTCTTTTAAGTTGCCCCCCCACCCCACCCCCCACCCCCCACCCCTTTGCTCTGAAGGAGAGAAAACAAGTTCTGGACGCCTAGTTGCGGGTTTGAAACATCAATAATGTGAACGCCCCTCAACGTTTCTGTGTTAAATGCTGGTTTTGAGCCACTACTACTTAAATGAAGGGATATAGGTGCTGAATACTTACTGAAGACCTGCTTTCTCAGTTAAACGTGTGAGTTGACCTTAACACAAACAGACCAACTATACCAATAACTGCCTTTTTTTTTTTTTTGTCTGACTAGTTCCTTCTTTTTATTAATGCTTAATTATACAGTGTTGTTAGGTCTTAGAGGGGTAAAACCTGCTGTTGTGATGGAAGTAGAAGCAACCAGACAAGGGAGAATGTCTGTCCTCGCCTTGTAACTGACTGACGTGGGAAGTATTTGAGCTTGCTTCAGGCTATGGGGCTTAGACTCAGCTTGTCAAAGGCATTTGGCCAAAGATAGTCTCACACCTGTGCTGTGCAGGCCAGCTGCGGAGGCTCACCGGGGGAATGACAGGACACGCAGGTTCCTTGTTCAGTCCTGTTATAGCCCAAGTACATTATTTTTCTTAGCCTGCACCCTTTGGAGTTAAGTCTTGTTCCTTTATATACCTGGTAATAAAGGAAGTAAGTACTGCAAGATTTCTAGAAGTAGATCCAAGTGAATCTCCATATGGGGGAAATCCAGGGAATTGGGTCCTGTGGGCTTTTAAAAAAGGGGGGTGGGGGGCAAGAGAGGGAATGTAATCGCCATGTTGGCCACAATTCCTGTCTGTGGAGGAATGGCTATCGCAGGAGGGCTGCCTGTCAGGCAGAGAGAACTTGTAATCTGTTTGCAGTGGCAAAGGCAAAATAAACCATGGCAAACTCCATGTTTGGCTCATTGCGATACCTCAGTCTGGGTTAATTATAGAGTTTGAGGAAAAAAGACGGGAATGAAAGCCTCTCTCAGAAAACCCAATTCAAAGGAGAGCAAAGTGCAATTCAGTACCTTTTCTTCTGTCTGACACTTCAGCTGCTGAAAGCACCGCACCCTTATTCACACAGACAGTGCAGTCTGTGGAAGGTCCTGTTGAAAGAATCACGTGAAGCAGCCTATTGTTGGGTGCAGTTCTGTGTTAGGTACGCTTCGGGGTTATAAACACTACTGAGATATTCCAGCATTACTTATTTTCAGATCAGCTCTGATACTGATGCGTTCCCTTGCATATTCTCTGCTTGTGACCTATTTTTGATGAGTTTCACATCTGCTTTAGGAGCTCTCTGACAACCAGAAAACAGAGCTGTTTACTGAGTTCACAGCTGCTGCTAATATTGATGCAACTAGCCAGAAACGACTGTTTTCTTGGTTAGCTCATCCTGTTGAATGAACCTCTCCACAGGGTTTGTTACAAGTTTGTTTCAACTGGAATGCTATCAAAAGTTCCCACATCTGTGAAATTCTCATACTTCAGCCTTCCTAGAAACCCAGAAACATATGCACCCTCACTAATTCCAGTAACTTTATTTTATTTCCCATGGCTTAACTACATCAGCTTATCACAGATAGTGGAAACATGACAGCCTGTTACAAATGGGACAAAATTCCTACTGTCATTAGTTAATACTAATGTTACTGACAGCTTTGCACTTCAACAGAGTCTTTAAGGAAATGAGTCTTCTAGTCTAGTTTAAAGATACTATTACCTAACATATTTCATATTGCCGCGTTTTATTATGGTTACCTTCTTTTTCACATTTTTTGTATACAGATGAGGTTTGAATGGGTGGGAATGTAAATTAATCATGCAGTGATATGTGTTTCCTTGCATCACCTTCAGTGCGCTCTGGGGCTGGCTTGCTCATGGTGCATCATTTCACAGTGGGGCTGTGTCCTTTGAGGCTGAATTCCTACCCGCACTGTCATCTGAGTGCGTGTGGGCAGTTTGGTCCTCTTGTGCTTTATTCCTCTATGGATTAGTTACTCGTGGAACACTTGTTCCTACCAATCAAAGAGGTTACTGGACCTTTGTGGTTCAGGTGGAAGAAGCTGCAGCTGTGTGAAGCCTGGATGCAGGTTTTTTTGTTTTGCACTCAGGTGTTGATTAACAGCACAATATTGCAAGGAGTCTGTGTGCACTGCTGGAGGCAAACGGAGGTCCCAGGCTCCGTGAAGCAATTGGCCTGGGGATACACTGCTTCAGTTCCAGCTGTATGGGCCTGCGCCTGGAGACTGCCCTTGCTGATTTTTGAAATACTGTCCAGAGGTGTTATTCATCATCTCCCAGGTGCTCACATTTTTAATAACTGTATTTCTTAAGCCATGTCTTGGATCTCAAAAAACCTTCAAGCCTTTCTGTAGCCTTGTGGGGTAAATGTTGCAGGTTAACTATGATCTGAACTGCAGATGTCGAAACAAAGGCACAAAGAAAGGGTATAAAAGATTTGCTGGAGTCATTTCAGTGCATCAGAGACAAAATTAGGCAAAAAGATTTCTGACTCCCACCTGTGTCCTACTCTTCCAGCAATTTTCATGATTCGTTCGATTTGGGAACTTCTGCTGTCATGGTATCTCACAGGTAGCTTTCATTTCTTAATGGTTTTGAAGATTCCCCCCCTCCCCCAGTTCACTTCCAGTTGTTAATGAAGCATATTTTGAGTTTTCTTTGGTCCATGGTGAAGCTTGCGATGGTGGCTCTAAAGTACCTTCTGATCCCTATTTGCTTATTCTTAAAGAATGACAGGAAATATGGTGACCACATTTTCTTATTTTGTCAGCTACAGCCAACAGGAGATACCAGAGCCCAAACAAGTGTTCTTCTTGGACGGACTAAGACATTTAGTGGCTAATATGTTTTTCAGTTTGCATTGTTTCAGTCCAGATAACCACTGTTGTGTGTTAGCTTAAAGTTCATTATGACAGATAACTAAACTTGTAATACCATACTCGTTTATACTGTGGCGGCAAAGGGGAGACACTGACAAGGTGAGTCCCCATCTTAGGAAGTGCTGTTCCAAAAACCCTATAATCTTACCAGAATGCTTCTTAGCCAACTTTTGGTACCTGGTTGTGCATCCAGGTTTCCCTTAATATCAGTGGAGAACAACCCTCTCTGGTACTGTATTTTTTTCCATCTGTCTCAGATACTTATCCTGGGAAGTGAAGACTTGTTCTTACGAGATGTCTGCTGCTTTCAATTTGTTGTAAGGGGAGCCTGGATGAGTAGCTGATACTAAGCTTCTAAATTTGAGATGGCTAAATCTGTCCAACGCAAATCCCACCTGAGTTTAAGGCAAAACATAACTGTGGTAGAACAAATGGATTGCAAGCAGGTGGCGTGGAGTTGAAAGTGGGCAATGAAGTGCCTTAGTGTTGTTGTTACACAAGTCTCCGTATTGTCTTGCCTTACTGAGAGGTACAAAGAGCTAGAAATGAATCCAGTCAAGACAGCTGTTTGTGGAGGTCATAGTATGACATGAACACAGCTCCCTGACCCATAGATTCATTGCCACCGTGTCAATGCTCCTACACCTGCGAGCCTCCTCTAATCTTTCTGCACCAAAACTCATCTTTGTTCATTTAGCTTTCTTCCTCTCTGTGAACTCTTTCAGGCTGTAGAGATGGCAGGTATTCATCAAGGCAGCTCTCTGACTCCTACCCAGATAGCTCTGATAAACTCTTAGCACCCTTCCATACAGACAGGAAATTTTTTTTTGGTGGTTTCATAGGGCTATGCTGCTGTATCACTTTCCAGCTGCAGTAGGGCAGTGTATTGATCGATAAGCTGACACCTGTGGACCTGACCTGTATGTGCTAATTAGGTCCCGAGGTGGTTGCTGGAGGGGTGTGTGGAATAGTGCAGGAAGAACAAATGCTACAATACAGCAAACATCTCCGTCCATGGAGAAATTAACAACACAGTCACAGAATGGCTGAGGTGGGAAGAGACCACTAGAAATAGTTTAGACCGCATCCACTGCTCAAAGGAGGGGTCACTTGAGCAGGCTGCCCAGGACCTTGTCCAGCTGCATTCTGAGTATCTGCAAGGATGGAGACTCCGCACCCTCTCTGGGCAACCTGTGCCAGTGTCTGACCACCCGTATGGTAAAAGCTTTCTTTTTTATGTTTAAATGGAGTCCTACATTTCAATTTGTGCCCACTGCAATTGGAGAGGAAGAGGCAGCTGGATAGATGAGTTCTAGCAGAGATGGGAGAAAGGAAACAAAGTATTAGACCGCAATAAAACAGGGAATTCAGTAGCAAAAATGCCAAATTTCCATGGCACGATACGAATCAGCAGATTCTACAGGCTGGAAGAGGGGAATCCTTCCAGCCCCGACTCAGATAGATGAGGTAGTTCACACCTTTCAGAATTGCAGTTTAAGGCAGCCTGAAAAATGACGGAGAGTGAGCTATGTCAGCATATGCTTGGTGCGTGTTCTCAACTTTCTCTGTACATACGAGTGCAAGAAAATTCTCTTATTTTTCAGAGGCATGCTGGGTTTCTCCAGCACAATTCTGTGGCAATGGGTGAATTCCACAGGAAAGCTTTACAGCCACAGAGCATATAAAGTCTGGAACATGGATAAACTGGTTAGGATAAAATAGAAACCAGCAAAACCCTCTGCCAAAATCTGAAGTGAAATGAATAGAGGTTCAAAAAAAGTTCATTCAGTATGCCTGGCTCCTTGTTTCCATCATTTAGGATAGGAATAATTACATTTTTGTCACTAACATTGTTTTTAAATGTCAATAGAAACCAGACAAGTAGATTTGTAAAACCAGCCCTGTCATATTGAATATATTAGGTTTTCCACTAACAGTCCCTTTTAAGTAAGGGTGAGGAAGCACTAAAAGCTCAGTAACTCTCGAGTGTGAGGAAGCTATTTAAATAGCTTGTTAGGCTTTATGACAAGCAGGCTAAAATATAATAGGCCTGGAGCTTTGTGAAGGAGCCGGCAAGCCGTGGTTGAAGAGAGGACAGTACCCAAGAGTTTGAAGGCCAGATGATTGATTTGTGCAAAGGGGATGTTGGAAGGTTCACGGCAAAATAAACAAATGGGGCTACCCACAGGGACAGTGTTAAGCTGAGACCAAAATGCTTCTTTAGCTTGGTTTCTAAACATAAGTTAGTCTGTCTAACCAAAGAAGGCATTTTCAGTTAGTGTTTCTTCCTTTCCATACTCGGGCCAAGGGGCCATTTTCTGTTACCTAATTCACCACATTTGTTCTGACCCAAACTTTCTTTAGCCTTTTGCCTAGTGTGACTGTGGTCTTCCTGCTAATCCAGAACAGTGTATGATTCTCTTCTTGCAGTCCTTGATGGGGTTTGTTAACTTTGTCCTACCCTGCTGGCTCTCTTCTTATCCCTCTGCTTTAGTATTCTGCTTAAATATGGCTCCTTCTTTGCACCTATTGTTCATTTTCTGTTAGAAATCAAAAATTTTTGGTTCTGATGTCTTCTACTAGACCAGCTTGGGTACCTGGGAAATGTAAGCTAGCTTCTGGCAACACAGATCCTACTAACAAAACAGACGTTTTTCCATGTTCTTAGGTCAACCACCATGGCTTGAGCAACAAGATAAATAAATGAATGAAAGGTCGTTCCTAGCATTTATAGCTTTGAATGCAAATTTGAAGATGCGAGCTGGGTGTTACCAGATGCAGTGATAAACTTATGTGACTTTTGCAGGCCTCCTTGAGCGATAGCTTAGAGGTGTGTACCTAGTCTCATTTGTATCAGCAGGGGATTGAGAGCTCCCCAGGAATTTTCCTTTAAAAGAAGTCCTTGGTCTTCAATGGAGATGCATTGTAAAGAAAATGTAACTCTACAGGGACAGCTTGGACTTATATTAATCACTGCATTCAGTTACTGGGGTTTAATTGTATATAATTCATAGACCTGTCAAAATGCAACGAGCTTAAGTTATCTACCACTAAAAAACTAGCTTCTAGAGGCCCTGAGTGTAGGTATTGTCATTAGAATATGTCAGCTCAAGAAAGAGTCCCTCAAAAAGTACATCAGGAAGCTGTTAGAGCTAAGCAGTTGTTATAGCTGTTGATGGTTAGCTAGAGAATATTACATTACGCTAACTCAATTTTTCCCAAAGGATAGGAATTTTTTACGCTTATTTTCTTTTTTACAGATATGACAGATCTGGGATATGTAAAACAGAAGAGAATAGGGAAGCAGGAACATTTTAAAAAACGGTGGTTTGAAACCCTAGCTTTCTAATACCTTCTTGAATTATAGATGTGTTCTCTCTTTTACATAACATAACTGGCTGCAAAAGAAACATCTTTCCTGTTAAGGTTGTAAATTACCGGTGTCCGTTACTGAACTTCCCAGATCATCCCCTATCAATATAACATTACTTTCCCTAATCCCTGCTGCACCTTAAATGCATCACCAGGCATTTGCCAAAAGAAAGGTTAGTCCCAACTTCCTCTGCAAGCACATCTGAGTTACTGCAGACATTCTTCATGTAATCCCATGGTCCCCAAGCAGTTCAGAATAGGCCGACTCATTCCAGTCCTAGCAACATATTCCTAGCTGAGTCAGGGAGGACACAGAGCCTTTGTGTAACCCCGCTATCGTGCAGAAATATCTCTATGAACAATACCAAATGGCAGTCAACAGATCTTCATGCAGGAAACTTACAATAAGATGGGAAAGAAGCTTTGTCTCCAGCCTGTATGGAAACTGGTCCGATCTGCCTGCTTTATTACACCAGATAAAGCCCAGCTGGAAGAATGAAAGGAATGCCATCATTAAAAACCAGAACAAAACTAAATGGTAATGTGCTCTATCCAGAATACAGGCAACCTGACAGATATCTGCTCTATAAACCTACATTCCTCCAAAGTCACATACTTTGGGGTGTAAGGAACCATCCTGCACAGCAGCGCGTGGCCACACCACAAAACGGGGACAAATTTCTTTACTCCATGTTTATATAGACCACGTTTCTTTGGATGCTCTCCTCTTACTGAGTGCATTAGCTAGAGCCTTGTTGTGCTGCTTCATTATATGCTAGTGGACCAGGTGAAAGTCCCAACTTTAGAAACCAGCATCACTGAACTTGAAAAGCATCATCTTCTCCCATCTCATGACTGGGGAATTCATATTCTGCTACTGACCTACTCACTGACTTTCCTGTAACTGCAGTTCTGTTATGGTAAGTTGAAGAATTCTGTGAAAATTTAGAACTATCTTCATCTTTTCTTTTTCACATGATATATTTCCTAGGGCTTCTTTGAGAATTGTACTGGGGGGATAATGAAGTAATCTCAGAAGAGCATCTTATTTGCTGATTGCATTGTAATCATCGTATGCCTGTCACAAAGTGTATATTCCTCATCTTCCTGTGTAGGTTTCCCACACAGGAAAGCTCCTGTGTAGCTAACCTTGGCAGTATCTAATGTGTCTGGTAGATGCCAAGTGGAATGTTCTGTAATAAATAATCTCTAGCTGAATCTTTGCTAATATAGCAAGTAAAATACATTAATATCGTATTTTAGGAAATGCATACTGTCAGAACCTAATTCTGGTTTTCTAGCCTCTAAAAATGCAGGTGGTGCATATTAGTGCTGAAGTGAACGAAGTAAGGAACTTAAACTGAAAGTATCCTAAATTCAGGTTACTTGGTGTAGATACTTGAAACACTGCTATAAATGGGAATTTTTTTTTTTTTTTTTTTTAAACCACTCAACTGCAGACATTTCTTCCTCTGTTTACTGCCACTTGTTTGTGGGGAGCATGAGGTTTTGAAAAATTGAGAAAGCAACTTGTAGTTCTGTAGAACTTTCACTAGCTCTGTTTGGGGTATAATTTGCAGCCTTAAAGACATAGATAAAAAGATAACATTTCCAGGAGATAATGTGGCTTAGGTTAATAAATGTTGCTGTGCATGTTCAAATCAATTACTCGGAGGAAATCCAAAATTTTTAACTGTTTATAGTACCTAAATACAGTATAAATAAAGCACTGATCTCTAAAACTTGGAAAAGTATTTATCTTAGCAGGATTAAGTGAGGTCACTTATTTTCTTTGAAGGAAACAAACTAGTGTTCTGGCCCTCTTCTAATGTTTTTCAAGATGAAATTAGTTCTTTATAAAAAGAAAGAAAATGAATGGACACAGTTGATACTAAAGATTACAGTAACTTTCTACATTTGCTGGGCAGCGATTTGTTTATTTTTCACACTGACAAATTTTGAGGTAAAATGATGTATCTGTGTTCAGTTTCTCTTTTTAGGGATATTCAACAGTAAAAAATGAATCGGAAAGGACTTAAGGCTGGAGGGGGGGCAGATGGGAGAGAAAATTAAGTGAACTTTAAGGTCAGTGTCATAAAGATACCAACCTAATCTGATTATTGCCTGCCCTCTGGAGAGGGGAAAATCTTACACAAATGCATTAAAGTTGAGAAAAATGAGAAGCTGAAAGGAAGAGGAAATTGTGTTACTCTCTGAGGTAGATTATGTTGTACAGTTAACAAATGATGGTCACTTACATTCCTTTAAAAAAAAAAAAAACCAAAGTTCAAGTCATGTAGCTGAACAAGAAAAGGCAACTATAAAAATCTTGCACTATATCCAAGAAAGTGAGGTGGAATATCACTTAATATACAACTGGTTTCTCTTTCATAGGAATCCAAAGACTCTCCACTAAGAGGAATGCATTATTTACAGGTTTGGAAAAGTCTGTTGTGTATCCTAACAATTACTCAGTAATTTTTTAATGTTGATGGCATTGTAAAATCTAAATTTTACCCCCCCGACCATTTCCACTGACTCTGCAGCTTCACTTTCTTGAGCACCTAAGGTTATTTCTAGGCTGACGTGCAGTTCAGCAAAGAGAAATTCTTAGGGAACTGAAGAGCAAGTCTGTCTCTCTCCCATGCTATATATCCTGTATCATTCAGCTGAGCCACAGGGCCGTGTCACCCGGGGGAGAAAAGCACTGAGGACAGGCACTGCTTTGACACAAAGTCTGAGCCTGTCTTGCTGGCTCGTGGCCTGGTGGCTCAGCCTGTGTTTTCCCTGCTGTTGAGCAATACCTGGACATTTTCTTTTGGAGGATGGGTGTTAGTGGTGCTGAGCCGGGGTTGGAAATGGAAGGGTCAAGGGAGTGCGCCTTCACCTGATCTTTGTCATGGTGGCCAAGTACAAAGGGACCTTGCTCCTTGATTTTTCGATGGGAAGTGGGCTTTTTTTTCCTTGAGTAGCCCAGCTTTATGTAGAGCCTCTATCCTCTTGCTTTATTCAGAAAGCACGAGATGTTTTTTGATTGATTCATACTGAAGTCCTCACACTGAAAACATTTCCAGAGTTACGCAGCATGGAAGAAGTAAAAAATTGAAGTCCTTCAGTGTAAAAGTATACGTGAAATGAAGGATATTTCTGCAACTTCTGATAACCAGGTTGCCCTTTAACTACTTCTACTTCCCATTCTGGGAAACTTTTTCAGTAAATGAGCACTGTTAGATCCCTCAGTCTCTTTGCTGGGAAGAATGGCCAACAACGTTTTTACAAGTTACTATCTCACGGTTGAAATGTGCTCACCAGCAGCATTTAAATTAACGTGTCTGTTGCAAAGTAAAACAGGTGCGTTTAAATGAACAGTTGTTCATGCACTAAATACACTGTTTTGTCTTTCACCCATGCTTGGACTTGAAATGCAGAACTGTACAAGGTGCTAATTTTGTCACATTTATTTGTGAAGTAGCATGTACATTTCTGGTATCTACCTTAAATTTATGTATAATATTTAGCATACCTGTTTGCCTTAATTATTAGAGGGGCAGGGTAAGAGGTATACTGGACTCAGCATGGTTGCTAACTGCTTTGATTGGATGCATTGATGGGATAATACTACTGTTGGATTTCTCGAAAGTGTTTTTGGTGCAGAATGCTTGAAAATTATTAAATAGAAATGTTACTGTACAAGATGCCACAATCTTTTAACCAAGCCTAATATGAAGAGAAACGAGTTATTTGCTGCTG
Organism: Mycteria americana; assembly: GCF_035582795.1. Classification (NCBI taxonomy): domain Eukaryota; kingdom Metazoa; phylum Chordata; class Aves; order Ciconiiformes; family Ciconiidae; genus Mycteria; species Mycteria americana. The sequence continues at coordinate 76,672,701 of NC_134366.1, read as the reverse complement.
CACTGCTTTGAAATGCAAGAACTTAAAATAAAGGCATTGGTTTACTTTGCCTTTTGTTAGACTGAGAGCTTTAGAAATGTGCAGAGCAGAGAACACAGGCTCTCTTTTTTTTTTTTAATTTTCTTTTAACAACTGAAGGTTTAGAGCGGCTGCCGACGCAGGAGGAAATACCATTAGATAGATACAAGAAAAGCCAATATTCCACGTTATTCGTGCAGACAACTAACATTTGAAACTTGCACGAGCTGCTTCCACTTAAAAGCTGTCAGTCACATTGGTTATAAAAAGCCCAGAGCACTTAGGGACTGTCAATCACTTCCTAGAAGAGAGAGCTGACATCTTAACATTTACTTTGCCAGTATTTACCAAATGCAGAAAACCAAAGGGTGAAAATGCAAATGAAAACACACATTCTCAGTGATCATATAATACAAGGGAAACATTTGGACCAGTTACTGTAGCTGCTCACCTAGGAGCCTCCAATCCTGAGAAGATTTTTCTCTCTTGCTCTATGAATAGAACTGTAGCAGGCTGGCTCTGCCATGTTGCAGGGAAAAGGCTTTCGCAGACGGTGTCTGCAGAGGGCTGTCACGGAGTCATCAGGTGAGGAAACAGGTTGACTCTGGCCTGTTATGGCCAGGGGAGCAGCAAGAAACGTGCAGAGGACTTCAGAAGGGCATGTAAAGGGCATACACCTTGCTTTTTTTTTTTTTTTTTCTTATGCTAATAAGGATTTGGGTGTTGTCATCAGTCTGATAATTACATGTTCTCCTGTAAGAAGGGGATTGGCAAGGAAAGGAATAGGAGGAAACAGTTAATTCAAATACATCTTCTGCTCTTTTTCTGTATGTTTCTAGATCTAGCTATCCCTGGGTTGCTCTGAGAACTGTTGTTTTAGATACTGGTCCTGGTGCTTCAGTGGGACTGCAGCTGTGCATAGCGCGCTGCCAGAATTCGGCAGCTGGGACCTCCGGTCAGGACCACTGTTGCTGTCACAGAGCAGGAGGTCTCGCTGCAGCAGTGAGCAAGGTGCAGAGCTGGCGTGTTTGCACGTGACGGGCCTGTACGTATTGCTGCGCTGCTCTGCTGCCGAGCCCTGTCTCACAGGATACCCTTTTGAGGTGTATCGTTGTGAAGGTAAAAGCGGTACTGTCCTTGAGGCTGCCTCCAGCAGTTCACTGGACCCGAGTACCAAGTGTCATGTTCCCACAACCTGAAGGGATCCATGTGACTGTTGGTCCTTTTTCTGACCCGACTGTCAGTCTGTTAAGTCAGCACAGCCAAACACAGCAACTAAGGAAATGTTACAGAACTCTGCTTTAAAGTCACTCACGTGGGTGTGTCTTTACCAGAGTCTTCTGGAAGGTCCAATCCAACAGTGAGCAGCTTCCAACATTTACTCCTCTTGGAGGGGTGCAGCCAACATCTGCAGCGTGTCATATCCTAGTGACCCCAAAGGTTTTGTTCACTGTGCACATCCAAATGTTAACAGTTTCATAATCCTAACACAGCCTTTGGCTCCATAAGTCGACTTCCATGCAGTGTTCCTCCTGCCATTTGGACTTGAAATTGGCCCTGGATTAAACCCCCTAAATGAGGCTTCTAAAGACCTACTGTAACTGTAGATTCAATAGAATCAAAGTCATGTTCCCATTCAATTCCCACTGTAGTCAATGGAAGTTGAATCGATGCAGTTAACGAAACCAAATGATTTAGTTTACCTTGGGAGGCGACACCTCTCAGATATCAGCAGAATGGTTCTATAGCCTTCATGGACTATGCTGAGGAAGTTTCCCTTGGCTGTAACAGGAATTCAGATGCTTATTGCATATTAAGTTCCTTAATCTTGAACCAAATCCCACCCTTGCAGCCAGCCACTTAAGTGACCATTTGGGGGACTTCGCCACTGGGATCATAGCCTGGTCTTGAAACATGGAGCTACCACATTTTCTTTCATCGTAGGGCTGTCTGACATGGTGTATGCATACTTTAACCTTTCTGGTATCTTTGGCTTGGATACAGGTAGTCCTACAGATGTGGCAGCCCAGAGCTCCCTGGATAAGCAGACCAAGTATTTACTGATTATTTCTGATCTCTGTTTCTCTCTTTGATTTATATATTAACCAGTGGTATGAAGAACACCAATTTAGGTTATGGGATATGGATAAACTAATTACATGTCAGTCAAGAAGGTCTTGCTGCTGAGTGTGTATAAGTGCATGCACCTGTGCTTAAGGAAACTATGTTATGCGTCACAAGCAGATTACAGTAGGGTTCAGGTAGTACAATAAGATCAAAGGATAGATATGTTTGGGGACTTGACTGGAGGTATAAGTTTCCCCTGTTTTCCTCTTGCAATGGAGTAATAGACTCCACTGTTTGTGACCTTTACTTACCAAGGAAAAAGCATTTTCCCACTGTTTCTTAGATGCCATGCCTGTTATTTCTTTATAAATGGGCCAGGCCTGTATTCTCGAGTGCTTTATTTTCGTATTAGGAAGTTCTTTCTTCCCTTAGGGAGACTCTTTGTCCTTCTTTCAAGGGTAAATAAAGAATGCTCTTCACCATAACAATGTCTAGAAAGAGGAACAGAAAACAAAATGTCCCTGTATACATCTTGAATAGCTATAAGTTGATTTAATCAACGCTTTGCTAATCATCCTCAGGTTTTAATACCAAAAACCAAAACGCTGTGTTTAGTATGGACCAGAGGTTGGGGCTAAGAGAAAGTTCAATAGCTTAGTGTAAGAAAATGTAGACTGAATGTATATTGAGTAATTTCCTGATAGAGATATCCACTGGTATGCGGAATAGACTTCTATGGTCCACAGAGGATGTTAAATAAAATGGATATTTCTTTTTATTTCTCAAAATACTGGGAAAGTTATATGTGAAGAATACAGTGCAGAAGAGAGCTGCTGTTATATCCTCTTATCTTGCCTACACCCTGTGGTCCACATCTTGTGGCCCTTTGCTGTATGACTGTTAAGATACATGGCTTGTAGGGTCAGGGGAACAGATCATGGACTCCTATATGCACTGGTTATCCTTTTGTTGCCCTCCTCTAATGATACAGAACATCAGAAAACTCTCGAAATTGTAACCTGGAGCTCTATCAAACAAAGAAGTGATTGTAGCTGAGAGAGTCTAGGACTTGCCTGCTTCCAGCCTGCTGCATAGGTTTGGGCAAGATATGGCATTCCCTGCAGTGCTGATTTCTTGTCTCCAGATCATGAGCTGGAGACCTGTCTGGGTGCTGTGCAAGTTATTGCTACTAGCTGAATGCCAGCGTGTAGTATGGGGGATCTCCTTGTGAAGTTTCTTCCGAGAATTAAGTGCAAATTCCATTAATTCATTCTTATCAGAGAATGTGGAGATTAACTAGTTGTGCCTTAATTTTTAAAAATCCAGTCTGAGGCAGTTTAAAGAGATCTAATGTTCAAATAAAATCAAGTCCCCATCACCTCAAATTTGGTGTTTCAGGTATTGTCATCAGTTCCTTTGGAAAAGTCAGTTGTTCTAAATTGTTGGAACAACTCCCCTATTTTCATCTGATAATCATAACCATAATACAAGAGGAAGTCCACCAAAATTATCCAGAGGAAGAAGAGGAACTGACCTAAAATATTGACTTCATTCTGGGAAAATCAGCAGCTAACAATGGCAGCATGTACTTAAGACTGCTTCTCTCTCTGAACAACATCCAAAATTTTAGACATGATCTTAAAAAAGATACTGAAATGACTTCTGACATGGTAATTTTGTTTGATGTTTTTTGAGAATTAACAGATTTTCATAATACACCTTTTAGAAGTCCTTTTTATTTAAAGCAGCTGTGACTGTCAGTCATAAGCAATGCTCAGGATGTTTTAGGAAAACTTACTACAATTCTTATGTGTACAGATATTAAAGAGGCAAACTTTTCTCCAATCTACTGTAAAAAGCTAATTTTGTCTTAAAATGACAAATAGAATGGAATTCTAATGTATATGGGAATTTGAAAAAGCCAAACATTGAACGTATTATAAAAAACCCTTGGAGCAAGACATCAAGGCAAATGTAGGTATTCCTTTTGCAAATGTCAAATGACTACTTAGACTATTGCAATAAGACAGAGTTGAGTTTTGCTAGTGTCAGCCCTGAAATGTCATAAGTTTGGCTTTAGAAGTTGCGGTAATTCCTGGTTTACTTTTATTTTGGTCTCCCCCTCCCCCTTTTTTTAAATCTCTGGACTTCACACTTCAAAGTTTTCTCCACCACAGCAAGGCACATATATATATTATAATAATTACATATATATGTATTTAGTAAAAGCCAAGATTACTATAAAACTACATGACTTCAGAAAAAAGGCCTTCAAGAGAAACATCAACTACTATGAGATTTGTAATAAAGTCTTAGGAGTTGGCAGCATAAAGGGCGGGGGTATTTGCCAAGGCTCCCTAGACAGCAGTGGATAGAGAGGGCCACCAGAATAGTTAAGTTAGGCTTCTGTTCTGGATCACCTTGTTCTCCATTGGAGTCGCTTCTCTGCTAGCTATAGAAAGAAACGTGGTCTCGCCAGGCTGAAGTTAGCTTTTGTGAATAGCTCTTCAAGTGAACACGAAGAGAGGCTTTTAACCTAAGCCTAACCTAAGAAGTGCAGTAAGGAGCTGCACTTCTATTCCCATGTGACTGTACGGATCTCAAAATACATGAGGGCTGTAATTCTACCCTGAATTAGATGCAGTGGTCCAGCCTACCAGAGAGCTAACACTTACGTGTGCATATATCTGTACTGAATAGTTGCTGCTGGATACCTGCCTGAATTTGGGAAATGGGTGATAAACAGGTTTGTGACAGACCATTTGATACGCTATGACTGTAATAGCTCGAAAGAACACTCAGTAGGTAGAGAACCGCTGTGCAGAATTAGTCAGTCACCAATATGCTCACAGTGCCGTACTAGTAGTGGGCTGCAAATTTGAGCCAGACGGTTGGTGTGCTCTCCTGTAGGCATCCAGACAAGCCTGTTCTGAGATGACATTTGCTTCACTACAGATATGTCACGGATCATTTTTCACAGCCCTGTTGAAGTGGCTTATTTATTATCATCTGTTCTGGTGTTACATCCTGGACATGGGAGAACTGTTTACTGTACTGCAGTGCCAGGAATTCCTTGTTACTGTGCAATCTGACTCCAGGAGAAGGCTTAGGATAAGGCTCGATGCTTTCCTCGAGGCTGCCACTGCTAAAGCAGGGCACTCCGGATTGAACCAACGAGGCAAATCACAGGAGTTGCAGCAGAAGCTAGTGGCTTGATATTTAAGTAAGCGACCTCTATGTGAAGAGGTACTGGATTCGTCACCGTTCCACTTGCCCCAGCTTTAGAAATCAAATGCAAAATTGTAGCTAGCAGAACAACTTGACCTTGGATGTAGGCAGCTCTGTTGTTAGTCCACTCGAGATTTGTTGAAGTCACATTATCAAGAGCAGTGATTCTCGGCTACGCTCCACAGATCACTAGCGGCCTGCAAAGCCATGCTGCCTTAAAAGGTTGGCGTTGCAAGGCAGTGTAGTAGCCCAGAGTGCATTCAGAAAGTTGACGGTCCATGAACAAAATGCCAGGGAATTGCTGCTGTTACTGCCCTAGAGCGTGAGGAGTTTTCAGTGTTACTTTTCACAAGGAAAGGAGGTAATGAGTTTAAGGAATGGCAATAGGACCTGGCTGTTGTGTTTTCTAGACTTACTGTATCATTCTTACAATTTTCTTTCCTTGCCCCATATCAAAATAACATTCACAACCCCTGAATATTGTAAAACTACACTTCTGGGAAAGTCACTTGCCTTTCTCTGGGTCTGCTTGTCCAATTTGATTTGTGTTGCTATGCTAGAATAAGATTTCCCCAAATCTCTATCAGTACAATCAATTAAGTTAGCAGCTAAAATCTGTCATCCAAGATGACTCTCTGTTGTTATTAGGAAGGAATCAGATTGATCTTCGTTGGAACCAGGCTAGTGCAAATGTCAATTACCATGGGTAAAAGCGTACTGCTGTGTATGCTGCAGAAAATGAAGCTGAGGAGAGAACACTTGTATTCGGTGCAATAGGTTTTAAAGTGACCCAGCATAAGAATACCTTTGTTTCTAGTTGTTGTTGTTGTCTGTATTGAGGGTAGGACTGGAAGACTCCAAACAATAGCGTGGCCCCATTGTGCCAGGTCTTGTGCAAACACACGCTGACCATTGAAAGAGTTTGTGATTGAAACAGCAGATAAAAGCAGTTGTGTTTTTCTCTAGTCTGCAACTAGGATGTAGGATAGATGGATTGCCTGAGACTACATGGATGGGAACTGATCCCTGTTTTCCTTAGGCCCAGAACTTCAGCCGTTTTCCCCCTTCTGTTTCCCTCACCATGCCCAGTACAGCCCAGTCTAGGACTGGGACCACACAGGCTGGGACCTTTGAGGGAGTAGGACTTAACTGTCTCCTGTGACTTACCTGCTGGCTTCCAGCTGGTAAAATGAAAGGGCAGCAATCCACCTGATTAAGGCAGGCTGCCTGGAGGTATGTGTTTTTGTAGGAGCCCTTGGGTCAGACAGGGAGAGGGTGCCGGTTTGCCCCAACAGCTGCGCCCTGCCTCGCAGAGGGTACCTGCTGGGGTGGCAACAGCACAAGGTTCCCCCAGTTCAAAGTTAGGAGAGGCTGCATGTCTGGGGTGGGCTTCCCTGCTTTCCGTGGGAGACGTCAGTGCTGCCCTGACCAGCAAAGAGGCTCTCAGGGCAAGTGGAGATGCAGTCTGATGGGTGAGGGGAGGCTCGTAAGGCGCCTTTTTTTTTTTAAACATGAGATTATATCTTGTTCTTTCATTGGCAATAGCAGAGGTTTTCCTGTCAGAGCAGTCAGGGATGGGGTAAGAGCAAGATTCAGCTAGCTAGCTAGAATAAATGATCTGGGGCTTGAAGCAATGAAGTGGTATAAAGTGTTAAAAAATGGGTTGAAGACAACTATCTGAAGAAGTGTTGTCACTTACTGAGAAATTTGCTTTGCCAGCTAGTCTAAGTCCAAATATTAAAGTTGTTAAGATTTTTTTTTTTTTTTAAGCAACTGTAGCATGAACGGAAAATTTATGGAAGATGTTGAGACTTTGTTCTTTTTAAAAAATAGAGCCTTGTTACTGAGCCAGGACATGAAAAGTGGCTAGAAAGAAAACTTAAACAAATTAATCTGTTCTAATGCAAAAGAATACAAAAGTAGGCATAAAACAATGATAGAAAAAATAAACCCGGATTTATAATTCTTTTATTATAACGTAGCAGTAGTCAGTAACAAAGGAAGCTCATTTTGCTTTGTTTATTTTGTGATGTTTGTTGGATTAGCAATGTCCTGTGAAAATACTGTACCTCAGGGAATGGAGTACAGGTTTTTCCAGAATGTGTTTAAATATTCTTATTTCGTGTGTGCTACTAAAAAGGGAAAATTAAAATACACCATACAGTACTCTGAATTCTAAGCTGCTATTTCAGATGTTTTAATTTATCAAACACAAGTGAAGAATTGTTCAAAGATTTAATATGTGCTGCCCCCAGCGTTTCTCGTAAACACGCACTGTTACCTGCTAGGTAGAGAACTGCAGTAGTTAGGTGGTGTGTATATGTCAGTCTAGTTAGGTACTTTGGGTTATCCGCCACTGTCACTGAAGTTAGCTGGTGAATCAGAGTAATTCTGGGCTTAAAACTATATAACCAGGAGCAAAAGTTGGCCTGTAAGTGGTGGTTAATAGAGCAGGAACGTGTTTATCCCTTTGTTAGGCATGCTTCCTAATGAAAAAAGTCATTATGCATTAGGACAGACTGTATTAGTTATTAATCTCTCCTTCCATGTGATGCGACCAATCTTTTATGAACTCATGGTCTGTTTCAACCGAATTTGACAGACAGTGGCCTGGGATGTATTAAGTGTCTGTGAAGGTCTCGAAAGCAGACGGCTGGGGAGAAGTGAGAAGGCAGTGAGAAGGTTTCCAGGCTTGCAGGATCCAGAACTCGGTGGCTATCAGGCATCGGAGCGTCTACAGTGGAAGGAAACCCTGAGATGCAGGTGCTTATGGGATCTGCTGCTCATGGAGCTATTTCTCTGTAAGGAAGACAAAAACCACTTATCGGTCCAGTCAAGTTCTGCTTCTGCTCACGGTTCTAAATAATTTTGCATTTTAAAAATAGGTACTGCTTTCTGTTGAGAGAGAGAGAGAAAACCTAGGACTTTGCACACATCAGTGCTACAGTTTTGTAAACGTCAGAGCCGATCTTAACAGCATGCTATCTACAATGGGAAGTCCCCACTCCCTGCCTTACTTCTGCTACTTTCTATCACCCCCACCCCGGCTGCACCTTGCTTCCTTTCTGTGAGCTCCAGCCCTCACCACCTTTCCAACCTCTTCTTTTTAGCTGGGCTTGATTTTTCTGCCAGGGTAGTGAGTTGAACCAGCACACAGAGATAGGAGAACAGCCTCCCTGCTGCACACCCCCAGTTTCATGGAGTCAGTCCCCAATCCCCAGCATGGTAAGACACTTGGATGCTCACTCAGGCCCCTCTGCTGGCCTAGGAATGGGAAGCAGAAACAACCTATTTGGCCTGCGGTAGGGCCTGATTCTGCAGCTGTGTCTCATGGTTAGTTTGAACAGAATCAGCAGAGCAAGAGCTCAGAATGTTTTCTTCTCTACCTGCTTGTCATTTTACAACAATTGCTAGAGCCTGCCACGCTGTAGGAAACAAGGTAAAATCTGAGTTGGTGGAAAACCCTTGTCTCCTCCACTGGCCTCAGAAATGTTACAGGTATTAACTGAGGTACTACCAGCAGAAATGGTTATGCTACTGTCAGAAGCAGAAGCAATAAGAGGCACAGAAAAAGCAATCTGGGTTTCCGTGTGCTCTGTGCCCTGTGGCTTAAAAAGCATCTCAACACTGGTTATAAGATGCTGAGGTAAGTAACAGTGCTGTCCGCTATGACCGTGCAGTGGTTCTCAATTGATCAAACAAAACCCAAACATTTGCTATTTGTGTGCATGGCGGTTGTCTTGGCAAACCAGAGAACACTTTGTTTAAATCTGTTACTTGTGGATTCAATGGTTTTAACTAACTTCCTTTGTGCAGTAAATTGCAGTACCTTTCTCTTGTATTCAGGGAGCAATATACTGCTTGTGGCTAATTTTAACATCTCTGTTCCTGTGCACAGAAAGCTAAAGATTCTGCTTTCTTTGCAGAAAACAGCAGTGAGTTCAAATCCTATTACACTTGAGTCAGTAGGGTGATTTCTATTGCAATGGGAGAAGCATTCAGAGGAAACAATTGTACCAAGCCCATAACTAAGGCAAAGGAAAAGATTATCTCTAAAAGATCCTGACTAACTGAGAGACCATGGTCTCATTTGCAAAAGTGCCTTAACCTCCTGGATGTCCAGCAAACCTTGGATGCCTACAAGTGAGGTCTTGTCATGTGGAGTTCATTATAGCTTTGGGATGGGATGGAGTTTAGAGCTGCCATTCAGCCCTTCAGCTCTATACATGTGGATACCAAATCCATGGTCCAGGTGTCAGATCTGCTGTCTGTACCCTCCTGCTGCCTTTCTTGAGGGTCTCGCAGGTCTATCGGTGTCACCTGATGGGGAACTCTCCCGGTCCTCGTGACGCAGCTACAGCAAGTGGCTTGTTCTGCAGCACCAGCCTTGTCACCCAGTTTCCCACCCATCCTGCCATCTTTCCAAAAGTGTGCCCACCACATATCTCACTGACAAAAAAGCTGCAGTATGAAGTGCTAGGACATTTTAAGTGAACACCTGGCTTCACTAAGGCAGATTTTTGGACAAGGTACACTGACAACACCAAGACCAGCCACCATAGCTGAAGCTCCTGTACTTTGTCTTTTATCTTTTTCTGACATTAGTTCTAAGCAAGATTGTTCTCACAGTCCTGCCTCAAAGCTTGTGTTTACTTCACAGGGCATGGAAGCATGTCAAATTAATATTGATGGAAATGGGGGGTTGGGGGGGAAGTACAAGTTCTCATGTCATATCTGTTTGCTCTGGCACTATGCTAATTGAGTCTCACTTTTCCCTGTTTCTGTTCTGTAATGGTATTCCCTGTCCTCTTACTCCGTTTTTCTAGTTGGTCTACCTTTGCTAAACATCCATATTAATTCAATCAACAAGTAAACCATTAAATGAGGAATCCTGCAGTTTAAATATGAAACTCTGATTCATACGGGAAGTGGTTTTTTCTTTGTTTTAATGAAAACAGTCTCGGCAGCTCACAGACACAAAAAAATCCACACATGGAAAATGTGCGTAAGCTGTTTGTGCTTCAGCTTTGAGGAAAATGTTTATGTTGTGCCATGGTTAATACAAATTAAATTATTGTTAAATCCCCAAATGATTTTTTTGTTGTTTGAAAATGGGATAGGCTCATGCCTGCCTTTATTTGTAGGAACAAGCAGAAAACAGAAAATGATCTTACTGAAATGATTTGTTGTTTTGGTTTACAACCATGAAAGGGAATGGCATTTTTAGGGCTGTATGTGTGTCTGGCTGTGGGCAGCTCACATTTCTATGGTTAGGATATAAGATTATTCCTAGAAAAAAATATTGAATTATCTTCTATCACACTTTAAATACTCATCAGAAGTTTGCTCCCAGCACTAACCAGTCAGGCTTTGCTGTCATGTGTGTATGAAAGTAAGTGGCTAATGTGTGCATGCAATAAACTTCACTCTTCCAAAACCTGATCATCATAAGCATACTTCAGCACATTTCTGCTCTCTTTTCCCTAAAGCTTCTAAAATTTACATCGAATTTCTGAATGAACAGAATATGAATGAAACACAGTTTAGTTTAAGACAGTCTACCTATATTCTTTCCAAAACTACTAGTCTTGCTTAAGAGTAGCACTTTCCAGATTTAAAACACTGACAGGTTAGAACATTAATGTACCATTTTTTCCCCTTTTGCTTTGTGAATCCCAAATTCAATTATGCTTTCTGGGAGGCTGAGTAAAGTTACACTTTAAATTCAAAAGTTCAAGTATAATTTCTTTAGGCTGACTGGTTTCTGTTCAGGAGAGATGGATACCATTTCTAAGTGCTATTTTCATCATCATCTTTGTAGCTACTAGGTTCACCTGTGGCTTTGGAAACAAAATTTTAACAGCAGTATCAATATAAAAAAATTGAGGAAATGCCATTATTGAGAACAGAATAATCTAGGCTCTCTACTTCTTCCTACCTCTACTATCCATCTGCAGTGAGCTAGAAGAAATTATTGGTGATTCAGAAAATTATACCAAGAGAAATTAAAGTGCCTTTTTCACTTGTAGAGTGCATAGAGGTGAAGCTGAGGGTCCAGGTGTCTTGTAGATAACTTAAAGAAATTATGAAAATAGGAAGAACTACTGCTCTGTATAAAACTGTACAATACTTAACCAAAGGTAAAAGCAAGCCATGTCACTATCCTTACTTCTTGCCAGAGACCCTTAAACACCTACGAGTCAGGGCAAATAGGTAAGCTTTGTAGCATGACCTGCAGGGTCTTTGGGACCAGTGTAGAATATTAATTCTAAACCCATGAAAGAGTATCTCTCTGTAGACACTTCTTTGTCCTTCATTTTGTAGCAGTTTGCCAATCAAAAGCTCAAAAATCATGAGTCTTTCCACTCTCTACTAAAATTCTCAGGGGTCTTTTTTTGCTCTAAACTTTACTTGGTTTTTGTTCATTACTTCTGGCTCTCTATTTTTCTCTGCAGACACAATCAAAATTTCCTTTTCAGTAAGGTCACTGAAATTTTCCCATGAGTGTAGTAACTCATGATCTTAAGAAAATTTAGACTTGTTCAAAATTTCAGTTTCACGGGAAACAGACTCCTTAAACTTTGGGGTTTATTGTTGTCAGAAAAAAACCCTAAAATTTAATTAGTGTTTGGGAAGTATGTCCTATAGTAATTGATATTTTGAACAAAAATTTCATTATGAAAAAAAAAGCTATAGCTTAATGAGCATGCAGGATTTTATGATGTAACTTGAGAAATTAACTTAATCTTTATGGTAGTGAGAAGTTGTTTAAAATTGGCAATTAAGGGATGAGCATACAGACTAAGCAATACCATGGAAAATATGTAAGACTTACAATTTCAGTTCTATGTTAACTGTACATATAGAACTAGGAGACTGCAGATCACAAGGGGTAGTGAATCCAGTCCCTGCTTCTAAAGAGGACTTTTGATTCTCAAAAAAGATGTGCTTTTGTCTGAGAGAAGCCTTGGCATCTGCATGATGGACTGGAATGTATTGCCTTACTTGCAAAGCTGGAACTGTGTGTTATGTTCAAGATTTTCTTTCATAATTTTTTTTCCATTCTAGTTTTCTGGAAGTCTCAAATTTGCCTTTACATGTTTACTTAGAGATGCATTAAAAATAGCTTTGTATACCTTTTTACCTATGTATCATCTCCTTTAGCATTTTAAGGAAACTTCAGGGTTCTTGTTGGGTGTGATTATTTTCTTTTTTCTTTCTTTGTTTTTTTTTTCTTCTTTTTCTGGACTCGGAGAGTCTTTTCTTAAATGAGAAGGTTGTTTTGATTTTTTTTTTTGGTTTTCTTTTCTTTTCTTTCCCTCTGTCTATACCCTCCCATGGAATTCAACTAGCAGAACCAAGATTTTTGTCTCTATAATCATACATTGTCAACAATGACAAGAGGTGTAATTAGCTTCATAAACAGATTATATCATGAATCACAATCTCTCAAATGTTTAATTCCCTTGGCTGTGAGTCCAGACAGCTACCCATAATTGCCAAGTACATAAATGTTTGCGGGCCTGTTACTGGTTTCCATAAACTCAAGTAAGACTAATTTGTTAAAAAGTGCTAGTCTCCTGTTTAGGTTTTAAATAGCCATCTTTCTATACCAAAGATTCAGTCACTCTAAAATCATCACATGTGCAAGTATTAGCCTCAGATTTCAATAGGGAAGGATTTTTATTTTTTTTAAACTTAGTTTGGGGTAGATTCTTAATCTATGCAAAGTTAAAAGTGCTGCCACTTAGAAGGCAAGGGAGCATGAGAGAACACAGCTTACTGGATTCGTCTGAACAAGGCTGAGGGGATTGGATAAAGCCTAATAAATTAAACAGGCTTTTGAAAAATCACTGGTATTTTAAATAGCAACTTTGGACTCGGTCATTCGCTCCAGAGACTTAAAATGGTGCGGTAGGCCACTGTTGGAGGCTCTAGCTCTTAAGAATAAGGGTCAAATCTTGGTGCCATGGAAATGAACAACAAAAGTCCCACAGATCTCAGAAAGGGGCTGTGATTTAACCCAGCATCCAGCTTTTTCCCCTTGCCAAAGCAGACACTAAAATGCAAAGCAATTGCAGGAGAGAGCAAAGGAGAGGAGAGAATTTTCCATGCAAACAGGCATTAATCAAACAAGCCATTTTATAAAGAAAGACATAATAATGAGGGCTTACTCACAGTTAAGGGAATTTTTATGTCCCAGGGTTTTTCCAGTTTTGCCAGATGCTAAGTTGAAAACAAGGCAGGAGGAGGCCATAGAAAGAAATATCTTGGCTACTCCTAGACTGTGCAGAGAATCAAGCCTCTCAAGTGCTTGAGCTAGTTTTTAAGTATTATACATCCAAAGGGGAACATCAGAAAGAAGCATAGCATTGTAATGAAAGTATAAGTGGACCCAGATCAATGGGAAGTTCGCTGTGATTCTGACAAGCTTTAATTTGCCAAAACCTTGCTTGTACTGCAGTAGTTCCCCTGTATCCCCACAGTGCAGATGTCTCCAGGAGTAGGAGGGATGCTCCTCCCATTCCAGTTTCCTAGGAATGGATGAAAGCTTAAAGATTTCTTCATGCAGCATTATTGCCCCCCCCACCATCAGCAGACCTATTTCTCAACTGGAAATTTTCATTTCTCGCTCTTTGTGAAAGTCTTTTACAGTTCCTTGCCACTGGGGGCAATCTAATACAGATATTGAGGTGGCCAGCGCTGCTTGTGCTTTGCAACCACAGTCCTGTGGAGTTTGTTATAGTTCAACCATCTAACTTGAAAGAAAGAAATGATGCAGTAAGACCAGATAAAAAGCATGTCTACTGTGTTTCACTAGAAAATGAGAAGATACTTATCTCTGAGTAAGAAGGAAAGATGATAGCAACTTTAAGATTTAAATTGATCCAAGTATATGATGCTAAAGATCCTAAATGGTTTCAAATTGCGTAAGATTATCTTGTAATTTGTATATATTGCTTCTGTAGGCTGCTGAGGAAGCTAATTGCGATATATCCTGTGGTTAAGTTATCATCTTTCTCAATGACTGAAGATCATAATTTTATCTTTAGGTGAGTTTAATGCTACCCGTCCGTTACGTTCATTTGTATGCTGAAGCACTGCTGACAAGCCTCCTGTTGTTCCCTGTACAATTTGTGTCAGCCAACCAGGTTAGTGGAAGATTCATCTCTATGAAACTACTGCATAGGAAACAAGCTCAGCCCCCAGAGACCAGCTTTTCTTTCCTTTTTTTTTTTTTTTTTTTTTGCGTGTGGCCGGTGAGTAGTGGCTGAGGCTGGAAACAGGCACTTGGGCTGCATTCACGTAGATTCTGACCGACGTGACTGCACGTTTACAAATAACAAAGTATGTGATATCAAAGCAGGTGCTTATTAACTGCACAGCTGTAGTGGAGATGAGATATCCCCATGGTGCTGGGGTAAGCTGGTTGTTTTGTTGAAGAGCATTTGCCTTGCTGCACGGTGACTGCATGATAAGAGCAGCCTACGGAGGACGACTGCCGAGAAAACAGGATTGCTGCTCACCTCCATTTGCCCTCACCTCAGCCACGGGAGCCCTGGCACCTGGAGGAGCAGTCACAGACACCGGCTTCATTCCAGTGTTGTATTTTATTATTTAACTAGCATACTAAATACAGATCAGAGAGACTGCCAGGGAAACTTTTGTTTCCTTAAGCAGAGGGTAAATGAAACAGTGGAAGGATTTCTTAATTGCCCAATGAATTTATTTTTTTTATACAGTCAGTGTGAAAAAGGAGCACCCGGTTGGATGGTTGGTCACTAATGGTAGAGGGTAGTAGGTGGTTCTGCTACCTTGTCCTCTTTTCCTTTTGAAATGCTCTCATAGCTCTTTTCTAGCACAAATTTGGATCTCTTGCCCATGAGACTATTTTCTTAGCTTGCTAAAGTGAAAAGTGTGTTGGGAATGACAAAAGGAAGACGCGTGTAACTAGAAAGAAAGGGCAGGAGCAGATGAATTCCAGCTATGTTAAAAAGGCATGTAAGTTTGCAAAAAAAAAAAACCCAAAAACCAACCAGGCCCTGTCACAGACAAAAGAATAATCTAGATATGTATGGTTTATTTTTTAAGTACTCACACTTCAGTGTTGTATTTCTGCCTAACCCAAATGAGACAACAAGGCAATTCTGGGAAGAGTGCTCTGTAATAAGGAGTGAAATCTGAGGAAAAAATGCTGGGATAAAAAGGAGAAAATATCTTAGCAGTCTTGTGTGCAGAATCAGTTTACAGGGGAAGTGAAACCAAACCCCCGCATCTGAGTACAGCCTCCAAAAATGTTGAGGAGTATTTAGTTTGGGTTTAGGCCTGACTTCAAATTGGATGAAACTCCAGGTTATCTCCCAAAGTTTGCCATTATTCATGCTAATTAAAGGATAGATGTCAGGGCTTGTTGTCTGTATTCAGCAACAGAAGATGCAATGAAGGAAACTCTTCTCGATGCTCTCCTTAAAGTCAATAATGAGATCTGACGTCAACACACTCAAGCAAATGTTGCATTTAGAGACAAGGGCAGGAACATTGCCGGACATCAGGTTGTGGTGATTAAGCTGGATAAGAGGTGGTTTCCAGCGGAGATGACCAGATGTTTGGGCTGCTGGATGATGAGGTGCGGGCTGGAGATGGATGTGCGATAAGGAGAGAGGAGACTGCCAAGAGGTGTTAATTCTTGGCACAGATACTTGGCAGGGCATGGCACTGCTGTTGGACAACTTGTTGACAGGAATCATGAACCATTTTGGGAGAAAAGATGTCAGGTAAAAGAACTACCTGCACATTTTGGAGCCTCTGAATAGGTTTGGGGCTTTTGTGGATGTTGATGGTGACTTGGTTGTACAAAATTTCTCACTTTTTGAACATTGAAATGTAAGATGATCTCACATTCTGCTAATACAGTCTGTGTTAAGGAACCTTTAAAAATAACTAACCTTTACAAATAAATAAGTATGCTAACATCTGTGTGAATGGCAACTTCCCACACTGACCAGATCTCCAGACAGGGGACGGAAGCATGGGAGACTCTGTTGGTCCTCACAGGTGGGATTCGGTTAACGTACATGGGTGACCCTGACAGAGGTACACTAGTTTGGCTAAAACTTTGGAAGCTACCTCTGGAATTCAAGTGTCAAGGTTAATCCTGTAAAATGTGAGGTATTATCTGTAAAAATAGAAGTGAGCTGTTTCTCAGCTGTGTCCTAGCAGCGTTGAAATCCTGGGCTGGATGAAATGGCTGGAGACAGATTTCTAAGCAGTTGAAGAGGCTGGATGAGCTCATGGGTGCCAGCTCTGCTTGGCCTAGTAAGCTGTACGGCGTTTTCCTACACACACAGCATGGTGGCTGCCCCGAGAAGTGACTGCAAGCTCCTGTGTTGATTAAAGCAAAGTGTCCAAGCACTTCCCCAACATGGGAGATCAGGCAATAAAATGGTGGGTAGATCTCCGAAGCTGTTTACAACTAGTGCTTGCAAAGGCTTGAGCAAAGCCTTGCTCGTACAGCAGGGTGGCAGGAACTTGCAGCCTTTCAGCTTTAGAATGAAAACACTTTTGATGTGGCCTTCTTGCTTGCTCACCGTAGCGAGGAGTGGGTTATTAGCTGCCCTTTTGGCCGTGCTCTGCCGTTTGGGTTGCGACATGCCTGGGCGGTGGTTGGAGGGGAAGGAAGCAGAGCGCCCTGTCTCTGACTTTGCACCACATGTTTCAGAGCGCGGTCGTTCACTCTCACATTTTACGAAATCAATTTCCATTCTGTCATGGTATTTCACACATTCGTGTTCTGAATAAGTTAGAGAATATTCTACAACTTACAAAAATAACTGTAGTTTTAATTTTTCCTGTTACATGAAGAAACCTATCTATACTTTATCTGTTACAGATGGAAAAACTACATATGGAGAAGTCAGATCTATTAATTAGTTTATAGGCACAAAATCCCCTAAAGAGTGCCACAGATCCATGTGTTATTCTTAAGAGCTGTCTGAAGTACTTGCACTGAATAATTTATTTCAATTTAGCCCTGTTTCTGCTGTTAATTATCCAAGATCAGGCTTCGCTTTTTGGGATTTTTTGGTTGTTTTTTGTTGTTTTTGTTTTTTGGTTTTTTTTTAACCATTCTCCCCATTCAGTGAACCTAAATTCACTGAAATGCGCTCTGAATGTATTTCAGCCTACTGAGGTGTTCAAACCATCAACACTCATTGACTGTGCTCTGTTGTCTTTAAGGCGTGATAGGATGATTACTAACTTTTGTTGTTTTTAATCCTTCAGTCATTTAAATCCTTGGAGAACAAAGAAGGGGGGAGGAAAGCAGGAGAATCAGAAAATCAGCCACATGGGAACCCTGAACACTATTACTATTCATTTCATCTTTGAGGACTGTTTCAGGACCCTAGCTAAGAATCTGGCTCTGTTGTGCTAGGAGAAGAGGGCCAAACAGCATCTTCCCAGTGTTGTGTAGCTCTTTCGTGTTGGAGGGGGTTAGGGTCAGCCAGGCAGCAGCCCATGGTGGGACCAGGGAGCACCGATTTCCATGCTCAGTCCTGGTGACTTTTCCCTGGGCTGAGCAACTTCAGACTCCACTGTGGGCTACTTTCAGCAGGGGAGACAAGAAGGGCCAGGGCAATAGGTCGCAAAGAGTTGGGCGGACAGGGTGAGGTAGAAGAGCGGCAGTAGTCTGAGAGTTGTATTTTTGGTTGTGGATTATTTTACGTGTGAGGTTTTAGTTGGCCTGTTTATAAAATAAAACCAGCAAAATGTATGGTCTGTTTAAACCTTTGTACAGCAATGCAGCAGGGTAATGTAATCTGCACCCTCACTGAATTTCTGTAAATTTTTCCTGCTAAATTAGAGTTATTCACCTTCTCTATGCAAAAATGCTTTTTCAGCATTTTTGATGCAACTGCTATTGTGTGGTATAGCTGTAGTAGTACTTATGGAAAAGCCATCCAGAAGAACTAGATTAAACTCTACTGAAATCTGTGGCTCTTTACCACTTTATGCTTTATTCTTCTAACATCTCCCTGTGAAATACCACCACCTTGTATTAGGTAACGTACACACTGATGGGCGCTCACCATCCCAGAGTGTAGGGCCAGATCTGGTGAGGATCTGCAGGCACTTGGGGATAGGAGATATTTGCTGTCATTCTCAAGGGCAGAGTGAAGTGACTGATGGGATTGTCAGAGCACTGGTTGCAGCTTTAGCTATCAGAATACCTTTTAAAATCTGTCCCTGATCCTAGATAGACAGGAAAAGCAAAGAGGACTGGAGAAAAATGTCCATAACTGTGTCTTTCCCAGAGAGCCTCAAAGGAGAAAGTGACTTTCCCAGAATTAGATAGAGAATCTGAAGCAGCACTGGACTTTGAACCCAGATCTCCCAATATGTTGCCATAAACACAGAACATAGAAATGCTTTTGGACAATGAATGGGAAAAAGGGTCAAAAATTCAAAGTAATTCACAGCTGTGTGTGAGAAAATATTTTCAGACGCATCCTCTTACTCATTCCTCTCTGTCAGTTAGCACTGCGCGTTGCATTTGGGACCCTGTAATAGCTGAAAGATTTATTTAGCTATATATGATTTATTTATTTAGGTAACTCCCTCTGGTACTATTTCACAGAATCACAGAATCACAGAATCATATAGGTTGGAAAAGACCTTTAAGATCATCGAGTCCAACCATAAACCTAACACTGCCAAAAACCATCACTACACCATGTCTCTAAGTACCTCATCCAAACGTCCTTTAAATACCTCCAGGGATGGCGACTCAACCACTTCCCTGGGCAGTCTGTTCCAATGCTTGATAACCCTCTCGGTGAAGAAAAATTTCCTAATATCCAGTCTAAACCTCCCCTGGCGCAACTTGAGGCCATATTTATGTAGTTGTGCATTTTCATAGTCCAGAAAGTCAGTGAAATGCAACGTGTTGATGCACAACTTGAATGTAAGCAAATAAACATTGTGTTGGGCCCCACGTCTGTTGATTAGGTTATGCTTTAATTAAGTTTTCTGTATGTCTCCATATCTGTTACTGGACATTATGGCAGGCAGCAGGCTCTTAATACTGCCATGATTTGGCAGTGGGACTTCTGGGTTACCGCCAGTCCTTGTACACAAAGACTCTGTTGATAGAATTGTGATAAGGGCTCAGGGGGAGATAAGGGCTATGTTTTGGCCCAATGGCTTGACCTTGCTCTTGTTGAGCCAACAGCAAGAGTCCTATCGATTTCAAAGTGATTGGGACACGTTAATACATTTTCATTCTTGAGAGCTGCGTACAGGCAGATGGAAGGGACTGCTTGTGGTAATGCTGAGTGCAGTTTGTTGATACACAGGTGCCTGTTCTTGCGAGAATCAGTCCTTCTTTTGGCACGGCAGCTTGATGTATCCGTGTTTTGTGTGCGAGCGCAATGTTTGTCAGGCACTCGTTTGGCAATCCTGGAGGCAGAAGTTCTCTGTGCGCTGGGTGTCTGTCTTGGTGGTGCTAATTTACAAGCTACATTGCGATGCTTGCCTGTGCATCAGAAGGCAGGTCCGAGACACTGGTGAGTGTTCACCAAGCCTGTTAATCCTGTCAGGCTGTAGCCACACAGTTGAGTTTGGTATTCTCATCACCTAAATTCCTAAATGTACTTCTAAGGCACATTCCCTTCTAACGCAAGCTGCCCAAACATCTGTGGCGAGACTAAGGAAAACATGGAGAAAAAGACCCGAAGATGAATATTTCAGCAGAAACGTGGGAAGGAATGCAATGTAGCTCACGCAAAACCTTCTGTAGTGTATGCCATAAATTAACACAATATAAATTTATACATATTTACACCACATAGACTAAAATATATAAATCCTCAATACTCAGCCTTCTGTAGTAGGTGTAAGCAAGCAGTCCATATGTTTAGCTGATTTCTGGGGAGCTCTAGGGAACAAAATGTATCTTTGTGGAACTTTTGATATTAAGGAGATTATAAACTAGGGTAATCAGTGCAGTTCTCAAAATGGGTTGTCTTTTCTGCGGGCTGAAAACAAGCAGCAATCTCCTGATTTGCTATCTGAGGCTCTAATTCAGCCAGGTGCTAAAATACACATGTAACATTTAAGCACATGAATAGTCCTATTGATGTTGAAGGCCTAAAGATCAATCCATCGCTCGTTGGATTTTCCTGGCTTCAGGCTGCATGAGTCTGTTTTCCTCTTGAATTTGTGTGCTTTCACTGCAAATACAAGCTTGTAACATCTCATTAGGTACCAGGTGTTTCCTTTTCCACCATTTTACACTGACTGTTCTAGACCAGTAACATTAGCCTCCTTTTGTACAGCTGTGCAGTAGAGAATTGGATCTCTAACATTTGTTCTGTCTCTGCTTTTTTAAATAAGGAGATAAATTTTTTTCAGATGTTTAAGGTATGGAACTTGTAGTCCAAATGTCAGGATTCTCTTCCCAACTATATACCATAGTTTCCAGGTACCATCATACCAGGCGTTAGAGGGAATCGTATGATTCATGAGCAATCTTTTGTGATCTCTACATCTGAAATGTTGGGAAAACTTCTGTTTCACAGAGGTGCTAAGAGAAGGAAAATGGTCTTATGAGGAGAGGAAAATGAAGGAATTGTTTGTAAGCTTTATGACAACCTGTCCTGCTACATGTTTTTTTGGCATGGGGTCAGTGGGGTTATTTGCAGTCTCTGATTTTGGCCACCTATCATAGGTGCCTGTATGAGGAGCCTAGGTAGTCTCTGGAGAGGGAAAGAGGCCCTTCCAAAGTGCTGTAGGGTTTTCTGGTGCTGTTGTATCGGCTCACTCTCTACTTCACACCAAGGTCCTAGTCCCCCAGCCATTAACAAATGGCTCCAGAAGTACCTAATCCACAAGCCATACCACTGAGGTGATGCTCTATAAAGAGATGCTTAGTGTGTAAGGTATCAGCACAGAGGGGTGCAGCCAAGGCTTAGTGGGGACCGAGGTCTTAATGCATTTATGCAAGGACTGTGCCTTGCTCTGTGGCTCTACTCCTGGGAGAAACTCCTAGTAGAAATATGAGGAGATACCAGCAAAGCTGGAAGAGGCTGGGTTCGTGCCCACCACTGTATGGTGCCAGTTCAAATTTTGAAAAATATCAAAAACTGTGTACATTAAGGCAAGAGACAGAACCTGACCTGCTGGGCCATCTTGAAAGGCATGCCAGTGTTTCCTGCAGCTGCATCACTCCTTTGGCAGGGTGGCAAACAGGGAGCTTCTCATCACCTGTGACTCTCTGCAGTCAGGGATGATGACCTAAGAGCCTGATGTCCCTCTCAGTCACTTCAGTGATAGAGGCAGACAGGGACCCACTGGAGCGGATCTTCTTCATAGGTCAGATCTCCTTCCAGGCTGTGGAGAAGCCATGAAATGAATGACCAGCAAAGACTGCCTTTCCAGCATACGACAGGAGTGCAGCTCTAGTGGGTGTCCTGAGGTGTCATCTCATCCTGGTGGAGGGTAGAGGAACTGGAGAGAAGCAAAGGCAAATAGACTTTGACTGATGTGGATGATACTATCAGGATCACCTGAGAGCCAGAAGGCAAGCACTGATTAAATGCTGGGCCCTGAGGGAGAGAAGTAGTTGTGGAAGCTCCCCATCTCCACCACTGCAGAAGGTGAACCACGGCCAGTATGCTGGAGAGTCATGAGCCTTTTTGTTTGCAAAGCGCTAGGAGCCAGTGTCACTTCACATTACAACAAATCCAATTGTCTGTTGCTGATGGCCAGTCATAGCATATGTGATTGCTGCACTGACCACTGCACCATCACCTCCCGAATTGCCTTCCCCCTCCCCCCCACTTGTCTGTATCTAAGAACATACTTAGCCCCATCCCTTGAACATGGTTGGACCAATTATTATGACTGCACTGTCCACACAAGCTGAGATGACAAAATATACTCTCCTGACTTAGAGGACTTGTACTTCGTTGGTACGAGGCTGGTGATGCAGCAGAAGTGGAAAAACTCCTTTTGCACAGACTTCTCCCCCCTTCCTTGCTTATACCCATTCAGTAAAGCACAAGACGTTTCAACAGGGCTGAGAGAAATAAGTCTTCCAGTTGTTGTGTATCTTTTAAGTATATTAAGGCAAAACAGTTATTTCTTATGGGGGGAAAAAAGTTATCTTTGGTGTCACTCCAGGGATACTAAAAGAGTCCTAGAGGAACGAATTTCAACCCTGCAGTCTCAGAGCTGGGCTTCTGGCTGGCTACATATGGAGGTACTTAGTCTAAGTGTTCTCCTTACGGGAACAAACTCCCCTTGGAGTGATTCCCATCTGGCCCATAGGCAGAACCCAACATACAAGTGTGTTCCCATAAATGACCCAGCATTAAGTGTCAAAGGATAAGACCCAGCAGAATTCAGAAACCCTCCCCCACACGCACTTCCCTTCTGCTCCCCATCCCTTGCCAAAACCCAGTCACAACTACTTCAGCATGACTTCTGTTACCTGAGTTTTGTTACGATTTGCTGTTCTGTCCTGAGGGAGATTGGTAAGCAACACAAGTTTACATGGAAAAAATGTTTTTTATGTTCTTTTTCCTTTAGTTGAGTTCCTCCCCTTTGTTTTGCTCTGTACAATTATCACCATATCGTTTAATTACCTTGCCCTTTTTATCTATCAGCGCAGACCAAGCATGCTGAAAATGAAAGGCAGCATGTATCCTTCTGAAGTCACTAACTGTAGTACTGCAGGTGAGTTGAATAACAGACTACTGTAAATTTTGGTCTGAAGTTCTTTGCTGTTTAAATTGGGCAACAGCAGGAGAGAGAACAAAAGCTATTTCCTACCTGATGTTCTTGGAAACCTGTTCCCAGTTCTTCGTGGAGGACTGCTGCTGTACTTGAATATATTAAAATAGGGACACATGAATGACATTGATACTCTGCAGTGGAAATAACTGAGCCTTTTGTATTCTCTTTACCATTGCATGAGAGTTATGATAATCTGCTTCTTTCTCTAAATGGAAACCCTCCAGGGAAGTTTTGTGTACTCTAAATAGCATCTCTGTATGATCAGAGCCTTGGCTTCGTGTGCATGTAATGCATAATAGATAAAGATACAAGAATATAAATGCAGATTAGAGGTTATTCAGTCAAGGCAAGCATGTTTAGTGGGGCGATACATTATAAAAATGCCAAACTATACAGCATTGCTGTTACCCTTTCTGGCAAATCTCCATATTTTGCCAAAATGTTGTTATAATTCTGAGCAGCAAACGGGATCTGTCTCATAAGTACCTATGTCTAAACCATTTACTCTCCTTATATGTATACTCAGCAGATAATTACATTCACTTTTCTCTGGCTTTGTTGCATTGAATTTCATATAACTATTTCGAAGTGATCTCAGTGCTGAAAACAGTCTGCCAACAGAGATGGATACAGACTTTCAGAGGAATACTTACATCTTTAAAACAATGCATGAACGTTAATTGATCAAAATTAGCAGCACTGGGATAGAAATAAGTAGCATTAATCTGTTTTCTGTAGTCACTTTGACAGAGAAAAGGCGCCCAGCTTAGCCTCAGAACAAAGAGATACGTCTCAGCTTTGACTTTAGCAGGGCCAGGGCCGCCTTAGTTGGGTAAATAAACTCCTTTTTTCTGGTTGTTCAAGAGATGATCAGAGAATTGTCTTTGCATTGGGGTTGTCTACATAAGAAAGCTAGTGTACATGATGCTCAGATGAAAGCTGATAATACATTAAGCGTGTGGACTAATTCTTCGTGTAAGTGCTCTGACAATTTCCTTTTTAGTGGCAAGAAGATGACCCCAAAGTGACGCTCTTACAGAAGCACCTCTGTCATCTTACTGCTACTTCTGTCTTTTTGTGAAAAGGAGTTTTCTTTTTGTTTCTGTAAACTGTATGACAGAAGAACCAACGATGTACTTTCTGTATGGCCATGAACATACTGTAATAAGTATGGAGGAATAAAGCTCATTTCCTCTGCTTAGGTGAAAATTATGGTACGGTTATTCAAGAAGCAGGTGAGCGGGAAGAGGCTTGTTTGTTACTATCCTTAAACACTTCCCTCCTGACCCAGTTGACATTTTAGAGGGAACCAGTGGTTACACCAAGGACCACTTCCTATTTCTGGCTGAGACGGTCTGTCTGTAACAGAAGTTCTTTTATGACCAATTGCAAGGGAACACATATCTATTCCTGCAGCAACAGCGGATGGACCTGTTTTATTTGACCCTGAGTACATGATACAGATTCAGGCAAGTAGTGAACTTGAAAGTATTGTCTGGGGATACCTCACACTGAGGTCCTGTCATGAAATCCTAAGCCTGGGGAAGTGCAAGTCCCAGCATGAAGTGTAACCAAGGACCTGCCTGTATGTGCACAGTGGGCTGGCTGTGGAGAGGTATATAAGTTGCTTTGAGTTTTCCCTGTTTAGAAAACTTCTGTAGTTTATAATAAAAAAAAAAATCTGTCTTTTTTCAGTTGACATTATTTTTGGTTTTGTTGGGGAGCTTGCTGCAGGAGAAGTCCTAGGCACATCCACCTCAAAGCTTTGTCCAAATCAGGATCTCATCACAGAGACCAAATTTCAAATTTTCCTCTGTTCTGTAAGAGGCTTTGAATTCCTAGTTTTTACCAGTGCTATCAAGCCATTAGGCATTGCTGGGTGAAGGGGTACATTCGTTATCTTTTCCAAATCTGCATAAACAGCTTTTGGTGGGGCAAGAACAGAAACTTAAGCATGCATCTTCTGCCACCTGAGCCACTGGCTAAGCTGTCATTCTCAGTCTGTCCTCTAGTCCAATGAGCAGTTAAATGTTTGTAAATAGCTAAACCAAGAGGCTTCAAGAGAGCTCCAGATTCTGCTATTAAGAGCAGAGGCAGAGAATTGAACTGGTGAGAGACTAAGAAAAACAAGCAACCTGATAGTTAGGGCTCTTCTCTGCAAGCGGAAGCATCTAGGTTCCTCTGCTGTAGTGAATGCTTATTTGCTCAAAGTAAAGCGGAGAGTTTGAGAGTACCCCAGCACAGCAGGAACAGCTAGTAGGATAGTGGCAAAGGGATGCTCCCAAACATGGGATCTGTTGTCCTTAGCCAGAGAAATGAATTATCGTAATTGCTCGGGTAGTTTATAAATGGGGTAATTATGAGTAACAGTTCTGTGAATAGTTTACTGAAATAGGATACCCATTGCTAGATGAAATTAGCTTGTGAGCTCAACGTACATTTGCAAATACTTTGGAATAATGCAACCTGCATTCATTGGTGAATTTGCTACTTGCTGAATTCCATGACTAATTCAGGTCCCATCTCACTTTATGGTAATTTTGTGTGTGGTAATATTTTGCCCTTCTATGTCAAAGCCGTTTAAAAATGAAGGCAAGAATCCAGAATGGCCTTTAAAGCCCTTCATACATGCAGAGCCTATTGCCAACGCATCTGGGAGGCCGAGTTCTGCCTTCAACCACAGTTCTTTCTGGCCTCTATAGGAGTCTAGGACTTGTATCTTGGAGAAGAATTTACCAGTGAATAACCACCTCAGTCATGCCTCCTGAGGTTACAACGGATGTAGGCACCACAAATTATGCCTTCATAGAAAACCAGGAGCAGACAGATGAACGCTAGCTGGATTTGCCACCTAGAGAGGCAGGACAAGAGTAGGGTAAGTTCCAGTTAAGAGGCTCCTAGCACCAGCGCAGTCTTGAATGATGAAGTCAGTTACGGAAGCGGGGTTTATTCATGCGCGTGTACTCGCTGTGTGCTTAAATTGGTTTTGAAGGTGGAACTTTAGCTTCTAGGTCTCGTCGGAAATTTTCAAAAGAAGCTAACTCTCTCTGAGCTACTGCTAGTTTTCCTATTGTGTGCATATACAAAAATCTCATTTTGAATCTCGATAAGCTCTTGGCTTTAATAATGTCTCAAGACTGCAAGTTTCATAGCTTATTTATCATGCACTGAATAAAAAAAAATTCCTTTTCTTGTTGGTAAATTCACTGCCTTTCAGTTTCCTTGAGTATCAGCTTGCTTTGTATTGTCTGAGGAGATAAAGGGGAACACTCCACTTAACCTCTCAACATCATTCTCTACTCCCTTTTCAAGTAATTTTCATATGCCTGTAATACTGTGTAACTTGTATAAATGCTACCTTTTAAGAGAAAATAATGCAATCTCACAGTATTCG
This sequence comes from Mycteria americana, assembly GCF_035582795.1. NCBI lineage: Eukaryota > Metazoa > Chordata > Aves > Ciconiiformes > Ciconiidae > Mycteria > Mycteria americana. The sequence continues at coordinate 76,646,198 of NC_134366.1, read as the reverse complement.
TATAATGAACTATCTCTGTTACATTCTACTGCCTAATAGCGTTGTGGTTTTTTCCATTGAGGGATGCCTTAGTCGATCGTTCTGACAAACTGCTGTTTTCTTGTAGCAAAATTGTTCAACATAGTGTTTTTACTGTTTTGTCAATAAGCAAAGGAAATAAAAACCTTATGGGATTTGAACAAGAACATTCACACTCCGTATGTGAGCAGCGTTTGAATTGGAGTGTGGTGGGGAAGCAGAGTATAGTATGCAACCTGTTTACTGAAGTGCATGCCAGCAAGTGAGATTTCATTCCCATTTGCTAGGATCTCACTTTGGATCCATTTTCTCTCTCCTTTCCTTTCCACTGCTCCCTTACAATATCTGATACTAGCAGCTTTTTTGTTTTAATTGGTGTTTTTGGACTGAACTATCTTTTTTCTTTTTTTTTCTTTTTTTTTTTTTTTTTTAAGGGCTTATCCTAAGTGGACTTACAAGATGAAATTATGCGGTATCTGCTGTAGCAAAATGTTTCTAGTGAGACCTGCCGTTCCTCGGGGCATTATCAGGCAATTGGGAGCTCAGTAGAAGGGAAGAAGGGGATCTGTCTCTGAGCCAAGTACTTGGGGATCTCTCTGAATTTAGGCAATGTCTACAACTAAATTTCAGCTTTTTGATGATGAATTAATGACTGGTATAAAAGCGTGACTTCAATGGGGCTATTCATTTTTTTCTAATCACACAAGGAAAAGACTGAATGCAGGAAATTTGAAGTTGATTCAAGCGACGCAGTCTTATATAATACATACTAAGCCTGTGGAAGGCATTGCCACAAGCTATCTACAGATGCTTCTGAGGATAAAAAGATCATCCAGAACTGCTTTAGACAAGATTTAAACTGTTTCAGAGGGCTGTGAGTTCAAAATGAAATAAGCCTTTCATTGATTAGCCGCTCTTCCTGTGCACCAGTTAACTGACCACTTCAGGTAGTGTTGCATACTTGTTTCTGGCCACTCGCTGGAAGCACACTGCATTAAATACATTTTATGCCATCTGATATGATGCTGCAATTTCTGTGTTTGCTATCAATTGTGAGTTTAGACAGGTTCAAATTATGTTAATTAGTCTATTTTGATGGCAGTGTTCCCTATCTGTTGAGACTGACACAGCTCCACCCACCTATTAATGCATACGTTAATTAACTCCTATTAGGCATCTAAATATGGCTCCGTGGCCAGGGAAATAGTGACAGTTGATGGCCCTTCAGGGCGTAAATGGTTTTGCACCATGATCAATATTCTCCACTGCTGAAAACACTTCTTACTTTTTTGGACTTCCACTCACTTAACGCTCCCTCCGGCGGTTGTTTACAGTACTGAAGTGCAACCGAGAGTTCAAACAGGGTAGCCTTAAAAGCTGCCTTAATGACATCTGTAGAAAAATCGTCTAACTCAGCTTTCATCTTCAGACAGAAGGTCAGAGTTCACAGATTTTGTTGTTAGGCAGCTTCTATTTCGACCCCCGTCGCCCCCCGCCTCATCTAGCCAGCGGGTTAAAAGGCTGCTTAAAATATCCACTTTCTTTCTTGATGCATCAGAAGTCCCAGATACTCAGGGGATCAAGAAAAGTACAAAAACAATGTTTCAGCGCTCTCAGTTCCAGATGGGCCTGTTTTCTAATGCTGTTTATTTCCACTTCACGGGCGGAACAAGCCCTGTTTGGAAGCGGTATTTATGCTTGGCTCGGAGAGGGACAGGCAGGGCTTGGGGTTAACGTGGTTCCATCAAGAGACTTCTGGGTGGGCTTTGGATTAGCACACCACAGGCAGCATGCTCACAGCCAGTAGAAGATGGGTTATGCTTTGGGTTGCCGCCTCTCCAGCCACATGGTCCTGTTTCTGCTGGGCACAGCAGTGTTCCCTCTGCCTGGAAGAAACATGCAAAAGGTTGTGAAGTGCAGGGAAGGGAGGCTGGAACGCATGCCATTTTCCCCTTTCACCCAAGTCACAAAAGCAGGAAAAAGCCAATATAGCCAGGGTAGGGTGGGCGTCATTCTGACAAGAAGCTGTGTGTGGGACTCTTAGATCATTGCATCTAACTTTTTGGTAATCTCATGAAAAAGTTTTCCAACATACTCATGTGACTTGGACTCAGAATTTCTGTTTTCAGAGAAGCCTTAAGCATGCTGGAGCTGAAGACCCACTGACAGAGAGATGTAGACTAAATTTTTATCCCTGTTGTTACAACAGATCTGACTTTTCAAGAATGCTGCACGCACAATAAATAGCTCCGGTAACTTCAGCTCTAGGGATCCCTATGTAAAGTCACACACGTGCCATGTGTAGCAAACCAGCTGTAGCTTACCCACCTCCGGGTCCCAGAATGTTTCTCTCGGCTTTACGCTTCCTTCATGCAGTCAGTTTTTAATATCTATTAAGGCTCTAAATTCAGCTACCCTTCGTATAGCTGTGAAAAAGTCTATGGAGCTTTCTCAGGACTTGTTGCTGTATGACTGGGATATTCTGGCACAACTGTGATACTTGCCTTCAAAATGGTATTTGCAGGAGATACGAAATAGTTTTCCTGGATGTTCCTATATAGGAAAGTTATAGGACTGGCAGCGCTGCAGTTATGTACTCATTACAAGCTACACTACCAGACTGTGTTTAGTGTTGGTCAGTGTTAGCCTGAAGCAACCACTCTGTCATGGGAGAAGAGGTGTTAATTCCCTTTCTGTGCCACAGCAGCCCAGGCTTTGAACAAAGACACTGTGTACACTGAACTGTGGAAACTTACAGGCTTGTAATCAGGCGTTATGCTATTGACAGTGATTTTAGGATTTTTTTTGGTTATCTGGTTCAGATGAAACAAACTGGTAAATGGGAGAGTTAATTGGTGACTGAGAAAAGGACCCAGAGACATGAGTTTTTAAGTGTTTCAGTGGACCTGATGGACACAGGAGTTTTGGTCATTTTGTGCAGAGCTGACCTTATGTCTGAACTGACAGCTAAAGGTGAAGGAGCTGCAGATCCATAATTACTCAGATGTGAAATGAGAAAGATGATTCATTCAGGACAGTTGGAAGCCAAGGAGTGCCAGTGAAAGGAGCCAGGCTTTCTTGGCTAACGTAGGCGCATTAATCGAGGAAGATATGTTTGCTTTAGGGCATGACTAGTCAAACTTCAAGCAACACATGATTTCTCATTTGGAAGAAGGAAGGGATAGCAGTAAATGTTTTCACAGAGGACAATGGAAACCCTTGTACCTGTGTCGGACCACTGCGGTATTGTTTAGAGCAGGGAAACGTAAAGCCCTCATTATATCTACATACTCTTGATGTTAATCTCTGGGGTGTTCCCTGTGGGAGATACCTTTAGTGCCAAGGAGCAGGCTGTGATTTCAAGATTTTGGCTAAATCGACCTATCTGGGCAAAGAGACTGAAAAAGGACATAGGATGAGATGGTTGCAGTACTAGGAGGAAGAGGGAGCCTGGGAGTCCTGTGTGGATTACAGCAGAGGTAGGGCTTTAATAATCCAGCAAATATGTGGGCTGAGTATTTCCAGCAGCCGTTGCTTCTCCTTCGGTGCTTCCAGCAAAAGTTGTAGTACTTTGTGGTTAAAACAGCAAAGCAGAATGGAAGAAAACAGTATGTTGCTTTTTGGAGAAGCTGATGGGATGGCATTGTTTCCTTACGTACTGATCAGTTCTTGTTCAGGTTCAGTTTTTGTCTTAAGATGCCAGCACTGAAAGCAAAAGGCATCAGTCAGGCTGCAGCATTAAGTCAAGAAAGATGCACCAGTCTGAATACCTGAACAAGGACATTAATGTTTGACCTTTTCTTCAGGAGAGGAGGGGAGTGAGTGAATATAGATCAGGTGGCCAACAGCAGCCAAGCATCGTCAAAGCCAAATTATACACAGCGAGGATCTACCTGATAGAGAAAGACTGTAGAGCACTATTTGTACATAGCAGAGAATCTCACAAAGGCAAATGTTAATTCACTTGGTTATTTTTTTTATTATGACTAAGAAGTTCCAGACCAGCTGACGGCTTTGTTCACAGAGAGAGTTTTACAATACCTCTGACCACATTTAAAGTTTTTTAAAAGAATGCACATAAAATCCTAGAGACATGTCCAGTCATTACATTATTCATGTGGGGTATGTTGTAAAGCCAGAAGAGGGTGAAATTGTTAAGACATTCCAAACTGAATAATGAGCCTAGATATAAAAATATTCTGAAAAAAGATCTGTGTTAACTGAGAATGCGAGAACTTTCATTTCCATCTATAAGGTTGTGTGCATTATTCTCAATATCCAGTTCTGTATGTCCTGTTGAATCAGCTGTGTAGGCAGTTATAACTTGGAGAACTTTTGTAATGCATTTCTCTTTGCAGCCCATCTTTTATCCTTAATGAAGTCTTCTAAGGGGGAAAGAAGAATTTGTGATGAAGTCAAAAAGCTCCTCAGACTGAAAGTATATAACAGCCTTTTCTGTATAAGAATAAATATATAACATACTTTCCGTGTATGGCTCATCCTGTAAAATAGGACTGTTGTAAAAACTGTGTTTGCATCAGATAATCTGATAATCTACCTATTCTGAAAAGAGTTACTGTGAGATTTTTAACAGAGATATTGGTATGAGTCTTGAAGAGAAAATTCAGGCAAGAGATTGTCAGATGCTAAGAGTGCTCGTGTTGAAAACAAAACCTGTATTTTGTGTCTCTGTCTTTTAGATTTGACCAAAAGTTTGGATGCATGCAAAACTGAAGATTTTTTGTAAATTTATCATCTTGAGTCTTGCAGCTTCTGTTCAACAAAAAGTCAGATTTATACATGCATAGAGGTAGGTCAGAATCACTTTTGTGACTTCTTTGGAGTGTGTCTGGGAATCAGGGTGGTGAGTATCTCCAAAGTCCTTAAAGAAGAAGTATTTATTAGTAAGGAAAGCAACAATTCCAAACGGAATAAGTTATGATCCATTTTTCTTTGCCTCCAGAAACCACTTCCTTTCTTGAAAGCATCAAAACAGCCAAAAGGCACTAGTGACCAACCAGCATAATTACAAGTAGAAATAATTACACAAATTAGCCTTCGGAGACCTATTGTAGACAGGGGGAATACATTTGAAGTTAAAGTCTATATTCCCAAAGTTCGGATATGTTTGAGTTTCTGGTTTTGGCATAGGCCTGTCCTACTTCCAACTAACTAGTTCGCTCATGTTTTCTTTGGATATTTTTCCTGAGTGGGCTTTTTCACTGTGACTCATGCAGGATAAAGCAGGCTAGTTTGGAGTGTGTGAAAGCAGGCTTCCGGAAGAGTACCAAGTCAAACTATACAAATCCTAGACATACGAAAGGCCTGTTGTCTTTGAAAATATATTGTGTGTGTTGCAGGGAAGTGCTGGTTGGAAAAGAACTGGGAGAAATGCAGTTCAGTGGTTAAACAAGAAATGAATCAGAAGGTGGGAAAACTGAAAATTTTTTAAAAATGCTATTGAAGAGATTTGGGGTGTTTTGTTTTTTTTTTCAGTTATCAGGAGAAATTTATGGTGGCATGCAGACCCTGTAAATGAACATTTTAATGCTGGGCAAAATGGAGAATTAAGTCATTCCATTAGCTTCTGATGCCCTGGCCTGATTTTCTGTTATTCTAAATGGTGAATGCCATACTAAAAGTTTTTTCGGGCCTTTTAATTGTTAGGTAGGGATCAAATATGCCTCTCAGTTGTTTCATCAAGAAAATATTACTGATAATTTAAATTTTCATTTACAACCTAAGTAGCTGCTAGGCTCCAATCCTGCTATAAGCATCTCAAATTCATTAATGAGATGTTAAAACACAAAATCAAATTACATTTAGGTAACAGGTTTTTGGGGAGGAAAAATGTGTTTACTTTTATTCATAATATACTGATGTATTGTTTGTAGCCAAGCAAAGGCTGTAGAAAACATCGGTGGTTTTACCCTACTCTACCTCCAAACCCACTAGTGACGTAGCCATTAGCTATGAAATTTCCCCCTTTATTTTGAAAATACATCATCCTTCTCCCTCTGTGCATGGGATAATCAGGAGTGTCGTGGCTTCTGCATTGTTGGTATTCTCGTCATTTTGGGAAGCCCCCTCCTAGTTACTTGAATGCCTTCTAGCAGTGCATGTCCGCTGGAGGAAGAGAACACACCAGTTGGAGGCGATTCTTGGAGTCTTTGTTGCATTCTCCTTAAAGCTTGTACTATCTGGGATTGTGTGACTGGGGGAGAAAAGCAATGATTTAGAAAGTTGGGGGCGGGGGGGGGGCAATTTCTAGGCCTCATGATTCTGGTGAAAAAGCCCTGAAACATAATGACCCTAAGGCTTCAAAATGCAAGGGGCAAAAAGTCAAGAACTCAAAAAAAGCCCCAAACCTCTCCTGATTTAAACCAGTCTCATTATTTGAGGCAGTGTAACTCATGCTTGTTGAGTGCTTCAGATTAGTGGTTCTGAGGTTTTCTAGGTTGTATTTTTTGGTTGTATTTATGCGATGAATTACTTTATAGCTTGTTGGGGCTTTTGGAGGTGGGAGGGTTGTGTTGTTTACATGCTGTGGATTGATTGCGAACAGTTTCCCAGAGAATATTCAATATCTGAAATTTCAGCTGAGCTGATTAGCTGTGAATACTTGCATATGCTGTGTGGCATTGTTCCAGTTCCTGGATTCAATGAGCGTAACAACTTTGGCAGTCCGGATTTTGTAAAGTACTGATGGTGTCCAGAAGGCACCAGGTTCCTTCAACTCCCATTGGCAAAGACAGAGAGAGGGATAGGTCCTGTTCAGGGACCTGGACTGAACAGGATATAAGGAAACCAGTGACACTTCCCTCTTCTTTCTCAGGTAGCTGTACAAGCTCTCCCAAATATAGGTTCTTTTATGGCCTGGGGAATACCTTGAGCAGCAAAAGGGGTTGGTGCTGCCACTCGCTGCTTTTTTCCAGGGCTTACTCAGCTGTCAGAGGTGAAGCTCCATCAGTGAATTTAAGCAGGAGCAACAGCGGGACACGGTGGAACTAGGGAGAAATGCTATAATGAACGCAGTACATTTCTGCAGATAAAGATGATACTTCAAACCCTTTAAGCACGTGTTATTCTTTGAACATAGAGGGCTGCATTTGTTTAATTTTTCTTTGGCATGATTGGCAGCATATCTGTTGAGAAGAGACAGAATAACAGCCAGGAAGAGGTTTGGCAGGTCAGAAGAGTAGGCAAGCAAAGCTGTCCAGCATATGGAAATCCGCAGCGTTGCAGCACGCAGCCTGGGACAGGCACTGCTCTCTTAACTTCCCAGAAATCCCAAAATCGGTGCCATTCCTTTAGTCCAACTGAACAGACATTTGGCCTAAATGGGTGGGACCTAACCATTGTAATCAGACTTTGTGGATGTATTTTCTTTTTCGGGGGTTACAAGCATACGTGTTGAGACAGGGTCTAAATGGCAAGTAAATGTGTTCTAAGAGGGGGCAACCAAGAGCTTCTTATTAGATTCAGCAATGTTCTCCTTATTTCAGTGTAGAGCTAGTTGCATTTTCTTTTGTTCTTTCAACAGGTTAGTAATTACTGTTGCAGTAATTAGGCTTGATGGAGAGTATATAAGACGATAAATGGTTATTCTGTGCAGTAGTGGGGGATATTTGGTGCCAAGCTTATTATTTTCAGTCAAAGCTAATTATCTCTATTATAATACATGACTCTCTTTCTTGAATTATGAGTGGGAAACTGCTGAATAGATTTTTTTTTTTTCCAAAGTGCCCTGAACCATGGAGAGAAATGAAAATTAAAAACAATGAAAAGCTTGTTAGACAATGAGAAGACTCATCTGTAAAGCTATTTTTGACAGATTTTTTTCTCTCTCTCATCTCTGGTTATATAAATATCAAATGCTTATCATGAAATAAATTATTGCATTACACAGGATACGGGTATAAAAGTTTAGTTCAGACATCAGAGGAACCACTTGGGATGCAGTGGATCACAAGCAGTGAGCTGCACAGCCGGTCGGGTGCGATGGTGCTGGCTGAAGGGAGCGGCAAGGTTGCCCCTGCCATGCAGCTGTGCTGCCCGCAGCCTGGCCGACCTCCGAATTGCTGAGGTGATCAAGGGATTTACAGATGTTCCTATCAAGCGCCTTTGAAAAATACTGGCTGCCCAGAATAGGCATCTGTTTTGCTTGTGTTTAGGGCCTGCCCTGGAAATCTGGACAGGGAAGCAACGTCAGAAGGGATTATACCCTCTGGCTGGCTTACCTCGAGCAATAAGGTCAGCGGAGAGAGCATGACTTTGATTAGTAGGGTTTGTCTACTCTGCCGATGCTATGCCGTCATTTATTAATAATGCTGTCATCCCCTCCTCCACTTACATCATGGTTTCAATTTGTAGCAGCGACAGGGCTGATCACCTTTCAAGTCTTAGTCGGCTTACGACACGCCACGGGTTTGCTTTGCCCCACACATCTGAATCACGCTGTAACTTGACTCTCTGACTGGTGAAACGCGTAGTAGAGCTGCAGCTCGCTGCCAGCCGCAGCTCAGCTGGGCTCTCGGCACCCCTTGCCCCGGCCCTCCCGACCTCACACCTGAATTTCCTTCCCGTGGGAATCGAGGAGCGAGGCTGGGTGGGAGGAGGTGGTGCACGACCACGCTTCGTCTTAACGCACCGACAGCCACCGCTAGCATGGACAGCTGGACCTGAGAGCGGGGAAGTGCTCGTGGGCTCTGTGCTTGCAAAGCAGTCGCTGAAATACCTTCATCAGGCCATGTAGGGTGATTGATGGGGCAATGGAAAAGGCAGCTGTTTGCTGTTGAATGTAAATACTCCTGTGTTAAGAAGGCACAGGGGGGAGAAAAAGGCTGCTACAGTTTCCTGCTTCCCATATATACTTTTCCTAATTTTTAAAAATTGTGATTTTTAGTTGCCTTTAATTCCCTATAGAAGAGAATCAGTAAAGCTTTCCTGCGTATCTACAAGGCAGCTTTCCTTAGAAATTCTGTAGCATGCTTTTCCATGTGCTGCACAACAGATGTTTGAAGCTGATCGGTGTCATGTGTTGCACTTTGCGGTACTTTAATACGTGCTTTTGAGAGACAAGCAGTACAAAGAGGAACCGAGTTACTAAGATGGATAAAATTTTCACAGCGCTAGTACTTGCCTGTCTTTGGTTACTGCCAGTAAAACCACATCAAGCCATCACCGCGCTGCTCATCTGCAGTCTATGCTAAAAGCTCCTCGACTCGTGTTAGAAATTCCATCCTTTACCTTCACACTAATTTTTCCAGTAGTCCCTTGTGCCACACAAAAGCTCTGTTTATTGACCTTATAGATTTTATATTTTTCATAAACTCCAAATCAGACTTTCTCAGTTTTCTCTGGTAGTGCTGTTCTTATACAGAGGTGATGTAAGTGGACTGCTGTTTTGATGACATAGGTATTATTTATTTAGATTTATGGTGCAATACGAATCATCTTTCTCAAATTAAGCATGACCTTGTGAACTCTGTACAGGGAACTTACCCTGGAGATTTCTATGGCTGATGTTAAGTTCATCATTGTACCGTCCCAAATCTTAGTTCAGGTTAGTGATGGCGTTTCAAGAGCTGCCTCTTAGGGATGTCTAAACAGAACCACAGCAAAGATATCTTACTAATTCAAATTCCTGGTGTCATTGAAAGTCCAATTTGATGAAAATGAAAGGTGCTTTCCACCAAACTGCTTATAGATCCTATTAGGCAGTAGCCATATTCAATATATTCAATACGTTCAATAAGAGTGGCCGAGAATTAACAAAATAATAATAAAAGCAGACACTATTCAAAGGTGTTTCAGCTCTTTTCATAATGTCATTATCAATTAAGGCTGTCACTGGGTGAGGAAGAGTTCACGTGTATTAGCATTTGATAATGGTTATTTGCATGAAAGAGGGTTGTAATTTAGGGCCCTGGACTGGCTATAGGCTAATAGAAGCTGCGTAAGCGCTACCAAGAAGGCAATAATATGTAAAGTTAAGACAACGCAGTCAGCTATACTTTACATTGCTTCTAAATAGGGATATTAAAATATTTATCTGAGATGCAGGAGAAGCGTAAGCCTCTTGACTTTCACAAGGCAAATATATCTATAGCACAAACAGATGAAAATAGAGACAGTTTTCACATAATCGAATCAAACGTGTAGCACTCACTCCTTCATTCCTTGGCCTGAGAATCCAAAATTTAGTAGATAACAAGTAAATATTGTAAAACATAGTATTAGCTGATTAGATCTGTCAAGAAGCAAAACTCCAGACTAGGAACCTGCAGTACCGGAGAGCAGGAAAATCCATTAAACATACACAACAGTAACTCATAACTATAATCTTGTATAGATGTGTCTGCAAACTATAACTCAGAAAGCCAAACTAACCCATTTACAGCTGCAGACATCTCAACAGAATAGCTTTAGATGCTGTTAGCCTGTTTTTGTTTTATGTCTCTTTTTCATAGCTGCAACTTAACTGTTTTAAAGTGTATCTCTGTGGGAATTGATGGGTTTTATTATGTACATTTCTGTACTATAAGAACGAGAATGATCGATTTTGTTTATGCTGGTTGTTGTTTGTTTGGCTGCGTGACAGGGTTGCTATCAACAGAAGGGATGAAGCATGAGGTAATGACTACAACTTAAATGAGAACACTTGTCATACCTGCTTTTTGCTTGGACTGATCAGCAAGTATCAGGGCATAGTCAAATGCCGTGTGTGTTTTCTTTCATGTTTACAAGCTGTCAAGCTTAATGGAAGGTAAACTTTGACATTTCTTAACAGTTTCCTTCGCCCCTGAAATCAAATCTACTAGTATTGTGCTAAACTACTTAGGATCTACTGAGAGTTTGAGAAAAACGCTGTGTGGAACTAAGTACAGAGACCATTTCTTACAAAGGGATTTTAATTTTTTTTACTTATTTATAATCTGGAAGAAATTAAAGTTCAGCCTTCTACATATTCCCCTTGGTGAAGCCATGCTGACTACTCCTGATGATTTTCTTGTCCTTAATGTGCCTGGAAATGGTTTCCAGGATTAGATGCTCCAGCACCTTCCCAGGCTCAAGTAGTTCCCTGAGTCCTCCTTCTTGAAGACAAGAGTAACATTTGCTTTTCCCCAGTCTTTGGGCACTTCTCCCAGTTGCTGTGATTGGTCAAAGGTGATTATTGAAAGTGGCCTTGCAATGACATCTGCCAGCTCCCTCAGCACTCATGTGTGCATCCTGTCGTGGCCCATGGACCAGTTTATATGTCCAGTTTGCTTAAGTATTCCCTGACCTGATCCTCTTCCACCAAGGGTATATCTTCCTTGTTCCAGCCTTTCCCCCCGGTCTCTAGGACCTGGGATTCCTGAAGGCCGGTCTTGCTATGAGGCAAAGAAGGCATTCAGTACTTCAGCCTTTTCCATGTCCTGTGTCACCAGGTCCCCAGTCTTGTTGAACAATAGGCCTGCATTTTCCCTAGCCTTCCTTTTGTCACCTATGTACTTATAGAAGCCCTTCTTGTTGTCTTTGACGTCCCTCACCAGATTCAGTTACATTTGGGCTTTGGCTTTCCTAACTTTGTCCCTGGATGCTCGGAAAATGTCTCTGTATTCCTCCTAGGTTGCCCATCCTTGCCTCCACCCTCTGTATGTTTCCTTTTTGTGTTTTGAGTTTGGCTGGGAGCTATTTGTTCATCCACAGGCCTCCTGGCATTTTTGGAAGTCATTGGGATGGACCACTCTTGAGCTTGGAGGAGGTGATTGTTGAATATTATCCAGCTTTCTTGGGCCTCCCTTCCCTCCACAGCCTTATCCCATGGGAGTCTTCCGAGCAGATCTTTGTAGAGGCCAAAGTCTGCTTTCCTGAAGTCCAGTGTTGTGAGCTTGCTTTTCACCCTGCTCCCTGCCCTCAGGATCCTGAACTCCACCATCTCATGGTCTCTTCAGCCAAGGCTAACTTTGATCTTCACATCCCCAGTGAGCCCCTCCTTTTTGATGAGTATGAGGTCTGGCAGAGCATCTCTCCTCATTGGCTCTTCTGTCGTTTGGAGGAGGAAGTTGTCATTCATGCTCTCCAGGAACCTTCTGGATTGCTTATTGTCCTGCTGTGTTGTCCCTCCAGCAGATATTGGGGTGGTTGAAGTCCCCCATGAGGACCAGGGCCTGCAAATGTGATGATACTGTATAAAGCTGCTTATACTGCTAGGGCAATCTGATGAGGGAAAGGAAGAAACTATCCTGATGATAGAGAATATTTATGTTAGTCCAGAATTGTGGAAACATGTTCTGTCTTGCATATTGCCCTGCCAGCTGAAAAGGTTACTACTAATATCCCTCTCCTACCTGGAGACTTATTACCCACACTAGAGATTACTGTCCCCTCTGACCTGTGGCTCAGCGTCACAGGGGCCACTCATAAACCTGCTGAAGTCTCAAACCTGTTCGCGTTAGGATAAACCGAGTGAACAAAGACTAAATACTTAAGCATCTTAAGTCAACTTTACTCATTTTGCCTGAAGCACACTCACTCACTAGCAGGTCAGCTTGCTGTAACCTCTGGCAAGGGTGAGAGGCAGCTGGAAAGATCATCTTCTTCAACTGGAATAGCTAGGTCTGAAAAAGGACTTCTATCTTTGGCTTTTTTCCACTCTAGACATACTCTGCATATGACTAATTTGGTTTTTAAAAGAAACCCACAGAACGCTTACCCAAAGAATTCTGCTGCCACAGCATTCCTGCTAAGAGGAAGAATGAGCTACAGTCTTGTCTTGGTCTGGGAGGTGAGAAATCTGTGGTATTTGCAATTATTGGTCTAACCTGGAGAGGAATGGCCAGTCAAGAATTGTACAAAGCATGAGAGAAGTGCTGCTCAGAGATGAGGGCTGCAACATCCACTGGGCATTAACTTGTACCCCTGAACCTGCCTGAGTGTTGAGCAGTGAAATCATGATGAAGAGATACCATTTGAAGAAGGTAGAAAATAAAAAAGAGAGAAGTCTGTCAAATGCAAACATCAGATGACAAATGCTTTGTGAAAAGGTCTTAAGCTGTTGCTCTTTTCTTTGACTGATAGATTTTAATAAGGTGCCATCATGACTTAAAAACTTTATTCCTGGACCCACGTGGACCATAAGTGCTAGTTGCTTCTTCTTTCTTCTTGACTAGCTGCAATTTGCTGTCAGTTGCCTAAAGTTCTTATAAAGTTTATGTAAGTTTTAATTCAGTAAAGACTTGGACTCCTTTGGTGGGACCACATCACAAGCAAGGTTGGTAGAGCTAGACTCAGCTGCAGAACTCCTCCTCATGTCAAGGCAACAGCCGGCACTGCTGCACCGATGGCTGGATGGACAGGGGCTACCTGAGGAGTCTCTGCAAAATCTAGTGTAAAGAGCCAAACTCTTCTGGCAGAAGTCCATGACAAATTGCCAGAGATGAGCAGAAAACCACCCAGGTATGCTTAAGCTCTCCACTCTGGGCAACTGAGCACAGGGCTCACGCTTCCAAAATGTACTGTTGGAGTGGAAAAAAATCCTTCAGCCTTCAGTGTCTATGACAAACTGGCATCCCAGTAGCCATACTCTCCCCCTTTGCTCTTCTGCTCCATTTTTTCTGGATCGTGAATGCCATGGGTCTCAGAAGTTCACTTGCAGGTTTACCATTGTGCTCCCGCCACTGTCACCCTCACATCTCACAAGGCTGGGTGTTTTTTCAAGATTTCCTGAAATTCTGTACTCTAAGTCAGGCAGTGGTACACTTGTTTCATAATCAAGCAACTGGGTCTTTGTTCCACAAAGTCAAACATGCAGAATGGTAACAGCAGGTGAAGAGGTGCCTTAGCACACCCATTAGATGCAGAAATTAGGTATTTCAGAGTTGGAAGTTGCTTTTTAATAGGTTCATATGGTAGTACTAATGATGGATGTTATTGCAGTTATTAAAAACACACATTCTATAATAATGGAAAACAAGCATAAAGGGGTCTCGTGAACCCAAGAACCAATGCTTACATGAAAGTAAGAAATGAAGGGAGAAGCAATAAGCATTAAGAACTCCTAATAACTCAAGCAACTGAGTTGTGCATTTCTGGATGTGTTGGAGATTTTCCACAGATATTTCTTATGGAAAGAATTTATGAATCAAAGCATAAGAGTTGTCTAGGGAAGATTGGTCCCACATGGATACTGTTGCTGTTTTAACTCATCCAAATCTTCAAAACTATTCACTATGAACAGATTGTATTCATAAGTACAGGAAGCATTTGCATTTAGTATAGCTAAATTAGCTGAAGCAGGAATTAACACACTCCATGTAATGTTTAACCAGAAAATAGAATAGTTGTATGGCCAGAATGAGACATTTAGAGGAAAAGATACAGCAAGCCAAATTTTGTTCTTGGTTGGGGTTACCATAGGAGTGCAGCAGCATCGTTCAGAGCAAAACATGGCTGGATGTGGTGGGTTGACCCTGGCTGGATGCCAGGTGCCCACCAAAGCTGCTCTATCCCTCCCCTCCTCAGCTGGACAGGGGAGAGAAAATGTAACAAAAGGCTCCTGGGTTGAGATAAGGACAGGGAGAGATCACTCAGCAATTACCATCATGGCCAACACAGACTCGACTTGGGGAAATTAGTTTAATTTATTACCAATCAAATCAGAGTAGGATAATGAGAAATAAAACCAAATCTTAAAACACCTTCCTCCCACCCCTCCCTTCTTCCCAGGCTCAACTTCACTCCTAATTTCTCTACCTCCTCCCCTTGAGCGGCACAGGGGGACGGGGAATGGGGGTTGCGGTCAGTTCAGCACACGTTGTCTCTGCCGCTCCTTCCTCCTCAGGAGGAGGACTCCTCACACTCTTCCCCTGCTCCAGCATGGGGTCCCTCCCACAGGAGACAGTCTTCCACGAACTTCTCCAACGTGAGTTCTTCCCACGGGCTACAGTTCTTCACAAACTGCTCCAGCATGGGTCCTTTCCATGGGGTGCAGTCCTTCAGGAACAGACTGCTCCAGTGTGGGTCCCCCACGGGGTCACAAGTCCTGCCAGCAAAACTGCTCCAGCGTGGGCTCCTCTCTCCACGGGTCCACAGGTCCTGCCAGGAGCCTGCTCCAGTGCAGTCCTCCCCCGGGGTCACAGCCTCCTTTGAGCATCCACCTGCTCCAGCGTGGGGTCATCCACGGGCTGCAGGTGGATATCTGCTCCACCATGGACCTCCATGGGCTGCAGGGGGACAGCCTGCCTCACCATGGTCTTCACCATGGGCTGCAGGGGAATCTCTGCTCTGGTGCCTGGATCTCCTCCTCCCTCTCCTTCTTCACTGACCTTGGTGTCTGCAGGGTTGTTTCTCTCATGTATTCTCACTCCTTTCTCCAGCTGAAGTTGCCATTGCGCAGGGTTTTTTTCCCCCCTTCTTAACTATGTTATCCCAAAGGTGCTACCACCATCGCTGATGGGCTCAGCCTTGGCCAGTGGCGGGTCCGTCTTGGAGCCGGCTGGCGTTGGCTCCATCGGACACAGGGGAAGCTTCTAGCAGCTTCTCACAGAAGCCACCCCTGTAGCCCCCCTGCTACCAAAACCTTGCCACACAAAACCAATACACTGGATTAATTTGCTTTCTACTTGCATTGGCCTTCTCGTCAGTTATTATTTCCTATTTATGAAGAAAGAAGAGCTGAAACCTACATTTTTTAGCATCATGGAAAATGGCTGAGACTATTTGCCCTGTAGAGACCTATCTAGGATACATTTAAGGGAGGAGGTAGATGCCATTTATCATATTTTATTTTAAATAGTGCTACTTGGGTATCAGTATATTTCTCTTCTCTCTTTCCTCTTCAAAAAGTCCAAAGTGATACCATCCTCAGAACAACTTTTGACTTGAAGCTGTGAGGTTATGACCAACCTCAACTCTTCTAGAAGTAAAGAGGATTAGAAGGGTTTGTGAATACCTTTGCATTCTCAGACGCATTTAGCAATTCACATCACCGAAACTCAAGACTAAAAAAAAAGACCTGGAGTTCTCTTTTAATTATCTTCCCTGGCATAAAAATTTTGCAATCAGTTTATCTGTATTAGAAAGGTTGTACTTGCTTAAATTTATTAGATAACACACCTACCCTTGCAAGATTAAGGATGGGCAGAAATGCTACCGAAGTTTCATAATGCTTATGCAAATACTTTTCATCCAGAAGTATCCTGAGTGCTAGGATCCCTATTGCTTCCCAGCTTCATTCTGGACAGGTTCAGTGAAGCACATCATATTTATGACCAAAACTTTGGAAAAGTAAATATACTTCAGGTTAAAATTTTAGGAGTTAAACTATTTGTTTGTTTCAACTGGTGTTCCCATCATTACAAAGTGTACTGTTTGGAGTTGTCAAGTGATGCAGAGAATCATGCTGAAGGGTTCAAGAGAAAGAGTGCTGGGATGGGTTGAAGTTGCCCTGCCCTTGCTGAAGCAGGAGATTTCAACTCTGCTGACTTTGGTTCCTCATACACCATGGAGCTGATCCCGAGTGGCCTTTTTGCTGATCTTCTCAGTGAAGTGACTTTTTATCTGTTGTCTGAAGGACTGCATCCTTTTATATCAATGGGATATCCTTGGGGGCAGGAACAGTTACCAAAGCCTGAAGAACTTTTCCATTGACTTCAGTGGTAATACTTGGCAGAGGCTGGGTATGATGTCTCTAGTTTGGAGCTTTCCTGGGGTAGAAGCAAATGTGTTTCTCTGATACTGCCTAGCTCTGGCGAGTGTGTCAGTCGAATTTTTTAATACGCTGTTTGTCCAACACTGGGCATTTTCACTCGGGACTGAATGTGTCACAGACTTTTTTACTTTAGATCTAAACTAGAACATCTAGAACACTCTGGACCTATATGGATCCAAGCATACGCTAACTTCACATGAAGGGTAGTCAAGGGCTATATTCCTCCCCTGGTTCCCCCCTTCCTAGGTCCCCTCTCGCACTTTGATTTTCACTTTCTGAGCTAGAAGAGAGTGGCAGTGCCCAGTTTCCCCTGATCTGGAAAACAAGGTGACTGAGACTGAAAGGACCACTGCAGCCTGTGCTGCACATTCAGTATGTCTTTTCAAAATGAGATTCTTGCATGCTGGCACAGCGTTATGAAGAAGCATTTACTGCTGTTGCAGTATGCTCCCTGAGACACAGGATACTCTTAAATTCGTCAGGTTTCTCACTCCAGCATCTCTTCAAGAGGAAAAAGTGAAAGCCTGATATAGCAGTATTTAGTTATTCTTATTGCACAAGGTACAAGCAAAACATCTACCACTAATCATGAGTGTTTTAAAACCATAAACTCGTTGTCCATATTCGCTAACAGTTGGGGAAGAAAGTTGATCTTTCCTGAAAATACTGAAGCAGATGGGAGCAGTGTGAATGCCAGAATATCCCTACAAATTCTCCTAACATGAAACGGTTTTGGACAGTTCAGGACATCTGGAGTGAATATGGGAGAGGGAAATGAAAAATTTCTTGAATGTACTTAAAGGCTGAAATAGAATCACAGTGGCGTAGACATGCAGAAACCCTGAATGAAATACACACATGGATACAGCAGAACGCTTAAAAGGAAGTCAGCCTGCTAGGAGCAGAACTATTTTTAGTCTTCTAATGAAGAAAGCAGCTGTATTTGAGAAAGCCAGTCACTCACTGCTTGGAAAATCAGCTGGAACTCTTTCTGGGCCCTGGTGTTCTTGGTTGCGACAGGAAAATCTTATGTGTAAGCTCTTTCAGCCCCGGAGAACCTTAAATGGCAGTCGTCTTGGGTCTTGAAGCGCAGTTGGGAGCTTCTTGGGAACAGATTCACAGACTTCTGTTGGAGCCCATGGTCACTATGTGGTGTTCAACCACTCTTGGAATGAGCATGTCTTTAGGAGACAGGGAGGATCTGGCAAAGTCCTCAGAGATGTGCATTGAACATAACATTGAATTCTGCCTTTTTTTGTTCTGTGCTGTGCTGCTTGTTATACAATGCTTATTTCCGTTCTTAATTTCCCCAGAGCTTTGCTGGGATGCAGCAGTCTGTCCAGTTCATCGTAAAACCTCTGTTTTCTCATCTGTGTAGTGCTTGTGTTAGGTATGGGAATGGAGGATAGCCACTTTGTTTTGCTGCTCTAGTGAAACTTGAATTGTGAAAACTCACTGGTCTTTAGGTACCATCTTTGTACAGAATAAGTCCTTTTGTAAGGGTTTTTTTGGGGGTATAAAATAGAGAGATGTCTTTTTCTGTCATATTGCTGAGTCAAACAAATTATCAAAGTGAATTATGTGTATCCTGGCTGTGACAAGAACGGACAATAGTTATTGCATGGTCAAACCCATTGAACGTGCTTGCTGGAAGTAAAGGAAAAAGCTTGATTGTTCCACTGGCTTGAGAAACCATTTCTGAACTAGTTGAAGTAGATGCATCATAAAAGGCTGAATTGAGAGAAAAGGGATTTTAGCTTAAAACCAGTGTCAGGGAAGCCTGACCAAAGCCATCTGCCTGAGATGACCTGGCATTTTTCAATGAAAGGATGAGAGTAGTGAGGAGGAGGGCTTGGTTTTGAAAACCTGCTTCTGCAGATGATCTGTCAATTTCCATCAATGGCCACCCGCCCAAACCATCAGGAATGGGACAAGATCTTAAAGGCCTGAGGAAGGCAGGGTACTCAAGAAGAAATGCCGTGGAGAGGGAGCTGCGAGCTGGGCTCTGCGGGTATCCCTGCCACTGGGCAGCTGTGGCAGGCTGCTTCAGTCACTTCCAGCTCCCAGCCTTGCATTTGGTCTGTTTAGAAATATGTTCTTTTCTTGCCTGTCATGTGCTTTAATACATGAAGTGTCTTATACAGTGGGGAACCATCTTGTGTGTAGGTACTTAAATGCTCAAACATTGGAAGGAAGGAAGGAGGGGGATGTAAGCTCCAAGAAGAACATCCTGATCTCTCCTTTTTTAGTAAGACTGTGGCCTGGGGAAGAAGTTGATGCTCTCAGCCTCTTCCCGTTTGTTTGTCACCCGCCACATGCATGCAAAGGGCTATCCCTCTTCAGATCTCCTGGCACAGTTTCTTGCATGATCGGTCCCTAAATCTGTTCCTGCTTGAGCAATGTAGTTTTGAAAAATAACGTCTATTACAAGTGTCGAAGAGAGGGAGGATCATTCTGACTGAATTGCATAAGGGGCAATTACATGAGTATTTACTCCGGTGTAAGTCAGGCAGCTTGGGGAGCGACCAGCAGCTAGAGGGGCTCAGGAAGCAGGAGCCTCTTTGCCCAACTTGGGGGCAGCTGGAGCAGCAGGTCTGACCACAGCCTTTGCTTTCCACCACAAATACCTGAAGTTTTTAGCTGGTTTCAGCAGAGCCTGTTTTGCATAAATCATTTCTATTTTCCCATTACTCATATGTCCCTTTGTTAATAACATAATGTAAATAATTCTGTGCTGGATTTGGCATTCATTTAAACAGGTGTAACACTAAAGCAGTCGTAATTGGTTTCAGTGTTCCCAGCCTTCTCTCTGGCTGCACTTTCCAAAGGAGTTTACTTGGTTTTGCTTTTGAAGGCTCGTTATTATCATAATTCACCCATCAGTCTGCTGCTTTTAATGTTAATTCAGTTTTATAACTTGGTAGGAGGCAAGATGAAATGGTTCAGGCTGCGTCCTAAGGTTATTATCCGAGCAGCCGGTGTTTTAAATGAATGTGATGGGCATTGGCAAGAAGAGGTTTGTGATATTTATAGTCTTCAGGAATCTGTGTAAAAGTGAAAAAAATGCTTATCCTGAATCTGTATAAATACCACATCCAAAGCACACCTGTCTTCTGCCATGTGGGCCAGCTAATTGGTTTTTGATCTATTTTTACTGTTTGTAGCTGAAAGGCGATTTTTTTGTTAAGTTTCACAGAAGGCTCTAGAGCTGTTTTAGGGGTTTGTAGCTGTGAAAAATAGCCGTGGTTCTGTTTTTTAAAAAGCATTCTCAAGGAATAATTACAATGATTGAGAATGCTTCTTAAAAAAACAGAAGCGTGTACATTTTTCATAGCTACACGACTCTAAAATGGCTTTGTGGGTTTCTTCACATATTCAGGAAACTTTTAAAAATAAAAAGGAGCAAATCTATCTCTGAGCTTGGCAACAGCTGAAGTTTATATTTCACAAGTATCTGAAAATGGGTTCCTCCCCATTTGCAGACACAGATGCCAAAGTTTTAAACTGACAGCGCAAAGTTGATATTGCAAGCTTTGTAAAGGAGCAAAGCAGCATTTTTCTGCTCTGTGCTAGTCCTGCATTTATGCATGGCTAGGATGAAGCCTTGCTGGATAGTTGTTGTTACTGTTTATGAATTCCCTGCCTTGCGGTCGTGCAGAACAGCAAGTCGGCATTGTTGAATCGGGAACTGTAGACATGAAAATAGCAAAAAGGTTGCCCCTGCTGCTAAACTTTTGGCAGTATTTTGTATTCCATTCTTGTCTGTATTAAAACACAGAATGTAGTGAATGGGCCAAACCCTGAAATCCTTATTTGGTTATTATGAGAAGAGAGAGAAAAGGCTGTGATTCATTAGGAAGGGGGATGAATAAGAGGCTGCAGAGAAGGTCTATGCAAGGTAGCTCAGGAGCTTCTGTTCCCTTGTCTCATAACCCAGCGACGCAGGGGTCTTCTGAGCACAGCGAACGGTGGCTCTGTCAAAAGTGATGCATTACATAGTCCTCATGGTGGGGCAAACAGAGGAGTAGTGTAAGGAGATGCCTGCTGCTTATGTGGTATGTCTAAGCACATATATCCAGGGTTAATGGCAAAGGGAGGCCATTGAGACTTCTGGGTAAATGCATGCCCCTGCAAAGATGACTTGGGTGGAAATCACTGCATGGGATGCTCCCAAAACCAACTGTTTCAAAAGATTAATTGGGACATTTTTTTTTTTAATGGGAGCACAAAATACCTATTATCTCAAACAAAAGGGGTACAAGAAAGGGAACCAAACCTGTTGTTTCAGCAACAGAGCATTCTCTAAGT
The DNA here is from genome assembly GCF_035582795.1 of Mycteria americana. Lineage (NCBI taxonomy): Eukaryota > Metazoa > Chordata > Aves > Ciconiiformes > Ciconiidae > Mycteria > Mycteria americana. The sequence continues at coordinate 76,625,176 of NC_134366.1, read as the reverse complement.
GGCAGGTCACTAATCCCACTTGAGTATTTTACCTGGAGCGGCAGGAGTTACAGATGTTTGCTTGCATCATCACAGTATAGTCTCTGATGATGGTGGTTTGTGTTGTTGTAATCCCACAGAAGTTATACTTTGGCTTCAATACTTTGGCCTGTCTGGGCATGACTGATCATTATCTGCTTTTCAAGATTAGCTGAAAGTGCCCAGCTAAATGCTCTGAACTTTGTGGTAGAAGAGGATGAATTTGGGGGCTGGGTCTCTGAAAATGTTGCATAAAAAAAGGCTGTTGTGTTTATTCCCCTGTGCTCCCCAGCATAAATGAAAGAAGAGGAGAGCAGTGCAGAGCTGGGCCTGCCTGCTTGGGATATATTCAGTTACTTAACTCATGGCACAGGCCACGGCAACCCTAGTAGGCAGCATTTCAGCAAAGGCCAGCAAGTGTTGTAAATACCATCGGGAGGAGAGTTTTTTGTTCCCTTCTCCCCACTTTTTACGTTAGATGCTGAATGAGTTGCACACGCTTGTTTGTGAGGGGGGTTCCTCAGCTGATCTGCCTCGCGCTCCCCAGACCTCCCTGATCTCGCATCCCAGAGAATCTTAAAGATAATTTTAGTAGAAGGCTGTTCTGAGTGCCATTTGGCTCGTCTGTTTACAAAGTCACAAAGTCTCTTCTCATTCTTTTTCAGGGATCAGAGGGGACAAAAGTTTAAATATTAGCTCAGCTATTTAAACCCTGTGGCAATGCCAGTCTGCCTGGCACATAGTGTTGATTCTAGTGATAAGATATTCGGTCGACTGATGACCCTCGCAGCATTGTAAGAAATATGCTGATAAATTCTCTGCGAGGGATAGGAGGGATGAGGCGGCTCTTACGTTTTATGACAATCGCTAATCAAAAAATCTGCCAAAACCCTGGGCTTAGAGATCTATGCTGTTGCCCTCCAGTAAACCCTGATGTCCTGGAGCCTTCTAGAGTGTTCCTAGATAAGCAGTATTGCGGATGAATAACGAAATTAAAAAAGAGTTCTCCGGTAAAGGCTTCGTGCCTGAAAATACTTTCTGATATATAATTACATTTTTGTCCACTAGATGGCTTTTCTCCCCCCTACCTGCACCCTGATAGAGCACTCTGAATCAAGCAAATGTAACCTATCTAAAATGATATTACCTACAGCTTAATTCAGATACTGGTAACACTTCAGTCAAAAATTTCTAATTACGTACAGCATACAGCTCTTTTGTGTCCTGTGATGTAAGTTTTCCTACATGGAGCAAATCTTCCATACGTTGGCACAGAGAAAAATTCAAGTTAAGATGTTTTAGCAAATTGTTTGCCAGCAAACGATGTTTGCTTACGATATGAAGTTATTAAAGACTACAGAGCATATTCTGTGGTTATTAAGTCTTCAACACTGACACTGAAAAATAATGTAAAATCTTCCAGACCTTGTTTTGGTTTGGCTGGGGGATTTTAGGAATCGGAAACAGAGGAGTTCCTCCCCTTACCCACCCAACCTGTAGTATAATATTAATTAATGATGTTTGGAAGCAAATTTAGGTTCTGCAATTATTATAATTAAGTGGGACAGATGGGACAGAACTCTGCATTATGTGGCTTAAGAAAAAAAAAACAACAAACAAAAAACGTTATTTACATTGAGGAAAGTCTCAGTTTTAGTGATTGTGTGAGTCCTACCGACCACTGAGATACTAGCAGGACTGTGCCTTTGCTATTGACTTAACCAGGTGAATTAAGATAGTGGTCAAGAGAAGAGTACCCTGAATTAGTAAAATGTGTGGTATTCAGGATATGACAAAAATATAATAACGCATCCCAACAAACATTTTGTTACTATTTTATAATATTTACTCTCATCAGAAAAACATAACATAGTAGAATTAAAAATAATCACTAGGCTGATGTTCACCATTTCACTGGAGAAAATATAAGGGAATCGGTACAATTTTAGATCAGTAAAATGTTCTCAAGAAGTGTACTTATACCAACAAGGCTGATGTGGGTACAAACACTAGAGGAAGATGAGAGAACCTCTATCACAAGCTGCTGGTGGTGTCTTCCCGAGAAGCTCAGTCCCATGCTCCTACCAGCAGTTGGGATTTGGGAGATTTCTGCAAGGAAGTTACTGCAGGAGCCTGCCTGGTAATGGAGTTCCTCAGTTCATTTTATAGCTAGTAAGCGTTTGTTCAGTGTGAAACTCCCGTTTCTAGCTGTTGAACCAGAGCAGGTCTTTCTTTTCCCCTCAACTTCCTGATAGCCACAGGGGAAAAAAGAAGTTTGTTCTCATTTCAGCATCCCTCACCCTCCTCCTTGCTTCTCTGGAAGAGGAAGCAAGCAAGCTATTTCTGTTATCCTTTCCTTCAGCCTCCTTCCTTCAGGATCTTTAGCTCTTGTGAATCATTCCAGTGCCCATTCCTACCCCCAATTCTAGCTTTTGCAAGCTTCAGCATGAAGTTAGGGGGATTGTTGGGTTTCCCTGCATGGCATGGGGCCTTGCTGGAGAATAGGTTGAGATCTTGGTCATCTCCGTCAGCGGGTGCTGGCTGGCAGCGCTGGGATGGAAGAGCAGCACAAGCACTGGAGCTCTTTCTCTGCAGATTCAGGAAGCCAATGTCGCATCAGTTTGCACTCACTCTGAGTTTGGAAAGGTGGTTTTTGCTGCCATAAGGCTTAATTTTTTAGTTTTTCTTTTTCTTAACAAAAGCTTAGATTCTGTGGGAATTCATGACTGAGACTAGTGTCCATGCTTGCCAGGGAAATCTTGCAACTGCAAAGCATCTGAGTGGATTTTTAAGCCCCATTTGACTAATACCAGAAGGATTAGCATGCTATTTTGTTTGATGCCAACACAAGAAAACCTCGTGCTTTAAACTGAAGGGTTACGTTTTCTTGGGTGGTGCTAAGCTAAGGTGATGAGAATTGTGGTGTAAAAAAAAGCTCAGGTACACTCATGGCCCTGGGGCACGGAGTACTTCAGGCTGAGCCAGCTAATGTGCTACCTGTCATGAATGAATGGGATGGAGGAGCAGGCTCTTTCAGCTCACAAGTGAGCTGACATGATTTGACATTCTGAGTGTAGGAGGTGTGAAACACTAAACTAAGACTGCCAATCCAATGGTGGTCAGCTAAGCAGTTTAGTCAGAAATGTCAGGGGTAATACACAAGCACAGATCTTTGAGCCTCTTAGCTACCTTCTGCTTTTGGTTACATCAGTATAAATCCACTGACTTCCCTAGAGTTCCCACAGCAGGCTTATTCCAGTGCTCCTGAGAGCAGAGTTGAGGGGACAGAAGGGAGGAGAAAGAGGTGAACGGAACAAAAATGCAGTCTGCAATTTTACTATGTACATGGTATATTCCCTTTCACGTGTTTCAACCATTTGGCCTAGTAGAGGATGTTCTTTCTGGCCAACAAGAACTGTGAAGCCACAATGAACAACCAGTAGCACCTAAGACTTCTGCAGTAGCGTCAGTGGATTAGAGGTGTTGTTATGGAAAACCGTCTCTAGTATGCAAGTATGTGCACGCTACTGAACATGCAGTAGTAACAATCCTATTTTTTATCTCCACCCTACTCGTATCTAGCTATCTGCTGATCATAGGCAGAAGAGACCATGTGAAGTCCTCCAAGCCTAACTAGAGTATTCCAGAAGCCATAGCATCGGAAAAAAATTGAATTTTTAAACAGGAGGAAAGCCTTAGCTCAGTTTAAAAATTATCTGGGAGGTGATATGTGGGGTTCTTGTCTCTGATGCAGCGGGTATCTGGCATGCTGTGAAGCCAGAGCTTGTACTAAGTGCAAAGGTAGTTGGGAAAAGCCAGATCATGCTACTCTTCAAATTCACTGCAGCAGCAGATCCAAAAGGCAATAAATAATAGCTTAGAACTCAGTCCTTACCTGTGCCGATCTTGGGGAACTCGAGATAAGGAAGCAAAGGTTGACCTAAGCCACCTTTAATCCATCTTCAATCTCGGCATTGGCCAAAGATCTCCTTTAACCAGCACGGGTTTATTAGAGTACTGCAGCGCTTATTCCAAAAAAATCCCAAACTCACTCACAGCAAGTGCTCAGCTGCAGGTAGGCAGGTCCTGGACAAACCAGCTATGTTCGCTCACAGTTCTTCTGTGCCACCGTGCACTTCTGTAAAGGCCATGCTGAGGTCCTTTACACTTCTTCACTGGGCCTTTGACCTCTGCTAGCACTGTGCATTCCCCTCCCCAGGTCAAGGAAAAATGTTTTTTACCACCAAGGAAATCTTTCAGAGAGATGTTACTAACCCAAACACCTCCACTCTGTGAAGGAAATGTAGATTCCATTCCTTTTGTGCATCTGAAATGCTGCTGCCAAACCTGTGCTGTGAAAGGTCAGGGGAAACATAGTAAGCTAACAAAAAATATTCAGTAACACTAGAGCAAGAAGATGTGCACGTCCCAGAAAATGAATTTGGCTCTGGACTGAACATAAAAGGATTTGCCAAAATCTTTGTCTGTCTTTTCAATCGAGATGCAGGTTTACAACATTGAAAGTAGCTGTCCAGGTTTGATGTCGGGTTGGCCCGGATGAGGAGTTGACTCTGCTGACCTGCCCAGGCACAGGAGCTCGGCCAGGCTCAGGACTGATCTTTCTCCGAGTAACCCCAGAGATCCCCCAACCTTGACACCAGGATGTCAGACACACAAGATTTGCTGTGGCTGCCCTGCAGTATCAGATCAGCTTCATCAACACAATCACCTTGCTGTTGTCTATCTCCTTTTAACTCTGCAGAAAGATTACAGTGGTTCTTCTCTGGGTTTGATGGGATCCGGTTTTGCTTACACCCTAACGATCAACCACAAAAAAAAAAGAGTGACATATACCTGTTATGAATTAGCACATGCTGTTAGTTAAGCCTTTGAATGTGTGTTTAATTTTCAGGTGGATGCGTAATTACTCTATGACCTGTTTAGCATTTCAGACTCATTCCTTTCAAAGACTGGAGGAAAAAAAAGAGGTTACATGCAAGCTGAAATGAAAAACACAAAAGACTTTTTTTCTGTGTCGTTTTAAAAAGGCTTCTGAACAAATTTGTTTTCAAAGTAGTTTGCTCTCAATCCTAAGACGAAAACTGCCAGCAGCTGGCTGGGACAAAGCAAAAGTTAGCCTGAAATGTAATAAAACTCACATGACCTGAAACTGTACAATACTGAGCCCTTTTGTAACCACAGCTAGATTTCTTTGTCATTCTGGAAAAAATAGTGAAGTGTCTGGGGGTTTTCTTTGTTACAATTTTTCTTAAAGGGATTTTCTTTTGGGAGGCAGCAGCAGAAGGGATTTTTGTTGGTTACTTTTCTTTCAAAGCTTAGTGATAATGGGCAAGCAATATGATTTTGGTAGGGAAGTATCACATCCTGTGTTAGAGAATAAATTGTTCCCTTGATTATGTACCGAGTGATAACCCTTTCTGGATTTATGGATTTTTCTATATATTTGCATAGAAAGTCATTACAACACCCTTTTAGCTGATAAACGTAGCACATTGTTGCATGTTTCTGCATGTCTTACAACTCCCTGCACAAGCTATTGATCAGGTAGGTCGCTCACAAGGAAGCAGAAAGTCATTCTGTGCGCTCTTTCTTGGCCAAGAGATAAGCCTCGTTGCTAGTCTACAACGTGCCGTCTCCCCTTCTCTCTTTGCATAGAGCGTGATAAATTCAGAAATTGCTTGCTCCTTTCTGTATAAGATTTCCAGCCTGACACATCACAGGGAAAGAAAGAAAAGAAGGAAAAAGCACAACTTTTCAAATGGAGGAAAGTCAGTCCTTTTCCTTGGCAGATTCAAACAAAGCAATGCTTGCCCTGCTCTGCTGTTTCCATGTTGATTTCAGTGCTAAAAATGATGCACACCCGTTATATTAGAGTGCATTTCTTCAGAGAGTGTATTTTCATTCAGGTTCATGTAACTATTGACCAGAAGCAAGGTTAAATTGAACCTGTTTAAAAATTAACCCATTTTTAAAAAAAATGCATAATGCAGTAGCACTCTTCAGGCAATCCTTCAGCTTTCTAGCATCAAGTCATCTCTGATGATATGCAGGCTGTGTTTAAAAGCAACACATTCCTAACAGCTCCTATGCCTGTGAAGTTTGGTGCTGTTGCTTTAAACTGGTAATTCTCTGATGGTCTTTATATTGTTATAGTGTGGAAACAAGTATGCTCACTCATTTCTGCATTTATTTTGCTGGACACCATCTTCCAAAAATACACCTTTAAACGTGCCCATTTCTAATTCCATGCCCCTGAAACAGCTCAAGCAAGGGATATAGGAAAATGCAGAAAACTAAGTGCTTTAGGAATCCTCTCTGTCCAAAACACATCTATCTTCAACCCTGTGTTTTGTCTGTGAGAGCAGGGGCAGGTGAAGGAAGTACGTTAGGAAGCAATAATCCGAAGCTCATAGTAAATTTAAATCCCGTAACTCAGAATTAGCTGTGATTCCTGCTGTCAGGAACACAGAGCTAAGTAAAGGTTAGGTTTCTTCTCCTACTGTATTTTCATTCAGATTAATATTTAAGCCGTGCTGGTGGTTGTGTCCAGGAGAACAGGCAGTCCTTTTACAGCTATAAATGGTAAGAGGCTGGGTCTGTTAGAGCTCGCCTGTCAGCTGTTTGAGCAAGGCGAGCACCTTGCTGCAGCTGGCCCCAGACCGAGCATTTCCATAGCTCTCAGGCTCTCCGCTTGCACCAGCTTGCTCATTGGTTGTAGCTATCGCCCTCCTTGCAGCAACTGCTGCTGACAGTGTATCTCTCCTCAGCTGAGATTACTGCGTATGACCTACTTTGAAAATGGTGTGAACCAAGGTTCACAAATTGTCTTGGAAGGATGCCACGAGGTTGGTGTGCAAACATGCGCGGTCTGGGAGGCTTCTGGCAGAGCAGAACTGGCTGTCTCCGTGTCCTTCCAGATGCAGCGCGCGTTCCTTCGCCAGCCCCGGCTTCACAATCCATCTTTGTGCTCTTGAGTGCGGCATATTGATTTCCCAGGCAGGCCTGCTAGGTTAGAGAGCCTCTGGCCAATAAGTCCTCCATGCCTTTTTGCTCTCAAAACAGCTGAAGTAGTAATAAAGATGAATAAAGGGTTTCAGGCTGAGCTGTCAGCTGAAGCCGAGCAGTAGTAGTAGTAGTTGTAGTAAAAGCAGTAGTAGTGGTATCAGAATACAAGTTGCAAAGGAGAGCTAAGCGGTGATATTTTATTTACACAGTTCATCTGTTTACTATAATCTGGTCGTTTACTGTGTAATGTAAACTTGCAATTACCAAAGCTGATTTCCATGCCAGATGAACAGTTTAACCTGTATGTCATTCCAAAATACTGATAGAGGAGAAAATTCGACAGAAAGGAACAGCCTGGAGAATTGCAGCCTGAAAGCTGTATGGGTTTGGGGTTTTTCTTCTTTTTTTTTTTCCTTCTTTCTCTTCCTTATATAAGCTCTGTGCTGCAGAGGAAAGTTTCCACAGACTCAGAAAGATCATATGCCATTTCAAATCTACTTGAAAGATAAGGCTTTTTTTTTTTTCCCCTCCCCAAGGCTAATATATTACATACCTACTCAGCACAGGGCTGCCTGTTATCTGATAATTAGCATCAGACACTAGGAGAAGCATACGTACTTTTAGAAAGGAGCATTACTGAATGTTCACAGAGAGCGTTAAGGAGCGTGCTTATCACAGCTTTTCCATGCAGAAGACTTGCGCTAGTATTTGACTTTGGGTCAAGAAGTCCTTTATTAAATTAGCAATGCAAATGTGTTTTAATTTATACATGTGGAATTTAAGTGTGTCGGACAGCCTCCCTCTAGAGCACTTTGGGGCTTTTTACAGATTTAGCGTGGGCCAAGAGTTCCAACTCGGGCTCTGAGTATTTCTTTCTGTTTGTTTTATCCTCTGTAAAGACATCTGTTCTACATGGCTCTCCACCTTGGCCGCAGTTCAATTTCCACTGACTTCCATGAACTCCATTATGAAACCCAAGTGCAAGCCTCCCTTTGCACCAGGACCAGCCCGTGACTCCTGAGCACAGACCTGCAGCTTACAGATGCCCTCAGCCACCCCTCCCGAAGCATGTGGCTGCGGGGAGCAGCCACCACCTTGAGGAAAGTACACCTCATCCTCCAGCTTGTCCCTCTCCTGCTGATTGACAGTCATGAGCCCTTGAAGCCATGCTATAGCAGTTTAAAAACAGGGGAAGCTGAGACAAAGACCTTTATCAGCTCTAAAAGCAGGACAACACTGGTGCCTGCTCTGCCTGATGTGGTCTTTGCTGGTTGCTAAACAGCTAAAGTGATCCATGGTGGTCAAAGGGAGAAGAGGGCAGGACCTGAAACAAGAACTTGACATCTGACATTTGCCAGTCCTGTTCGTGAAGCGGCTGGCCCATAGGCAGGAGCTCCTGTCTGAGCACGCCTGCTGGATCCTCTGCAGCAAACCCTTCTGGCCTGACAGTTTGTAATAATAAATACCGTAACTGGGCTGACATTTTGGCCTGGCAGGGTCTTTCATAAGTCTCAGCTGGGAGTGATTGTTTTAATGAAAAATGTTAATAGATTAATAGTTTGCCCATGAATTGTTACTTTTAGCATAGAAGGCACTGAGTTGTTTTCACTGGTGGCTGTTTTCTTTTAATAGCATATGTGGAGCTTTCTGGGGGATGTGGCAGTGCTCCTCACCTAACAGGTGGGGGCAGGACTCTGAAGAACGTGTGGTGTCCTTGTCATTTGCATCATTCTGCGTGACTGTGTGAGGTGTGATGGCAACCAAGGGGAAACTAGAGCCAACGCAGGGGGTTCAGTTCTGGTCCCTGTTATGGGGCTGCTGGCAAAGGAGAAGAGTTCTCAGCCCACCCCAAAGTGGTCCAGGGTATACATATGCGGACCCAGGTTATTGCAGATGGGAGCATCAACTGCACAGGAAATATTTCTCCTCAAGATGTTTTTCCAATTGATTGCAAAGGAAGAAATGGTCACTGATGCAGGGAGGAGGCAAATCCTCCCCATCCCTGATAAGTCCCATTAGTCTGATGGAAAGATATGATGCATCAGCTTGTGGGGCTTTGCTCTCCAGTCTGTTGAACGAGCAGATCGCAAAAAGGGAATGTGGTTGGAGCAGTACAAAGCAGACCAACCCGTTTCTTTTGTCTTTTGTGTTGCCTATGATTTTAGAAAACATTTTGGAGTAACAAAACAGATCAGGGAGACAGAGATGTAACTACTACCAGGCATGCTGAGCCTTCAGCTCCTGCTCTTCTGTCTGCCCCTTGTCCCTCCCAGAAATGAGGGAAGACTTGAGCAGAAGAACTGAAAGACAGCCCGTGACTACCAGTGGCAGAAATGTTGCCTGACACAGAAGTGGATGCAAAGTACTGCAACATACCTTGCCATTGCCAGATGCCTACTTCTCTGACGTTACAGAAGGAGCCTAATGTTGCTTTATAAACCTCAGTTGACGCTACTCACCTTGTCACGTCTCTTGTATGAGGTATCTTGTTTCACAGCCTCTGCCGAAACATTCCAGGCGCTCAAGCTAAATCAGGAGAAGAAATGTAACACGGTCTTTCCAGGTTTGAGCAAATGGGTCTGGAAACGGTATTTTGGGCAGAAGTAAAGGAGGTTATGATCTACCCCTTTGATTTGAATCTTCCATCACAGCTCATGTGTGGTCTGGTAAGATTCGTTCATGGATCTGTCCTTCAAAGAGCGAGACCCTACAAGCTACAGCCCAAACCTTAACTGTCCTCTGCTTATCAGGTTGACAAAAATTAATCTCTAACATCAGCTGTGAGGCAGCCAGTAACTCGATCCCTATCACTGAGGTTTCAGAGTAGTGCAGGGTACTGAGACTATCCTTGTAACTTTGACCACTGAAAAATGGTAGTGTGTAATTATTTGTTGGATCACTCTTGATATTTGATAGTGTTGATCACTGAATGCTGCTAACCTGTGTGGAGAAGCTGTGCGTATGAGTGGAAGCTCCATGAAATCATTCTATTCCTTCTAAGATGGAACCAGAGGAGTCACAAGCAGCAGTTGTTTTCCTGTGTCCAAACTCCTCATCTCTAGAAGGTGACAAGGCTTCTTCCATACACATGTGAAAGCATTGGAGAGCTGGGGAGATCACATGGTGAGCTAAAGTGCCTGCTTTTCTGTAGATGCTATCTAGGTTTTCGTATTGCTTATTGCAAGCATAATTACTGCCTTCCCCTAATTATCTTAGTGACTACCTGAAGTTGGCGTTGCACTGCAGAGCAGATGGCCAGAAGCAAACCAGACAAGTCTAAGGTCTCACTTGTATTAAATAGCTGCATCAGTGTTACTTAAAATCACATGTAAACCAAATTAACTGTGCTAGCTTAAGACAGTCTTATTTGCAAATACCAAATCAGTTCCTAAATAGATTTAAGCTTAAACCAAAACAGACACGGTTTAACATTGAAATATGAGAATGTCCACTCTGTTTTTTACACCAGTTTAACTAAAATGGCTTTTAAATTATACTTTCAGAGAAACTAACTTAATTTTTCCTAGCAGTTTAGACCTAGGTCATGACTGTAGAAGCAGAGGAGTACTTTGAAATTCTTCCTGCTGTAACTATGCCAGGTGCTGAGGGCCTTTGACGTTTGTTGCACCTCTGAACTTTTGGGCTTTACTACTTGCCCACGGAATATGCACAGAAATGGGAAAGCTGCATCTCCGTTTCACAGGGACCAGACTGTTGTCTTCATGCTGTTGGGTGCAGTGCAACCACAATGGTCCACATAAAATGATAGCTGTATTTGAAATCACGTGCTCATAAAACTGGAACAAATGGGAGCAGTCTGTCAGTTTTCCATGCGCATATTGCCATAGGCCTGTTGTTCATAAATGTCTCCCCATTTTTTTCTCTCTGTTATGCATGGAACTTCTGCTTCATTGCATGGAGTCCTGGGTACGTTTTCAAATTTGATCCTGGAAAGCTTCCAAGGAAATGGCCTTCACCGTTTCTGAGATGGGGCCTTCCTTCACGATCATGATCGCACGCAAGTGCATTTCACAGAAGCAATGAAGCTGTCAAGCCATAGAAGGAAGCTTCTGGACACAGGACTTTCCCAGAAGCTGTATCTAGACTGAGGAAATGTATTTCTGCAATGAATAAGATGTCTGTAGACATCATCGCTTTCAGAAAATGTCAAACTCCCTCTCTAAGTTATAGAAACACACAAGTGCATGTGTAACCCCTACAGGCTTAATCAAGCTCTTTCTCCTATGGGGTGCTAAGGAAGGAAAAGTGGGAGAGATTATTGTTGCTATTTTTACATGCTTGGGAGCTGCTAAGCGATTATAATAATGGGAGTCATAAATTACTTCACCAATGCATTTGGAGATGAGACAGAGAACTGACTCCTTGGAGAAATAGAGGATAGGTATTCTGAATGGCAGATGCTGCAGAGGAGAGGGCTCAGGCACTGGGAAAGGGAGACTGTATGGATGAAACTGGATTTCTGTTCTGCTCCCCCACTTTAATTTGTTTCTGGTGCAAGCAAAGCAGGCACCGCATTTGCAGTCTGCAAGTTTGGTGAAAGCATTCGCACCTGCTACCTGAAGGATGGTTCAGCAAAAGAAATTCAAAAGTTTATTCAGTGGATTCTTTTTTTCTTTTGCTGTTCCCAAAAAAGAAGCTCATTCATATGCACTTGACAGTGAGAGGTAAATTTTCAGTGCAGTGCAAGGTGACTTAACCACATGATTCCCAGGAACAGTAGCAGGAATGCTGCAGCAAAATCCTCATGCCAAGGCATGTGGAAACGTCTGTAGATGAATCCACTGCCCTGTGGCAATGGGAATCCTGGTCAATGAATTTTGTGCTGAGTGCTGAAACAAATAAAATCCATGCCACAAATCTCCTGTCGGCAGCACTGTGATTCTCTCTCTTTGAGATTCTGTGCAGACTTCTTCCTGGTGCATTGCATTAATATTAAATTAACAACACACTACTCACATGGAACTTACATTCTAAAAAAAGCTCACATTATGCTGTAAGCCTTTTATTACAAAATAATAGCAGTCGTGAGGTTAAAGTTTGTTCATACAGTTTTCTATAGAACATCTGTACATTTTTTATGGAGGATAAAAGCTACGTTCCATGTGTAGCTTAGTCATGTGAATATAGATAATGAGTAGTTTATTGAATTTCCTTTTCGATTTTACCATTCGCTTATATTCATATAAAGCCTTTCCATGCAAAACATACCAGATTTTTGTAAGTGGCGCTTTCTTTTCAGAAACACTAATTTCTCTGTCAGTGTTCTGCAGAGGATGTGACCTGATATGAAAAGGACCTATTCCTCTAGGATTTAGCTTGTAGCTAGAGGCATAAATCAGAGATTCTCTGAAGTGGATTGTAATCCACACTGGAGAGAATAAAGAGAAATCACTAGGTCCATATGGAGCAGGACCTTGAGAAGCTTTATGAGACCACATTCACTGGAATAGTTACCCAGCATCCAAGCCATGGAAGCCCACACAGGCTTCAAAACCAAAATATTTCAGGGCTTTTGTGGCCTTCCATGATGCGGAAGCTGGACAGAATTTTTATTGAATCTGGCCCTAAATAAGCAAAAGAATTTTGTAATCAGTGCATGGTTTAACAGGAAGCCAGAAAAATTCTTTTAATATTGGAGTGATATGGTGGGAAAGCTTAGCCCTAGATACAGTCCTGGCTGCTGAGCTCAAAAGAAATTTGCCTGCAAGCAAAACTAGCTGGGAGTACAGAAAACTCCTAATTAACCTGAATGGGAAAAAGGTATGTATCAGAATCTCAGTTTTTTACTGTGTATATGTAAGCCATATCTTACTTTTCAAATGCTGACCCTTTACCCCACAAAAATGTTTTCACTACCTTAAACAGACTCAGTCCTTGAATGCTGATCCCCCTCCTCTTCTTCCCATCTTGCAGAAGCACTTTCAATTATTGGTAGAGAACTCTGGATATAGTGCCAGAGCTCCTTAATGCCATTCCAGGTGTCAAAGAGCAGGGACTATTAGAAAGCAATATGTAGCAATCCTCAGCCCTGATGGTATTTCAGCATTAAGCCTAGATCCTGGAACAATGGCTTGCTTTATTGCCAAAAGTCTTAGAGATTAAAGCTTTGGTAGTATTGGTATGAAACAGGCAAATGAGTGACCATTGCGTGATGGTCCAGATTCAAAAGGGACTACGTTATATTATGCCATGAACTTGAAATTATCCCAGCACTCTCCAGTGAGCCTTGTGTCATGGCAGTCAGCAGAGTTACGAGGAGGGGCAGGTATTCTAACTGCAATTGTGTTTTCTCACCTTGAAATTTTATTTTCATGTTTTAGATGCAGAGATTTGGGTAGTGTTAAAAAACGTCCAAAGGGGCATTAACCGATATCTGAGAGTGTTGTGGAGATGCAGATAAGTGGACAGGGCTCACCTGGGGTCTAGATAAGTGGATCTGAGCTCATTCCTTTAGCTTCAGAGTATACCTGTACGTGATGATGATTTCACCCGGAGCAGCATGTAAGCATTTCAATAAGCAGGGTGTGCATTGTGTAGCAAAATCAAAACTATGCAGTAATAACTACCCTGCAGCTAAATGGATGCTTTTTCCACAGCTGAATCCTTAGAGGGATGATGTAGTTTTTAGTCATTCATTGCCATGTGACTTATTAAAACAATTAACAGGCAAAAAAAGTGGTTATTTTGAGTGGTTTGGCGAAGCCTATACAGAGTGAAGTTCAAGCAGAGTGAGTTTCTACCTCTGTTGGTAGCAAAATGTGTGAAGTGGCGAGGGCTGCAGTTCTCTTCTTAGCTCCCCTTCTAACTCACTGTTTAACTTTGGAAAAGTCCCCCGGCTACTTTGGGTTTGCGATTCATTATGAACTTGAAACTCGGATCAGCTTCTCTAAAAGATTCACAGGCTCCATGGGCAAACCTGGGTCCAGCTCTGGGGTTGAGCCTGATGGGTTTATAATTTGAGCCCTGTGTACATGAGGTTTGAGGTTTTGACATGTAACCAGATGAAACATAATAGTTTCATCTGAGTTTTGCTTTGAATTTTTGGGTTCAGTTGCACTCCTCACTTAAAGGGAAGGCCGGAAGGTGGTGAAGCTAACCGAAGAAACTGTTCACTGAGGGCTTCTAGGGGAAAACCAGATAGTTTCACTCAATCTGATTTAAAATTAAAGCCCTAGGTGCGTGGTTTACTGTGGTTTTTATATTCAGTGCAATTGCCTGTACCCTGTTCCAGGAGGAGAATATGAGGAGAGGCAGGTGTGTAACATTAAAAACCTGTGAGATGCCTTGGATGAAAGATCTCTGCCAGCAAACATTGTGAGTGACAATGCAGATTTTCCCGTTTTGAATTTCCTTGCCTTGCCTCCATTTCCTCCTTCCCAACCATTCAAACAGTACTGTGCAAACAAAACTTGTAGAGATTTTAACTGTGAGGTACCCCAAGACTTGCAGGACCAGTCTTTCAGATTTCCTGTAGGCTGGCAAATAGATACTTCGTTAGTCTGGTCACGGCCTTGGTCGAAATGCACCTCGCGTCTGTTGTCCAGGTTGCTGTGTTTGCGTCCTACGTTGCTAGACCTACGTGTCTCCGTCTGGCCTTGTAGCTATGCTCGGGACCCACAGATCTTTTTGAGGTCTGAAAAGCCGGTGGAGCCTGAAATCAGCACTAGTTTGTCAGTGATTTAAACTCATTTCCATGCTCTAGTCCTGTGGACACTTCAGCTTATAGCCCACACCTTGACACACAGTTAACGTAGATAGCTAAATAACGCAGGCTTAGCAGAAGAGGTTTCTGCAAACAATTGTTATTTTCTTAGGCAACAGATTTCAAGGGCATGAAGGCTGGGTGAGCTCTGGCCACGATTTGCTCAGGCTGCAGCTGCACCACAAGCATGGAAGCAATTGCCAGCGCTGGATTTAGCTGGCCACCGTGGGCTGTGTCCCAGCTCAGGTGAGACCTGGGTACTTCTCCCTGGGCTCCCGTGCTGGAGGGGCCCTCAGGGGCTGGGCTGGCTCAGGCCGGTGTCGTCACCCCGATTTACAGCAGTTGTGCAGGGGAAAGGGGCACGGGGCCTTCGGGGCCGGCCGGCTCATGGGGATGTAGCCAGCTGCTCCCCGGCACTCAGGGGGAAACTTCAGAGGGCAGAGTCTGGCACCGCGTTCTGTAACTTCATTTTAAAGAACTAACTGTGATTTTTACATGGAGCGTTTGTGTGCCAAAAATACAGCTCTTTTTATTTAGTGAAATATCCTTTGGAAAACTGTAAAATCATGACAGGTTTTCATATTTATTTTATATTCAGTTCAGGATTATACACGATCAGCTTTAGGGCCTTGTAGGAGCCAAGAGAATATAAAGGTTGTCAGAAAATTGGAGGCTTTATACCAGGCTGTTCTGATTTAACTGGCAGACCATTTAAAGTTACTGAGATCTGGGGAGAAGCAGAGCTTTTCAGAAATGTCAGTCTTCTGAGGAGAGTGCTGCAGTTTCTGACTGGCACCCACTCTCCGAAGTACTGACCTCGGCACCAGCAGGAGAATGGCAGCAGCATCTTTAAGCTATATTTTGTTATTATTGTTCAGAAGTTTCCCCCTTTCTGAAAAGATGAGTTTCTCCCGGAGATGTAGTAGCATCTGGGCTTTCTTGCAGCTGAGTTTAAAGCCGCCTGGTTCCCCGAAATGAAGTGACAGCTTTTAGTCTTCCACAGGAACGTGTGAATGTATTCAGGTTCATTTATAACACACAGAGAACAAAATTGATATTAGGGGGAGGAGAAAAAAAGAGGAAAGAGAAAAAAAATCTTTGAGGGCTTCATCTGCCCAGGCCGGGAAGTAGTATAATGCGTCCACACACTTCAGTCCACGTGAGCGGAGTAGTAATGGGATGCACACGCACACATATGCACGCACACACACACACATGCACACAAGCTGGGATCCTTTTCAACCAGTCGAATTATTCCTTCAGTCGAAGGTATTTTTCTTAGTTCTAATAATAAACGCTGAAATGTGGGGTTAGTGCAACATACAAAGATAGCCTTTAATATACACAACGCGGGTTACATCAAACTGTATCCAGTATACAGTGACCACATTGTTTCCCTTCTTTTTTTTGTTTCCACAAAAGTATAAAAGAGCATCATGCTACAGACAGCACATTTTAGTCTGAAGTGGAACTGGCAGAGGATTTCAATGGAAAGTTGATTTATTTCAAGGGATTATGGGAGCCCAGGGATAAAGCTGGCACCCGGCCACAGGGAGAGCCCTTGACCTAGAAGCAGGAACAGTTTTCAAAGCTGTACATGTACATAACTGAGCAGAACACTTTAATTTAGTGCAGAGCATAACCTGAATTCCTTCTCTGAGGGAAGATGAAAGAAAGAAATTTTACTTCTTAGTAGGACGTTGGAAGCCATATCCAAAGCTCTTTGCCTATTTTACATCTTATTCTGCAGCATTGCAGGAAGCAATTGTTTGTGACAAAAGGCCACTTTCTTCCCTGCTTAACTGGGAAAGCAAATTGAGCTGCCACTCATAAAACCGACTGGATACAGAATTAATTTGCTTTTCCTGATAGACGAAACAAGTTAACAGGCCACTGCAGGTTACTCTCTGAATCAACATATGAAGCATAATTTCATTGTCTTTCCTCCCCCTTCCTCTAGGCCTTGAGTGGTAATTATAAAGACTTCAAATCTCCCTAGTGACATCAGCTGGTTAAAAAAATTTGGATCACAGGAATAATGTAACCCAGAGCCTGCTTTCAGCAGCATTGTTCACACTCCAGAGAAGGTAATTCTATACAAAATACTCTTCTGTAACTATGCTCTATTAATTTTAGTGGGAGTTTTCAGTAAGCTTCACATCGGGATTCACATCATCTGGCCTGTTCCTTAGTCAGAAGGTACAAAGCATTACAGCAACAGAACCAGTCTTTAAAATGATATTTTGGAGCATTTAATGAAGACGGTGTATTATATCAAACATGCCATAATAATTACATTTACTAAAACTTCCTAAGCAGTAATAGGCTTCTAGCTCGGCTGGCCTTGAAATCAATCATAAACTTCAGCCGCCTAATTAAGTGCTTTATTCTGCGGCTCTCAGTCCGGCCAAACATCCGCAGGCATCTGTAGGTATCTGACCTGAATCAAGGACTCTGGGTTTGAGCCCTGTGTTTCCAGACAGTGCGTCTGACTGATACTGCAAAACCGCAAAATGCCAGATGGTTTCAACATATTACATAGCTCCCTGTATGGGCATCCACCGACAGTGTGTGCCTTCCTGTAAAATTTCACATGCTGAAACAACTTCTTGCAGTGTGGAGACAACACTGCGCCTGAAAACAAGATTTAACGACATTGGCGTTGCTCAGCCTCTTGTCAACTTCTGCTCTGGGAAAAATTTTGAGCTGTTCTAAAATTAGAAGATAACGTAACGCTGGCTAGAATAGGGCATAGTCTGGGCAGGCTTCTTCATTATCAGCTTCCTTGTTGAACTTTAATCCTTATTTTATGACCCTTCCGTGGTTTTGGGTTTAGCTTGCTTCATGGGCACAAACTGCCCGTTGTGGCAGATTTGCTTGGTGATTTTGCCGTGTGCATTAAAACGAGACTAATAGGTTCATTTCACTTGTCAGCTATAATGAGTGGGGACTGAGGGGCCTTCCCACCACCTGACCCACGGCGGGGTTGGATCCCAGGTGGGAGGCTTGCGGTCTGGGGGCCAGGACCAGGGGAGGTGGTCCTTTTGCTGCGTTACCTAAAGCAATCTTGACTGAGACCGCCAGGTCCCCTTGCATTCTAACTGGTCTGCTGGTTTCCTCATAACTCGCACACAAATACCCTGGATCTCTAGGGAAATGGGAAAGAGCCACGGAGCCAGCTCTGTGCAAAGGAGGGAGCCTCCTTCCTCAGGGTATGCATACACCCTCTTGCCAGGCTCTGGAGGGCAGGCCCTGACCCTTTGCATTTCCTGAGCTAATTCTTTCAATGCTGTGAAGTTCTTTGAGTGCCCAAACTATGTCTCTTCATGCCCTGAACTAGCATGGGCAAAACCGACGGGGTTGGTGCCTGCTTCACTACTTAATCTGGGAAGGAGAAAGAAGGTAAATTCGGCTCTCAGAGGAGAGCCATTCGGTTAGTCCTGCTTCCTTAATGCAGGCAGTCAAGACCTAGATAAGGCAGCTTTACCCGTGTGTACCTGTGTTTAGCTCTGGCATTTGGAATCTAGCACCGGGTACTGTAGGAGATGCAGGCAGTGCAAATGCATGGAATGAAGCCTGGCTGTGTATGTCATGCAGAGGAGTTTGAGAGTCCTGCCAGGAGCCCCATGAAATGCAAGGGTATTAAATCCCACCTGCAGACAGCTGCCAGAGTCTTTTCTTGAGCATACCTGTTTCTTCAAAAGCCATAAGAATCAGGCCTTGCAAGGCTGATCCTGAACTGAGCGACACAGAAGCGTCTTCCAGTGCATGCTGAAGAAAATGATGAACTGCTAACTCATTTTATCCCTCAGGCAGCTGCATGGGCAGTTGCATGTACTTGGTAAGGCCAGCTTTGTCCTCGCCATCCCTGCTGTGATGTTCAGAAATCCCTGAGAGCTCAAGAGGCTGCGACTGTCGGGGAGGAACCACAGTGCCACGTAACACAGCGTACATCCCTTTGCCCATGCTCCCCCCAAGTCCTCCATGTCCGTTCTGAAGAAGTCTTAGATTTGAGATGTCACAAGTACTCCAGGTGTTGCTGCAGACCTTGTAACCTAGGGTATTTGCCCACAGCACATCCTTCGGGAGAACTTTGCATTGGGATTTCATGAAGAGATAAGGAGGACAGGAGGAATGCAGTTTCTCTAAAGGTTAAAAAAAATTCATCTTTGTGTGTTGAATGCTTTTTGCAGCCAGGTTACCAGGGACATTCTGTGCAAAAAGCTACGCTTGAACTCATTTTCAGCTTATGTCGTAACTCCCCTCCTTGGCATTAGTACTAGTAAGTTTGTAATCGAATACATGGCAGCTGCACCAGTGGACCAACAAGGTCACTTTTAATTCACGGCCCTGTCTGTGGTTTGGTGGGGAAAACATAATTATGAAATCCCTTGGGAAAGGGCTGTCTTGATGTGGCCAGCGTCTTACCAGTAGTAAGTATTTATATAGCATCTTTTCTACTGATAGAAATTAATAAAAAGGAGGAATAGAAACACTTTATGTTGCTTTTACATAGCAAAGAAACACGTAACTGATTTTACTGTGTGTTGCTTATAATTACTCTTTTTTGTATCTATTAATTATGGCAAAGAACTGGAGAACTCTAACGACAGTAGTGTTAACTGAGTAAAATTTTTGTTATTTTAGCTTTAGTAAATAATTTGTCTTCCTCAACTTGATTTACTAATATCTTCGTTGACAAGACTCCCCATTCTGCGTATTCATTTTGTAGTTAGAGGGGATTGTTTATAATTTACAGTTTAAGTCTGAGTGCTATTATTTTGCACTGTCAAAGAGCATCTGTTACAGCAGATAGCTCTTCGTATGTTAGCGCCAGAAAATATGAAGCCCACCAGCCATGTTAGCAGCCAGTTTACGAGCACTCTGCAATGTTCAACTGTGCAAAGGTGAGTTTCTTTTGAAACGGCAGAAAATGGAATTGCATAAGTGAACTCTGTGGGGTCATCTACGGTGGGATGAGCTTGTGTTACCTCTGTAGGACTCATTCACACCAGCCCTGTGATCCAGATTCAACACTCTGGTTCTCTGGGTGGGGTAAAATCCAGGCTAAAACTTGTCTGTAGGCATTCAATGGTTACCTGATTATCACTACGGGCATCCCAGGGTTTTAACCACAAGCTTTCCAGAAGATAGCCTATGTACTTTCTGTTTGTATAGGGCAACTTATAAGTAGACTGTAGTTAGAAGTTCTGAATTAGATATAACCATATGCAGGCAAACTCTAGCATAGCTTTCATGGTTGGCTTTGCCAGTACAGACAGGACCAAGCCATTTCAAAGCACATCGGAATTAATGTTGTTTACCTTGTGACAAAACCCCAAACCCCTTAAATGAACCCTAGCAAGAGACCTGTCATATTTAGGGTTGGTTATGAAGCTTTACTTCTTTTATGCTTGATTATAAGTCTTTATTTCTGTTTGTTTGTTTGTTTGTTTACTTGCAGAGCACACTAAAAGCAGTAGTTTATGAGGCTCCTTTTCACTGTACCTTGGTGGAGAAGGCAAGCAAGGGCTCTCGACAGTGCAGCTGGCACCAGGCAGCTCTCGTCTCATTTGCCCAAATGGTACTGTACAAGGTTTTACCACTGCTGGCAGGACCATCACCCTTGTTCAGTCGTGCTACAGCTTTGAACTCATAGATCATACCATCGCTACAAGTATTACGCCTCTTTGTACAGAAAAATTAGTTGTGTCCTCATAGATTAAATAAACCATATACTGACTATAGGTGCATAACTGTGTTCAGCGTGGGCTTCCTGTGCACCTAAAATTGTAGCCTAGCCAGCCTTAATGGAGCTTTTTTTTTTTCAGGTAAAGCTGATCACCTAAAGCCCAGAATACTAGTAGCTCATGTTGATCTCAGCTGTGGTTGTGAATGCTCATAATTTTAAGAAATCAGGCCTTATGTTACCTGTTACAGACCACACAGCTAGTCAGTGACGAGTATTGTACTTTTTCCAGCTACTCACAGACTCACAAAAGTATGAGGTTTAAAAGAACATGAAAAAAATACTTCAAATGTAATAAAGTTTAAATAACAAAGAATTGCACATTGCTAGTTACATCAAGCATTTATTGTTCCATTCTACCTTGCGTTTCCTTTGATCTATTTTTAAGTCATTGCAAACTTTGTTAAAATCCAAATTCCAGAATCCCCCCCCCCCCCCGCCCAAAGTGTCCTTTTGCCTTGGACTCACATTTTGAGAAGCCCATTTCTTTTGTGTTACTAAAATGCCAAGATTTTAATGGAATGCTTTATTAGGTTTCCAAATGCTTCTGGCCAATAACAAGCAAAGTTCAGCTCAGTAGTTTTAATCTCAGAAACATCAAATCTGTTTTCCCCCGCATGTGAGAAGAGCCATGCAGCTCTTAAGAAGATTAAAGCTATAAATTCTAACATTACAAGGGCCAATGCTTTCACAGTCCAGATCAGGCCGGGTTATTTTATGCAAGTTTTTCCTCATGTGAATTTCCAAGACTACTGATAGCCTTCAGTTTTGCCTGGGCTTCCCCCCTCCCCGCCCCGTACTCAGGTATGCTATTTGTAGAAGGTGAATACATTGCTTTTTCTTCTGTTCTACCTCTCTGCTTTATTTTAATGTTAAGAGGCAAATTATATCATTTTCATTATCAGTGTAGCTCCCAAAACCATCTGTTACTCAGAGACATCAGGATCAGCAGTCAGCCACCCTCAAAATAAGCAGCTGTAAATCTAGAGTGCCTATAGTTTCTAAATGGAGACAGGCTTTTACATTAATCTCCTGGACTTGCTGAGTAGCTGGTACGGTGCCCAAACACGAGTAAGTAAACTCAATTAGTAAAAATAGACATGATGTGGCAGTTCAATATATGGCATTTAAGCATGTGTGCTACAAACCAGAAGTGCTCGGTTCAAGTCCCAGAGACTGTTTTGTACATATGATTCAGTTATTTTCCTGGTTGCCAAATACCTTGTAAAAAACAACAGTAGTATTTTATTTTCACAAAGATGTAGTACTGCTGTCATTTACACAGGTGTAAATCTGGAGAAACTCAGCTGACTTGTTAGGACTCTGGATGTTCAGCAACTCTGAAAAATTACATTTTTCAACTGACGCTTGAATGCTGGTATGCAAACCAGCTTTAATGTTCATGTGTTTTCTGTGTGCAGAATTACATGGAGTCTACTGTTATACGCAGATAAGAAACATTTCCAAGAAACAGATACTTTTTGGAGCTTTGTTCTGCATAACAGGGCAAGTCTGGGTACATTAATTTGCAGCTAAAAACTTAAGAGAAAGTCTCCTTTACCCCCTTTAGCAATGTAGCAGACTACACCTCTTTTTTTATGGCAAGCTGATCAAAGGCAAATTATTCAAGTGCAAGTTCTCTAAGATCCTTGTGCTCCACTGCGTAACAGAAGGGCTTAGGTCTGGGTGTGGTGTTCTTGACCTTCTAGTCTTTTGTCTTTTCGGCCTGTTTTACTTCCTCTGTCTGCCCGGTTTTAGCCAGGAGAGCGATCTAAAGAGACCCTGTTTGTTTTCCGTGCACATTATGATAGGCTGCCATTGTGTAACGACATACAGTATGCAGGATAAAACACCCTGCTTATTATAGCGTAGTTAAAAGGCTTGTCACTATTTCCATTTCAAATTCCTATTTTCAGGAGTTTACTACTGAGCCGTAACAAATTGCAGGCAGGAAACTTGGCAGTCACATTCCCAGCCTAAGAGCAAATTCTTTTACCAACTTTAAATAAATAAATTAATTAATATTAATGGCATGTGTTCCCAGCATGCAAAATAAAGGAGGTTTTGTTATTGTTTTGTTTTGTTTTATCCTTGAAACAAAAGATGAAGATTAAGGAGGTATTTACATACCAAGCGTCCCTATACAAGAGTTATACAACAGACCGAGAGCAGTCTTACCAAGTGATGGAGATGATTATCTGGTGGGCATTCCCGATGAGAGTGAGCTAATTCTCCTAACAGGAATGTCAATATAGAAGGGCTATTAATCAACGTATACACGAAAAAGCTGGGAAGAGCTGAAAAGAGTTGTATATCACAAATACTTACAATGCTGGCAAACTACAGCTTGATAACCACGATGGGTGAGAGTGAAATTCTTTGGGGTTAGCTTAAAAGGAATAAACATCAAAACAAAACAAAATAGTAACACCGCAGAGTTGAAGAGTTTGAAGTGGAATAACTAATAGGTGAAACATATCCATGGCAAATGTATTTTCAGTATATTTTAACAATCCTGATTTTAATTATACAGCCAGATATTCAGAGTTTGAAGTCCTGAAATAAGAAAAAAACAGGTTTTGGTCTGTTGTCCAGATAGCAGGGATTTCAAGCTGGTAAATGCTCCTAGCTTGTCTTTCCGTTCACCGAAGATTTGAGCACTATAGGGAATCTAGGAACTGATGACTGTAAACGACATGAATTTGACATGTTATTAAGGGAAAATGCTACTACAAGAGTAGCAGATTCAGAGGAAGCAACATACCGGAACTTAAAAAACCGAATCAACGTTTTTGCTAGTAAAAAGCATTAAAGATGCTAACATGTGAGAAGATAGGTGAATCCTGGGAAAGCACAGCAAGTAGGGAATATCAGGTTACAGTTCTTCAGAAGAAGAATAAAAAGGGCTTGCTGGTTGTTGGAATTTCTTCCTTCATTTTGTTTTCAGGAAATTACCGTTTTTGTAGATTAAAATAAGAAACCATTGTTATTTCACCTTTGGATACATCTACCTTTTTGCCCCACTGATCATTTGCTATTTCTGAAAAATCAGCTGGTCTCAAAAATGCAGTCTTTTCTCAGGAGACAACTGTTCAGAGATATGTCAAATAATGGAGTATTTGACTGCATCATTTACTGCAGACAACATAACCTGCGTGCCCATGTTGTAAACTGCCTGGGGAGGAAACTTGGCCCCGTATAACTGATTTGAGCATCTAATTCAAACAGGAAAGGGGCGTTGATCCTCATTTAGGGATCTGAGGAATTATTAGACAATAAAAAAAGATTTTAGGAAATCACCAAAGGAATAGCTTTCCTGAGAAAGCTTTCATTTCGAGCTACGTCACGCAGATTTTTGTGATCTCATTGGAGAGACCTTAAATGTGTGCAAGGTTGAGATGAATGTGTCTTGGTTCAGATAAATGGTTTTGGAGGCCAGACCATGACTCCTGTACAAGTTGAGCCTTTTAGAGACATTTACAGAGCCTGCAGGCTCCTCTTCTGCAGTTTTCAGGATGATTGCTACAACGAACTCGGAGGAACCATTCAACTTGGCAGTGACTCGCGCTGAGCTGAAAGCTTCTGGGAGCATTCCTGGGAACCTCTGATACTCTGAAGAGACTCTAGCGAGAGACAACACTGGGGCTGGGATGCTTGCCCAGATTATAAACTACGCAGGAATTTCGGTACAGCTGATAAACTCTGTGCAGGACTCTGCGAAGTATATATGTTTTGTAACAATACCTACAGGCTCTCAGAAGTATCTTTGGGACAGCAACAACTGGTATACAGTACTCGCAAGCTCTGTCCCCTCTGCCCCCTCCTCCCACACTGGGCACATGGTTTGACTATGAGAATTATTTGAGGAATTGCTTGCCGTTTCCCACCCTCCCTGCTCCCCCCCAATACATTTTTAACCAGCAGAGGGAAACAGAGGGGCTCAAGAATTAGAGGACTCGCATGATAAACGATGAAGACTCTGCTAAGAATATATCCTACTATATAAACGTGTAAAAAGGGCTGAAGCCGTAATGCAGCAAGGGAGACAAGGTCTCTTAAATATGACTTCAGTTGCAAGATTATAGGGGTGTATTAAAATAACCATATGATTTGAGCTGCGTCTGGAGGTGGATCACTTTGGAGGTGAGGGAGGTGGTAGTGCCTCTATATGCATCTATCATGTTCACTTCTGGGCATATTGTTAATGCTGGGGACAGACTGATCAAAAGAGCAGTATTCAGAGAATCGCAGTAAAAGCGATTGTGGGGAGGCAGAGGTGATCTTGGCTGGGATTCTCTCTGGGCTAACCCGCTTTGCACTTACCAGCAGGCAAAGGGTGTTCATCCCTGCAGTTATTGCAGAGTAGCTGGTGTCCTGTAAATCCACACCCTTGACTGCCTCACCATAACTTGTTCACGAAGACATACCCTCAAGCATATAGCTAACTTTAAATGTATGATTCAGAATCATTAAGACAATGGAACAACTTGTACACTGTAAGTCAGACACCAAGCTTGTACACCAATCAGACACACCTAGTTGAACATAGGCTAAATAAGGGAGAGAAATGACTTAATATTTATGCCCTAAGAAATGAGATGTATCGTGGAAAGGGGAGAGACAGATAAAATGGCAGGAAAACCATCTGGTAATCCCACTTTTGTAGCATGTCATATTTTTCAGACCTGTTATGCATAGAAGTGTGTGAAATAATCTGAAGTTGGTGGGAGATGTCCTATCACTTCAGATTTTTAACACCAGAGTGGGTTGGTTGACAGAGATAGTTTATGAAATGGGAAGGGTTTTAGTCAGTCTGTGTTGCTAAACAAGTATGAAAAAAATGTAGATAGAACCATGGGTTTATTTTTGTTTATATTAATACTGTTTTCTCTTGTCCTTGATATGTGGAATTGTTGCTTTTCTGAGTCCTTGGCTAAGCCTTGGGAAAAGAATGTATTCTGTATTGCTTTAACAGTAATAATACTTGTACTTCACTGTGTCACCACTGTTCTGCAAGACAAAAAGCTAATTTTTACTATCCGTATTCTACAGGCAGAAGAACGGATGGACTGAGGATGTCACAGGACTAAGAACAAGACAGAGGGACTCAAAACCAGGTTAGAATTGCGGCAGAAGCAGTGAAGCCTTTAACAGGTCGGTTTGTGTAACAACCTTTCCAGCTTGGAAGAAGGATAATTTAGGGTGAATATGTCTGCAAAGTTCTGGGTAGCATGGAGAGTATGGATAGGGACTGGCCATTCTCTGTCTTGGTGCAAGAGCTGGGAGCACTGAATGAAGCAGGCAGGATGAGGTGATTCTTCTTGCATCGGGGACTTGACCTGTGCAGTGTGACAGAGGAGATTGTGGATGCTTAAAGTTTACATGTGCTGAGGGGGAGACTGTACAAGTCTTGGGAGATAAGTCCGTTGAGGCTTCCTAAATAGGCAGAAACCACATCCTGCTCAGGAAGTCCCTTGAGCTGAAAATAGTGGGAGGCTGGAGAGTACGTGAAGGAAGTAGTATATAACGCCCACGTCTCCTTAAGCGTCTGCTTATGACCACTGTTGTCCTATGACCACTGTGTGGCCATTCTTATGTCCTTTTGCGCAAAGAAAATGAGAATATAAGCTGTGAAAAATCTGTAGTGAGGAGCCATTTCAGAACTAGCATCTCTTGAGTAGGAACAGCTTGCCATGAGATGGTCCTGCCCCCAGGTGTCCACTCCATTCTCTTGGCTATACTTGACCCCATGGCAGAACAATCCACGCAAGAGTGAGTCTATTCCTGTGATAGAAAGTACCCTTCACAAGGGTTTGAATTTTACTATTTTTGGAGAAGCCCTGTGGCAAAAGACACACACTTTGAGAGAAGGCTGAAGATGTGCTTTCAGCAGACAGGTCTTTCTGGAGTGCCTAGATACCCAGCTAAGTTCCTTTTGAGAAAACTGCTTTCATGCTGTTGTGTTTTTCTTGTACTTGCTATGTGCCAGGGCTTCTAGAGCTTTGAGTAGATATCTTTCATTACCTTAAGTATACATAAATAAATAAATAAAATCATATGAGGACAATATGAAAGCAGATCCAAGGTAGGAAGACAAGTATAAATGGAAGCTCTCCTGCGGAAAAAGTGGGTAGGGAGAAAGAGAGAGATGATACGACATTTCAGCCAAGATGGGAACAATTGCCTTTAGTAGAAAGGCCTCTGCTGAAGGGTAAAGAGAGAACATGAGGATCTGGAAAATCTCTGAGGGAAAGATGATGCCTCTGTGCAGTTAAGAAGTCAAAGCGATGCCAGTCTAGTTACGAAACGGTCTGCACAAACAGAAATAACTCTGATTTAAAGTAATATCCTACCTCAGGCTTCCTGTTACTTTTCCCAGGACATTTTTTTTTTTAAACTATGGAGTTTCAGGGTTCTTTGGACATATCCCTGTGACCTTGCAGAAGAAACAGGAAAAATACTCCCTCAGCTTGTAATCAGATGGAACGTAAATGGTTACCATGCTCACCTAGGTTGCTGGTCAAAGCCTTGCAGGCTGAGGACTTCTTACCCTCCAGGCAATTCACTGTCATGCCTGCAGTCTATCTCTGCCTGAGGATTTTCCAATTGACCGTGACTATGGATCAAATCTAAGGGGATATAGCAATTCCTTCATACCAAAATTATCCCACTTAAATTTTTGTTTGATGTTTATACCCTGTTCAAAGTTGCCATTCCTGTGCTGCAGGTGACTGCAGTTTTGTGGCACACAATACCTTCTGAAAACAAAGATAGCTCTTTTCTGTGTGAAAGATGCCTATATTTCAGGACTATTACTGTATTTCTGGTGAATACTGTATTAGTTATTAGGTTTTTTTGACAGTACAGTGAAACTATAGATATAAAATCACTCTGGTCTTGGACATAAAGCAACTTGCAGTTATCTCTGTCTTGAAACCAAGGCATGAGCCCAGATTTACCAATATTGGCTGAATTCGGTAAACTTCAGTTCTGAATTTGCCTGAGAGCTTTGGGGCCAAGGCCCAAGTGTATCATATTTTGTGAAGAGGTAGAGACAGTGAGGGTAGAAAATAGCTGTTATTCATATGTGGCACCTTTTCTCAACAAAAGATGAAAAATTTTTAGCGCATGAACAAAACGTGCAGGCTTGGCAGCAGGACTGAGCATATTGGCTCTGAAGGTCTGGTAGGTCAATGATCCATGACGTAGGAAGGATTTGTTCAATAGACCCAAACAGCTCAGTTGGGGCCATTAAAGGACTTAGGAGTCCAAAATCCATGTTTTCAATTCCTAGGTCTGTTCAAACAGGTAAGCAGCCCATTCTAGCCCATTCCCCTCTCCCCTAAAAACTCATTGCACTTATCAAAATATGTATAGCATTGATCAGAGAGACTGTAACAGGCTTTAGAAACCACACTGCCTTATATGCCGTGTGGTTTAAGAAAGGTCAAGAGGTATTTCGCAACCCTAAGTTTTTACATGATAGATGCTAATCTAATCTGTCTAGACCATAACGCCCTTAACAGACAGAAAAAAAACTGGTGAGTGAACTCCCAGATAAGTCTCTGTACCAGGTATGATTTAAAAGGACAACACGTGTCTCTTACAAGGGCTTGGGGCCTCCGACTGCTCCCTGTTAGCAGCCAAGAGCCCTCTCCCAGAAAGTGGCTGGTGAGTGGCTTAGGTCTGCACCATCATTTTGGTTGAATGTTAATCCTCGTTAACAGCGCTGCCTTGACATCCCTGGAAACCAAGACTTCACAGAATAGAGCTTCCCCTCTGTGCTCTGCTGGCATACTTTGACCCCAATATGAAGTGTTCACTTCTAGGAATAAGACGGCAGTTTAATTTCCATTTGTGCTTGGCCCTTCTGCTCACACCAGCCATAGGGGTAACTGCAGTGTCAGAGGAGATATGTGGAGACCAGGACATGAACGAGACCTCAGACAGCTTAAGACCACAGGCCATAAAGCACCTAACAGGTCGTAATAGTTACTACTCGAGAGGCGCCTAGGCCAATTAAGCACCTCTAGAGAAGGGCTTAGCACCTTTATTTTCCACCGGTCACTGCTGGAACACCTTATGGGACTACCTGTGGCTGTGGTCCGTCCCGGTGTGGTCACTGGTAGGTTAGCTGCTCTTCCTTCCAGATCAATGACCTATAATTGACTGACATCTTATTTGAAAGACTAAATCAGTCTTGATTGTAAGACTTCAGAAGACTTCAACAGTTTTCTTAATCCCTTGATGAATTGCTTTCCCTGTTTAAAAAAAGCAACAACAACAACAAAAGCATCTTATTTCAGATCTGCATCTTTCTAAGGACCTATTGTTACTTTAAAGCTATTGAAGCTATTGTTATTTAAAGAGGAACTTGATTGCTTCTTTTAAAAAATCAAGACAATGATAAGGTAAACATTTTTTACCGAAATATCCCATTACCTATACGATAAGGCATGACAAATAATGAGTTGTTCAGCGACCCTACAACCCATACCCAGCCACAATGTGGTAACATAAAGGAATTAACGGCAGCCTTTCCTTTTAATTCACTTGCAAAGGACCTCAGCGTTTTAGACCATAAGATTTTTCTCTTTGAGTCACAGTGTAGTACTACATACTTGCTTAGTCTTCGTGAATGCTTTGCTCTCATTTCAGTAAATGTTAATTTGCATGAGATACTTGTGGCTTTAAAGAGACAGCATTGGCTCTCTGTGTCTACCAATCTAATTTCCTTCCATCTGAAAACAATCACAGAGTTCTGGAGAACATCATCAACATCCCTGTTCTGACAGGAGATGCACTCGTTTCTAAGTGAATACACAAAAAATAAAGACGTTAGTCATATTTTGTTATGTTCACACAAGTGGCACTTCAAGTTAAAGAATACATTCCAAATACATTATTGTTCAGATCGTGTACATTTTTAACTTCCCTGAGGAAAGTGTACCTTAATTAGCCAGCTGTAATCCAAATTAGAGTTTCTCATTTGTTAAAGCTGTTAAAATACCTTCAATCAGCTGCGTATGTCTGAAATAATAACGAAAATAACTGCATTAGCAAAAATTATCTGAATGCGAGAGGGCTATAAATAGATAGGAGGTGGATTGGACAGTCGGCGGATTCTGAATTGGAATAAAAACACCTTACTTAAGCCAAAAACATGGCAACCAATATTTTCTGTTATAAAAATATTTGAGATGAATTTAGTTTTTATGAAAGCTGTCTGAAACTGAAATGAATAGCAGAAGTTCTCTGTTTATTTACAAGTCAGCGTTAATACCTGAAGCGTAAAACAAGGCACCTTATGAGCAATGACAACAAACCTTTGATTGTACTCAAAAATCCTTTCTGCCAGGGGTTAAGAATGACTGTATGTTCACGCTCTCTCAGTGTAACCTCCACCTTGATAACACTTGTCATTTGAGCAAATTGTACGAACAGGTCTGTGAAGTGGATTACTACTGTCCACTAGAGGCTGTAATGAGACCAACAATGTCATTTTATGACAAATTGAAGACTTAGACTGTAATGATCAATAATTGTGAAATTACTTTTCACACTCAATACATTGTCAATCACTGGATTTCCCTGAATGTGAATGTTAAAAAAAAAAAAAATCCAACTTCTCATGCCTCTTATTCTCCTATTTTTCATAGATACTATTAATTGTATAAAACATGCAGTGTAGACGACACATTACAACTAGTGGATTGAAAGACAGTTTCTTCTAGACAGTGCACATCTTGCATGTCAAATTGATTAATATCTTTTGGTCAAGACTGTATGCAGCTGGGAGTCATATCAGTTTCAGCACATCACCGGCAGTAAATACAAACGCTTGAGTCGAGGTGGGTTCTTGTGTCCCACTCACCACCGTGGTGTCAGAGCCCCTGTCTGTGCTGCGCTCAACCAGCTGACCAGCATCTGTCACGTATCTCTGCTCTTTTTCTCTCCCCAGGGGCAGGAAGGTCTGCAATGGAAGAGTTTTGTTTTGGAAGTTTGCTGCTACTTTCATGTACGCACCCCTTGCCCTCCTCAGAGGGGCAAGGTGATGGGGTTTAGGGTGGCTTTTAGCTGCTGTGAGAGTGCACTGCAGGTATCTGGGGTAGCCCTTGAGCAGGACCTCACTGCTTCAGTGCCGAGTTGCTTCTCTTTATTCCTGTTGTCTGAACTATCCTAGTGGCAGGTAAAATCGCATCTACTTTCCACAGCAAATTACTTTATCTTCTGGCTTAGTTCTGCACGTCTGGGTCGATAGGCTGCACTTCCTTAATAGATACTGAGGGACCTCTGTTCCGGCCATTCAGCAAAGGTCACGTTCAGGTGCTGTTTCCCACCCCCTCTGCCCTCACCAGCACCTCCACATTTTGTGGTATTCTTTGTGGAGGGAATATATTGAGCCCCAGAGTAGGCCCTCAGCAGGGGAGCTGCAGAGGCACAAGGACGTCTTCTGACATGGTAGTACATCCTGTGTGTCAGGCAATGTCTGTGGAGGCATAGTCCCCTCATCTTTCAATGCAACCAACATACATCAAGTCAAAATGGAGGTGAGCAATGGCTTATGAACCTGACGTGGCTGGCAGCAGTTGTGGCTCTTCTCGAAGCCATGGGTTAAGGCTGCCTGCTGGCTCAGGAAAACAACATTGCTTTGACTTACAATGGACTTACATTTTAGGGATCTCTTTTCAACTCTGAAGCAGAAACACAGACAAAGATTTAAAAGCCTAGAGCCTGGAGTATGGCAAAAAATGTGGGTCCTGTGGCAAACATCATAGCCACAGAGTGGAGGAATATACAAGCCTCTTACATGAGCCTGCTGCAGAAGGGAAAGTTGCCCAAAGCTTGCTTCAGCATGAATGTGGCTTCTCTTTCTCTGCGTGTGCCACACCTCTTGGCAAGGTGAACGTTTGAGAAGGAAAGATTCCTTTCTCCTGAGGTAACACTCTTTACAACTGGAATAAAGAAGGTGGCAGAGAGGAGAATGCCGCGTACTCAGAATTGAACCCCGGCAATGGGGTTGCAGCTTCTCCAGAGCTTTCACTTGATTTTCAGTAATCTCCAGTCTCTGTCTCTCTCCCTTGGTTCCTTTTATTAAATCAATGAACCCTGCATTAGCTGGGTGCAGATAATTTTGCTGTCTGCTTTGCTTCTGCAGATTCACTGTCTTGTAGTGCTGAGTGGCATGTTTGTCCAGACATGGTGGCCTGGTGCTGCTTCTGTCCCCCCAGACCACTCCTAAAACCGAAAATGATATTGGATTTCATAGTGAACCTGAACTAAAGATGCAGAAGGTGCTGTGGTAAAAGATCGTTATGTTTCATAAAGCTAGTCTGTATTACAGTATCAACTCTAAATCAAGAGCACTGCAGCTTACAATGTTATTATTACATTCTTTAGCAATTACGGTGAACTAGTACAGTCATTTATAGAAGGGACTACTTTGCTGATCTGCATAATGCCAGGCTGAGTCCTAAGGTACTTTGCATCTAGACTCTAATGCTAGCTCTAATGCTAAAATCTAGTGCTAATATGTAATGGACACATAGGAGATATACCTGCACTAGAAACCGGGTACCTTGGAGCTTATTGTTGTGGCAGATTGGTACAAGCTGCAGTAAGCAGCCTAGTCTGGATAGCCACGTTGCAGGGAGTGCATATCTGAGGCCTTTCTGAGGCCTGTGACCCCAACAGCGTCCAGCTCCATGGAGCTGGTACATAACGGCCTTTGGTATTTATGCAACATTTTTTGCAATGTCCTTGGGGTGGGGAGAGGCTTTCTCTGTGCTGTACCTCCCTTCCTGATGCCAAAGTAGAGAGTGAATGGCTCCTTATGGACCGCTGTCAGGTTGCATGCAAGCATAGCAGCCTGCTGTCCTTTGGCGGTATTCCTCCCATTCATGGCTTCCATAATTTGTTTTATTTCTCCAAGTTGTACCTGGTTTGGTAATCTGGTGTTTTGTCTTCTCTTCTAAGACTTGAAGACCAGTCTGGGCCAGTCCAGAAGGAGGATATTTTCTCCGGTTTGCATCTGTGCTTGTTACTTGCCCATCGCTGCAGTTTATGGCACTGCAGAGGTCCGTGTTGAGAGAATTCATTACTCCCGTAAGGGAGTAACGAGCTGATGCTGGAGGGCCGGGGAAGTGTAAGTTGTCTTAGCTGGGGGGGAGTTTGGGAGAGGCTCAGCGTGGTCTGCGTACAGCTGGGAGAGATGCGAGGGGATCTTTGATGAAATGCGTGCGAAGGAATCCAGAGGGAGTTAGTACCCAAACATGCGTGGTTCAGCCCTGCCTGTCTTGTAGTTCGGTGACGGTATGAGTCAGAGCCTCTTTGGTCTGAATGAAGTGGAAGGTACTTTCTACAAAGCAACTCAAGCATATGCCAAGGATCCGGATAAATAAAACTAATTCAGAAAAAGGGAGTGGGATGCAGGCTCTTGCTCTAAATCACTTCGCAGTTCTCCACAGCGAAATGCAATATGGCATCTTAAATAAAATCACCCTCTTCTGACTCTCGCAGAGGCTGCTTCAGAGCATTCCCTGGCTTCCAGCACAGTTTTATTTCCTCCCTTAGAGAGACAGACCAGCCTTGACTGAGCAACTGATTTTCATGCATCCCTGAAACCAGCATTCCCTGCCATTTCTGAAGGACGGCATGCTTCGCTAGCTGTCTTTTCCTTCCCCCTTAAACGATAGAGGTTTGGGGTTGGGGTTTTTTTCCCCCTCCCCAGCTCATTTCTGTCCGCCTGCGAAGTGCTTTGAGATCCCCGCGACGCAGCCGCCACAGGAGCGGGGACTTCTGTGGAACAGCGGCGTGCGCAGGGATCCATCCCGCCGTAGAGAGCCAGCCTGGCCTTTCAAGTGTTACAAGGAGAAGGAGGAGGTAAGTGGCGTGCCGAGCCGAGCCGAGCCGAGCCGAGCCCCCATCCCCGCCCGCGCCCCGGGCCCGTCGCCGCCGCCCCCGGGCAGCGTGCGGCGGCCCCGCAAAGGGTTAAGGCCGCCTTGGCCCGGCGGTGCTGTGCGTATGCAATAATCTGTGTGGCTCTCTTGGCCGCCTGCCAGAGTGTTGCCTTGCCTCCTCCTCCTCCTCCTCCTCCTCCTCCTCCCTTCCCCCCCCCTCCCTTTTGCATGAAGTAGGATCCTTGAGCTGTTGCAGAGGCAGCCAACTGCTCCATATTTGGCTTCTATTACCCATTTACATGCTGGAGAGAGGAGAGGGAGCGAGCGCTGTACCGCAGACATCATTTCTACTACAGTGGTGGAGACATCCCGGACCTGTGTCACTGCAGGGGGAAGGAAAAAAAACCAAACAAACAAAAAAGCAGACCCAAGCCCCGTGATCAGCTAGGAAGACATTTGTGTGCGAGTCTCTCTCTGACCCCCCCCCGCCAACCCCACCTCCACTGACACTTTACAGTAAGTGGCTTTTTCTTCCTCCTCTGCTTTTTGCCTCCCCCCCCCCCCGGCTTCTTCCCTTGTTTAGACTGCAAACCGCCGGCGATTTCCAGCTGGAAAAACACGGGGCCGCGGGGGAGGGGAGCGCACTGCCCACCCCGCCGCGGGGCCACAGCCCGCCTCGCTGCGACCGCCACGGCCCGGCCCGGCCCGCAGGCGCTGCCGCCGCGGGCCCGGGCTCGGGCCCGGGGGAAGGAAGGAGGGAGGGAGAGAAGGAGGGGGGGCGGCCGCGACATGGCCGAGGGCGCCGGCGGGGGGAGCGGAGCGGCGTGCGGGGACACGGTGCGCCCCGCCGCGGGAGCGGGGGGCCGGGGCGGCCCCGCGGGGAGAGCCGCTCGTACAGCCCTGCCCCCCCCCCGGCTCCTTCCTCCTTGCTCACCCAGCCCCCCCGGCCCGGGCGGGGTGTGGGTGGCCGCGGGGACGGTGGACATTTTGCGAGCCGCGGCTGCCCCCGGTGCGGCGGCCTCGGGGTGTGCGTGAGACTGCGCCTGTGTGCGGGGGTGCGGTGTCTGTGCGTGTGTGTGCGTGTGTGTGGCGACACGGGCTGTGTGTGTGTGTGCGTGCGTGCGTGTGGCTGCGCGGTGCGGGGGGGCCGTGCGGTGCGTGTACGCCGGGCGGGCCCGGCGGGGCGCAGCGCGGGGCCGGGCGGGCGGGCCGGGTGCCGGCAGGGCCGGTGGCCGCCGCACGGCGTATGTAGTACGGGGCTGGGCGGCTGCCGGAGGGTGAATGAAGCGAGGAGGAGGCGGCGGCGGCGGAGGAGGCGGCGCTGGGGCTGGGATGTGCCCGGCAGCAGCCCCGTACCGCTTCACTCAGGGCCCAGGCCGGCTGCAGACGCCACCCGGTACTGCCGGCCGGGGGAGCGGGGGCGGGAGGGGCAGCGCCGGCGGAGGGATGGGGCGGGAGGGCCCGGGGGGAGGGGGGCACCGGGGGGCCGCCGCCCCGCTGCCTGCCCGCGGCCGCGGGCTCCGGCCGGCGGCGTCCCGAGGCGCCCGCCGGGAGCGGGGCCGGGGTTCCCCGCCGCCGCCCCGGAGCTCCGCTCGCCTCCAGCGGCGGCCTCTGCCCGCCTGCCGCTGACCTACCCGCTTGCCCCCTCCGCCCCGGGGTTTGCTTGGGTCGGGTTGTGGGGGTTCGGGCTGGTTGGGGTTTTTTTTTTGCCTGAGGCGTCGTGATTTATCGGCAGAAAACAAATAAATGACCCCTCGTACGTTCGTGGGTGCTGGATCCGTCAGTGCAGTTCCCCAGAATATTAAAGTCTAAATTAAAGCATGCTGGAAAACGTTAGCTCCTACTGTAATAGTAATAGCGATAATAATAAAATGACAGAATGGGGAGCGATTTACATGTTATTGAAGAGGAGGAATTACTGAAGAGTAATAATAGAAAAGAAAACAAGTCGGAAGCCCGTTATATAATGCACTGTGTAGATAACGAGAGCGACAGGCTATTTTTATTTTGTTTACCGTATGCTGTGTAATAGGGACTCCTCCGAGCAGCATCTCTCCCCCGTGAGCCCGAACTCCAGACAGAATTGGGGAAGAATTTTCAGCATTCCTGTTATGCCCAGACGAAGAGATCCGTGTTTGTAAAACCTTCCTCCTTACAAACGTTTTCTGTGTACAGATCGGCAAGGGTGCAGGTAGATGACATTTGCCGGAGACCTTTTCCCTTTCATATGGTAAAGAAATCCATATTTTGTAGCGCAGGCTACACTTTAACGCTCGCTATTACGCGTTTTATGCAGTAATGGTTACTTTACGTGTCAGATGTGGTCAGGCATAGTGAGTTACTCTGCTTACACACCGAGAAGTCAAGGACTTTTAATTTCAGTTTCGAACGAAGCCTTCCCCTAAAGGAAAATCCCGGCTTTGCGTTAATCTATTTCTGTTCGGGTGATGGAGACGGTTCAGTTTTATGATACGGAGCAAGGGTTATGAATGAGGGAGAGGGAAATTGAGAATGGCTGGGGAAAATATTACGCCGTAGTTATTTTTGCGATGCTGCGAGATAATAGTAAGTTGTAATTGCACGTTATTGCACCTAATTTGTTTGTAAAACCGGCCCGGTGTTTTATGGGCAGCAGTTTTTTTAAAAGGGTGGCTGTAATCTCCTCACTTTTTACATAAGGCAGAGGTCGCTGGATTTTCCTCTGCGCTCGCCTGTCTGTCTGTCTCTCTCATCATGTAGCGACATGTCAGCGGTGCAGGCTTTCAGCGCGCTTACTCCAGCCCTGATCAGTCATGTAATTAGATCAGGCTGCCATGGTAACAGACGGTGTTCACCGTCCATTCAGGTGTGTGTGCGGCTGGCGGGCGACCCACCGGGCTACCGCCAGCCCTGCGTGTGCCGTGTTGTGCCGCGTTGGTGCTGTACGGCTGGCACGGCCACCGCCTCGGGCTTGCCGAAAATTGAAGGATGCGGGTGGTGGTTTCCTAATGGCTGAACTTCTGTGGAAGGGTGTTCTTTGCCTGCTGTAGTGTCAGGCAGATGGCACGGTACGTGGCACGCTTAGCAGGTTAGCCAAATCGTCGGTTCCACTTGCGTTTATTATTAGCAAATGAACAAAGGTGTGGTACTTCGTAAAAAATGCTTTTGGCTCATAAAAGCTTGCATAAAAAGTTTCTTCGGAGTTTTCCTTTTTTTTTTTTTTTTTTTTTTTTTTTTTTTGCTGGCTGGTTTAACTGTTTGGTGGCTGTAACGGTGTTTGTGAGTTTGTGACAGTTCCCATTCCAGCATTCATATTTTAGGCCACAGGCTTGTTGTTCTGCACTCACGTACTGTACTTTACACCTTCTGGCCAGTAAAATTAAAATCAGTGATACCTGATATCACTGTCGTCACGTAGGTTTGTTAAGTCTCCTCGTAGTTCTTAGCAAGTTCTAGGCCCTTTTGCGTTTTAGGTGAAAGCTGACTTCATTTTCTCGTGATAAAAACCTAAGTATATGCTGTTAAAAACACTTTTCTCATCAGTAAATAACTCATTTCTGATACTGGTATTTTTTTGCCTTTTTTGGTTTTTTTTTTGCATTTGTGCTTGTCAAAATATTATCGCCACAGAGCAGGAGACTTTCTGCCACAAAGTTAGTAATACCTTGAAAAAATATGCAGTCTGATTAGCTTCGAACTGCATACTGCTCTTACAAATGTATTTAACCAAGGAATGTATATTTGTCTTCATTCCCAGTGTCTGGGCACCACTGTTTTGAGCCACTTTTCCACAAACGTAGGTATAATTTTTTAAAGGCACCAAATTTGGCACTCTGTTCTAATGTCATAAATCTGGAGTGACTCCAGGGGACAGGATTGTGAGCCACTTACATGGGTGTATATCTAGAATAACTCCGTTTATTGGACTTAATCCAGGCATGTAGTAGAGTAACAGAGCTCAGAAAATGATCTGCTGCGTATCACTGTTATTTTCTCTGTATCTTTTTACGGCAAAAAGCACTGTGGGCTTAAATAGGATTTTTGCCTGATTAAGGAGCTACATTAAGCATCTGCAGAAGTGGTTAACACCCCTGTTCCAGTCACTAATCTTGTGTGCACTTACACTAATATTGAACTTGGCCTGGAGGATTTCGTGTCTCAATGATGAGAAATCATCAGCACCCACAGCTCCCGAGCGTTTGTAGTACCAGGCTGGAACGTAATGCAATCCAGAAATATCTTGGTAAAATAGATACTTTAATTGCTCTGATGGTAAAGCACCGGAGCTGGAGGAGGTGATGAGAAATGCCTGTCGGTGCGCTCAGCTCTTGGAGCGCCAGGCAGCTGGCGGTCTCGGGTTCAGTGTGACGAGTTTGCAGGTCTCAGCCTGCCTGCCGAGCAGAGGTGTTTCCCCTCGGCGGGGCGAGGGGACGGGGAGTTCGTGGACAGTTTTCTACACCCGAAGTGCAGCTCTTCAGTGCTGTGACTAACTCGCTCTTCTTGTTAGGAGAGAATATCCCCTGCTTGGCACGACCGCCTCTGTTTTGGGCCTCCATACCAAGGAGGTGGCTTGAAATAGAGGAGCCTGCTAGGAGGACGGGCTGGAGAGGGTGGAATAATCGTGTGCAGGATGACTCCTGTAGAGTGAGCCTTCGTGTGCCGCATGCTGCTTATACATATTTTATTGTAAGACAAATTACCTGTGTGACTAAGAGCATTAGAAAGTAATTATTTTCAAAAAGGCCATATATACATAGTTAAAAGGCTTTTTGAAAATAAACAGTGCCACTTTTCTCCCTTGCCCTTCTGGCCTGATTGAATTTATTTAGAAAGGTTGAAGAAACTAGTCTTGTTTGAAAAGACATTTACAAGAGACCTGGAATTTCACTTAACAAAAATTTTTATGTAATAGATCCAGTGGCCTAGTTTCCTGTTAATTAAGAAAATAGACACTTAAATGCAGTCACCTGAAAAGCAACTAAGGATTTAAACATTAGAATTTAAAAATAATTGTTTTAGCAATGTAGCTAGTAAAACAAAATCAAGGCCTAATTTTCCCCTTGCTGAAGTTTAGCAGCACATCTTAGTAGATGGCAGTCAGGATTATCATTGTCATTGTTCACAGAGTGTGCTGCTTTTGTTGTGGTGTACTAATTGAAGGGAAATGCAAGCAAGAAGTATGGCAGGCTCTAAAGGAAATGCGTGTCAGAATTGCATAGATGGTCTGAAGCACTGGCTGGCTGCAAACCTACTCCAGCGTGTGAGGCAGCTCATGCTGATGCCGCTTGAGAGAAGTCGGGCTATGTGACAGCCTTAGCTGAGCACACAGGTTGTGAATGGTTTGGCTGCTTTGGAGGACTGTACAGGTACAGTGTGTACAGTTCACGCAGTGCAGATAACAGATTTAGTTGTAGGTCTCTTCTGAGGCTGCTCTAACCAACTCTGCTTTAACAAATAAAAATATAATTAGCATGAGAAACAGAAGTACGACAGGCTTGGCACAGGTAAATGTCTCATTGCAAAAGAAATGATATGCTATATTCCGGTGACTTCAGTAGCCTAAGCTTTGCAAACTGAAAATCCTGACCTCATGCTTTCATTTTACTTTTGTGCGAGACTCTAAGTGCAATAAATAAATAAATAGGTATTTGGACAAAGGCACTGTATTTTGGAGTCTTGTTCAGTGGT
Organism: Mycteria americana; assembly: GCF_035582795.1. Taxonomy (NCBI): domain Eukaryota; kingdom Metazoa; phylum Chordata; class Aves; order Ciconiiformes; family Ciconiidae; genus Mycteria; species Mycteria americana. The sequence continues at coordinate 76,586,094 of NC_134366.1, read as the reverse complement.
TCACATTCTTTATGTAAAGACGTTGAAGATTTTTACTTGGTTTTGGCTGAGCTGATACATGACTAATGTTTTAAAATGTAAGAAACTTTGCAGACTCCTGACTTTTGCAAAAAGACAAAAACCGGATCGATGACCATAATTCCTTTTTGATCTCAGTGCATGTGCTGAGAATGTAATGCTTCATGGTTTTTTTTTTTTCCTCAAGGCTGTAATCTGAGATGGTTGTACAACACATGCAAATCTGTGTGTATGCATTGGTCCTAGTCTGCAAAGTTACTTTAGTACATGTCCCAGTGAGGGTTTTGCTGAATGAGGATTGATTAAAGAACCTATCTAGAGTTAAGTATGTGTATAAATCTGTCCATAAATAGGAACGAGTAAGTATGCTCATAAACTGAAACAACAAAAATGCTTCTCAGTGAGGGAGAAATGGTCCCACTAAATCCTTTTATTGTCCCAAGAGCGATAAAAATATTTGGTGAGATTCCAAGTGAAAAAACAAAATGTATGTTGTTTAATATGTGATGTCAGCAGAAATTCGATGCTGGCTCTTTGTAATTTTACTGAGCAAAAATACAGAAATAGAAAAAAAAATTCACATTGGTAGAGTTTTCCTTTGTTTATATTATTTGGTAATATGCATCGACTATAGCATGCTACCGTTAATGACAAAATAGTGCACAAGGTAATGTCACATTCCTAAAGCTGATTATTTTTCACCTAGTAGTAGTAGTTGCAGCAGTATGTTTTCTGGATGATGCCCCTCCTCAAATAAAATATGTTCTGTTGGCAGTGAAGACAGTCATCTCAACTCGCTTATGATTCTTCACCTCATTAAGATCACATTTAGGAAAAGAGCACTCACTTTGAATAAATGGGCTCTGCTCTCTACTGTATGTGCTCTGTCTGCAGGATTAAATCTATAGTTTATTTGTGCTTGAGTAATAGCAAAAGCAGTCTCTCTCAGTCTTCATTGGGGTGTCATAGCATGTTGTAAGTTGTTTGACTCTTAACTGTTTTTGTTTCTTTTTATTTTGGTTTCCATCTCCTCAACTCCTGGATCAACAGTCACATCGCAGGCCAAGCCAGATGGGCAAGCAATACAAGCTGTGAATTTATTCTTGACCCCTGTAGGACAGTGACCACCTTCATTTTTGTCTTCACCATACAGATATGCACTGCCAATAAGGTGAGAATATAATGCTTTTTATTTCCTCTAATGAGTGTACGCTGTCTGCTCTGGGCTTTAATCAGCGTGGGCACCTTACCAGTATCTGTACGATTACCTACCCGTGATATGTTTGTACTTCCATTGCCTGGCAGTAGAGGTCCTTGAGAAACTCTCATCAGAACAATTCCATTAACTCTGGTGACTCAGTTCGGTGACTTACAGGACAGTGGGTTCCATATGAGTGGTTTTATGCTCACCTCAGGTCAGAGCATATTCAGTTACTAAAAGATGACAGTATGAATGGAAAAGTTTACAGGCTTTGATTTTTGTTGTAAAATGCCACGCGTAAAATTGTATAAATCCTCACTGCACTTTTATGAATGTTTTCAGTGGTTCTTCTTGCTTGCAGCCTGCTTGACTTTTCCAGTGTCCTGAGTTCCTCCTGTGTGCTAAACTTTGGCTGGCATAAGGATACTTCCCAGGGTAACTAATCACTACTGACGTGCCTGGGTGTCTTTTACTCTGGTTTGAGGAATGTTTTCAATTCTTCTGATTTTTTTCCCCTGAAAGCTGTAGCCAGGCAAGATGTAATACTGCACATATATCAGTCTGCTCTCCCCTCTCTCTCCTTCCCATATGGCTGTGGAGAATACCTTGAAAAAAACAAGTCTCAAGGCTCAGCGGTCATACTGCCAATAAAAAGAACATAAATTTTTATTTTATTTCTTTAATCTGATTGTCATTAAGCCAGCCTGGTTTTTTGGACCTGTTATATGATTTTTGAGTGCTTGGGATTGGCAATACTGCTAATGTTTAAAAAAAAAAAAAAAAAAAGATAAAGGGTCATAAGAAAATTGCCTGTGTCTTTAAATAAAAGAAAATGAAATGTAGTGGTTACTTGCAGAAAATAAAAAGGATTTTTTTTTTCTATTTACAGCCAGAAAACTTAATTACTACAGTGTACTGTTTATGAGGGGCTGATCAGAAAGTCTCCATTGCAGAATAACTTTTTAATGTATACAGCATGTCATAGAAAAGCATGCAGCACGTAATTTACATTTTATTGTGGCTGCGGGGAAGGGTGCTGTGCTTTAAAGGGAAGTTGTCTAAGCAAGTAGTTACATGCAAAGACATGCCTGTTACGGTTTACAAATGAGCTTGAATGGTGGGGGTGGATTGTAACCACTATATCTCTTTGGAGCAATAAGAATTTTTTTAGAGCGAAAAACCAGACAAAGTGCCCGTGCGCTGACACATTTCACCTTTCCATTTTGGAAGAAAACTGACTTGGTAGCAGCTGTTGGCTTGGGAGGTCGTATAGAAGGAAGCTTGTTGTTATGACACTATCATTTCCACAAAACATTTCATTTTTTTCAGAATTAGCTTGGGTTGTATGAAATTGTATTTATTTGCAGAAGTGATTACTATAGGAAAGGTTTATAGCTCTTAATTAGAAGAAGTAATCGTTTATAGTATATTGGTCAAATTCTATGAATAATCGGATTGTGTTATCCACAATGTATTGCTAAGTCACCTCGAATATTTTAGCATCTGGCATTTCCTGCGATTGCATGAGAAAGAAGATACTCGATGTTAAGCAAACATTTTGGATAAAAAATATAACCTAGTTAAGTCTGGTGCAGAGGCATGACAGGAATATAGTACTATACTGCTTTTTTCTGTTCCAGTGCAGCTTGAAGTATAGCGTTGTATTTGTGGACCTTAGATCAGATTTGTTTTGGCTTCTTTTCTTATTGTTGGACGTTTTAGTCACTGAGTTTGGGGTACCTCTGTTGGCCTCATTAGTTAGTTCTCATTTTCTCTAGGGAATGGTCAAAATCAGGCCCACTGTATAACTAAATAAGTGAAACAAAAGTTATTGGGGTAGAGACTGCCTGCTTCCAAAAATTCGGTCACTGGGTGTAACAGGGGGGAGCTCACAGTAGTAACATGTGAAAGAAACGTGACCCGGTGCCGTGCAGCCAGCAGCCGCAGATAGGTTTCACAGCTCGAGATAGAGCATCACATGCTAAGACCCATCGTCTTTTCCAGCTTTCACATTTGTTTCGGGGTGAAGGTGGCAACAGCCCCGCTCTGTTTAGGCAGACCTGGGTTATTACCACGTGGTCTGTCAGAGGGACCGAACATCGAGCATGTTTGACTGAAGGCATCCAAAATCAGATCTCAGAAACCTTACTTTAGGCCTAATGGCCATACACGTGCGTTCGTGGCTTTGCTCGCATGAGGAATCGCATGGCTTCAGGGAGTAATGTCGCTGTCGTGTGTGAGCTCCAGGCGTGCTTACCCTTCCAATTCAAGCAGCGTTCTTGCAGAGCCTGCTAAGCATCTTGCCTGAATAAGGACACGGGGATTAGTAAAAATAAAATAAAAATAAATAAATAGAGATACAGCTTTTTTTTTTTTTAAATCATGACTAGTTAATTTTAGCCTACTCTAAAAACCTAGAGTTGTTGTTATTTGTTCAGAGCGTGCGCTCCCTCCTTCCACGTAGGCAAATGACTCAATGCTTTCTTTTAAACAGTTGTGTTGAGAGGATTTTGCATGAGACACTGACCATTTTAACAACTAAAGAGTTCTTTTTAATCTTTTCCACTGTCGAGTCACTTGATATCTATTAATTGTGTTACACTATTGGGTTGAATTTACAGCCACAGCCCATTTGTAAGAATTTTTTATTTGCTGAATTTTCCATAAGTATTTCTGTACGCTACCTAATATGGCTTTTTTTTTACTTAAGACATAATTTCTGTTTTATGCAGACTTCTGGCTACTGCTCTCTGTAAATGGACAACAATCTGTCCTTTTAAAATCCTTTGTAGCAAACATAAAAAGAGCTAATCCGTCTCTGTATTAGTGTGTCCGGTGGTGGCTTTTTGATTGCCATATCAGTGTCCTTTTATCCTAGCTGGTTTTATTTCTTCCCTCTAATACTGTTTAGTAAGGCCTACAACAGCTGTAGGGCTAAAAGAAGGTATGCGATGGAGATCTTGAATGTATTAAGAGCACAAGAGAAATGGAGATGTGAACTAGGTGTAATTGAATAGTAATTAGAATTTTCTTTTTTTAATTGTTTGTTTTGTGTGTAAGTGAATAACTGTAAGGTAAATTAAATGAAGCGACGTGAGCGCAGACCGACATCTTAGAAATGAGGCTTTGCTGTCCCCTCAGCCCTACCCCCTCACCTCAGCCCTGACCTTTCATGTTTTTGCTCTGTTGTTCCTTCAGCAGATAATGAAGGTCTGATGTCTGACTGATTGAAAGTTTTGTAACACGGTCTAAAGTGTAAATGGAGTTGGGTGTAGCGATCTGTCTACATAAAAACACAAAGGCTCACGTTCATCATGCAATATAAGCCAAGACCTGAGGTTTGAGTCACTTTCCAACTTCTGCTTTAAAAAGGTGTATCTGCAAATGGAGTAAGAGACTTGCAGTCCCACGCACTGTAACTTGTTAGCATTACTTTAAAATACGGGCTTTCGGATGTTAGAGTAAGTGTTAGAGAGACGGAGAGCTTCTACGTGCCGAGGGCTGAAAGTGGTGAGATGACTAGATGTGCTGTGCAGTTGTGTATAAGCCTCAGCATCTGTGCGTGCCCTCCTCCTGGCCTCTCCCTCGGCTGTGTGTGTTGGGCAGGGACGTGCCAGCGGGTTTTGCCGTGCCTCGTACCAGGGGTATGCTTTTGGTCGAAAGTTAGCCCACGCGGCAGCGTCTGGATTTGAGCGTGTTAGCTGAAGGGTTTCTTGTGGTGAGATACTGCGATGGAGGCGACCCCCAAGTTTGAGAATTCCTTCTTTATTTTCTGATCAGTTACTTAGCAGTGATCAACTCAATTTCGGACTAGCTGAAAACCTGACTTAAGGATTTATTGAGTCGGTCTTCGCTCTGTAAAAAGTACAAATGTTGCAGTGTTTCTTACTTGTATTGGAGTGTGGTTGTGACTGTTACCACATTTTTGTTTGTCAGGTACCCAAGCGTGAAGGCCCTTGTAGTTTTGTAAATTTAACATTTCTGTGAGGCCAGCTACTTAAAAGAAGGTTAGGCTTTAATGGAGAAGGATAATTACAAAAAGCAGGCTTAATCCTCCTTTACTGTGCTCGGAATTTTTGTGCTAGTGAGTATTTTCTCATTGGTGCGGTTCCTTTTCAGTGCCATGTGTAGTAACTGAGTAGAGAGTGATTTTTCGAATTAATACGATAGTAAAAGTATTTCTCCTCTTCCTTAGCCCCTGAGCACATCCCCTCCCTGGTACTGTGCCGTGTTCATAGCTTTCCCCAGATAGTCTGACAGCAAGTAGATCCGGAATGGTTTGAAAATTCACTGTGTGCAAGAGAAAAAAAAATCCTAGTGGATTATTGCACTAGAAGAAGTTGTAAGTTTATTCTCCGTGTACCACTAGTGGTTAAAAACCCATAGCACTAATCATATGTAATGCATTTTTATTTACAGATTAGTAGGCTCTACTCTGACATATGACTAACAGGGAAGCCCCTCCCTTTAACAGTTGTATGTCATCTGCTTCAGAGAACTAATTACTTGGCAATTCCCATTTGATAATTCCCTCTTTATTTTCTGATGAGTTACTTAACAGTGATGAGCTTGTTGAGCAGAATACCATGCTTAATCTGTGCTTCAGAAACTACAGTGCGGGCCTGGGGATATCATTGTTTTCTAAATGCCGTTTAGCCTTGCCATAGGAACATTGAAACCACACTAAGACATGTTAACAGTTCACAGTTAACGGTAAGCTTAACGTGAGTGATGAGCAGCATTTGCCAAAAAATAAAAGAGGGGTTTAGATTACTGTTGCACTGCAAACAGGATGTTAAGTACGTCATTTCTCCAAAAAAGCCAGAACAAAACCTGACGTAATTTAGACATTAAGAAGCAGACGCTTGTGTCAGAGGTACCTTCTGTGTATCATTTGTCCTCTTCACTGAAATAATCAATTTAAAGGAAATTCTATTTAATAAAACCCACTGTTTCTTGTAAAATCTATTTGACGGTTCAGCTGATGCTGGTGATTGTTGCGCTGTTTTAATGTGAGATACTTAAATAACTGAGCACTGTGTTTTCTCTACTGTTACCTGTCTGTTTTATTCCTCCCCAGTCCCTTTTCACGTTCTTGTACTCTAGTGGCCACAGCAACCCTTGTTTCTGGCTGGGGAATGCATTACAAGTCTCGCTGCTAATTACACCATCGCAGTGTTCCTAGAGGGTACCTGAGTTCAGCGGTGCTTAGCTACAGCGCGGGGCGAGGGATTTATGGGGTGAAGTGACATCAGCCTGCTCATGGCAGTGCTGGTACGGTCAAAGTGAGTCTCTTGCAGATCAGGAGTCAGATGGGTCCTGCTCAGAACCAGCATCTCTGAAATTCAACCGTGTGAAACCATGCTATCGGCTTTGATTAAAATCTTATTATTGACTTCAGTAGAGGAAGGTTTGTGCTTCAGCTGCAGTCACTTTGACTAGCTGGTGGCATTATCCCACAGATACTGATTACAAGCCTGAAGAATTGCATTTTAGCTGAGCCAGTGCTATAAGCTAGGAACTGGGCTATTTTTTCTTTTACTTGAATAAGAAGTGTAGTATTTTGTGTATTAGCTCACATGACGTTGCATCATCAGGCTTGCTGATTTATTAGATATTCACAATGATATCTCTTGGCCAGTACTGGAAGCTGTGTCACAGGCTTGTTTTATCAATGAGAAAAATGCATTTGTACATAGTTACATGTGTTTTTTGTAAAATTAATCAGAGGAACAGTAATTTTATGAAACATAGAGTTCAGAACAGATTAATCTACTTTAATTGTGTTCATGAAGTACACCAGCTATAAAATCTTTTGAAAGGAATATTAATCAAGTTGATCAAAGGTGGCTTGAAGTACAGAATTCAGATAGGAACACAATTACTTTCTATCTGTCTGTGTGTTTGCTGTAGCTTGGGTGATTATTTTTAAAAAATTTTTTAATACAAAAATAAGTTCCATTTTGCTTTTTGTTTTTTTTTTGTTTTTTTTTCCCCCTACAGAATGTGTCACATTTTAAAAACAAAGACACAAGAGGGTAAAACAGATAAAATTTTGTCATTTATAAAATGCAGTAAGTAGCGAGCATACTAAAATAAGCAATTAAAACCCAACAGAAGGTCATTGAACCATTTTTTCAATTTTTTAAAATTTATTTTTTATCCTATTTAATTTTTTTAATGACTCAGGGTCTCTCAGGTAGTGCTGTATAGGCATTGCTGAAAACAGAAATCCTCCATAAGAATCAGAAAAGAAATACGACCGTGAGCAGAATGCCCCACCTGCGATCTGAAAGGTTAGCTTACACACCTGGGAGTTGTCCCTTGACAGATCCTTCTACAAACCATTATAGCTGTTGTGGAGGGACCTGCATCCCGAGCCGCAGTGTCATTCATTTTATAGAGGCAGCCAAAGGGTTGGCTCTGTAAAATGGTGATTTGGGCTCATCTTCAACTGCCTGCTCAGCGGTGGTCTGTCCACCTGTGAATTGTCCAAACCACCCTCTGTTCGCCTTCCTCTTTGGGCTTAGCAGTGTTTCCCCAAAGACTGAGACTCTACTCAGACAGCATTGCCTATGATTTTAGAAGAAATTGCCAGAAGCGCCTAAGGACTACAGATTTGGCCCAGGGTATTTCCTTCCCTCAGCAAGGGGAGGCAGTGTTGGTTGTCATTAAGATTGAACTTTGGAGTAAAATGTTTGGCCCCAGACACACCAATACTGGTATTTCTATCAATATTTATGCAAGTAAAACACTACCATATGAATATTGTGAACATGATCTTTCAGTTAACACGATCTTTCAGTTAACGCAAGATTTTAACTACATACTAGTGTCTTAAGATTTGAGCATCTGGTTTAAAACAAACAAACAAAACCCAACTCATTAACTATGGTGGAGGTTTCTCTGTTGACAACCGCTGTTGTCTCCCTGACACCCAAATGAAATGGTACCTTCCCCCCTGCTTTATTACAAATGAGAGAACTAATACATCCTAGATTTTGTATTTCTTTCCTCTGGATTCTCTCTCCCTTTTTCCCTACCAGCTACCCTGGCCTGTGTTAGCATGACTCCTCTGTGAACAGCACTTGCTGATGGAATAGCCAAAGACGAAGTGGTGGATCTGGGCAAACGCTTTGCCTTTGCGTCTCCTACTTTGCAGAACTGAGAAGCTGCTTCACCTCTTTGCTTAGGTCTTGTCTGTCTCCTCTTTGAAGCAGGGATGAGTGAGTTTCAGGTTTCCTGCTTACCAGTCTTGCTAAATTTTCTTGGATGTCTGCTGTGATCTGGCCTGATATTTTTGTTGTTGCTGACACAGTCTTGGAAATCACTTGTGATTTCCTTTGTGAACTTGACAGTTGATTAATTAAACTGTGGGGAGATAAGTGACGCGACAGTGCTGCCTCTGTAATGCGTGTTTTGAGGTGTGTGTTCTACTTTACAGGGAAAGAGGATGATGGTGGATCTTATGGACCAGTAATCTATAGTTTAAAATTGCACTGTGTGTTTGTTTGGATAGCACACAGGTATGTTATATAGTGACTTAAAATAAATGTGATACTACAATACTGGAAGGACCAAAGAAGGAGTAAAAATCTGTATTTTGTTCCATATTTGCACAAGCTGACAGAATAACTGAGTCTTGGTGCCTGGTCTTCAACTGCGAGAATGATACAAACCGGCATGGGTACGTCCTACTATTTGTTGGTCACCACCAGTTTATTTTGTTTGCAGCTCACAGGCAGATTCAGGGGGAACACAGTGTGTAGTGACTGAGTGATTAAAGTAATTCCTGAGTGAAAGTATGACATTTGTTACGTGACACTACTATCCACATGTTGTTATCTGTTAGAGTACAGCCAGAAAGGGCCCTAAGGAAAATTGAGGTGGGTAGAAGGTTTGTAGTAAGCATCTGAAATACATTAAACAGCAGCAGTCAAGTACACCCCTGTTACCTAAGGAGTCGAACCTGTTGAATGTCACTTGGCTGTATGGAATGGAAGAAATGCAAACTAAGACACACTTCTGCTATGTGTGCAGCTCCGCTATGAAGTGCATTCATCTGAGCTGTCAGCTGGCTGGCTGCAGTGTTTGGTGCTGTTTATACAGCTCATCCAGAGTGTCTCTGTGAAACCAGTAGTGCTGCGCAGCCTGGGCTGCAGCAACCAGGTTTTTATGCTCCTTATCTTGTTTAATGTAAACTGTGTGTGTTATGCATCGCACTGAGGCGCTCAGCTAAAGGCTGTGGTGGAACAAGATGTCAGGTTCCCACCTCTGTTGCTTACTTGGACGGTTTAAATGGAACCACGTCGGTGTAAATGTGGTGTGACAGAGCATGGGGTCTGGCCTGGGGTCTCCGAGGGGCGTCAGGGCCCTCTGGACTCAGAGCTGTTGCCGGCAGGTCAGCATTGCTGTTGATGGTTGATGCTTGGTTGATGCTGCGGCAGGTGAGCTTTAGCTTGGCTTTTCCTCCAGGCAAAGAGGGAATGAAAACTGTTCCTCAGTCAAGTGTCATCGGTCTTCTTTCCGTGCTTCGGGTGGATGTGTTGGTGAATTAGACTAACCTTTCTTTATAGAGCCCAAGCAGTATTTTGCCCTTTCATCCTTCTGTCCTGTTTTAACCTTTTCCAGACTTTATTCTTTTGTTGCTGGCCAATTAATTTTTCTTCTCACCCCCTTCTCTACCGAGATTCTCCCATGCTCAGCAGTTCTCGCTGCTGTGTATCTGACCTACTTGTACGGCTCCCTCACCAGGTTTGTTACCTGCATAATACTTTGATTGTGTGTTGGCCCTTTGTTCGGCTTGATTTTTGTCTGTGTTTCTATGTGTCTAAAATCCATTTCTGCTCAGAGGGTTTCAATACCTCAGTAATTTTCTGCAGAACTGCAGATTTGAATGTTGTTTCATCTACCTCTCTTCCTTCCTCATTAGTCATAGCTGGATTTCTGAGCTTTGCAACCCTGATGATCTGCCTGGACAAGCCTTTCACTCCATACAGCCTTCCCCTTCTCCTCATGGGAAAAAACCCTTTATTTCTTCTCTGCAGCTTCACCATGGGTGCCCATTTCCCTGGCCGAACATTGCATTTTCAGTCCCACGTGCCCCTGCCAGTCTTCTCTGGCTTCCAGCTGCAGTATCTCTTCAGCCGGCATCTTGCTTTTCAGGCTTGTCAGCTGGTCTCTAACAAATCATTTGCATATATTTGTATAATAGTACATGCTGACAGTGTAAAAAAAAAAAGAAAAATCAGTTTTCTCTGTACCTGAGCTTGAGCCGGGAGCCCCACCCCCTTTGGGTCATTTGTTCATAAGATAATGGGGTCACTGTTACTTTGATTAGCAGACCACGTGATATGATAATAAAGAATTCTTCTACTGTGTTAATAGCAGCACTTCAAATTGTTAATGTTAATAAGCTTTAAAAATGTAATATAGTTTCCACATGTCATGCTGGTGAGACAAAAGTAACAGCTTGGGCAGTTTTCCTTGAGTTTCCAGTTGTTTTCATACCGTGACTCTGCTCCTGTCGCAAAGTTCTGTAGTAGCAGATTGCAAAACTTTCAGGATGAAATGTAAGCTAAACCAAAAAAGAATGTTTGAAAAGTACTTCATTCAGAAGAAGAAAAGAAATTGAACATGGTATGCATTCTGAGTGAGGCTCTTCAGTGAGGGAAAAATTCCTGGACTGCTATGGAGAAGTACAGGAATGAAGCACCGTACCACTGAATGAGGGAAGTTCACAGAAGGTATGAAGTGAAAAAATGTAAGGGGTTTTTTTTTGTGTGTGTATCACTGTGTTTTTGCCAAGAACTGACTATTGGAATGATAATGTGGTTATAGTAGATTTAAAAACCCCCCAATTTAATAAGCATTTTGATTGATAATTTTGGAGATTATACATTTTCTCAAAAAACTAGACTTTTGACTGAAAGCAAAACTGTAACAACTAATGCTTTTATCTGAAAATTGATACCCCTTCTTATTATAGGTAACACCAAAAAAGGTATAAATTAAAGAATATTAGAGGAAAATACACATTTTCCAAATGGATTTACTCAGTGTATTTAACAGTAGCTTGAGTATGGTTAGTTTCACTTTTCCTGTACATAGACAATTTCCAAAGGTGAGAGAAGCATCTGAAAAAAACCAACCACGTGCTTATAAGATTATAAAAATTGGTGCAGGGACCTCAGAGGTATGAGTTACTACTTTTAAAATCCTCCATTAAAAACAAGACTAGACTCCATATTGATGGAGTCCTTTTAAAGGCAGTGCCCTTTTAATCAGCAAACAGGTCCTCTGTGCATCAAATAATTAAAAATAGAGCAAAGTTTCTGAACAAGGCGTCTGGCAGAAGCGTCTGTACTTCCATCTGTGCATGATTAGCAGAATGTTTCATGATATTTAAATAGCACAAGCTTTGCTCTCTTTTTTATTATTTGTTGTGCTGAAGACCTGTTTGCTTGTTAAGTGGTCTTTTTTGAATAGTTACTGGCAAGGAATCAGGAAAGTGTATGAAGACATCTTGTACACACTGCAAATGCCAAATTGTCCCTTTTTTTCAGAGAGACACTGCCCTTACTATTTTTTTTGATGGGAGTTTTATCACATCCTTCACTTGGTTTTTAAAATTTCTTACGGGCCAGTTTGTTTCAGAGGGAGTTTAGCACGTATTGTGGTCACTGCCCATGGACTACGGTTCCACTGATACTACTATTCTTTTTATAACAGTGGAGCTCAGAGGCACGTTACAGTACGAGTACGCACCAGGGCGTACGTGTGGCGGTTCAGATCTGCAGCTTCTGCTGGCTGTGCATGGGAGCCATGCGTCTAATCTGCTGCGCACACTGCTCTGAAGCCTTACCCTTTCAGCAGGGACGTAATCAGCCAGGCAACAGCTTTCCAAGTGGTTTTGAGGCCTTAAACTGGGACTCCTCCTTGCTGGCAGTCATTCAGCATCGGATTGCGTGCTCTTCGTCTCTGGCTAGCAACACGGCGCTTTGCAGTCGTAGCCACTGATTTCCTTTCATACTAATAAAGTTTTCGTGTGTGTGTGTTTTACAGGGACCTGAACAAGTAGGTATGCAATGAAAAGAAGCCAGCGTCTGGATGCTAAGTGTGCTGTGTAGCGGGTTGAGGGCAGTTTTGTTATGTGCAAGTGCCCGGTTGTTCGGAGCCGGCAGGCTGGCAGGGAGCTGAGACACTCCGATGGGCTCAGAGGTCTTTTGTGGAGAGCTGGTATTCAGTCTTTGGACAATTTGTGTTCTTGGATGGGCATGGAAAATAAGAGCTTTTGTGGCGTGTGTAAGTGGGGTTTACTCTGTAGCTGGGCTTTTTGTTGCTGTTTTTTTTTTTCTGCTTGTGTTTGAGAAAGGCTGTGATGTGTGAATACTGACCTGGGTCATCTCTTAACTTCAATTCAGGACTTCAAAAGAAATTGTGGTTACTACTGAGAGCAAAGTTGTTTACCTGGGAACATAAGTGTATAAAATCTGCGTGTTCGTACCTCAGACAAAACAATGAGAAGCTTTGGCCTTGGAGAAAGAGCCTGCTATGAGCCTCCACATAGGGTTCACCTCACCTAGCTAGTGCCGTGTTACTGGTGTCTGTCGTGCTGTTTCTGGCCCAGCTTCTGCAGAGTGGAGTGCTCTGGGGTCTCAGAGCAAGTTCTCTTCAGCAGGGTTATATCTTACGTGTGCAAGCGGTTGGAAATTCGGGGGGGGGGGGGGGGTGGCGGTGGTAGGACCATTTTGCAAATGCCTGTCTGTCGTGTGATTCGGCTTCCAGGTGCCCAGGGAGGCCTGAAGGTGAATGAGTAGAGGCAGAGGAGTCCTGGAAGGGCAGGAGAAGGAGCAATCATGTTTTACTGTAAAAGCTCAGGGCAACATGTATGCCCATTCCTTCAGCTAGACCTCTCAACTAGGGCATGAAGCAGTTCCACTCACATTTTACCCACATGGCTCCTAAAAACTGATAATTGGTCCCGTTAACAACTGATTTGTGCAGAAAGAAGGGGAATTACTTCTAGAGCTGATTCTTGATCAATGCAGTTTGGTGGGCCTAATACTAGCATCCCTCCAGGAACAGGAAGGAGAAGGAAGACTCGGGCTCATTTTAGAAAGATGTACAAAGTTGTGTTGGTAGATTGGTTAAACTAAGCTAAGTTTTGTGTTTTGCTCCCAGTACTTGTTCTCGGAATATACCATAATGTTTTTTTTGGAACAGCTTCAGCTTATGTTGTGAATGTGAATTAATTAACATTCGTATGAATTGCATATTGTCCACTGGAATTTGTTTTTCTGTGTCTTCTGTCATGCTCAAGGTACTTCAAACACTTCAAAATAATGAGTTCAGCTATAATAGTGCTGTGGCTCTGTAGACAAACATAGCTGTCCTTCTGGGTGCAACAGGAGATCAAATTCAAGGATGGTTTTGCTGATTGGAGTGGGAATAATACTGGTTGTGATGTTAGTATTACCCCTGCTATTTTTTAAAAAGTATTTGTGACAGGCTCCTTATTTTGGCAGACTGGATTTTGCTGTTTATTACTTCATTTATATCTCTCAATGCAGTGTAAACAGAATGATGAAGAATTGCAGCGCGCATTGTTCATGAGCTGTTTAAACCTCGTTGTTGCATTTCTAGCCCTGATTATTTCACATCATGACATACTACATAAAAAAGCTGGTAGCCTTTGATTTCCTGAAACAAAACCAAAGCTTCCTTTTATGACCCTGCAAAAGCACATTGTAGCAAAGCAGGTAAACTGGATTTCAGCCCAAGATGCTAGGATCCTGTTGATTTGCGTGAAAAATGAGGGTTCCATTAGTTGTCTGCAGGTCTCTGGAGGAGAGGGAGTGCCTTGTTTCACTCAAAAACAATTCGTTTCAGCTGGCTGGAGAGAAGTATGGATAGCATCCAACATACAGACGTCCCCAAGTACAGGGATTATAATGGAAATGTTGATGACCAGTCAGTATAGAGATATTAGCAAGTATTTATATAACTCAAAGTTGTTGACTACTGTAGATGTGTTGTTTTAGGCCCTGGTCCTACTGACGTTCCTCCTGTTGACTTTTGGAGGGTTAGGATCAGACCCCTTTGGCTCAAATTTGGAGTGAAGTTAATTAAAACTGAAAGAAACGTGCACATTCTGAAGTCAGCCTCCAGTTTCAGAGGGCAAAACAATGGAAATAACTGACCTGTACAATGATACTGAAGTACTTCATGGCATGATCAAGCCATATACTGAAAATAAAGCTTTCCTTGAGTTATTTGGGATACTGAATTTTGATCTGTAGCTTGTAGTGTTGTCTGTTAATGCCAGGCTCAACATGTTTTTTGTGTACTCCTCATAAAGCTGTTCTTTGACAAGGAGGAAAATGTATCTGTCTAATTAACATGCACCTTTCTGTATATGGGAATAGGCATTCATTATTTTCAGTTTGTACTATTATATGAAAGCTTCTCCAAAACTTTGGTAGCTTGGTAGGAAGGAGTGGCAGTTCAGTGCATTCTCAGCTGTGCAGCTCTAATGTATGTTGCTTTTAAAGACACCTACATGTTACAATAAAAATACCCCTTATAGCCAAAGATACGTAACCACAGTCTAGATAATTACAAAAGAAAGAGACTCAACTAAGTACTGAAACAGGAAAAAAAAAAAAAAGGGGCAAAAATGAAAGATTCTTTTTTTTTAAGAGCAGTAGAAATGATAAAGGAAAGAATTACTATTCCAGAAATATTAAAAAAAAAAAAAAGCTCAGTGGTTCACTATATGTTAAAGTTGCTATCAGTTAGGGAATATATGTGGAACAAAAGTCTGAAATACTCAATACTATAAATTCAGTTGATATTCAGGGCTCAGTTGTGCTCCAGAAAAAGAATAAATGTGTAGCTTTGCTAAAAACAACAAAAGCCAATTTGGGGAAATGTATGAGTACTGCTAGAAAAGCTGAACAATACATCTCTATGTAAAATTGCATGTGACTGGTGTAAGCGCTGTTCTGTCACAGCTAGGGCTGCTGAAATTGTACGCAGGTAGCGAAAATTTACTCTTTAATATTTCACCGATAATAATTGTTCTGAATGCTTTAAATAGCACAGGAAATGTAGTGTCACACACTTGACATTTGAGTATTAATATTGATACTGAAACAGTCTCACCACAGAGAATGCCAGGACGGCAGGAGGAAGGACAGCATTTTGATCAGATAAAGACAGAAAAGTTTTAAAGCTCATCGGATAGGTTGAAAAAATGCCTTATGAAAACTGGGGCAAAATTACCTTTCAGGATTGGACATTTTATATCCAGTTTTGGGAATATCCCTATACAGGTAAAGTTGGAAGCAGAGAGATGTTTTTCTGTCATTTCTGTCTTCCCCCCTCCTCCCCCATTTGCTATTTGATGAAGACTGGCTCAAAAAGATTAACAGCACAGGGCTACAAAGTGTTTTGGGTTCACTTGTACAAATGTTTGAGTGTACGTGGGTTCAAGAAAAGACGCATAGGGATGTATAGTCTTTACTGTCCATTCTCAAACTTGCTTGAGATGTATTGTAAGTTATCTTCTGTAACGTCAAGATTTGGCTACAGGTTACTTTATTGAGAAGAGACCTTTCTTTTCTAAGAAATAAAGTAGGGCTGACTTTCCCTTTTTTTTAACAAGCAAGCTTGCTCTCCCCACGCCTGTGTGCAGATGAGTGTGTGCACAGTCCCTTACTGTAAGTGCATTATGGCTTGCCTTGTTCTTATAAAAAAGTGTGTTGAGATCAGGAGAATACAGCACTTCGCATACAAATACACAGTAAGTTGCAGGCTGCCTATGTGATGGAGCCCAAGGACCGTTGCCTCTTTGCATTCACAGTGTAATAAACTTCCCCCAAAGAGGATGCAAAATAAAGATGGAGGCTGGTGAAAATCACTAATGATATGGTACTTCGCAAATGGAAGAGGCCAGCCAAAGCCAAGCCCACGTGAGGAACAGGAATATTTCTGTTTGCTCTGTGTAGTGCAGTGTTGTGGATGGTACCCCACTGTTGATAAACCTCTTGATAGCTTGTGGCAATGATATTATGTGGATGATTTGCTAAATCCCTTAGCTGGTGATAGCACTGATTGATAGGTACATTGCTTTCAAAAATTTCTTATCACGGAGTATATAGAGCACATTTTTGGCTTTGTACTGCCAGTGTAGGTTGCACTGGTTTGATTCTAGCTGTTTAGCTGTGTGCAAGCTAGTTAAAGGAGTTTTCTTTTTTTGGGGACAGGAAGGCAAAGTTTGTCAGCCTCCTTTCTGAAAGCGTTTTGGTACTTGTGACTTCTTTTTCCATTAAAAAATATATCTTGCACTTTCAGAGTCTCTTATTTTCAGATGTGATTAATGGGAACTTTTATCTTTAGAATGCAAATGCAATTTTAGCATACTTTTGCACTGTATAATACTTCTCTTTGCACAAACTGCTTACGAGACAAAAAGATAGGTAATTATTTAAAGCCCAACCAACAAAACAAAACCAAAATACAGTTTCCCTTCTGAAATGTTTATATACTCGTAGTTGTAGGTGCTGCAACGTATTTATGCTGAAGATGAACCATTCTGCTTTGTCAAGTGTAAGCAGCTCCCTTTAGTAATGTGTTACCCACTGTAAGTAGGGGGAGAAATTGGGCAGGTCGCTAGAACGGTTGCAATGCCTTCGTGTCATAGCGGTGGTAACCTGTGCAGAAACAACCCCTCTGAGTACCTTTTGCAGGGGGATGTTGGGGAATCCCAGATCCCTGGCAGTCGTCAGCGTTCCTGTCCAAAGGGTGAAACAACAGCGCTTTCATGAAGAAATGCAAATCCCCTGCTGCTGCTGTGCATATACAAACCGGGCAGACTCCTGACCCCCAGGTGATGCCAGTGGCATTTTAGCCCACCTGAGTTGTTGAATTCGTTAGGGACAATCTCATTTTCACTAAGGAGACCTGGACGAGATAGTAACACATGGAGGTCTTACTCTCCAGGGCTGTGCTGTCTGTAAGGTGATTCACAGCATGTACAGAGTGGATGGAAAATGTTGTCCTGGAAGCGTTCCAGTTTGTTATTATTTTGAAGTCATTTTGCCCAGGCACCAATGCTGATGATTGTACGGGGAGCCTCTAGAGCTGCAGAGTGGAAGGTGAATCTCCCACACCTTAGGTTAGGTTGTAACTAGTAAACGACATTTTATTTTGTGGCCAGCTATTCACCTGACTATCCAGACCTCTGTTCTAAATAAAACCCAAGAAAATAAAATACTCAGGAAACTTTGGCGTGTTACAAGATGGGTTGCTGTTGCAGATGATTATATAGATTTATTTTACTGCCTGTTTCTAATGCCAAGATTTAGAAAAGCATCTTGATTTTGAACTGCCCAGAAACACAGCCGAAACTGGGAGTAATCATACCAAAACAAATTACTTTTTTTACATCCTATACTTCCTCTATTTCTTCAGCTGTTTCCCAAAGTATCAGCTACATCTACTGTCAGTGTAAGGATAATAGGTTAAATGAATCTTTTTTTTTCTTTTTTTCTTTTTTTTTTAAATGCTCTAGTATAGCTGCTCTTAGGGACACAGAAATAAACTGTTAAGATAACATTAATCTTCTGATTTAGAGCCTGAACCTGCTCCCTTGATGTTAGCGCAAATTAATGGAATTAGGATCAGACCTTTAAAGAATAAGAATAATAAAAAAACCCTAAACCCCAACCGTAGTATCTTACAGCTGACCAAGTTAAAAATATGAATGAAAAATTGTGACATACGCCTACTCCTCAGCTAATTTTCATGGTGAATGGAATAATCTTCCATGGAGCTGTGAGTGGCCAATGTGTTATTGTACATCAGGGCCCTATTAATTCATAGATTATTGACAGAGCATATGGTAACTGCTCCAAAGTATGCCATATACAACATGCTTTTATCTTTGTATTATTGTTTAAAACTACATTCTAATGTGTCACTGGGGATATATGTAGTCTTGGAAAAACTGTTTGCACTGTGGTATTTGCTAGCAATATGGTATGTGGCCAGGATGTACACTAGATAGTCAAATTACGTATGCTTCAGAATTTGTGAATTTGCATTTTAAAATACTTGGCATTTCTGGAAATACCCTGAGGTGTAACTGTCCACAACTTCCCTCTACTAAGTAATTATTAAATATTTGCTTTCAAAGCTGAATCATTAACCAGCTGAGGAGTGGGTTTCCCAGCTAGTGATTTTAAAACCTTACAGTCAGGACTGTGATCCAGAAAGCTGGTTTTTTTTTTAACATTATTGCTGTCCTGTTCATTAATACGTGTGAAGTACTGAAGCCTGTTAGTCGCATGCCCTGCCTCCCCGAGTGCAGTTTATTACCCTGCCTTTTAGAAAAAGTGATAACTAGGGAGAGGTCCATGCAAAATCACAGCCTGATTTAGTTTAATCTGGAGATATTTCGCCCGGCATCAGTTGCCCAAGGAGAAAAAAGTCGCTCATGCCTCTGGTCAGAGCTACCTATTGCATATGTGAACCCTTGGGAGTAGGGGTTCAAACCCTGGGAGAGCAGACTGACATCTGCCCTTCCCGGGGGGGACATTTTGGAGACCGGGGGCGTGGGTTATGGGAGTGCTAGGGGTCTTGCACCTGAAACTGTGAAAGCTGGGGCCTTGCCTGCCTGTGTGCTGTTGAGGGTGGGGAACTGCCTGCGGGCAGGCGACCAGATTTTCATTTTTCCCATCTGCGCCTGCCCGCGCTTCCCTTGCTGTTGCATTTCCGTGAGGCCGATTAGTTTTTTGTATAGTAGTTGTGGGATTTTTGTGTGATAAAGAGCACTAAATAGAAATGCATTCATTATACTTGTATCTTCCTCCTGTAGGTATCCCGCTAGCTTTAGAGGTGAATCCATCCCCCACCTTAAGCAAGTCCTCTGCATTTTGGGCATTTGACTTCCCTGGGGACTGCGGGGCAGGGGTGTTTCCCCTGAGCGAGCTGCACCCAGTTTGCAGTGAGCACCCGTTAGCCCTCAAATAATATCCACGGCTTTTCCGTGAACTCCCTCTTTCCCAGGTGGCGGAGATGCTGGTGGCGGGGCCTGCCGAGCCTCTCCTGAAGCCCCTGGGGTCAGGGAGGGCCCCGGCCTTGCCCCTGGCCTCAGGGCTCCCGGACTAACGCCACCGCCCCGTCTCCCCGAGCGCCTGTGGGTGCACGCTGGAGGCTGGCCGCTTCCCCTGCCCTGCCTGCCTTTCTGAGCCCCAGCCCCGCTGCGTTTCCTGGAGCGGTGGCGTGTGGGCGTGCGGCGAGGTGCTCCCGCCGCACCGGAGCGGCGGCTGCTCCTCACAGGGGTTTTTCCGCTGCTCCTTGCTGCTTCAGGGTCACGTTTATGCCAAGTGCGGGCTTGCGGGTGCCCAGTGCCGGTGGTGCAGCTGGGCCATGGGGTGGAAGGAGGGATGAGGCGTGTGGGGGCTGCCTGCGAGCCTGCACGCCTCCTGTAAAGTTTTGGGATACCCAGAAAATATTAAGGCAACCGATTGCTAAGCCTAGAGTTTGTTTAAATACACCCCAAATGTTGCGTAATGTCTATAACCCAATTTTTCCCGCCCTTTAGGAGCGTCGCCCCTTTGGGGTAACTAGATGCAACACGGTATCGTGGATACACCAGTGCTGCACCGCATGCGCGTCACTGTGGGGAAGGCACACACGGTTGCAGTCTTTGCCGGAGGTCGCGCGCTGCGAAGCGTCGTTGGTTACGTTGGTTAATTGGTTTGCGATGTAACGGTGGTTTTTAGTTTGTACTCTGTGGTGGCAGTAGTGACCAGGGACTGTGGTCTGTGAAGCAGCTGACTGAGAGCCTGCCTCTGCAGAGCAGTCGCGCGGGAGAGCAAGCTGGCTGTCAGCTGCCGCCCAGCCGCTCTGTGGAGGGCTTCGCTTTTGCCAGGAAAACCTTAGGGAGCGTGGAAATGGACAAAGATCGAAAGCCTGCTCAGCCTTTCCACAGGTGAAGTGAGATCATGAAGTTATCTTTTTGGTGTGCTGATTGTTTTGTGGATTATTAATTACTTTTTTTTTTTCATTTTCACATCATTTCTCCTGCTTCTTTCCTGTACATTTTTCAGTCAATTGATATCTGTGTCTTTCACTTTGAATATACGTGCAGTTTTTTGCTATCCAAAGTTCTTTATTGATCTAATAAAGTAATTAAACTGGGTGACTTTGAAAACACGGTGGGGTAGCTTTAGTGGATTTATTTAAAAATTAATGTTTGACATACAACATCTTCTGTAAAGTTACCACACATTCTGCAAGCAGTGTTGTAGTTATGGCTGTTTTCAGAGAACTTGAGAGTTTGCTGGAAAAATCATCCTTCGGAGTAAAATATCTTCTGCTTGTTTTCGTTATGAAAGGGAATAAACTTGTTACTGTCAGTGTTTGTGGGAATCCATCCATTTGTCAGACCTTGTAGTAAATTATAATACTCCCCTGGCCATTTTTGAGGTACTGAAGTATGGAAGTGAAAAAGCCCTCATTTCATTATTTAGATATTATGCAAATAATCCTTTTTTTCCTTTTTTGCGCTACATCTGACAGCTTTTTAAAAATTCCACTGCACTCCTGGTCAATGGGCCCAAAACAGGAGAAACCAGTCCTGAAAGTTCAGCCTGGTTTGTATCTGAGCGTGCCGCCTCACTTGCTTCGTCGCGAATTCACAGCAACCCACTGGCATGATAACGTGGAACGTGCTGCGGAGTCATCCGCAGCTTCGCTTAATCTTGAGCAGTCAGGCTGGTAAGAGAGTGGAAAATGCTCTTCAGCCGGGAGGTTTGATGCTTAGAAAAGTCTGAGATGGAGCACAGAGTTGTGCCGCGTATGGGAGTAAGTTCTCGCTCGGATGGGGACGGCCTTGCTCCTGTCCCGTGCCCGTGGGTGCCATGGTGCAGGGCGACAGAGGAGGAGCGGCAGGTTGTGCCCACGGGGCAGGCAGGAAAGCTGCCTGCCCTTCCTGGCCGTCTTCCCTGGCGCTTTGGTGGGCCTTGCCCACGCGCGGTGGCAGGGAGGTGCCTGCCGGGGGGTTCGCTCAGGCGGTGTTCTTCATGCTAGGACAGCTAGGACTCATGGAGCCTTGCTGGAGTTCAAGTGAACTGTATAATTAGTATCATTTTAGCTTCCAGTCAGCTGTAATAGTACCAGGAGGCTGTTTCTGCTTTGCATAACTTACTAGAAAAGATATTTTTGCTTTCCTACATGTACGCCTTATATAGAAGAACATGCGGTGTGGCTTTTTGTCAGGAGGCAGCATGAACTGTATTTTCCAGTGTCATGACCAGCAAATGTGAAATCTGCATCAAAATGCTTTTCCCAAGCATCCTTTAGCCTGACTAGGGAGAAGTACTGCTGGGTGTGCAGGATGCTCATACCTGAGCTCGGGGCAAATGCCTGCTCTGGTCCCCACTGGTGTCAAGGGAGTTTTTCCATTGAGTGTGTTAGTAGTTGAACTGGGGAAGTGATTGCCAAAATCTTCCAGCCTGAAGGATGTGAAGTAGGAATGAACGGGAGGAACCCTAAGTGACATGAGGGAAGCAGTAGGCTAGGAGAAGGAGGGTCCAGTCTAATCAAATAACAAAACACACCCATAAAACTGCAGGACCTTAAGTTTGAAGGAGTAGCTCCTTTTAATTTGCCTCCTTGCTTCAGGCTTCCTCCTGCCGGAGAGGTGGTCTGTGTGCCTGCCCTCTGCAGCTGGAGAGTCCCTGGTCTGGTCGTGCCAGCGGTGGCAGAGGGCCATAGCCAAGGGAGATAGCAGAGTCTTCCCTGCAGCAGTCATTGCTCGTGGGTGGGTGTGCTTGGCTGGTTTTCCAGATCATAGACTTCAGGCAGTAGGGCATTAGAAATATTACAGGCTATTAAATATATTGTTGGAGCATTTGGCTGCACTAACTGCTGCTTTTAATAGAGTTCAGATTTGAGATTTTTGGGACTGAGAGGGTTTGGACGTAAACTTTGTTAATTTGGTTTTGAAAAAGGAAGTTCTTTCATGCTTTGAAGGAAAAAAAATATGAAGACAGAACTGCAAGTCTCTTCCTTAAATCAAAGTTTTCTGCCTGAAATGGGAACAACTCAGCAGAACAGTTTAAGTAAACATGGCCATAACTGCTTATCTGAGACACTGGCATCCTCTCTTCTTACTGTGTTACTTTTTTGTGGTATCCTGGTGTCTCTCAGTCACTGATGTGTTTGTTCTCACAGCACCTCCTTCGCAGGCATATACTTTTACGTCCATTTGATAGTTGCCACCAAGATTTGAGGCTTCACCTGAAGAGCTCGCTCCAGGAACATAGGTTTTCTACACCTCTGTAGAGGAGATTTTTGAATTGCTGTCTGAAAGGTCTTTCCTCCTCCAGCCCCCGCTTTACCTCTGTCGTGGCTTCTTCATTTATTATGGGGGAAAAAACAGAGGCAACTGTTCCTGAGTCATCTCAAGTTAGTGTTCGGCATGGAACAGGATAAAATCTAGGCCAAAGATGGCAAGTGACTGATGATGTCCCGTTGTTGCCTATGTGGGGGGTCAGTGAGTGTAGTATAAACACTGGGAGAATTGCTGAAAATCACATGTGTACGTGAGAGGGCAAGGAGTTAGGTACTGTCCTCTAAAGCTAGTGCCTGAGCATGGGATCACTTTTCTTCTACTAGGTAGAAAAAATGCACCTTATTGTGAGAATGGCTTCTTGGTACCTAACAGTACAGCTTGGGTGGTTTTGTCTGTGTGTGTTAAAATACTGTAGACTCACACTGGGTCTCTTATCCAGGGAGTGCTGCTCCATGTAAGTAACTTTTGTGCACTTAAGTGCTTCCACTGTACTGTTGCTTGAAACTTCATTATTACAAATAATTTTTATTTAAGTTAATATTCTGCTCTTATGACTGGCTTTTAAAGGACCAATTTGTTTTAATTAGTACATGAACAACAACAAAAATGTTTTAGTTACAGAATGTAGGATAATAATTTATTCGATAGGTCTAGTAAAGTAAAAAATTCTGTGATATTTGGTAGAGTACTTCTGTATGTTCTGTAGCATATTCTTTAATGGAAGAATAAGAAATGAGAAGTGAGAGAAGCTTTTTGGTTTTTCATGGGAATTAGAGTGTCTATACATTTGTGAGGCTCTAGTATATGTTCTTCCTTTTTTGGCTATGTTACAAGGAATAAAATCAATTAAAGAAAGAAAAAGAGAAAAAGAAGGCTGTGCCTCTCTCTGCCAGTTCTGTCATGCTTCAGACAATAGTGCATCAGGACATGGGAAGTGATCTCAGCCATATTTTTAGTCATATTTTAAAAAATGATACTTCTTTGTGAAATAGTCTCCAAAATTATAAAGCTAGTACACATGGCAAATGTAGGTATATTGCACTGCCCGTGTATATCTAGTACATAAAGAGCTTCACGACTGGATCTGCTCTTCTTTCATAATGGGCTGCAACTTGTTTGCTAATGCTTGAAAGCATGTACACATCAAATAAATCTCTGGTATTTGGGCCATAGTGTACCAGCATTATGCAAAGGGAAGATTAACCACACTCTGTATTAAGCTACGATCCACTTTACTCTTGATTCCTAACTATAGTAAATCAACCACACCATCAAAGAACAAAATTAGTGGAAGGGTTCCGCAGACAATAGATTTATTTCCATGTTTATTTGCATTATTGTTAAGAAAAGGGCAATCAGAGGAGCAAATCTCCTTGGGGCTCAGGGCATTATAAATTAATCATAAGACATGAAGTGAGCTTTTGGGTGTGGAAAACTAGCAGCAGATGCAAATGTTACGTAGCTGCATCGTATGCTGCGTACGGTGTTGCTGCAGCAGCTGAGGGACAATACACTTGCTTTGCCTGCTGGTGCTGTTAATAGTCTTTAGCACGCATTATATTGGCAAATCTGACACAGAATGAATTTGCAACAGTGACTCAAAAGACTTTCCTAACATGAAGCATCTCTATTGCATATCATTTTAGCTCTTTCCTGTTTTTACTCTGCTCTCTTTCAGTGAAAAGGTCAAGAAAAGCAGTAGCTCAGTGGCTGAATTTTTCAGAAGTGCTTTTACAGCAGGGAAAGTGGGGAAACCTCTTAAAGTGGTGTCTTATTCAGTAAGTTAAGCCTTTTGTTCTTCAGTTAATTTATTTTCCCTATTTTTTTGTTGAATCTTAGGGATCAGATGAATTAAAGTGACTTTTAAGGTATCTCCAGGCAGGTGCGGAACTCCTCATGCCCACCTCAGCTTTCCCCCTCCCCCAGAGGTAGCCTTTGCTGTATGAAACCTGTCAGCCCACCTTGCTAGACATGGTAGTGTTGAGCCAACTGTGTATTTTCATAACATGACTGTCCATCTGCGCTGAATGTGGTTTGTTGCCATATTCAGGTTCAGAGAATTATAATACAGAGTGTGTGCCTCTTTCTTCTTCACTTTCCCTGCACACGAGTGTGCATGCACCCACCCACTTGAATAGTGCTCTCCCTTTGTCATTGCACTCTGAAAGCCACCAGCTGCATTAACAAGAGATTTTCAAAGCCCAAAACAGGAGCTTTTGGGCTTTCCCTAAAGCAGTAAGATAGGTGTATTTTTATTGCTATCGCTATCACTATAAGGAATTAAAAAAAGAGAGAACTGTATCCTTTACAGTAACAGATAGAAGGGGAGGCACACAGGAAGATTTCTTGATGTAGCGAGAGCTTCAGCTAGTGCTGGTGCCTTACTGTTGATTCAGATTGAAGGTCAGAGCCTTAAAAAGTTAACTGCTGAATATTCAAATTTAATTTATAGCATTAAATTAGGACGGCTTATAAGTTTAACTAGCCTAAGGGTGCTAAGTATTTCCAGTTGAGGCCAAAAGGGCTTTCAGCTGGTCAGCAGTTCTTGTGACTGGGCCTGATACTACTTACGGTAATTTTCTTGCACACCTGATATTGTTACATTTTTCGCAGGTATGAGTTTCTTTGCTCACATCTTTTCATGCCTCATTTGCTAACTCTTCTGTTCTGCAAAACTGGCAGGATGACAGCAGGCAACTCCCTCATCCTTTTGTATTAGGACTAATCCTCGGGGTTCTTTCTGATGTGTCTCCAGAAATATGTATTCAGCTTAGGCTGAATGCTGATTTGATTTGTAAGACTAAAATGTGGCCAGCGCAGATCGCTTTCTGAGTATTTTCTGTCTCTTAAAAAGAAATTGTTGTAGAGGTGTACATGAACAGTTCCAGAGTTTTAAGCTGTCACATAAAACATGTTTTTAAAATACAGATATACTTTGGCACATGCCTAAGTACTTTGCTGAATCTCTACATTTGGCTTCATTTAGCATACGTGGAGCTTTATAAATAACAATTAGATGACTGGTCATTTAACAGGTTGTGGTATTTTAGTGCTCTGAATTGTGTTTTTCTGCTTTGGCATGATAGATTTTTATTTTGATTTCAGATTACATGGCTTGTTTTTACTTCAGTCTTTTTTTACTTAACATATGATTTAATTAAAATTTTTTTGCAGTGATTGATAGTTGCTTTATTTGATACCTGTTTATAGGCATTTATTCATTACTTTTTCGGTGTACTGATATTTGTCAGAAGAGAATGATATTATTTCTTTTGTCAATGAAAATGAGGCTATAAATTACTGTAATTTTGGGATACATTTCTAGTATGAGCAAACAGTATTCCCTTGCTGAGTTTTCCGCTACGGAAAACTGGGTTATGCATAACATATTTTAGAAAAGACCTGTATTCGTCTAAAGAGGAATGGCATTGTGCAACTCCTGGAAACTATAAGGAGAATGTAAATGTATGTCTATTTGTATTCAAAGTATGCCTCAGCACCTGCAATGTTGTTCCTCCTTGTTCACGCAGGGGACTGGAAATGGTTGGCTGTGGGTTCTGTTCCTGACTTTCCTTTTTTTTTTTTTTTTTTTTAAAAAAAAAAAAACAACCCAGTTCTGTAGGACATGAGGTGAATGGTTCAATTCTGTGCGCCTTGGTGCAGTCACCTGCCAGGTTCTTCCCAGAGCTGCCCTGCGTCTGCCACTGGTGCGGCTGCGTTAGTTCCTGAGGTGATGATACCCGCAGTCACCAAAGATCAAAATGAAAGTCATACAGATGTGTGACTTTGTATTTTACTGACAGGTACAGAAGGATTTAGCAAAATTACGACTCAAGAGTAAGCTGTGGGAGGAGGGAGGGTATGATATATTCTTCCCTGCTAAAATCATAACGTTAACATTCTTGGCAGCGTCACTGAGCTCCGCAGTAACTTCTGATTTACATTTTAAAAATGCACCAAATAGCATATACTGTTTAATTCCGGGTTGCATTACGCAACAGAACGTGATTGCCTCAGTGAAGCACATCTGCATTGCGAGAGTAAACTCTCCTGGGAAGCAAGCGCATCTTCCACAGAAGACGGAGCGAGGCGTGGGCAGGGCATTGGTATTTTGGCAAGCAGAGGGAGCCAGTGTTGGAAAGCTGCCTCACCTTTCACTTGCCATGGAACTTACCCTTTCTCCCTCTTTCAGGCACCAGCTGCTGCCACTTGCTTCTCCTAGTGCTGGTGTGGGGCTGGGGATGCTTTCAGTGGTTGATTAAAGCATTAATCTGGATTTTGGGAGCCATGGTCTTTGCTGTCTGGCTTGTTTGTGATCCCTGAGCAGGACAGGCTATTAGGGAGCAGTAAGGAATGCAATTCAAAAAACATCTGGAAGAGCTAAGAAAATGTTTTGGTTTTATTAAAAAAACAACCCCCAAAACCAAACCCACACTTCTGTGATAGTATCTTCTTTAACTGATAAGTCGGCAGCAGTTAATGGCAGGTACAAAATTCCTGTCATTTTTATACTGTGTTTCAGTTTGCTTCTTCCAAGACTCTTTCTTGCTGGAAGCAAAGTCAGGCTCCTGCTGTCTCGGTTCAGCTGAAGCTCTTCCTGTCATCCTAAACCTTGGTTATCAACACTCTTATTCCTCTTATCAGCATGCGTTACGTTTTTATGGCAGTGTTTAGCAAAGACTTTCCAACAGCGCCTATGACAATGTAATTGGACCTCTGTCTGATAGAAATTACTCCCTCTTTAACGGGGGCTCTGGATGCTTTCTAACACGGCTGTCTTTGAAGCAGGCTGGGTGTCTGGTCGGCCAGTCTGTAATGTGGGTGCACAGAATTTCACCAGGCACTATTCAAAGTAGTTATTCATGGTTTGCTGTTAAACTGCAAGACTGGAGTGAGTGAGATTCCCCAGGGGTCTGTCCTGGCTTTGTTAATACTCATTGTTTTCATTATTGAAATGATGGATGGAGCAGAGAGAGCAGTTATTAAATTTACATAGGATAAGAAGCATGGAGAGGAGTTGCAGGCTCCTTGGAGGGCAGGATTAAAGTTCAGAGTGGCCCTGGCTAACTGAAGGAATGGTTTGGGGAAAAAAAAAACAGGATATAAACTTAGAAGCCCTGCACAGGGATAGAAATATCCAGTTGCATGACACAGGATGGGGAATGGCTGACTCACTAGTGGTCCTACAGAAGAAGGTCTGTGAGCTGTGCTGGAGGCAGTTTGGCCTGGTTTCGTTGAATAGGGTGTTAAAAATCACAGCTGGTTCCCAGACCACCAGAGAAAACCAGCCTGCAGCATGTCCTGCTCTTCTGTCCCCTGGGAGCTGGGCTGCCAGTGCTCTGCTGAGTGGGCAGCTTTTCCTTCCCCCCCCCGCCTGCTGCGGCTCCAACCCTGGAGCTGGCGGCCCTGCGGCTCCATCGTGAGCGCCTGCGGGGAAGAGCCCAGCGCAAGTCCTCCCAGGCCTGATCCGTGTGCGCAGGACAGCGTGTCGGAGAGTGAAGGGGATCGTCTGGGATTGTGGGTGTCGTACAAGGAACAAAGTTTCCCCATCCCTGCCCCTTGAAAAGCACTGTTTTGGGGTGTGTAAAGAAAAGGCACGAAATAACCCGTCCGCTCCACTCCACTCAGTGTTGGAAATGGCTCAGCATCTAGTTTGGGGCACAACATAGTCAAGAGCCAGCTGGATGGCGTCCAGGGAGAAGGTAGTGAAAATGATCAAAGATTTGGAAAACATGACCTGGGAAAGAGGATGA